>NC_082640.1:70391770-71016770 GCF_028023285.1 Balaenoptera ricei
AGGACACTTGCAGCAGGAGCGCAGGCGAAAGCGTGGTGGGAGAAGGGGCTGGGTGGGGCTGGACCCTCGGCACCACGCTGAGGAGACTGGACAATTCCATGAGATCACTGAAGGGTTAAAGCAGCCAGTGACCTGCTCACGGTGGTGTCAGGAAGCCATTGCTCTGGGGGCAGTAGTGTGGAGGACCATGCAAGGGGTGAAAGACAAGTTAGGAGGTATGTGCAGGGGTGGGTGAGCCGTGGCCGTGCCCCTTGACCTTGGTCTGGCCTAGCCCTGAGCTTCCCTGCTAGCAATGCCCCCCGCCCCCTGCAGCAAGTGCCAGCAGGGTTTTTTGTGCTGACGCAGCTGGGGAAAGATGTAGGTGCTGCTTCTTAATTACCAGCTGCTGCTGTAATTAAACCTCTGCTATCCGGACTGGGCGGCCTCCGAGGGGAAGCCTTTATCAGTGTCAGAGCATTTGGGCATTTATTTAAGTCCCCTTCCTGGTGTCCTGGGCCGAGTAAAGCCTGTGAAATAGCGAACCTGTCCCCAGCCTAACTACCCACTTCTCTATGGAAACTGCTTAAAGGCTCCCACTTTCCATCTTCTAATTCCCTCAGTGTCTACAGAATACCACCTCCGACTTCTGGTCCTTGTTGGGAGTTTGCTGCTTCTCTGATGTTCTCACCGTGCTCTAAGCCCCACGTGGCCTGGCCCCAGCTAACTCTGACCCCTTTCCTCCCGCGCTCTCCCTCCCATGCCGGCCTCCTTGCTCTTTCTGCCTGTGCCTCGTGTTCCCGCCTCAGCACACAGGAAGCCCTGTTTGCTGTTCCCTCTGCCCATATGCTCTTCCCCCACATACCATGTAGCTCACTCCCTATTTCACTTAGTGTCTTCTCACATGACATATTATCAGTTTTTCCTGACCACCCTGTCTGAAATAGCAATCCCCTCCCTGACATCTTTCTGTACGCCCTTATCTTGTTTTTTTTTTTTTTTTTTTTATTGAAATATAGTTGACTTACAATGTTGTGTTAGTTTCAGGTGTACAGCAAAATGATTCAGTTATACATACATATATATATCCGTTTTTTTCAGAATCTTTTTTCCTTATAGGTTATTACAAAATATTGAGTATAGTTCCCTGTGCTATACAGTAGGTCCTTGTTGGTTATCTATTTTATTAGTAGTGTGTATCTGTTAACCCCAAACTCCTAATTTATCCCTCCTTCCCCCTTTCCCCTTTGGGAACCATGTGTTTCTTTCCTATGTCTGTGGATCTGTTTCTGTTTTGTATATAAGTTCATTTGTATCATTTTTTTTCAGATTCCACATTTAAGCAATATCATATGGTGTTTGTTTTTCTCTGTCTGACTTCACTTAGTCTGATAATCTCTAGGTCCATCCATGTTGCTGCAAATGTCATTATTTTATTCTTTTCTACGGCTGAGTAATATTCCATTGTATATAGGTACCACATCTTCTTTATCTATTCATCTGTCGATGGACATTTAGGTTGCTTCCATGTCTTGGCTATTGTAAATAGTGCTGCTATGAAATTGGGGTGCATGTACCTTTTCGGTTTTTTTAAAAATAAATTTATATTTTATTTATTTATTTTTGGCTGCATTGGGTCTTCGTTGCTGCGCAGGGGCTTTCTCTAGTTGCGCCGAGCGGGGGCTACTCTTTGTTGCAGTGTCTGTGCTTCTTGTTGTGGTGGCTTCTCTTGCTGTGCAGCACGGGCTCTAGGTGCGTGGCCTTCAGTAGTTGTGGCATGTGGGCTCAATAGCTGTGGCTTGTGGGCTCTAGAGTGCAGGCTCAGGCTCAGTAGCTGTGGCGCACGGACTTAGTTGCTCCGTGACATGTGGGATCTTCCCGGACCAGGGCTCAAACCCATGTCCCCTGCATTGGCAGGCAGATTCTTAACCACTGCACCACCAGGGAATTCCCTGTATCTTTTCAAATTAGGGTTTTCTCCACCTATTCTGTTTTTTAATTAGCATTGTCACTACCTGGCATAGAGACATAAGATATATATTTTTTATTTTCTGTCTCCCTAACTAGAATATATGCTCAGTAGGAACAAGGGACTTTGATTTGCTCCTAGCTGAGAGCTCTACTCCTAGAACAGCACCTGGCATATAGTAGGTGTTCAGTAAATGATGAATGAATGAACAAACAGACGAACTGTAAGCTCTTAAGGGCAGGAGCAACCTTTTAAAAACATGTCACTGTATGGTCTACAATGGCTTACATTGTGCCAGGCACATAGTAGGGACTCAGAAAATACTGAGTGATCAGGTACTTCCAAACTCTTCCAATTCTGCCTCGCCCCTCCCATCTGATTCAAGACTTCCCTCCCGCACCTCCCCCTGCTGCTTTCTCTAAATGCTGTACCCCAGACTCCTTATCATGCTGAATCTCGCTTCCCCAGGGTCTCGTTGGGTCTTCTGATCCTCAACACCCCACCCTGGCACCTGAATTCTCCGCATACCCACTCTCTGGGACTGTGTACGGGCCGATCCTACTTCCTAGAACCCTTGGTCCTGTTTCCACAGTTTCTGCCTAGTGGCTTTTGGAGACTCGGCGCATAGCTGCCTGGTCTCTGGGAAGCCCCACCAGACACCTCCCTCGTCCTCTCCCCTCCTGGCCCTGATCTCAGCCCCTTTCCCCCACAACTGCCCTTACAACTGTCAACTTCTTTATCCTCTCTCTCCCTGGACGGTGGGCTTGTTGAGAGCGGAGGCTCAGGACCCCTCTGTATCTCAAGCACGCAGCCCAGGGCCCAGCAGGGAACATGCCTTTGCAGCCTTATTGATTAGAAGGAGGACATGTGGGCTGGCTTTTCCTGGGGACCCTCCAAGGACCCCCAAAGGAGTGGTTTCTGGGCAGGGCCCTGAGACCCCAGAGTGAAGGGTGGCCTGCCCCAGTTAGGGTTCTCATCCCTACTCCCTCCATCCCCTTGGGTCCCCAGAGCTTAGTGTCACATGTGTGTGAAGAGTCTGGAGACCCTGTTCCGGGACTCTGTGGGGACTGAGCCTGCTGTCCCAGAACCCTCTGTGTTGGGCTGAGCTTGCAGTCATGGGAAGGCAGTGAAATTTTTCCTGCAATGCCTTCTGGTTTATTGAGCTCCTCCTTCCCTCCTGGCTCCTGGTCTTTGTAGCAGAGAGGTTTCAGAAAGTGGCCATTGCTGGGTTTTGTGGACGATGGACATGTGGTCCCCAGGTCTCCTCTAATGCTTGCTCTCTGACTCAGGACAGCTGAGTGGCTTCAGTGAGGGTGAAAATGGTGACTCAGAGCCTCCGTCTGCCTCCTGATGGCCACTTCAGTACTCTTGGATTTGAAGGGCTCTGATCAGCTGCCCGTCAAGTGGGTGGGGTGGGGACAGGCTCGGGGAGCTGGCCACCTCCTCATACCATGCGGGCCAGGCATCGGCCAACACTCAGGGAAGGCTTGAGAGTCAGGTCCCCTCAACTTGTTCCAGGCACACATTCCACTGGCCCCAGCTTGTCTGTCCCTGGGGGTAAGAATGAAAATATTTAACTACAGGTATAGCACTTCTACCAGTAGGGTTAGAATGGAATAGGGTCTTAGAGGCCTGCTGTGGGGCTGGGGGTTAACCCTGTAGGTGCTGGATTATGGGTAGATGGAGGGGGCTGGGAGAGGGGCAGTGGTGACAACCACCGACCAACCAGAGCAGAGCTTTTTCAATATTTTAATACTCAGTACCCTTCTCCCCTGAACCAGAGCACCTGGGTCTTATTTGACCCTGGAGATGTAATATGTCTGGATCCTTGAGGAAGGGGCGTCTCAGCTTGAGCATCTGGCTGGAGGGGGGGGCACTGCTTTCAACCCATGAGAGGGGTGTCTGTGTGGCATGTAGTGCCTGACAATGTAAAGGTCAAGAGCACGGACCCTGGAACTGGACTGCTGCCTCCCGCCTTTGTGACTGTGGGCAAATTACTTAGTTTCTCCGTGCCTCTGTTTACTCCATGGTAAAGTGGTGTAGCAAGAGTACCTTCCTCATGGGGTTGTTGTGAAGATGAAATAAGTGAATTTATGCAAACTAAGCACATGGCGAGTGCTGTGGAAGTGCTCGCTTTTATTACATGTGCACATGTATGTTCATGAGTATTAGGTTTCACTGTGTGTGAAGAGCTCCCCTCTTACGTGATGTGTGCACATGCATGTTCTCTGTGTATACACTTGCTGTATGTGTGTGTTGCGTGTCTGCCCATGGACAGGGCCCCCATACCCCACGTGTCGAGTGCACATCTGCCTGCTTGTGTGTTTTGAGAGTTTGTGCACACGTCTCCCTTGGCTCTCCTGAGAGTCACCTTTCCCATCATCCTTTCCCACTTCGCTTTCTCCTTCTCCTTTGCAAGCAGCCAGTGGTGCTGAATTGTCACCTAGGGAGCCAGACTCGCATCTTTGCTCCGGATGGAGTGGGAAGGGGGAGCCAAGCGACACTATCAATCTCATTCCCCGGGATGGAGACAGACCTGGGACCAAGGGCAAAAGCCAGGGAGGCCTCCTCCCACCCCTGGCCGGACAAAGAACTGGCCCTCTGGCCACCTTTACCCTGCGCTGAGCTGGACCGAAGGGAAGGAAAGAGGAAATCCCAAATCTGGAAGCTGGGGGTCAGGGGGCAACTTGAATGTGGCCCTTATCCCTTTGGTATGGCCAGGTGGAGGGACCAAGGCCTTGGCCTCTGTTTATCCACAAGGTTCCATCCACCAAACAAACTGCAGAGGCCTGATAGTAAATCAGCAGCGAGCGTGATTTAGAGGACTCTTGTTTGCTCAGCTCAGCTCAGCTTTTGGCAAGGTAAATGCATAAGCTGCAGAAAATCTCTTTGAAACAAAGGTCTCAAATGGCCTTCAGTCCTCCATAAAGGATTCTCCAAATTATATGGACTAGATTAGTATCTCTATTACATAAAACCATTTCAATGCCTGCTGTGGTCTTGGAGAATAAAGTCACCGGACAGACCTTTTGTTGTTCTGCCCCACCAGTGAGTCGTAACTGAAGATCTCCCTGTAGAAGTGTGTCAGGTGGAAAGAGCGGCTAATTTACTAAGTGGAGGGGCCTTTGTTAGGGAGACTGATGCTTTGTTCTGCTTGTCCATTTTAATCTTGTTTTTGCACAATGGATTTACATAAAGCACTACCAGCCGATTTGATTCTGGGGAGGCATGTCTGGCAGGGCCGGGCCTTGCAGAAGGCGGCCACGCAGGGTCTCCTTTGCCTCTCTCTTCCTCCTTGCCTTGCTTTTCCCTTTCCTATTCTGGGCTCTTACCTTGATCCCAAGGAGCAGGCCCAAGCCCTGGGGCAAACTCTGTGGCTGCCTTTGTCTTTTTCTAATCAGAGCACACCTTCCTCCTTTTTAATCGCCTCTCTGCATGGAAGCCCCAGAGGCAAGATCCAGGTTTGGGGCTACATTCTCTGCCAGTTGCCAGGTTTGAATCTAGCTGAGGTCTTCAGCCCTAAAGTCGAATGCCATCTGGTGCCTGATGGGATGGTTTGAGTTGGAGGGCCTCCACGGTCGGGGGCACTAAGTATTGTTGTCGGAGAGTCCTCCCCAGTGCTGGCTTCTGGCTCTGAGCAGGGGGTCACTGATCCCTGGTTGGGAGGAGCTGGGCTTTGCCTTGAGCAGGGGGCCACCTCCTTGGGGCTTGAGGCCGCTGTGGTGCTGGCAGATGTGAGCCCTGACCCGGCTTTCAGAGATGGAGTTCTCCGTCACCCATGCGGCTGTCATCTTGCTGTGTAACCGGGAGCAGGCGCCCACCTCTCTGGGCTTCAGCTCCCTCATCTTTAACGTCAGAGACCTATCAGCTCTGAACTTCTATGAAACAGGAGCTTCAATTATGGTGACTGAGGGGCAAAGGTTTTTCTCATTTTGAAGTAAATGGGCAAAGTTAAGGCCAAGGGAGTATGGAAAATGGAAACATGCACTTGTAGTTCTTAGTGAAATGAATTGGAGGAAGAACCAAATAGAGGCAACGTGATTGGCAAAGAATCATGGAACAGTCAGAGCCCTTTGGAAGTGCTGTTTGCTTTGTTTCAAGGTGGTGGATATCCATATCCCTGGGATTATCTTGACAAGTTCCATGTGGGCTAGAGGTTCATAAGCTTCGCAGGGGCAGGACCAAGGGGCTGGTGCAGGTCTTCACAGTTTCTCCTAAAGACTTAACTGCTTGGCAAGGTGGGGAGAGGGGACTGCAGGCAGGGTGGAGGAACTTCTTTGGGCCCGTTTGGGACACGTCCTAGATAACGACCTCCTTTGGGGGACATTCACCTTCACGAAGAGGGAGTAAGAGAGGGACTCACACTTTTGGTGTCAGGCCTTTGTACATGCTACCTCATTTTCTCCTCAAGATGACTTTCCAGGAATGATTGCTCTGTTTACACGTGTAACACTGAGACTCAGAGGAGTTAAATGCTTTGCCCAAGGGCACCGCTGGGAAGCGGTGGAGCCGGGTTTCCAGTGCACTGATGTGGAGGAAGCCAGGGCTGGGAAGTCCATAGGAACCTTATGTGTAAAAGGATGCCCCCCTCCCCTGGCCAGGGTCTCCCTGTCATTGGTGCTCAGGCTCAGGTCAGGATCCTGCTTTGCAGCCCAACTTTGCACTTTGACCCGTGAGTGACTCAGACACGTCCTTTTTCGGAGTTTTTCTTTCTTTGTCTACAAAATAAGAGTATCCACCCTGTCCTATAAGACAATATGATGGGGCTTTGTAATCACCAGCCCCAGCTGACCCGCAACTTGCCCATCAGGCAGGACAGATAACAATCTTCTCCTCTGCCCCATCTTATCATCACAGCTAACACTCATCTAGCACAGAGCTTTCCCTGCTAGGTCAAGGGCAAAGGAGTCACAGTTTTCAGATCTGAGAAGGAGCCGAGGGTTGGGAGGTGCACAGGCTCCCTTCCCTGGCTTCCTAAAGAAAATGTCTGAAACTGTCAGAAAGAATAGCAAATACATGTAACTGAGCGCGTGGTACGTGTCACAAATGGGGTGGAGTCATCGAGTGTGCAGGAGATGAGCTTTGTAAGTGACGAGGCGCTAGTCCTGGCTCTTCTTGCTCCAGGGCACGGCATGGACTACAGTATTTCCACCTGGAGAGCGAAGAAAGAAAGTCTACGTTTGCATGGTACATATATATTGATACAATAGAACACTACCCAGCCATAGAAAAGAATGAAATAATGCCATTGGCAGCAACATGGATGCAACTAGAGATTACCATACTAAGTGAAGTGAGTCAGAAAAAGAAAGACAAATACCATGTGATATCACTTGTATGTAGAATCCAAAATATGACACAAATGAACTTATCTATGAGACAGACTCACAGACATAAAGAACAGACTTGTGGTTGCCGTGGGGGAGGGATGGATTGGGAGTTTGGGATTAGCAGGTGCAAACTAGTATATAAAGGATGGATAAACAACAAGGTCCTACTGTATAGCACAGGGAACTATATTCAATATCCTGTGATAAACCATAATGGAAAAGAATGTATATTTATGTATACCTGACTCACTTTGCTGTGCAGCAGAAATTAACACAACATTGTAAATCCACTATACTTCAATGAAAAAAGAAAAAAGAAAGTCTACATCTGCATCATCAAGGCCCTGGGTTTAGCCTGCAGGTGTCCCAGAGAGGGAGGACCTAGCCTGCCATTGATAGGAAGCTTCTCTGCCCACTGACACTCTTAAATCTTCCACTGAGGAGGTTTGTGCGTTCCTAAATCACAAGCTAGTCTTAAAGGTCTTTGCTAATAATTTTACAACTCAAAGGGTGGAAGGCGTAAGATTTGTCTGTCTCTATCTGTTTTGAAATGAACCTCCATCAAAGGCAGACACTAGGAGCTCTGAAGGTCATTTCCAGCCTGGAATTCCAGGGTGTGTCTGGGTGAGGTGGGGACTCACGCTGCTCCCGAGCAGACAAAAGGTGAGCTGACTTCTGGGCGGCCTGTCTCTGAGTCTGTGGTGGGAGACGTTCCCCTTCAGTAGAAGGCAAAGCCGGCATGCCTTGCTCCCTATATTTACCTTGATGGAGCTTTGAAACGGCGCTCTGACATGTGTACAAACCAGGCGTGCAACAGTGTGGACGCCTCAGCTGGAGGTCTTCATTGCTTGCTAAGAAGGAGAGACGATTCTAAGCTGCCTGGGGAAAGTGGTTCATTTCCCAGAGCAGGGTGCAGAGCCAGGGGAGCCATATGGCCCAGCGGTGGAACAGCTGTCTCTCGAGAAGGAACAATTCGGGAGCTTCCACCATCTGGGTGAATTACGAGACTTGCAATTTTCATGCATATGTTAAGACAACCCATCAACACAGCAGTCAAGGGGCAGATGATGGAGAGAGGTGCAATGTCCTGTGCTCTGGAGAGAGATGGAGTGGGCTGTGCTCTGTGCCACAACACGGCCATCCATCCCCAGAAACCCTGACTCAGCAGCCGCCTCTTTACCGGGCTGCCCTGGCCGGGGCTTTCCTCTGAGTTCTCGTGGGCTGATGCCCCGCCAGCTCCCCTGGGATCCCTACCGCCTGCACCTTCCACTTTCTCCAGAAAATATACGTCATTCCTTTAACTGTGGCTGCTGCTTGCCTCTTTGGCAGGGCCAGGAAAATCTAGTTGGAGAGTGCTTAGTGGTTTGGGGCTGTTATATTTTCTCTGCTCTATGATCCGTGTTAAGTTAAAAGGGCCAGAGCTGCTTTTCCTTCCCACAGAAGATAACTCAACCTGGACAGTCTCCCTCTGGGAGAATTAAAGATGATGAGGGACTTCTGGTTGGCTGGAACTGTTAATATCCTTCCCCCAAAGTGGCCCTCTTCCTCCCCCAGCTCCCCAGCTGGTTGGAATGATGAATATATTACAGTGTGTTCTCATTCCAGATGATAGCTCTTTTCCTTTGCATGTGCTGCATATCCAGGGGGGCAGAAGGACAGTGGAGGTCTTAATTGCCTGCTAAGAATGAGAGACGATTCTAAGATCTGGGAAGCTGCCTGGGGAAAGTGTTTCATTTCCCAGAGCAGGGTGCAGAGCAAGGGGAGCCAAATGACCCAGCGGTGGAACCCGCGGGGCCAGCGGCGTGCCAGCACCGTGATGGGTGCTCATCCTCTGATCTTCTGGCAGTGCTTTGCCATGGGTTGTGTGATTACCAGATCACAGATGTGGAAGCAGAAGCACAGAGAGGTCATGTAACCAGCCAGAGGTGCTTCAGCCAAGAACCAGAACAGAGAATTCAAACTTAGGTCTAACTCCAAAGCCAGGGCTCTTTCCTAGAGACTGTGCCAGACCTGGACAGAGGTGGATCTACGAACGTGGTATTAGCTGAGGGAGTGCTTCTTAGGGAAAAGGCATCATGCAAATTGCTATGTCTCAGGGCCTCTCGGTACCCCTCCCACTGATGAGCCAGGAATTTTCATGTTAGAGAGATTCTTCTGGGTGATTTCCTGGTCTCCAGAAGATTCCTGCTAAAATGTAGCTCTGTTACATGAGGAGGTAACGTGTTAATCTCCAAGCTCGCCAGGATGGAGAAAGGTTGGTATAGGCGAGTGGGGAGGGGAGACCTGGGTAGAGCATACTGGTACCCTCTCTCCTTTAAAACTTGATCTGAAGCCAGCCCTTTCCCCCATCCTCGTGTTAGGAAGATACCCCAATTTGAGTCTCCACAATCAAGGCATCCCAACCCATGTAAGCAGGTTGGCTTTAGGTTAATCAATTGGCCAAATCTATGGCCAGGGCATCCTGGCAGGGAGGGAGCATGGCCTGTGGTCCCCTCCACATCCCTTACTCCCTAGCTTGTGGTGATGGGACACAGCCTTTAGGCTCCTGTCTTCCCAGCCAAAGGAATACACTCTCCCCAGAAGCCCAGGACAGGCTCTGGGTGCCCTGCTGTTTAACCTGCTGTCTCTGTGTCACATTATGTCTTTGTGTTCTTCCCCCCCATGGCCTCCTTGCAGAAGTTGACCTGAAGGCCCACAAGGCAGGGTTTGGGTCTGAATATCTCCATGTCTCTCTGGGGCTAATAGGCAGTTTGTAGGGTTTGACGATTTCAATGTCTGCCAAGAAGGGACTGTGGAAGGGTCAAAATAGCCCCTCTCCCAAAAGGCTGGGGGCCTGGCTCATTAATCTCCAGCAGCAGAAGGGATGATCTTGGCCTTTAATGGATACTTTCTTGGGTTCCCTGACCCCGGAGACAGCAAGGCCTGGCCCTGGGAGTTGGCGAGTGGATACAAGCCCATTGGGCCTTTTGTGCTGGTGCTGGTATGACAATGGCCTCTGATCAGTAAAGCTGAGGCTGGAAATGAGAATTTCTTCCTGCTTGGCTTCCCCCCTCTGCCACCCCTACTTCTTTCCCCGTCATGAATTTCCCTTTTCCTTGGTGGAGCCCATTTTAGAGTTCTCCTCTTGTTTTGCCCACTGAGAGGGGAGGACCAGAGGTGACAGCTGCATCAAATGACCTTCAGAGGTGGCGGGGAGCTGGCACCGGTCCCGCCATGGCTGCCTCCCTCTTCTCCTTTGTCTCTGGTCCAGCTGGGCCTCCTTCCAGCTGCACCCTTGTTCTCCCCACTCAAGGGCTCCTACGTGCTGGTGGAGGTGGGGGCACCTGGGAGTTGGCTCTCGGAGAGGTAGCCACTCCAGCACCCCGGCTAGACTTCCCCAGATGATGGAGGGAGGAGAAGATGCACCGAGGGGACAGCAGGGAATCCACACTGAGAGGTGACGGTTCAGTTTTCTGACCCCAGCACAGTCATATTGGGAGAGCAAGGGCCAAAAGTGAAGATGGAGTAGCTGAAGCTCAGAGATGAGCTGTGAGATCCTCTGATCCAGAACCCCAGGCCTCATGTCCATGGGGCTGGAGGCTTCGAATTAGGTGATCAGGATGTGGATACTGATCCTTCTCTACACCCAGACCAGAGAATCACAAACTCTCCAGGTTAGGTGGGACCCTGCAGACCACGGTCCCTGGACACAGCTCTCTTCATACTGATCTCTGCCTGGGCCTCTGGCCCATCATTCACACATTCTTCATATGCAAAAGCCCAGGAAGCTGTGTAACGTGGAGGCCCTGCTGCTGTCACAGCCAGAGATGGTTGTTCAAGCTCAATTTGATTACATCGGTTGACAGGGAACTCACTCTCTTAAGGAAGCCCAAGTGGATTTGGACTACTCTTAGTGGGAGAAGGGTATTTATTTTGGTCCTGGAACAAATTTCTCTCTTCCATATAACAGCTTGTTAGATGTTTATGAAACTTCTCACCTCTCCCTGCCTCCCCCCAACCATTTTCTTTTTCAGGCAAAATATCATTTGCTGATTTAGCAATTGATTTTCAGGCACCTCTTATGTGCCAGGCTCTAGGCCAGGTGATCAAGAGACAGGAATTAATAAGATGGACATGACCATTCAGGGAGCTCACTGCCCAGCAAGGCATCATTTCCAGATTTCTCCACCCTCCTCTTGCATGTAGGAAGGGTTGCAGGTCTGGCTTGATCAGGGCAGAGGTGACAGCCCTGCTTTGCTCTCCATACTTCCGTTAACCTCATGTGAAGCTGGGGAAATCACTTAGCTTCCCTGGGCACCATCCTGAGGATAGCAACATTTGCCTACCTACCTCACAAGATTAATGTGTGGGATCTGACATTGGATTTTTACTCTGTTATATACAACTGCAAGGTGTTATTTATATCCAGTCCCACAGAGGCATGGGGGAAGGCAAGAAAAGAAAAATATTTATTTTGGTAGTGTCCTTATGACAGTAATTACTGCACCTTTTCAGAAAGAGGGTCATCTGTTTAACAAACATTTATTTCATGCCTGCTCAAATGACTAAACAATGTATTCATTTACTTCTTATTCAGTCAGCATGTACTGAATGCTTATTGTATTCAGTGCTGGGGCCAGGGGTGGATGTTCAGGGGTGAACAAAAGAGCTGGGATGTCTACCCCGTGAAGTTAATAGCCTAATGAGAGACAGGCTTTCAACAACTGTCCCCCAAGTAAATCGAGAACAATATCTTCAGTGGGTGCCATGAAGGAAAAGAACATGAGGTGATGGGAGCCAATACTAGGGAGACCTTCTTCAGGTGGGAGGATAGAGAAATCAGGGAAAAGGGTATGGAGCTGAGAGCTGAAGGATGAATCGTGAAGCCTGGGGATGGGGAGGGAGCTCCTGGCAGGGGGAACTGCATGGGTGAAGACCCTGAGGAGGGACTGAGCTTTATGTGTTTAAGAAACTAGAAGATGGTGGAGGGCAGGGGGCTGGGGAGGAGGTGGCAGGGGATGGGAAGAGGTGGGCAGGGCCAGATCCCATGGGGCTCCCACGGGAACAGAACCCCTGGCCTTGGCATCACCACTGGGCCAGAGCCAATGCAGGCAAGAGTCTGGAGCAGAGCTCGGGGGGTGTGGAAGCATCATTGTTGCTGCAGACAGGAATGCTCTGCCCTGAGACTGCCAGGCCATCTGGACTGGGGAGTGGCAGTCGCTGCCCTGTGAACTCTCACGGGTCTCACCTCTTCCCTTTGTGGGAACAGGTGCCCAGCACAAGCAGGCTTTGCAGGATTGAGTTCTGGCTGTGACTCTGCTATTAACTTGTTGTGTGACCTTGGCCAAGTCACCTGCCTCCTCTGAGCTGCTTGGGGTTCTCATCTATTTACACCTGACAAATAACCCTGGCTATGAACTACACGCGGGGAGGGGGACAGAAAAACAAGGGAGATCCTTGGAAAGAAGGGTTTTGCAAACTGTAAATTGCTGGGTAGATGTAAGGTTGCTCTGGTAACCGAGACCTGCCCTCAGTTTCTCTTCTACCCCCTTCCCTTCTCCTCCTTTTACCAAGGTCAGGGGCTGCCTTTACCTATAGTACCTGCCAGCTGCTTTTTCATACAGGCATGCGGGGAGACAAGGCAGCCAGCTGTGAAGTGAGTTGCCCTAGTAACTAATGCCTAGCTGGGAAGTGGTGGAGTTGGAATTTGAACACAGGAACCCCAGCTCTGGGGCCCACAGCCTAACCACTAGACTGTCCTACCATACTTTGTATTTCCTGCAAAGCACTTGTTATTCTATCTGTGTACCTCGTGACAAGGGGATCATTGCCATCCTCGTTTTCCAGATGAGAAAATTGGGACTCTAAGAAGCATTCACCCAAGGTCACAGAGCCCAGTCCTCTGACTCTGAGTCGTGTGTTCTTGCCTTCCGGGCAGCCTTGGTCTGGGCCTGGAGGAAGTGGAGCGGGGGCCTGGGGGCTGTGTTTGCACGCGGGTGTGTTGGGAGCCACGGAAGCATGTGGGCCGCAGCCCTGAGTGCTACCTTCCGAGGGCTTCTCAGACTCCATGGCAACCCACTCTGGGCCTGATCTTTTTTCTTGTTGTTTTGGTAAAATGTTTTGTTGGGTACCTGCCGTCCATGTCCCCTGTAGGTGCTCTGGGATAGGGGATGGAAGAAGCAACATTTAGGGGCTTAAAGAGCTGAATTACTTGTCACTTTTCCTGTACTTTTCTGCCCCCAGGGGGAAAATAAGCGTCCTGCCTTTTTGGGTTTTCTGGTTTTTGGAAGCGTGTGTCCTCAGGTGCAGGGGAGCTAGCAGCGCTGCGGGCTCACTCCCCGCAACATGAGGCTCAGGCTCCCAGCCCGCATCCCAGCACAGCGCCCTCAGCCACCAGCAAGCGTCCACCTGGCTGCTGTGCGGTGCGGGCTCTGGGCCGCATCTGTGCACTGGAAGGACCATCAGACAGGTCTCTGCTCTCCAGCAGCTGATGGGCCGGCCTTTGAGGTGAGCCCCCCACATTCGAGGCCATGATTAATCATGCCAGCTGCTCAAGGGGGCAGGCTGAGGGAATGCTACTGGTAACCAGGGAGGCTGTACCAAGTGCCAGGGGCATGGAGCTGGGAGACCCAGGCTCTTGGCCAGCTCAGGCGTGGGTGACCTTGGGCAAGTGCCTTCACGTCTTTGAGCCTCACTGTTCCTGTCTGTAAAGTGGGTATAATAAGAGCCCTGTCTTGCCTACTTTTGGGGGGAGTTGGGAAAGCAAATGAATGACAAACATAAATGAGCTCTAGAAGTTATAAAGTGCTAGATGAATAGTCACATTATATGCTCTGAAAATTCAGAGACAGAAATGTTTTATCTTTCTTTAATCCCTCCCTCCTTTTCTTCTTTCCTTCCTTCCATCCTCCTGTCCATCCTTTTCCTCCATCCTTTCTGCAAATACCCACCAAATTACTTCCCATTGTAAATACTGTGCTAGGTAATAGGGCAGGATTGCGGTGGGGAGAGCAGGGTACAGATAAAGAAGATCTGGACCATCTTTTAAGGAGTTGGAGATAGTTAGGAGCCAGGAGTCACCAGAACTGAGATAGGAAGTAGAGTGTGCCCCCTCCCGGCCAGTTGGGGTTCCTGGCAGGATGCCCCAAGCGCAGAGGCATGGGCTGAACCTTGAAGAAAACGTGGGAAGGTGGATGGGCAGCAAGAGGGGAAGGATGCTCTGACATTTTCCAAGGGAGTTGGCTCCACTGTGGGGTGCAGAGAGGTAGGGGTACAGGGACCCAAAGAGCACGCTCACGTGTGAGCATGCTCTCGGCTGGAATACGATGTCCTCACAAGAGCCGATGCTGAACAATCTGGGGGTCCCAGCAGCTTCCTTCCCTGTGGTCTCCCCTGTGAGGGCTCTGACCGGAAATGACAGAGCCAGCCCAGTACCTGCTGCAGCCTCTGCCTCCCTTTCCTCCTCCCTCCTTTTGCCCCAACCCGTCCCCTCAAAGGGCCGGAGGGACTAGGTCTGGATGACCAGACCATCACTGAAATGGAAGGAATGGGGAGCTTTGTCACTTCTGGTCCTGGGGAGATGCTTAGAGAAGTGATGTGAATTAATTAATGAATGGAGAAAGAAAGTGAGGAAAGGAGATGAGGGCATACATGAGAGGTGTGGGAGAGGAGGAAGAAACACAAAAAAGGAAGGAGGATGAGAGAAAGAAGAGGAGGGAGGAAGGAAAGCATCTTACAAGATTAGGTTAATGAAAGCTGTAACGAGGGAGAACAAGGGTCTTATTTGGAAAAATCAGTACTCCTGTCAGCGTGATACAGGAGGAAACGCCATCTCAGGGAATCTGCGAGATGATGTTTTATTAGGTCTCCTTGTGCTGAGACCAACAGCTGCTGGGAAGTTGGGACAGCACATTCTTGCTCTGCCAGGTGCTGCAGAGCCCCCAGGTTACCTGCTGTTGTCCCGGGCTGGGCCAGGCAGGGGTGACAGAGCCCAGGCTATTGCCAGGGAGGTGACTTCTCAGGCCCTAACTCAGCAGCAGAACTGACCTTCAGGCAGTGGCCAAGGTTTAGCCCCCTGATGAGAATAAACCTTCCTCAAAGCTTTTCAGTCCCAAGTCCCATTCCCTCAGGGCTCTGCTGTGATGACAGTTACTCTCACTCAGGACTAATAAAGTTGACACTAACGTGTTTCCTCTCCCAGAGGCCTTTTGGAGAGTGTGCCTTATTTTTACAGCTTTAATGGTATTTATTTTCTGCATTCACCTGGTTGAATATTTAATAGTTACAAAAGGGGCTGCAGTAGGAAGCCTTTCTCCTAGTTCCCCCTTCCTGGAGGAAGCCAGTATTAGTATTTGTGCATCTTTCCAGAGACAGTTTATGCACGTATAAGGAAATATGTATATGCATTCTTTCCCTACGCTTTTAAATTTTTACACCAATGGTAGCATATTCTACACCCATCTCTGCCTTTACTTTTTTCACTTCAGCTCTAGCTTTGTGTATGTTATCAGTACACACGAAGAGCTTTCTGGTTCCCTTTTATGGCTGTGTAGTATTCCATGGTGTAGCCCTACCATGACTGATTTACGCTTTCCCTTACGGATGGACATTTAGGTTATTCCAAGCTTTTGCTGTTGTAGACAGTGCTGTTGTAGACAAAGGACCATGGGCATCTGTCATTTTCTCAAGTGCAAGTATATTGAGGTGGTGCTTTTTCCCAAAGGTACAGGAATGGGCCCGTGGATGAGATATTTAGGAGAGGACAGAGTCCCTGCCCATTTTCATCTCAGCTGTTTCTGTTCGTGGCTTAGGGCTGCTCCAGGGCGGGTAGGAGGGGCTGAGGGGCAGGGCCATCCTGCAAAGCAAGGCAGGGAGGGTCAGGGAGGGATGCCCGCCCCCCCTACCCCAAGTCACCAGGGCCAGGACGATGGCATATCCGAAACAGTGAGAGGCAGGTGACCTTGCTCCAACCACTAGAGTGAGAGGAGGGAGCTGATCAGGACTGTTTCCAAAACCTCTGTCTGCTCAGCTGAGGTGCTTCCTGTCACCCGGCTGGGGGGCCCCCTCCTTTGGGAAGCCTTCCCTGCTCACCCAGCCCATGTGCCAGCATCGCTCTCTTACCGGCCGCCCTGCAGGCTTAGGTCGGCTGGAGAGGCTATATAGGGGAGTCGGGAGGAGTGCCAGCCCGGGGCCTGCAGAGCCCTGGGCTTGAATCCTGGCTTTGCCACTTAGAAGCTGTGGGACAGGCGATGGTGGTTTTTAATGTGAAAAGGTTCTTTAAGAACTGAAGCATTAAATGTTCAAATAGAGTTATTTGAGATGTAAGGAAACACTTTGGGCTTGACCCTGGGTCCGGGGATGGTTGGGGTCCATCAGGGAGTTGGAAATCAACTTCTCTAAACTCTATTCGGGAAAGAGCTGCCAATTGCCGGCTCACAGAATATCAGGCTGTAAAGGCTCCGAGAGTCTGTCTTGTCCACACCACCTCCCACATTGTTCAGATGGAGGGTGTGAATGGTCCACGTGGCAGATTAACCACAGAGCAGAGTCAGAGGCCTCTAGATTCTCGGGCCAGGGATGTTAAAGGGTCTTTTCAAAGAGAAGAAGTTAAGTTCCTGAGAAATCAGGAAATTCCTAAACACAGCTGGGCAAGAAACAAATACAGCCCAGGCTACAGAGGAATGTGATTTGATGAGGACTAATTCATAAAAGCACCAACTCCCATTTGTGGGCTTCAAGGGAGTTTAGGGGTCCCTGGCTGGGCAGAGTTGCTAGCAGGGATGGCAGGAGCGGGAAGGGAGGAGCAGCTGACAGTGACCTTCACAGCTGCCTTTTCCTTCCACTTTGCACTATTTTTATTAAAACCCTAAACCAGTGGTGCTAAGTAGCTCCTGATTTAGCTCCTCAGTAGGAATGAGATTTAAAACCAGGAGGACCACGGGTTGCTCGCCACTGGTGCGTGTGGTAGCGACGGCACTCATAAACCTTGGTGTGGGCTTCATTACGCTGGCTGCTGGCAGCAGCCTGGCCACAGTATCCAGGACAAAAGGCTAACTTTGAAGGCAGGAAGGATGCTTCTCCATGCATAGGATGGTCAGTCCCAGCCACACCCTCCTCAGAAGCTATGGGGTCCTGTCATTCTGTCTCTGATCTACTTCAGTCTCAGTAGAGAAAAGCTACCTGAAGTCTTATCATGTGGAATAGGAATGAAACGTGGGCTGGGGAGCAGAAAAGGGCAGACTCAGTTCCAACACAGGCAAGTTCCGTGGAGGCAGATTTCAGCTCAGTGAAGCAAAAAGCTTTCTAGTAGTTAGGGTGGTTCATAAACGGAAGAGGCTTCGTTGATTGATTCATTCATACATTCAACAGATGTTTATTAAGTTTCTGCTCTATGCCAGCACTGTGCTGGACCCTGAGGTTTCAGCAGGGGACTGGGGAGAGAGAGAGAGAGAGAGGGAGAGAGATAGCATCTTCCTTTCAGAGGCTCCTAGTCCAGAGTTGAAGACAGTCAAACAAGCAGAACAGTGACATATGACCTGTACTTTGACGAGGAAGGGCAGATGCTAGGGGAGTGCATATCAGGAGCACCTAACCCTTTGAAAGTGCCCAGGGACAGTTTCCTGAAGTTGGCAACATTTAAGGTGAATGAATTAACCAGCAATGAATTGTCTCTGGAAGGGAGGACAGCACGTGCAAAGGCCCAGAGGTTGGAGAGAGCCTTTCTCACTTGAGGATGTGGATGCAGTTGAGTGAGGCTGGAGCAGAGCGACTGCACCCATTGCTACCAGAAGCCTCTCAGTAGGGGTTTGGCACAGGATGTAGGAGAGGGGCTCCAAGCACTGGATGAGGTGGTGGAGGTGGGAACTCTAATTACTTGGTCCCTTCTGCTCTGAGATGCCATGGTTCCGAGTGCCTGCTGACGTCCCTGAGTTCCGAATGTTCGAGTGTCGTGTGTGGGTTGCCTCCTCCAAAACCAATCATAGTAGTAAGAGTTGGGATTTATGGGGCCCTACCTTACAGGCATTATTTTATTTAGCCCCTCACAACAGCCCTTTATTTAGGTGATGCTATTGGACCAGTTTTATAGTGGGAGAACTGGAGGCTTTGTGTTGTTAGGTCATTGTAATTGTCTCAAGGTCACACAGCTAGCTAAGTGGAAGAACCAGGACTTGAACCCAGGTCTGTCCAACCTGAAGCCCATGTGCTTAACCATGTCCTTCTGCCTGGGACCTCTCTGATGTCCATCCGCTCATCTCCCCAGCGCCCCTCCTGTGGGACTCTGTCACATGTGGCCAGCTCCTTCAGGGAGGGCAAGTCACAAGGCAGAACCAGGGGACCAGTTTTTAAATCAGAGCATTAAAAAAATGCTTGACAAGCCTCATGTTTTGCTTTCCTTGTAGGTGGTGAGGATCAATTTTCCCAAAGAAAAAAACCAATCAGTTGGAATGCTTCTTTCTGGAGAAAGCCTGGCATCTGTCAAACAGGGGGGAGGAAAAACCCAGAAAAAGATTTTCTTGGGTTGTGTGCTGGGGGTTGCTGACTCAGGCCGTATGTTCCAACATCATTAACAAGTTGAAAAGCTGTTGCTCCCTGCAGGAATGCAGGATTGGTAGTTTGAACAGCTCAACCGGGAAAATCCTTTACAAAGTGAGGAAGGCCGAGGGTATCAGGAGTGTCCACAGCAGATCTGGGGCCTGCAGGATTGATCAAGGGAACTGACTGCAATGCTGGTGCTTTTATCAGGCCCAGTGGTTGCACATGTTGCTTTACCTGCAAACCCAATAGGAACATTCTGACAACTTGGCAATTTTAATTGATAAACAATTATTAACAGTTAAGCCATGTTGTGGCAAGACTGAGAGGCAGGCTAATATCTTGGGGTGATTGGTAGAGATACGGGATAGGAACCCAGGGGAGTCTGTGATCTGATACTGGCGTTTGATGAGAGGCAGCCCCCAGGTCTCCAGGCTGGAACGTGGAGGCCCAAACCGGACTGAAATCCTTATTGAGTTTTGCTGGAACAGTCCTTGACTATAAGCTGGAGAGTCACCGGAATTTTTCTAAAGGGCATTTCATTGTCCCACTGTGGGGAGATCTGGGACTTGGCGTTGCCCTGGTCTCAGCTAAACTACATATTCAACCCCAACCAGACTGGCATGGCCCACATTAGAGACAGGCAGAGCTCTGGGTGAAGGGAGAGGGGAGATATTCTTTACAGATTCAGATACTTAATCATTCAACATATATTGATGCCATGTGCCATGCTAAGTGCTGGGACATAGGATGAACTAGAGAGGCCCACCCTGAACTGGCTGTGATTTCAGCACCAGAAACATTTTAGTGCCCTTGCTCACCCACTCGCTCACTCACATACTGTCTCCCTTTCCCACTATCACTGTGAAGATAGGGACTGTAGCTACTTGCTTATGGTATTCCTAGCACTTAGCACAGTGTCTGGTATGTAGTAGGTGCTTAATAAATGCTTTCGGATTCAGTGATTACTCAGAGGCAGGAGAGTGGAATAGGTGACCTCAAAAGAAGTAATGGCTAGGTTCCCATGTGACAGGCACTGTTCTGAGCAGTTGACGTGTATTGATGATTTAACTTTGCAACCAAATTACACAGTAGAGGACCATTGTCCCCATTTTAAAGATGAGAAAACTGAGGCCCAGAGAAGTAAAGTAATTTGCCTGGGATCACACAACTAGGAAGTAGCAGGACCAAAACTTAATCCAGACAGCCTGGCTCCCGAGTCCATTCTCTGATCTCCTCACAAGCCTGGCCCATGGGAATCAGAGCATGACCCTTGTCCCTCTGTGCACAGCTCTCTGAGGGTGTGTCCCAGGGTCCTAAGGGCCAGAGGAGCTTTTTGGGGGAAAGGGAGTCAAGAGCAGGCAGGAGGAGCAATCACTGCCTGGGAGTACCAAGGGCAGGGCCTGGGCAGTTCTGCATTTTGGACTCCTTTGCATAAGCCCTGCCCAGGGAGCCCAGCACACAGCAGGTGAACTGTATCTGTGTGGGTGGGTATTTGCATGAATAAGCAGAGGGTGCAGGGGTGCAGGGCTGCAGGTACCACCCCCAAGTTCACATTTCCCCCCAGAAGCACAACCACTGGTCTTCCTTGAGAGAAAGGGCCTGGCAGCCTGGGGCCTCCTTTTGTTCCGTGCTCCTCTTCTCTGAGAAACGGAAGAGGAAAGGGGTGTGGACGGTGCTCCCCTGGATAAGTTAGAATTCACCAGTGAGCTGAACCTGGACTGTGTCTCCTCCCTCTGTGCCCTCAATCTCTGCACCTCCAGTATTCCCAGTGCTACGGCGCTCCCCTCCCTGCCTCGGTGAATGAGCAGTCCTTAGGTCAAAGTCAGGCCATTCTATCATCCTTTGAGCCATAAATGAGCCTCAGGATGCTCTGGGGCCTTGCATCTCAGCTGCCCTGGCCAGTCCTTGGAAGAGGAATCTTAATAGCATAAAAGACAAAAACAAACAACCAGCAACAGTTATAACTAACCTCTGGTTCTAGGCACTTTGCATGAATTAGCTGTAAGTCCACAGCCATTTTATAGATGAGGAAACTGAGGACAAAACAGGCGGCTCAAGGACATGCAGCTAATAAATGGCAGAACAGGGACCTGGGCTTTTAGATGATGCTAGAATGCCAAAGAATAAAACTCAGCCAGGGCACCACTGAATTAAGATAAGTGGCTATGGGCCAGCTTGGCAGGTTGGCTGGGGGTGACAAACCCCTGGTTACCCATCCCAGAGCTCTGTGTGAGCCTCCCCAGGACCCCTCATTGGGAAGAAGGGGGACCCGCAGGCCCCAGACCAGGAGAGCATTTGGCCCTTCATGTCCTTCCATCCTATCAGCCCTGCAGGTGAAATGCTTCTTTTTTTAAAAAAATTGACTCTTCATGTCTCAGAGCCAGACGTGACCACAGCAATTAAAAGCCAACTCTAGATGTGCCCACCAGCTGTTTTGTCTCTTCCCAGCTGTGGAAGGGATGCAGGTCTGGTAATGATAAAGGAATGAACGATACATATCTGATGAATGGTTTTAGAACTTCCCTTGGTGACTCCCTGACACAGACACACATACTCCCACCCACCCCCATCCCCACATGCTATGTGATCTTGGCCATGGCAGAATCACTCACGCTAAGTGTGTCACTTTGAAATTGGCACCTGGGCCCTTTTGGATGTAGGTCATTTTATTTCCAAGCAGAATCAAATGACAGCCTCATCTGAGGCTCCAGCCAAGAATGCTAATGGAGGGCTGATCAGTGTGCCTTGGAGCACTGGGGAAACTGGGTTTGTGGAAAGCCCCAGAAGCCATGTGCTGTAGAATTCTGGGAGGCTACCACCTCCTTTCCAAAGCCTTCTTTTGTCCTAGCTGGGTATCAGCCTAGCTGGCCAGGGAGCATGGACGTTGTCTTTATTTATCTTGACCTTTTCATGTAAGTAATTTTTATAGTTCCATTAACTAGTAAGATCATTTGCAAGCCACCAGGCAAAATATATCACCACGAACACCTCAGGGACTTGTGGTTCATCTTGAATGGAATGCTAATAGGATTGAGGATTGATTCAGAGCGCTCACCACGAGCGAGGGACAGCAGACTGGATGCCTTGGTCAGGGACTGGCCAGTGTTGGCTCAGCAGTTCGTTTGCAGAGGAGACCCCAAGTCGGACCTAGATCCTTTGGCTCAATGCCAAGATCCCCATACCGGGTCCTGGGCTGCTTTATACCACCCCGGCCCAGGACTGATGCTCTGGCCTTGCATCTGTACCTCAGAACACATTTGTTCCCATGCCGAGCTCTGTGCCGGCATTTGTGGAATGGAATCTTCTCAAATTTGGCTTGAATCAGTGAGCCAAAAAGTCAAGCCCTAGACTCCCAGAGCTGGAAGGAACATTTGAACCATGTCATTCAACCCCCGCTTCATTTTGCAGACAGACAAACTGAGACCCAGAGGGAGGGAGGGGACTTGGTAAGTTGGTGACAGATCTGGCGCTGGTACTTACTTATCCCAACCTGTGGTCCAGGTGGTGGTGGAACGTGTGGTTAAGAGCAGGCCTTTTAGCATCACACGGATGTGGGTTCAAACCTTATCTTGGCCTCTGGGTCAGCTAGGGTCCTGGTGAGAAACAGATGGCATGTTAACTGAGGAGGGTTTAATGAAACAATTATTTATAAAGGCTTGAGAAGGGTTAATGGAAACTGCAAGAGATGGTGCAGCATTTAGGGCTGGCAGCCGCGGAGAGCCACTTCATTCCTGAGCTGGAAGAAGCCCCCCAGCACTGTGAGCTGTAGTGGGGAGGACCACCACCACCAACAACCCATGGCCCAGCCTTCCTCCTGCCCAGCCTCCCAGCTCCTGCTATTTCCCGTGCACTGAACTCATCCAGAAGCCAGAGGGCAAGGAGGCCCATTAATGCAGTCCGTGGAGGTCCACTCTTAGGGCACAGAGAAGGGTGGGGAGTGATCTGAAGGGACAGATGGAGACTGTCCAGCCCATACATTCTCAAGGGGTAAAAAGTGATTCTCAGTCTGTTTATATATAAAGCACAGATATACGTACAGTACATACACAGATATGCAGCATATCTGTGGTATTAGAATTTCATGGGAGGGGATGATTAAGAAAAAATTGTCCTCGATGGCTCCTGGGAAGTGGGGTGTGGGGTGTGATCATGAAAGCAGAGTAACATGCATCTAGCATGGTCTCTTGATAGCAAGGGGAATTTGTTCAAGTTGCTTAGCCCTTTCTGTGGTTTAGGTTCCCAACTGTAAATGGAGCAGTAATAATACCTGCCTCAAGGATCAAATGGAACAGTGGATAGTCAGTGCCCAGCAAAGAGGAAGGGCTTATATTTGGCCTCTTTCACTCACCACAGCTACTAGTGTCCATCTGTGCAAGACCATCATTGTAACACAAGGGGTCATTAAGTTCACTTGACCCTTCAGGGGGAAACAGAGGACTGAAATTAAGGGCCAAGTGGGCATTTGTGGCTGCTGAAGGTTCTGCTTTCCAGCCTCTTGCTCCTTCAGGTGGACCCAGAGGACCATTTGAGAAAGGAGGCAGGGCATCATTGGGTGTTTCCTAAGCACATTTTGTACTTTGTTTTACCATCTGGTTATATCAGGGAGTGAGTGAATGATAGAAGTATAGAAGGGTGGAAGGGACCTTAAAAGTCCCACAGTCCAGGGACTTCCCTGGTGGTCCAGTGGTTAAGAATCCGCCTTCCAATGCAGGGGACGTGGGTTCGATCCCTGGTTGGGGAGCTAAGATCCCACATGCTGCGGGGCAACTAAGCCCGCACACTCTAGAGCTCGCAAGCTGCAACAGAGATCCCTCGTGCCGCAACTAAGACCTGATGCAGCCAAAAAAAAAAAAAAAAAAAAAAAAAAGTCCCACAGTCCAATTTTCCACCAAATCAGGAACCCTCTAGACCAAGAGGGCCCCCTCCCCCGATAAGGAATCAGATAGTAAATAATTTAGGCTTTGCTGACCATCAGTCTCTGTGGCGAGGACTCAACTCTGCCCTTGCGGTGCAAAAGCAGCCTTGGACAGTATGTAAATGAGTGGGCACAGCTGTTCGCCAACAAAACTTCATTTAGAGAAAAAGGCAACAGCGAGATTTGGCCCAAGAGTCGTAGTTTGCCTGCTAACCCCTGCCTTCCAGCATCTGTAGATCCTCTAGGCTCTGCTGGAGTGTTCCCAGGGGTGGGTTGCTCCCTACCTATAGGAAGAGCCCCCTGAACTGCTGAACCATTCAAGTGGTAGAAAGTCTTGCCTTGAGTTAGGCTGAAATCTGCCCCTTTGTCACGTGTGCTTCTGAATCCCTATTCTGTCTGGGATAGAGTGGCTCCCACTTCTCTTTGGCAGCCTTTCAGCCTGTCAACTGACTTTGACCTGCCTCCCACCCAATACTTCCTTCTCCAGGCTAAACTTCCCCCCCAATCAAGTCCCAACCTTCACGTGACCCTCACAGGTCATGTGTCCACACCCTCTGCATCCAGATCCCCGGCTTGTCAATGTCCCTTGCAAAGCACAGGTACTCAGAACGGCCACCAATAGCCACATATGGAGTATCTGTAAGGCATGGCTCATGGGGAGATACAGGGATGTTTAAGACTCTGGATTTACCCTCAAGGAGCTCACAGTCTATTGGGGAGACCAGATAAACCCATACTAAGTGGGGAAGTGGCAGGGCCAGTCAGGAGGAACCTCGTGTGGGTAGGGAGGGTCTGGTGGGAAAATATTTCACCTTCCATAAATGTGCAGACTGGGGTGGCTGCAGCCCTCCGAGCTTCTTGGTGGAGCTGGTGATAGAGGCTGTGCCTGGCCTTGCTGACCCAGGTGACCCGGGGCTGGTGAGTGCAGGAGAAGCATTTCCAGCTGCTGTGACATGGTGGAGACAGAGCATCAAGGGGGTGGCAGCAGTAGAAGGAGCCTTCAAGGGTGATGTGCTCTAATGCTCTTATTTTATAGATGAGAGAGTGGGGAAGCCACCTGCCCAGACTCATGTGTCAGGTAGCCCAGAGCCTGAACTCACACTGGGTCTCCTGGCTCTTAATCCAGTGCCTTTTGCAAAGACATGGAGGACAGAAACCAGGGGTCCCTGTGAGGTCAAGAGTAGAGGTTTACTAGGCCATAGGAAGGGGACGGGACTTGGGGGCCAGGAAGTGGGACTAGAGCGCTGGCAGCTGTCCAAGCCTTTCCTGGAAGAGGTGGGCGGATGCCAGCTCCCGGTGATTCTTAGCTGAGTGGGACTTTAGGCCTCATCTGGTCTCATCTGAGTTCCAGGTGAAGTTGCAGGGCCTGGAGAGGAAAGTGAGTTGCTTGATATCATTGAGATGGATGCTGATAGATGCAAACCCAGACCTCCTCACACCCACGGCTGGGCTCGTTCTACACGCCCACCACCATCCCTCGAGACGGCCCATCACCCTGGTCCCACAGGCCCAGAAGTAACCTGAGCCAAGGGGCAGGGTTTAGAGATTTGGCAACTTCCCTGTGACTGAGCTCTGAAGCCAAAGGCAACCACGCCCTCCCCACATGTGCTTTGGTGCTCTCCTCCTTGGGGCCCACAAACACTGAGCACCTACTGTGTACCAGGCAGCATAAGGGCTTTAAAAGGCCAAATAGGAAGTGACCTCTGTCCCCCAGGGGCTGGAGATCCACAAAAGAGAGACAAGTGCTGACATAGGTAACTCCCTCAAGGTATGCTGCGATGGCCTATGACGGGTTGAGGTAGCATGTGTGAAAGCCCCGAGGCCTGGCACATAGTGGGTGCTCAGAACCTGGTAGCGCACAGGAAGTGGTGATAACTGATAACTGCCGTCAGCTGCCTTAGACATCTGTCCAGACCCCATGGCGTGCGTGCGTGTGTGTGTGTGAGAGAGAGAAGGAGACAGAGAGAGAGAAGTAATAATAGCAGCTCCTGCTTATGGAGCACTTACTGTGGGCCAAGCACTCAACATGTATCACTTCATGAAATCTTTGCAGCAGCCCATGACGTAGGTTCTATTATTGTCCCCACTTTACAGATGAAGAAATTGAGGCACAGAAGGTTAAATCATTTGCTTGTTGTCCTATAATTGTAACTGCAAATGGCAGATAGGGAGTTTAAATATAGGTCATCACCTTCTCTACCATGCTGGCCATTCCACCAGGGGTGGAGATGGGGCTGCTCTCCAGCGTACCGCCCCCCAACTAAGTCCCTACAGCCCTCCCCATGTGTCTACGACTTCAGTGGAGGGCGGAAGTGAGAGAGACGGCCTGTGTGTGGAGGAAAAGGAGGCTCAGGCATCGCCAGGACCCTGCCCTCGGGTCTGAGGACACCCTACTAACAACAATAACAAGACTCACTCAGTACTGACTGTACCCCAGGCTCCGCTCTAAGTACTTTGTCAACTCATTGAATCCTCACACACAGCCCGAGGCCCATCCTGTCGCCATCCCCCATTGAACAGATGGGGACTGACACAGAGAGGGCGGTAACTTGCCTGAAGTCTAGAGCTGCTAAGTGGCATCGCTGGATCCAGCCCCGGCTCCCCGAGTGCCGTCTGTGCTCTTAACCACTGTGCCGTGCTGCTTCTCGCTAAATGTGCCTCTAGCGCCTGGGAGGTTAGAAGCAGGACCGAGGCAGGACGGTGGCTGGGGGAAGCTGACGGGACGGAGGTTCAGATTTCTCAGCGGGGCAGGAAAGGGCCTGGCCCTCAGGCAGGCTGGTCCCTGCGCACGACCGCACACGGGTGTGCAGCAGAGGGAAGAAGGGTTCGACAAAATACCCCCGTGTCAAGGAGCCCAAGAAGGGGGAGGCCGGGGACGCCCCCGTAACTCAGCCCCTCCTAGGGGGCCGGCTGGCACGAGGGACTGGGGTGAGAAAGCACTTAGGGGACCTCACGCTCTAGGAGTGGCTGCTGCGTAAGCCCCAGCCGTCTGTGGAGGCGCTGCCCACCGTGGGCTCCAGCAGAGCCTGGGGTAGGAGTCGGCCGCCCCTGCCCCACGGAGCATCATCGTGGGTCCCACCTCCATTCCTCCTCAGGAGACTCGGCTCTCAGCACCCCTGTGCTGTCCCCTCCCCACCAGGTACACAAACACACAGTGGCCCAGTTGCCAAATATGGTCATCTGAGCCTCAGATATTTGCTCTCGGTATTTCATGCTTCAGACAACACTGTCTGAACAGCACCTATGAAATATGAATGGACTGAGGTTTTGACAAGCAAATAGCCCAGAGTACCAGGGTGATAAGGAGGGGAGGGGTCAACGAGGTCTGGAGGGACCGTGGGGACAGCAAGCACATGCCTGAGTCAGGCCCAGGGACTCTGCATGTAGGGTCACCGGGAGTCCAGGTGCTGGATACAGGGTTGAGCCGGGGGAGGTGCTCAACAGACTGTCCTAGGGGTCCCTGGGGCTGTGAGGAGAGGCCAAGGGAAGAGGGAGGGTGGAGCTTGCTCAGAGCCCCTGAATGCACCTCCCTTGCAGGTAAGGAGAGGGTGCAGGACAGAGGCCAGGAGTTAGGTCTCTAGGGGCAGAGGACCAGAGTACTGGGTGGTCTTCGTCTTTTCTCCCTTGATCTGCTCCAAGCCCCTGCCCAGCCCCAGTCTGCAGGACACCCATGCCTGCAGAGGACACATTGACACAGCTCCTCTGGTTTGAGTCTTCTGGGCAGGGGAGGACGTCCAGCCCGGGCGAGGCATGAAGGCCCCATGTCTTGGGCTCCTCTCAACTCCCCCGGCCTTCGGAGGCCTCTGTCTCCAGGATCCTCCTCCTGCAGCCCCCTCCTCTCTGGCCAGAGGCCACGCGCTGTTCACAGGATCCCAGACACGCAGGCCTCAGTTCCTCCGTGTATAAAATGAAGCAGTTGGACGTGATTTTCTGTTAGGTGCCTTCCAGACCTGCCATGCGGCAGGTTCCCAGCCCACTGCCTGCCCTCGCCGCCCCCAGCAGAGCCCCCAGGGATCAAGGTGCTGATCTCTGCAGTCGGAAAGCAGCTGGAGGTGTCTGGGCTCACCTGACAAGCTGATGGAAGGGTCTGCTGGAAGGCGGACCGGCCCAGCTGTGGAGCCTCCTGGGACCTCGGCCTAAGGGAAGGGGGAGCAGCGGGGGCCAGGGCTGGGATGGGGAGCCAGGGGAAGTATACCTAGTGTCCAGTGTACACTGGGGACATTGACCCATTTGAGCTTGTTTAGAAAGTCTAGTGGGAGCAGGGGAAGCCAGGCAGCAGGGATGACCAGGTGGGTGTCTTGCTAGCAACTGGGTGAGCAGCTCACTGTGGCTCTAAGTGGAGGTGGTCACTGAGGTCAGGGTCCAGCCTGGTTCCCCAGTAAGAAGTGGGTTAGCTAGTAGGCCCCAGCTGCTTCCCGAAGCTCCAAACGAGGGGCTGTCAAAGTCTTGAGCACAAACCGGAACTCTGCCCAAAAGCCACTTGTACACATGAGAATGACTCAAGGGCCAGGGCTCCCCCCAGACATACCACGTCCCAGGCTGGCAGAGGATGGGCTGTCTGCAGACCACTAACCAGTGGGGCATCTGAAATGGCTCTTCGGGGCCTGCCTCGCCAGGAGGCCTAGGCAAAGCTAAGGCAACAGCTTCAGGGTCAGTGTCTGTGTTTGGGAGGGGCCAGAGGTCCCCACACCCACCATAAAATGAACTCTGTTGTCTACCCTGACAGCGCCCTCTCGCTGGGCATTCGGCCAAGCAGTGGACATGGAAGCAGGGTGGGTGTTCAGAAGTCAGTGGCAGCTCCTCCAAGCTCGCCATTGGGGGCCACCTGTCCCCCCAGCCCAGGCCAGTTCCAGGCAGAGAGAAGGTCTCTAGTTGCTTGTCAGAAAAAAAGCGCTTCATCTAGAGCCCTTCTGAGCAATTGACAGGGTTGATGGTAGCTGCTGATTTCCCAAGCTTACAAAATTGGCAGAGGTGGCAAAGGGGGTTTCTGTAATGCCTCACTGATGGGTTAGATGGTGGGGCAGATCTCTCAGGAGCAATGGATGACCTTGAGAAAATGTGGATGTCAAAGGGAGAGAGAAATAATCTCCCTCAAACTGCTGCCAGCAAGCCTTCTCAGCACTGGGGTAGTTGATGGAAACTTTGCTGCCGTTGCCTCCCAACTCAGGAGGCTGTAGCATTTGACTGCGTGATAAGAAATTGCCAGGCGCTTTCTAATTACAATTATCATCGTCGTGGCTGTCTCTCTTAATTACTTTCTTATAATTAGCTGTTGCTTTTTCCTCAGCATTTGTGTACTTTGCAGATTTGCTGACATTTGAGAGCCCCAAAATAGGGCCATTTGGGAAGGAGGGCAGAAAGGTGGGGAAACACATGAGAGGAATGGATTCTTTTCAGGCAACCTGATAAATTTGGGGGCCTTTGCAGAAAGAAATTGGGGAAGCCAAAAGATGGGTCATTTTCTGAGCTGATGGGGAAAGAGAGCAGGAGTGAGGATGTAGGGATTGGCCTTTGTGGCACGTCTCCAAGTGTTCAACCTTGGAGGAAGTATTCTTGAAAAGCCACCAAGGCTGCCATTTCGTGGGCTTGGGTTTCATTTTAGGAAACAAGCCTGGGATGAAGCACACCCTTGTTGAATCCTTTTCGGAGTTAATTAAATAACTCGGGTCAGGAGCAGCTTGATTTTCCCCAAAGCCAGTGATGCGTTCTGAGCAGCCCTGGGCCCCAGGGAGTCTTTACAAAGTGCATTGTGCTCCTTGACCAGATGGTTGGTTTTCACTCTCTGTTCCTCTTCTTTCTCCCTCTCTTCGGATCCCCTGCAGCCCTGTGTACAGAGGAATGTGTGCACGGCCGCTGCGTTTCCCCGGACACCTGCCACTGTGAGCCCGGCTGGGGAGGGCCCGACTGCTCCAGCGGTGAGTCTAGGGTCTTTGGGAGTTGAGCGGGGCCATGGCTCTGGCTGGGGAGGGGCTGTGCCGTGTGGATGCTGAGTTCTTTGTCCTGGGCTTGGGCTACCTAGCGAGTGTGGGCAGCGGGGAGGAAGCATACCTACCGGATGGTCCTTGGGGTGGAGGGCTCTAGGGGCATGAGGGTCATGGTTTGTGGTGGCCTGGAGGGGCGTCGCATGTCGTGTGTGTGGGGAATTGTGGGGTCATCTGTACGACTCTGGCTTTTGATGAAACACCTCCGGATAAGGTCTTTGAGGCTTGAAGTGAAATTGAGATGCCGCCTAAGGGCGCAGACCCAGGAGGTCACTGTGGTCAAGGCCTGGTCTTCAGCTTTGCTGGTGCAAAGGCTCAGTGGGTGCTCACAGAGGCTCAGGGGACTTATTTGAGACTGATGGGTACTGGGATGCCTCTGTGTCCCCAAAGGTAGGAGAATGGGATGCCTGTAGGGCTGGTCACCGTGTTCTTACATCTCTCCGGGTAGACTGTTCACGTTCCCTGGGGAAGGCTCTCTGGTGAGCACGAGTGAGGCAGATGCTCTCGGGACTGACAGAGTGACTCATAGCAGGATGGCATCGTCTCTCCTGTGGGGCTGGCCGCCGAGTGGGCGGGGTACACTGGCAACTCCTCGGGGAATTCTCTGCCAAGAGCCCAGCTGAAGGCAAATCCTTCTCCTTTGGCTCATTTCCCTTCAATACTCACAGATGAGCCTCTTTCCAGTGGCACATTTTGCAATCAATGGTTGGTTAATGTCATGGTCTTATTAGATTTCCAAGGAGTCCTTGATTAAGGTTGAAGCCCAATTTTCTTCCTGCTTTGAGCTGGGATAGTATCTTTTTGTGTGTGACTTGAGTAGGTAACATAACTAAGCTGATCCAGTGGGGGTCTAACCCCCTTCATTGACCCATCTTTGGGAGCCGCCTCCCTGTTCCCTGTCCCATAGTGACTGCAATGGTCATAACAACATGGAGAAGGAATGGTGGGTCCACGTTGGCCCAATGCGGTGCTCTTGCCCTTTTCCAGTCGCTGCTGGGGTGGAAACGTCTAGTTATGGTCCTTTTTTCCCAAAGGCCTTGGCTGGAGCCTCTTTGTCTACCCAGTACATGGGAACATACCAGCCAAAGCAAGCTATTGGATGTGGTTTTGTTTGGGCCTGGGTGGTTACCTGGCTTGGGGAGACCAGGATCTGTTTGGGGTGCTCTAGAGACTCTCTCCAATGTGTTGGGACCTCCAGTGACTGTGGTGCCCTCCTCCTTCCACCCGTTTCCCTGCTTTGAGGTAAGTCATGCTGAACAACAGGGCAGGGACTCCTCCAGACAACGAAAAGTACACCCGAGGAACACGTGAGTTAAAGGAATGTGTTCAAGCAGCCTTTCTGTGAACTCCGGGAAACATGCTGGCCGAACTGTTTGAGAGCTTTCCCCCACCTTGTCTGTGTTTTGTTTTGTGTAACTTTGCCTACAATGAATCTTTGGTGGGGAACTATCTAGTTTGGATTCTGTGAACCCTGCTGGGACAGGTCTGCTTGCTATTGCCAGATTATAATGTCAAGCGCAGTCTGTTGGAGGTTGAAATACAGCCTGAGTCCCAGGAGTCCTGAGTGCATGTAAACCACCAACCAGTGCAAGTGTGTTTGGTGCTCACTGTTTCTGGACTGTGTTGGTTGGGGGGCCTGGAGGGTTTTTCAGACAGAGTCCGTCTCTCAGGGTTTCTTTCCGGTCTAGTGAAAGAAGTGGAAGGGAGGCGGCCCTTGATCAATGGGAGTAGGGAGTTTAGAGTAAATCTTGCCCCTGGAGTGTGTTTACCAAGCACGTAGCCTTGTAACTTTACAGTATAAAACCGGGCTGCCCAATTTCCACTCCCGATTCAGTCATCAGACTTGGTGCTGAGCAACCCACAATGTTTCTTCGATAAATCCAACCTCATGGGTTGAAGAACCACCAGCTCTGCATCTACTCAAGGGCGTGTACTACTAAACCCTCAGAAAGTCCTAAAAGATAAGTTCCAACCCTCTTTTGAGAGATGGCAGCATTGAATGAAGGGAATTCATAGATTCCCATTCTCAAAATCATCTGTCTCTAGCTTAAGACCAGGGCTGGGTGGTGGATCTCTATGGCCCTCCTTGCCATGTCTGAACTTTCTCCCAAGGAGCTCAGTGAACAAGGCCACAGACTGTGTGTGGGAAGAAGGTCATCTTAGAGCAGTTGATAATAGCCATTGAGACCGCACAGAAGAAACCAGAGTCCCCTTCCATGGGTCAGGCCTTCAGGTATTAGAAGACAATGATCACTTCCCCCCCAACTCAATTTTTATTCTCCAAGCTCCTTTGTTTCTCACATGACATGGTCTGAACTGCCTTCCCCATCTAGTTTCTCTCCATTGGCTATGGCCTTTGTTCCTTTTAAACTATCATTCCTAGATCTGACCACCGATGCAGGCTTGTATGGAAAAATTACAATAGAGCTAAGTACTCTCTATTGGATTTTCCTTTGCACTAACACTTTATTCATCTTCTCATTTACTCTTCACAACAACCCTATGATGTGGGAATTAGCCCCACTTTACAGATGAGAAAGTTGAAGCACAGAGGGGTTAAAGAACTTCCAAAAGGCCCACAGCTAGTAAATGATGAAACTGGGACTGTTGATCAAGTGAAAACCTAGGTCCTGAGCCTGAACACATAATTATTATGCTCTCCTTCCTTCTGGATGCTCAACCTCTGTTAATACAGCCTGAGGTTGAAATAGCTCTTTGATGAGAAAACCTAGTTGCTCACAGGGGAAGGAAGGATCTGATTGAAAGATGTGGCCCTGAGATATTGTCATGGAGACAGATGAATCAGCCATGGGACACAAATTGTGATTATGTTTACTCCAAGCAATTTGACCCTGTTTGCTATTGTGCCATTGGACCCCTGTCTGCCTGTGTGTGCTCTGTGGGGCCTGTGTCCATGGAGATGGGTATCCTGATGAGCACAATGTGTATCTCTGGAGATTTCTGAATGGGGTCTGTCATTTGCATGTCTAGACATGTGACGTCCTTGCAGGGAAGCTTTGATTTCTGTTTAGTCAAAAGCATCATTCTTGCTGGTGTTTTCTTCTGATTCTAAAATCATACCTGTTCATGTTAAAAAGGAAGTTCAAACTGCACCAGACGTATAGATGGAAAGTTAAACCCATACACCCAGTGATAACCAATTCTGGCATTTGGGTGCTTATTGCCTTTCCTGTTATTTCTCTGCACATTTGTTCTTAGAGTTAGATCTGGACACAACTTTTATTATTTAGATCAAATGTATGTGCTATTCTGTAACTTGGCTTTTTAATTCAACTGTATGTCATACACTCGTTTCCTTGTCCATAAACATGAATCTCCCTTAAAATTTTTAATGGCCTTATAGAATTTCATTCTATGGATTACTAAAAGTGTTTAACCAGTCTCTTGCTGATGGACTTTTAGGCTGTTTCTGATTTTTCACTATATTAGGCCCACCGTCCTTTATCAAAGATCCTTGTGGCCTGTTAGTTTCAAAATTTAGATTTTTTTCAGAGTTCAGGAAGGTATATGGTGACTATCTCATATATGACATATGCCTCCAGTGGGGTTTGGTCAGCACCTTGGGATGAAACATAGTAATATTTCTGAAGTGACATATAACTGATCACATCTAGTGATATATAGAAGATATTTAACCACAAATCAGTTCCACGAAGGTTTTGCCTCTAAATGAATTTTGGAAAATTAAAAAATAATTCCTTTGGACTCTTTAGAGATTTTTGGGTTGTTGACATGTGAATAAGGGATTGCGGTCCTGTGTAAAAATGCTGCAGTGATTCTTCTCGTGCATGTATCTTTGCCCACGTGTCCCAGTTTCTTCTTAGGATAAGTTCCTGGAAGTGGCAGGGAAGATTATAAAGATCCATCATCCTACTGCCGGCCCCTGCCCTGCCCTTTGTGGCTGCCAAGGGATTTATGACTTTGATAGACATGAAGGGGACAAATCCAGTAGTAGGATGGGGTGGGGAACTTTTCATTCTTTTATAGACTTATAACCCCGTAGCCTAATTTCTTGAAGGCCTGGATGAATTTCTTTCTGCTCCATAAAGGAAGTGAGGTGATGCTGATTTGCCTGGTGGATAGACATGTCAGCTATCGTGGATAATGCCAAGATATTAGATGGACCAATATGGGGAAATGGAGTGGCTGCATGCTTGGTCGTAAACCTCCATCTTATATAATAATGAAGAGTAAAAGGATGAAATGTCAGTTTACACTGAATAAAGACCACAGAGTGACTCTTATTAAACTGCACTAATCTCACAAGTGGAGATGAAAAGAAAAAAAAGTTTTGCCATACTGAATATCTAGCTTTTTAAAGTAATTAGGAATAGTAAAGCACTGACAATGATTGAGATAGAAACATTATTCATAACTTTTATTTCCACACTGGGCAATGGTCCAGTGTATTTCATTTATGAGGTTTCAGCTGTAAGGAGAAGGACGTGAGCCAATTCCTAAATTAAATATGTCCTGTTAACTTTTATAAATGATACTCAAGAATCAACTTGGAAATTTCAGCCTTCATTGTATTATTTAATTACTGTATTTCTTGGGTCCCGCTTCTCTGGTCCTCTGCCTCCCTCCCATGGTGATTTGCAGTTTGGGTTCTGGGCTATAGAATGGCATTTTGGTTTTGGTCTCAGGCCTCCCCGGAGGGCTGGGGTAGACATGGAGAGAATCCCTCCCATTTCTCCATAGTCTCCCACATTCTTAGATTCCACTGAACTGGTTTTATCCATGTGAACAGAGTGCGGGAGAGTAAAAGTCCGCTCCACAACCTCTTACTATTTGTTGAAACTGTCCCCCCTACCCACACCCCAGCCCTCCAGGCCTGGTGCTCAGCATGAGACAGGACTGTGGAGCAGGCCTGAGTAATGAAGGCAGCAGGAACCAAGTTGGGCCACCACCAAGAGTAGCTTCTGCCCAGTCAAATGTGTCCTTATCTTGAATGGTGTGTGGGACCCCTGGCTGACTTGGCTTTCAGCTATCCTTGCAGATTAAAATAAAACATTTACCAGCTCAGAAATATGCTTATACTCCTAAACTAGCCAGGGACCGTCTAGGTCAGTCCTTTTCAAACCACTATATATGTTTGCTAGAGATTTGTGTGTGGGATGTGTGTGTGTGTGTGTGAAAATATATGTAACAGAAAATTTAAAGTGTACAGTTCTGTGGCAGTAAGGACATTCACATTGCTGTGCGACGACCATCATTATCAGTCCAGTGCTTTTTCATCTTCCCCAACTGAAACTCTATACCCATTAAACACTAACTCCCCATTCCCCACTCCCGCAACCACCATTGTAGTTTCTGTCTACTCTAGGTACCACATATAAGAGGGATCATACAACATCTGTCCTTTTGTGAATGGCTTATTTCACTTAGCATAATGTCTTCAAGTTTCATCCATATTGTGGCATGTGTCAGAACTTCCTTGCTTTCTGAAGCTGAATAATATTCCATTGTATGTACATATTATACTATATTTTGTTTACCCATTCACCCATCAACGGACACTTGGGTCGCTTCTACCTTGACTATTGTGAATAATGCTGCTATGAACATGGGTGTACAAATATCTCTTCAAATTCCCGCTTTCACTTCTTTTGCATGTATATCCAGAAGTGGATTTCTGGAGCATGTGGTAATTCTATGTTTAATTTTTTGAGGAATCACCATACCGTTTTCCACAGAGTCTACATCATTTTACATTCTCATCAGCAAGGCACAGCGTTCTAATTTCTCTTCATCCGTGTCAATGCTTGTTAGTTTCTATTTTTATTTTTTATAATTGTCATCCTAGTGGGTGTGAAGTGGCATCTCACTGCGGTTTTGGTTTGCTTTTCCCTAATCATTAGTGATGTTGAGTCTCCTTTCATGTACTTTAGTGGCCATTTGTGTATCTCCTTTGGAGAAATGTCCATTCGAGTCATCTGTCCATTTTTTTTTCAACTGGGCTGTCTTGTTGTTGGTGCTGACTTGTAGGTGTTCTTTATATTTTCTGGATGTTAATCCCTTATCAGATATGTGATTTGAAAACGTTTTCTCCCATACCGTGGGTTGCCTTTTCACTCTGTTAAGTGTCCTTTGATGCACAAAACTTTTAAATTTTGATAAAGTCCAGTTTATCTATTTTTTTTGTTGCCTGTACCTTTGGTGTCATATCCAAGAAATTATTGCCAAATCCAGTCTCATGAAGCTTTCCCCCTATGTTTTTGTCTAAAAGTCTTATAGTTTTAGCTCATGGAATTAGGTTTTTGATCCATTTTGAGTTAATTTTTGCGTATGGTATAAGGTAGGAGTCCAACTTCAGTTTTTCTGCATGTGGATATCAAGTTTTCCCAGCACCATTTGTTGGAAAGACTTTTGCTAATGATTCTTGGAGCTATAGAGTTAAAATTTTGCACTATGTAATGGCACATTAGTTACCTGAGAAGTGATTTAAACTTTGCTCCTTAGATTAAAACAAATACAGAGGGCTTTCCTGGTGGCGCAGTGGTTAAGAATCCGCCTGCCAATGCAGGGGACACGGGTTCGAGCCCTGGTCCGGGAAGATCCCACATGCCGTGGAGCAACTAAGCCTGTGCGCCACAACTACTGAGCCTGCACTCTAGAGCCCACGAGCCACAACTACTGAGCCCACGTGCTACAACTACTGGAGCCTGCGCACCTAGAGCCCATGCTCCACAACAAGAAAAGCCACCGCAATGAGAAGCCCGCGCACCGCAACAAAGTGTAGACCCCTCTCGCCGCAACTAGAGAAAGCCCGCACGCAGCAACGAAGACTCAACATAGCCAAAAATAAATAAATAAAATAAGTAAATTTATAAAAACAAACAAACAAATACAGACTTGTTATAGATTTGAATGCAGAATTGGCATTTATTTAAAAAGAACAAAAACTGTGATCACATGAGCCTTTGGTGGACCTTTGGGGCTATGCTGCTAGGCATCACTGGAGACAAGGTTATTTCAGGTGTGAATGTTGAGAAGCAGTGGGAAAGGCAGGAAGACCGTAACCTGATTTAGATCTCTCACGGCTGATGACTGTTTACAAGATGGTTTACAGAGGGATCAGCGTTTCAAGCCCTTTTCCTACCGCATTCTTGGGGACTCTTCCTTCCAGAGTGCTGGGCTGTCTGCAATACCCCCAGAGTCCACCTCTGTGGTCCTAGGCTCTGGAATGGCATAAGAGCTCTGATCCAGCCCACAATACCTCGTCTTGGGGGGGGGGGTGTCTCAGGGTCTCTGCGTCTTTCCACAATGCTCAGTGCTGTCCCGCCAGGCTGGGAGTCATATGACCCCCATATTGCTGGGGCTTGGGCATCCTGTTTTCCTGCGGCTGTCTTCACATATATGAAAGCATATGTCCACATAGTCCTGGAATGGAGTGCTAGGAAGTATAGTCTGGATCCCAGGACCTAATTTCTGGTCATGGAGAGCTCATGATTTAACTTGAAACCCTTGAAGCAGGAGCTGGGAGGGACCTCAGAAATTGTCTGATCTACTTCTTCCATTTTATAGATGGGCAAACTGAGGCCCAGAGAAGGGAAACTACTTGCCTGAGGGGTTACCCAGAGAGGTAGTGGCAGAGCTGTAACTTGATCCTGGGTGTCCTGACTCCCATGCCTTTTGTGTCTCGTCAGCTGCTCTGGGAGTTAAAGGCTGGAGTTGTCTTAGAGGCAGATGGATCTCATTACACCAAAGCAAATGGGTCAAGTTATTCTACAGCCTCAGTGCAGGAGACCTAAAGATTCGGACCCTCCTGAATCCTTCTCTGCCCAGGTTCAAAGGCCAGACTCATGACTCCAGGTCAGGCCAGGGCACTGAGGTCAGTGATTTCCAGAGGGGTCGACCCTGCCGTCTGCCTGGCTTGAAAAGTACATTAGGGGGAGGGTCCCATTCTCAGGGGCCCCTGGGCACACTTCTCACCGACAAACATGGAGACGTCACAGTCTGGAGGCAAAGGATGTGGGGGCAAAGCAAAGGTATAGGGTGTGGGCCAGGACTCCTGCCTCTGTCCTGGGGCAGATGAAGGGGTCCAAAAGGAGATGGGCAAGGCCGGGCGGGGAGTCAGTGGACTTGGCCACACTGGTCTGCTGGGAAGGGCCATTGCCAAGACTTTGGGGCTCCTTCCCAGCAAGGGAGCAGGGAGACCGAGCCTGAGTAAGGAGAGCTTACGAGAGAGGGTCACAGAGGAACAAGAGAGGGCCACATGGTCTGAGGAGGAAGGTGAATACAGACTCCTGCTCCTACCGTGTACAGATGCTTCACATAGATGATCCGTTTACTCTGCCAGCAGCCTGCCATGCGTGTTACCTCCATTTCTCAAATGAAGAAACCGAAGCTCAGGGAAGTAGAGTAACTCCTGCTATTCACTCAGCTAACAAGCCTCAGCTCTGGGATGAGAACCCGGCACCTGTGTTCTTCCCATAGCTCCATGCTGCCTCTGAAGGGATGAAGCCAGCTTCGGGTCCCACCTCTGCCTGGGTGACCCTAGCTAAGTCCTTCCCTCTCTCTGAGCCTCAGGTTTCCCATCTATAAAATGGGAAGGTCAGCATGGATATGCCAGGTCTAAAATCCCACGATGCCATGTTTCTGGAAAGCTAAAATCCAGCATCGCCTCACCTAATCAAGGGCCCTCGTGACCTTCCTGACGCTGACCTCTGGGGGAGGGAGTCTGCTCTCCCCACCACCCCACTTCCTCCCACGCACAGCCCGCCTGTGATTCTCTCTTCTTTCCAGGACCTGAAAAAGGGGTGGGGCCGGACAGCCATGGGTGGGGACGGTGACTCACGCCCTCGCCTACCCCAGGTGGGGACGCCTGGGGAACCTTGGCTGCCTCATCCGGGCGGAGACGCAGGGGGGCATCCTGCCAACCCGGAGGCCGCAGCTCACTCGTGGTGGGCTCACTACCCCAAGGCGGCTGTCAAGGTTAAAGCCACTTCAGATGAATCGCCACAGAGCAATCGCCCTTGCTGGTCCTCGCGTGCTGCTCTGCCCAGCCCGCCGCCCTCGCAGAACCACCTGGGCTGCCTCCTGCCGCCATCTGGCGCGCCTCCCCGGGATGGGGGGCTCCGTGTCAGCATGCACGCTGGGGCACAAGTCACCGTGATGGGGACACAAGGGGGCTGTGGACACGGCAGCAAATGCTTTTTCAAGGTCTGTGTGGAAGAAGAGCTACTCTTCACCCCAGAATTCTAATTTTGAACAAAAGAGTATTCAGTAGCCAGGGCGAGCGGTCCCACTGGCTCTGCGTTCTCTGTCCCTTGAGTTCCGTTTAAGGCACATCTATTGAGCACTGCGCAGAGGCCCGCGCTGCTGGGGGTCCAGGGCTGAAGGGGGGGATTAGGAATGAGGAGGGCATGGCCCCCATCCTTGGGGACCTTCGAACAGAAGCCAGAGCCACCAGTACAGATAAGAGAGAGGAGAAGGAGTCGGTAGAGAGAAGGCTCTGGCTTTGATGGGAGGGGGGACCCGGCTGGCTCAGGAAAGCCATCATGGGAGGAAGGAAGGAACCAAATGTGTGCTATACCCATTTTAGAGGAAGAAACTGAGGCACAGAGAGGTTAAGTGATGGCCCAAGGTCCCAGAGCTGGGTCCGTCTGACTCTTTCCACAGGCCGTGCTGGGGTAGGGGGGAAGGTGAGACGTGTGAGCGCCAGCTCAGTTGTGAGGAGCCTGAAAGAGACCTTGAAGAGGGTTAAGAGACGTAAACCCAGCCCCATCCCGTGTCCTGGGGGCTGGGGGCTGCAGGGGAAGGGCAGCAACAAGGTAGATCTGCTGGCCTCTCTATCTCTCTGTTCTCGACTGTCGCCTCCCCCCAACCCCTGCCTCCCTCTTGTTGAGACGTCCCAGGCTTGGCTATGCTCTGGAAGCCGGTGAAGAGGTTTGTTTCCCCCCCTTCCAGAGTTTGTTTCTTCCAAAAGTGCCTCCCAGGAGAAATGGGAAATGAGAGGGGGCAGATGGCGGGGGTACCCTGCCCTCAGGGGGCCCGGACCAGTGTGAGGATGAGGATGAGGCTGGGCAGCTGGTGGAGACCCCAGACCAAAGGACTGGGGGCAGCTGGTCCCCCCACCCTCCTTCCACCCTTGGATCGGGTTCTCTTGTGACGCCCACCAGGAAAGGAGGGGAGACCTGCTGAGATCCCCCTTCCCAGGTCCAAGGGAGGCAGGTCATGGGGCAGAAGGGGGCGTGGGGCCACTGCTCCTCCCACTCCTGAGAGAGGGCAGCCTCTCAGGGTGTCACCCCTTCTCCATCTGCCTGTCAGACCAGGGGAGATAATGGGACCAGTCCCATCTGAGCAGGGTCAGGGGTCAGGCAAAGCCCTGGCACACGTGGCCTTTATTGTACCTGAAAAAGCCAGAGGCTGGCTAGCCTAGAGTCTGTGTGTGAGCTGCGTGTTCGGGGGGGGCTGTCATAGGGGGGAGGAGGGAGGTTCATTCTGCCCAACCCAGCTCTGGCCATCTGGCTCCCTGAGAACAAAATTAATAAATAAATGACATGCAGTGAGTCTCAAGGACTGGGAGAGGGAGGAGGGTGGGAGAACCTGCCTAGAATGTGACAAAAAGCAGAACAGAGGGGCAACAGCCAAGCTGGCACCATCGTGCGGTCCTGGCAGGCAGCGCTGCCGCCCCCCCCGGACCCCGCTTGGGCCTGAAAAGGACGCTGTGCAACACTCCCCGTGACACACACGCACGTGCACGCGTACACACACGGCCTGCGCTTCCAGGCTGGGCATGTGGGCTGGGTCTCCACGGGAAACACAGTTCCTGGGGGGAAGGGAATCACAAACTGCTCCCACCCGCGCCCACCAGCCTGGAGGACCGGCCTGGAACTCTGACAGGGAGGGGGAGGGAAGGGGTGCATCTTCTTTGGAGCCAGAGGGCCGGCTGATGGCAGGTCCCGCTCTCTGAGACCCCTGCCCCTGCCCCCAAGGACTTTGAGTCCCTCCCAGTCAGCCCAGAACTGCTGTGTGCCGGGCACCATGCTGGGGATGGACACGATGACCTCATTTCACCTCCACCCCGTGAAGTGGGGATTATGACCCCTGTTTTGCGATGGAGGAAGCCGAGGTCCAGAGAGGGTTAGCCATTCTCTAAGGTCATCCGGCTGCTCCTGAGTGTGTGCTCTCTTCGCTCGGGCATATTTCTCCCAGAATTCGGAGCTGTGGAGGAGGTGGCTTTTCAGGCTGAACGGGAGAGAGGTCTGGGCTATGCTCCTGCTTAGATTCTCTCCTAACTTCTATCCAGCACTTACTGTACACACCGTCCTATTCATTATTATTTATTATCACTATTTCCATCTTTCAGATGAGGAAACTGAGGCTCAGGGAGGTTAAGTATCTGGCCCAGAGGCACACAGCGAGTAAGTGGCAGAGCCAGGATTCAAACCCAGGCAGTCAGTCTCTGGAGACCACACTCACGACTCTGGTTAACACTTCTTTCCAGGGCTCTCTGCCTTCCCTCTCCAGTCCCTCCCACACTTCGGAGGTGGGGAGGCAGCTAAAATGCAAACCCAGGCCATGTCACTTCCTTGCTCCCCTCTGCCTTCCAGGAAGTACCCAACTCCTTGGCCAGGCCTTCAGGGCCCCTCTGGGTCTGATGCCTGACCAGCTTTCAGCCTTATCTCCCCCACCACCCCCCTTCCCCTCTCTTACCTTTCCTTTATCCACTGACCCATTGCTCTTCTGCCTTCAAAGCCCAGTTCAGATGCCGCCTCTGCTATGGCACTTCCTGATTCCCACAGGAAGTATATGTACTTGACCGCATATGTGTGGCCAGTGTGGTCCGCGCCACCCTAGACGTTTATTGTTTGATTGCGTGTTTGCTATCCTCCCAGCCCCCAGCCCCTGAGACCTCTCTGTGGCAGGGTCCAGGTCTTCCTTGTCACCGTGACCCCGGGGCCCTGCACACTGCAGTTACCGGTGGGCACTCAGCACAGTGCTGAGTGGGATCCAGTGGATTTGCTCTCCCATTTTGTCACGTTTTCGTTCTTTTAGATGATGCTCTAGTGGAGGTACTTGGACCAAGGAAGAGTGGGGCTCTGGGTTGGATGTTTGGGAGAATTCAAAGCCATGTCCCTTGATCTTCCAAATCTTCTCACCTATCCGTGCTGCCCAGGCACACGCCCCCAAGGATTGCGATGGGAGACCAGGAGTTGGATTGGTCCTTCAGAGGAAGCAGAGATCACAGCTAGCTGGAAAAATGCCAAGAAGGCCGTGGAACCAGAGCTCAAAGAAGGATGAGATTTGAAGTTTCAATAGTCCAGTATGGAAAGAGAGGGCGTTCCAGGCACAGACCCCCAGAAGCAAGGGTACTGAACAGTGAGCAGGTCCGTGTGGCTAAAGCAGAGGGTGCCTAGCGTGGAGAGTGGGAGCCAGGCTGCACCCGGAGGCCAGGCCAGGTGGTGTGGTGCCCTTACTAGCAGCCCCATAAGCTCGGACACGAGTCCATGGGCCATGGGGAGCCCCTGAAGGCTCATTTTGCATCAACTGAGTCTGCATTGTGGAGTGGTGGAGCAACTTTTAAACTCTTCCTTAACTAACCTGTGACCAGGTCTGGTAAGGGAACAGAGGACATGCTGGAGGCTCTGACCTGCCCCTCCAGTCCTGGCTAGTCCCTCCAGGCCAGCTGGGCCGTGCTCTCCTTCCCCTGTCCCTGACTTGAGGCAACTGAAGCAGGCTATCTAGGCATTGCATGGAATCAGATTGGATGGGGGGACGGGGCAGGGGAGAGACCACCGTGACTAAGAGTTGGTGAATGGATCAGGGCAGGGGCTGACCCACAGAGGCCAGTGCCCTTCTGCCTTCCTGGCCAGAGCAGGGGAGGCAGATATGATAGCCAGTGGGATGTCCAGGAGAAGCACCTAGAACAGCCTTACTGGCTCCCAGGACCTCTGACTCCCAGCCTGCTTCTCAGGGGCAGCCTCGCCCTCCCATCCTCCAGGCCTCAGACACCAGTGGGGCCCCAAGGCAGGCGGCAACTGCCCAAAAGTGCTGCAGCAGCAAAGGCTGTGGCAGAACTGGGGAATCTGTCACCCTCTAATAAGGAAAGCCTGTTCTGGCAGCCTGGGTAATAGGCCTCAAATTGAATAATTAATAAAGTTATAAAAATATGTCTACTATATGGCCAGAATAATTCAGCCCAATTAGAAGCAATTGTTTCTTGCAGTTAATGCCACTCGTTTTTCCTTGTGAACAGCTCTTAGCACCAAGATAGGATTTGTAGGTTCGGCTGCCTACTTGAGGGGTTCTATTAAGACCAAATTCTCCCCTAGGGCTTCTTTCAGTTGAGGATTATCCATCTTTCCAACCATCTATTCATGCCTCTTTCCAACCATGTATCAATTTGTCCATCTGTCTATCCATCATTCCATCTGTCCCTTCATCTATTCATCCCTTCATCCACTCCTCCATCCATCTGCCCATCTATACATGCATCCATTTATTCATTCATCCATTGATCCATCTACCCATTCATTCAGCAGATAATTCTTTTTTTTTTTAACATCTTTATTGGAGTATAATTGCTTTACAATGGTGTGTTAGTTTCTGCTTTATGACAAAGTGAATCAGTTATACATATGTTCCCATATCTCTTCCCTCTTGCATCTCCCTCCCTCCCACCCTCCCTATCCCACCCCTCTAGGTGGTCACAAAGCACAGAGCTGATCTCCCTGTGCTATGCGGTTGCTTCCCACTAGCTATCTATTTTACGTTTGGTAGTGTATATATGTCCATGCCACTCTCTCACTTTGTCCCAGCTTACCCTTCCCCCTACCCATATCCTCAAGTCCATTCTCTGGTAGGTCTGTGTCTTTATTCCTGTCTTGCCCCTAGGTTCTTCATGACCTTTTTTTTTTTTTCCCTTAGATTCCATATATATGTGTTAGCATACTGTATTTGTTTTTCTCTTTCTAACTTACTTCACTCTGTATGACAGACTCTAACTCCATCCACCTCACTACAAATAACTCAATTTCATTTCTTTTTATGGCTGAGTAGTATTCCATTGTATATATGTGCCACATCTTCTTTATCCATTCATCTGTCGATGGACACTTAGGTTGCTTCCATGTCCTGGCTATTGTAAATAGAGCTGCAATGAACATTGTGGTACATGACTCTTTTTGAATTATGGTTTTCTCAGGGTATATGCCCAGTAGTGGGATTGCTGGGTCATATGGTAACTCTATTTTTAGTTTTTTAAGGAACCTCCATACTGTTCTCCATAGTGGCTGTATCAATTTACATTCCCACCAACAGTGCAAGAGGGTTCCCTTTTCTCCACACCCTCTCCAGCATTTATTGTTTGTAGATTTTTTGATGATGGCCATTCTGACCGGTGTGAGATGATATCTCATTGTAGTTTTGATTTGCATTTCTCTAATGATTAGTGATGTTGAGCATTCTTTCATGTGTTTGTTGGCAATCTGTATATCTTCTTTGGAGAAATGTCTATTTAGGTCTTCTGCCCATTTTTGGATTGGGTTGTTTGTTTTTTTGATATTGAGCTGCATGAGCTGCTTATAAATTTTGGAGATGAATCCTTTGTCAGTTGCTTCATTTGCAAATATTTTCTCCCATTCTGAGGGTTGTCTTTTCGTCTTGCTTATGGTTTCCTTTGCTGTGCAAAAGCTTTTAAGTTTCATTAGGTCCCATTTGTTTATTTTTGGTTTTATTTCCATTTCTCTAGGAGCTGGGTCAAAAAGGATCTTGCTGTGATTTATGTCATAGAGTGTTCTGCCTATGTTTTCCTCTCAGAGTTTGATAGTGTCTGGCCTTACATTTAGGTCTTTAATCCATTTTGAGTTTATTTTTGTGTATGGTGTTAGGGAGTGTTCTAATTTCATTCTTTTACATGTAGCTGTCCAGTTTTCCCAGCACCACTTATTGAAGAGGCTGTCTTTTCTCCACTGTATATGCTTGCCTCCTTTATCAAAGCTAAGGTGACCATATGTCAGCAGATAATTCTTGAGCCCCTTCCATGTGCCAGACACAGTTCTAGGTCCTGGGCGTGTGGAGATGAGTAAGACCCTGCCTCTGCCCCAAGGAGCTCCCAGCCCAGGCAAGTGAACCTTTGAGTGATGCAAGCTGTCATTCCTGTTTCTCTTCAGAGGTCCTGCTGAATATGATTTTTGTCCTTCATCTCTTCTCATGTATCTCAGTGAGATAGATAGATAGATAGATATTTGGAGTTACAACCGGCTTGAGTTAAGTAATAAGTTCTTTCCCAAGATGGTCCAGATTATTCCCCTACATTTGAGAGTTTAAGGATCTTCTGGCTTCAAAATACCCATGCTCTGGGTCCCAACCTTTCATCAAGTGGAGGTCAGGGGTTGGGGGATCCAGCTCTGCCCTGGTCCCTGCATTCACTGGCCTGGATAAGACATTTACTTTTTATGGTTCCGTCTGTAAGATATGAAGAATCACTGTGCCATTGTGAGCTCACAGCGGTGACAGGAGTCAAGATGCTGGGGGTCACCTGTTGGAGACCCAAGTTTTCTTCCTGGAACACTGGGCATAAGTTGAATTATGAGTTAAATCAACTCATACTTTATAGGCATCCGCAGGAAATCCTTCCATAAAGCCAATGCTCTTTTTGCAGTGAAGATGCCCTCTTTCTGATTTCTCTGCCTGGACATTGAGACTTTTCTTATAGTATAGCAAAACCACGACTCAATTCACTAAGTTTCCACAGAGCCCTTGTTGTAAGCCCAGCACTGTGCTAGATGAATCTGATAGCATTATCTAGTCAGTTATATTACGGTCATCAATCATTTATTAAGGGCCTGCTTTATTCAGGGCTCTGGAGATGCAGAAAGACCCAAGCTTTCACCCTGCCCTAGAGTTGCCCTCTCTGATATGGGTTCCCTTTTGCCTCTTTGTGAATCAGGATATCAGAGCTGGCAAAACAAAGTGAAAAGGCAAGGTATAGCCTGGGAGAAGACATTCACAGCACATGTAATCCATAAAGGATTAGTATCCAGAATATTTTTTTTAATCCTACAAATCAGTAAGAGCAACCATTCAAACACTGGCAATAATATAAACGTGCACTTCACAGGAGAAGGATATTTTGATGGGCAATAAATATATGAAAAGATGTTCACCTCACTGGTAATCAAGGAAATGCAAATTAAAACTAAAAGATGCTGCCTTGTCACACCCAACAAATTGGGGAAAATCAGTTTTTGATAATACCAAGTGTTAGTAGGAATACACGCAAATGTGGACACATATGCTGCTAGTGAGTGTGTGAATTGGCAGTACCATTTCAGGGAACAGTTTGGTAATTTTAAATAAAGCTAAAGCCAACCCCATCATACCACGTTTCTCAAGCATTTTTTTTCTATCACAACCTATTGTCCCAGCACATACACACGCACACACTGATATTTTTAAATCTCTTCTATTTAACTTGTTAAAATGGTAGTTGTGACCCTTTGTATTGATTTCATGACTTTCTTCTGGGTTACAACCTACGATTTGAAAAACTCTGCTCCAGAGAACCTCTCCAACATGTGCATCCGTGCATGATTGTTTGTAATGGTGAAAAGCTGCAAGTAACCTAGAGGTCCCTCAAGAGGGAAATGAATAAACTGTAGTATATTTATACCATGGGATCTCCACAGCAGTTAAAAGGAACAAACTAGTGCTATACATGTCTACTCAGATGAATCTCAAATATATAATATTGAGTGAAAAAGGCACGTTGCAGAGGGCTACATACATACCATATGATATAATTTACATAAAGTTTTAAAACATGCAAAATAATGAATATATTATTTATGGGTACATTCAGATGTAGTAAAAACATTAAAACAGACATGGCCGTGATAAATACCAAAGTCAGGCTATGCCCAGGGTGGGAGGTGAAAGGGATAGGGAGTGATGCGTGAGGCATCTCAGCTGTGTAGTGTTTTATTCTGAAATAAAAATATCTGCAGCCAAAATGGGGGAAATTAAGATTTGTCTGATGAATATACTGTTTTAATTTTCTCTACATTTTAAAATATGCTTGAAATATTCCACATGCAAAACAAAAGGCTTCTCCACCTGTCCAGCACCCAAGTTCATATGAAGAAAAAAATGTGTTAGTTCATGTTAAACTTACTTGCTCATTTCATTCAGTTTGGTTCACTAAATGTTTATGGAACACCTCCTTGTGGGTCTGACATTGCCAGGTGTGAGGTGTGGAATAGGCAGGAAGGTAGGGTGAATATTACAAGCGAAAATTTGGGGGTCGGCAAGGGCAAAGGCTGCCCTCCCATCTCGGCCATAAAGATCAGGTTAACACACATGCCACAAAATGGGGCCCAAAGGTTAAAGCCTGTGTCTTCCTGGGGAATCCGGGAAGTCTCCCTGGAGGAGGTGAAGACTGAGATAGGCCTTGAAGGATAGACAGGGATTGACTGGCGAGACACTCAGGAAAGGAAAGGAACCTTGAGTTCCAGAAAGCTCTGGGTCTGCATGAGAAAGAAGAGGTGACGGGGCAGCTCAGGCCTCTGAACAGGTGTGCTGCAGCTCAAATGGCGAAATGCACCCCTGATGGCAGCGCCCAGCAGGAAGTAGACACATGGAGTGGAGAGGTGGGTCTAATTCATCACGGGGGCTGAGGAGGGCCAGGGTCCTGGAGGCTGCAGGAAACTGGAGACAGCTTGCCTGCTACAGAAAGGCGCTGCTGCTCAGGGCCAGCCCACTGCATTGCCCATCCTCCGACGAGGGCCCTAGCAGGGAAGAGGGGGATAAAGCTCTGCTGAGATCCCAGACTTCAAATTTATTTGACCAGCTCTCAATAAATTTCTCACGCCAGAGGCCTCACTATCCATCTCCGGTGGACTGCACAGGAAGTGTCTGTCTTTGATGGCTTGGGGACATGTCCACATGTCTTGCCAGGAGGCAAGCCCCTAAATCTTCCTCTGACTTGCTCCCCTCCTAGTAAATCTGAATAGTTTAAGATAACTCCCTTCAACCTTGAGGCTGGTGCCAACTTTGTGTCATCCATCAGCCCTGGCCGATTTCTTATTAAAGTTCTGCTGTTCCCTTGGAAAAGTCGCCGCCTTAAATCAAAGGGCTGATAGGACAGGGGAGAGACAGAGGAGCTGGAGTTGGTGGGGCGACGGCAGGTCAGGAAGATTAGGTCCTAGTGCTACTGCTGGGGCAAGAGGGAGACCTTCCCGGGCCCTGGCTCTGCAGCTTGCCCCGGGGTCTAAGGACAAGTTGTCTAAGCCCTGCGTGGCTTGAAAAGGCTGCCCGGGGAGTAGCTCAGAGGTGAACACGGTCCAACAGTTCTCCCAAGAGCCAGCAGGGAGCTGGCTCAGGGAAAGCGGACTTAACGGGCACTGATCACATTCACCCCTCATTCATTCACTCACTCAGTACAGTTCACCGATATAACACATTTGTGTTGGATGCCTGCTTACTGTGTGCCTGTTCTCGGTGCTGGAGAGACAGCGGTAAACGAGACAGTATGTGCCTTCATAGAGCTTCCCTTCTAGAGAGGGAGATGGTGAACAAGCACAGAAATAAATACAGTAATTCCAGATGTTGGTATGAGGAAAATAAAACAGCAGTGAGTTAGAGTGAGGGAGGCGGGGTGGGCCGGGAGGCCTCCCTGAGGAGGGGCCGTTTGAGCCAAGTCCTGAATAAGAAAAATCAAAGACTGGAGGGTTCTTGTGTGGGTAAACCTTGACTCATGGCCTCTTTTTGACTCAGAAGAGCAGAATTTCCTTTATGCGTGGAGGACAATTGCTAAGCCAGGCTCTGTTGAGGATTTATAAATGGATTGCAAGTTCCCGCCCACACAGGTGCCTTCAGTCTAGTAGTTGTGATGGTACAACCAGCCCAGGAACTCCAGGGCTGGGTGCTTGGGACCACGACCTTAGGCTGAAAGCTCAGAGAAGGCGCAGGTCCCTTCCAGCTGGGATGAGCAGAGGAGGGCACCCGGAGGCCAGAGCGGGTGCAGGGAGTCCTCTGGCAGGACTCAGGCTCTGCGAATGGTGCTGGGCCCTGACGGTGCTCGTTGATTCCCCTGGGTGCTGGTTCTGGGTGGGCGCATGTGTCCTACTAATCACCCAAGTGAGCCGAGTTGATTCTTGGAGTGTAAGGAATGCAGACGGCACGTATTGCCTCATCAGCAACAGAATTACGGGCAGGGAGGATCTCAGAGTTGGAGCCAGCTTTCTTTAAACAATTGGCAGCAGGATGAGTGGCATGGAGTGTTTTTTCCCTGCTATTGCTGCCGCCAAAGGAAATCACTGAGGTTTCCCCTCATTTCTGCATTGCATGTCTCCCATCTCTGGGTCACAGCCATGACTGGGAAGCAGGAGCCCTGGATGGTCCAGATCACGGGAGATGACAGGTATCCGATGCAGCTTCGAGGCTTCTCTGGGGAGAGCATAACCCACACAGGCAGGTCTGCTGTTGAAATGAGCAACTCTCTTTCATGAGTCGATAACATTTGCTCTGCAAATAAAGATTAGCAGGACAGACCTCTCTGCGTTTGCTCTCAGCTCTAAATGTCTCCCAACATCAGTCACAGCCACAGAGTCCAGAGGACAACCAAGATACGCAGTGACTTGCCATGCAGTTTGGAAGTTGATAGGCTGATGGCTTCAAAGGCCAGCACTGTATCTCACTGTGGGAACTCCCAGAGCAGAGGCCCTAGGCTAAGCCCTGGGGAGACAAGGCCGAAAGAGGCAGCCCTTGTCCTTAAGGAATATAGGGTCTAGTAGACAGGCAGGTGAATCAGCGTGTGACAGTGTTGTAGGTGCTTCCTTATGCCTGTGTACAGGGCAGGAGGGGACAGTGATGAGGGAGGGGCAATTCCATAAGGTGGACCTTGGGTGGAGTTTTTATCTCCCCTTCTCTACGCCCATGCAGCGCTTGGCACAGAATAGAACAAGCAAGGTGACACACCATGGCTACTTCATACCAAAGAGATGCCACAGCTGAAATGAGTGACAGCTGTCTTTTCCTAGTTCTTGGAGGCGGGGAGGGGATAGGATCAAGCTAATGCATGGTTTTCTCTCAGTGTTATGTTTTTCTTTTTAAAATCTTCCCAAAGCCCTTGGTTTCTACAGCTGCTTGACTACATAAAAATCCAGAGAAGGGGATGGAACATTGTTAAGCTCCTACTATGTGGCGGGTTCTGGGCTGGGCGCTCACAGACATGGGTCTCATTTAATCCTCCCGACAGCCTTGCAAATTATTCTCACTCTATAGGATGAGGGAACCGAGAGGTGGAGTTGTCAAGGCCTCCCAGCTGCTGGGGGAGAGAGGCGGATTGATTTGAAAGAGCGTACCTGTGTAAGGTGATGTTCATCTTAGCCCAGAATGATCTAGTTAGCTCTGCAGCAACTTCATAAATGGTGTTCCACAAAGACACCCGACCTCCAGAGCCAGCCTCTTGTTAGATACAAGGTTATAAGCCTCCAAACCAACGTTGACACCATTTTTGCTCGCTCAGTGGTAATCCCCTAACACTTCGTGTTGTTCTTTTCCCGCCCAAGTGGACCACGTTGTCACATCAGATGCCCACAGCCCAGCTAGGGCGGGTGTGGGCAGCTGAGGTTTGCTCACAGATGAGTTGCAGTGTAGCAGGTAACATCCAGGGCAGGTGTGCCTTGGAAGTTTCTGGAGCCCAACTCTCCAACTGCTCACTGCAAGCTCTGATTGAAGGGACAGCCAAGCCGGACACAGCTTCCACAGCTCCCATGCTCATTTCTAAACCCAAAGTCTCCAAGTTCTTTTGCCAGAGCTGGGCTTCCCAAGCCCTGCCCACCTGTGGGAGCAGCCTTGGGGTTGACCCTCTGATGTGTGGTCCCCTGCCCCAGAGCCCAGATGAATGACTGGTACTCTGGTCTTTCCCTGATTGTCCTCCCCAGCACCACTGGGGTCATTTCCCCTGGGCTTGAGAAAAGAGATAGAGGGGTCTAGGTACCCTTCCTAATTAAAACAATTCTCTTAAAGCAGGAAGCCGCAGCCTGTGAGCCAAGTCTGTTCCATTGCCTGCTCTTGTAAATAAAGTTTTATTGGAACACAGCCACGCCCATTTGTTTCTGGGTATCTGTGACTGCTTTCTCACTACAGCAGCACAGTTGAGCAGTGTGACAGGGATTGTCTTGCCCACAAGGCAAAAAAATATTTATGGTCTGATCCTTTACAGAAAACCTTTGCTGATTCCTGTGTTAGAACATTAGAATTTTTTGCGCCAATGTTTTTGCCCCAAAGTAATAAATGCCTTAAAGATAGCATCATCAAAACTTTGCATCGCCTAGGAGAATATGAAAATAACAATAATTGTAGTAGCAACAGCAAGGCTGGGCTAAATGTTTACCCTGCTGAGGCTAAGAGCACAGGTTCTGGAAGCAGACTAGCTCACGTCCTGGCTTCTCCATTGTCCCAACTGTGGGACCTTACCTAAGTTACATGACCTCTCTGTGCCTTGTTTTCCTCTTTTGTAAAATGGTGACTCTTTTGGGGAGTTGTGTGAGTTGACTAGGGTATTACATGTAAATAAGGTATTACACCTACCCCGACAAAGCATTCGGTAAATGCTGGTCTCCTCATGTAACCCTCATGGCAAACCCCTTATCATTGGCAGGTATGGGACCCTGCTATCCAAACCCTCCTATGCAAATTCAGAAGCAGAAAGGAGTGATATAAAGTTTTGAATTAAGCACTCAGACTGACAACTTTCTCTCTGAACTCAACTAGACTTGGATGGTGAAGGACACTTGTACTTGTGAGCTTTAAGTTGGTGCCATTATCATTCCCATTTTACAGATGCAGAAACTGATGTTGAAACAGGGTAAGGGGCCATGAAAAGCAGGACAGGATCCCGGCTGTCTGACTCTGGAGCACCCAATAACAAAGGACCTGCCACTCCCTCGTGGCTCTTGGCCAACTGAGTCCCTGGCTCATCACAAGCGCCCCTGCTTGGTGGGTGAATTCATCAGTGAGGGACACCATAAGCACAGGGTGACCACAGAGGTGGCTGTGCCCCATGCCTTGTCATCAGGGCAGGTGACTTTGTACAACTGGTTACCCAGTCCCCTTTATGACCAGCATCCCCTTACAGAAACACTGAAGAACAGCCCAGCAGCATCTGGTCACCTCTGGTTTGGAGCCCATGATCATAGCCTGATGAAAGGGCCCCTGCCAATGAGCCACTGAAGACAAGGGCAAAGTGGAAGGAGCACTGGTTTTATTTATTTATTTTTTTTTTTAACCTCTTTATTGGAGAATAATTGCTTTGCAATGGTACTTAGTTTCTGCTTTATAGCAAAGTGAATCAGCTATACATATACATGTCCCCATATCTCCTCCCTCTTGCATCTCCCTCCCACCCTTCCTACCCCACCCCTCTAGGTGGTCACAAAGCACCGAGCTGATCTCCCTGTGCTATGCAGCTGCTTCCCACTAGCTATTTTACATTTGGTAGTGTATATAAGTCCATGCCACTCTCTCACTTCGTCCCAGCTTACCCTTCCCCCTCCCCGTGTCCTCAAGTCCATTCTCTACGTCTGTGTCTTTATTCCTGTCCTGCCCCTAGGTTCTTCAGAACCTTTTTCTTTTTTTTTTTTTTAGATTCTCTATATATGTGTTAGCGTACAGTATTTGTTTTTCTCTTTCTGACTTACTTCACTCTGTATGACAGACTCTAGGTGCATCCACCTCACTACAAATAACTCAATTTCATTTCTTTTTATGGCTGAGTAATATTCCATTGTAGATATGTGCCACATCTTCTTTATCCATTCATCTGTCGATGGACACTTAGGTTGCTTCCCTGTCCTGGCTACTGTAAACAGAGCTGCAATGAACATTGTGGTACATGACTCTTTTTGAATTATGGTTTTCTCAGAGTATATGCCCAGTAGTGGGATTGCTGAGTCGTATGGTAGTTCTATTTGTAGTTTTTTAAGGAACCTCCATACTGTTCTCCATAGTGGCTGTATCAATTTACATTCCCACCAACAGTGCAAGAGGGTTCCCTTTTCTCCACACCCTCTCCAGCATTTATTGTTTGTAGATTTTTTGATGATGGCCATTCTGACTGGTGTGAGGTGATACCTCATTGTAGTTTTGATTTGCATTTCTCTAATGATTAGTGATGTTGAGCATTCTTTCATGTGTTTGTTGGCAATCTGTATATCTTCTTTGGAGAAATGTCTATTTAGGTCTTCTGCCCATTTTTGGATTGGGTTGTTTGTTTTTTTGATATTGAGCTGCATGAGCTGCTTATAAATTTTGGAGATGAATCCTTTGTCAGTTGCTTCATTTGCAAATATTTTCTCCCATTCTGAGGGTTGTCTTTTGGTCTTGTTTATGGTTTCCTTTGCTGTGCAAAAGCTTTTAAGTTTCATTAGGTCCCATTTGTTTCTTTTTGTTTTTATTTCCATTTCTCTAGGAGCTGGGTCAAAAAGGATCTTGCTGTGATTTATGTCATAGAGTGTTCTGCCTATGTTTTCCTCTAAGAGTTTGATAGTGTCTGGCCTTACATTTAGGTCTTTAATCCATTTTGAGTTTATTTTTGTGTATGGTGTTAGGGAGTGTTCTAATTTCATTCTTTTACATGTAGCTGTCCAGTTTTCCCAGCACCACTTATTGAACAGGCTGTCTTTTCTCCATTGTATATTCTTGCCTCCTTTATCAAAAATAAGGTGACCATATGTGCATGGGTTTATCTCTGGGCTTTCTATCCTGTTCCATTGATCTATATTTCTGTTTTTGTGCCAATACCATACTTACCATACTGTCTTGATTACTGTTGCTTTGTAGTATAATCTGAAGTCTGGGAGCCTGATTCCTTGAGCTCCATTTTTCTTTCTCAAGATTGCTTTGGCTATTCGGGGTCTTTTGTGTTTCCATACAAATTGTGAAATTTTTTATTCTAGTTCTGTGAAAAATGCCATTGGTAGTTTGATACGGATTGCATTGAATCTGTAGATTCCTTTGGGTAGTATAGTCATTTTCACAATGTTGATTCTTCCAATGCAAGAACATGGTATCTCTCTCCATCTGTTTGTATCATCTTTAATTTCTTTCATCACTGTCTTATAGTTTTCTGCATACAAGTCTTTTGTCTCCTTAGGTAGGTTTATTCCTAGGTATTTTATTCTTTTTGTTGCAGTGGTAAATGGGAGTGTTTCCTTAATTTCTCTTTCAGATTTTTCATCATTAGTGTATAGGAATGCAAGAGATTTCTGTGCATTAATTTTGTATCCTGCAACTTTACCAAATTCATTGATTAGCTCTAGTAGTTTTCTGGTAGCATCTTTAGGATTCTCTATGTATAGTATCATGTCATCTGCAAACAGTGACAGCTTTACTTCTTCTTTTCCAATTTGGATTTCTTTATTTCTTTTTCTTTTCTGATTGCTGTGGCTAAAACTTCCAAAACTGTTGAATAATAGTGGTGAGAGTGGACATCCTTGTCTTGTTCCTGATCTTAGAGGAAATGGTTTCAGTTTTTCACCATTGAGAATGATGTTTGCTGTGGGTTTGTCATATATGGCCTTTATTATGTTGAGGTAAGTTCCCTCTCTGCCTACTTTCTGGAGGGTTTTTTTTTTTTTTAAAGAGTTAATCAATCATGGTTATTCTTTAGCTGTTACTTTTTAAAATTTATTTATTATTTATTTATTATTTATTTTTGGCTGTGTTGGGTCTTCGTTTCTGTGCAAGGGCTTTCTCTAGTTGCGGCAAGCGGGGGCCATTCTTCATCGCGATGCGCGGGCCTCTCACTGTCGCGGCCTCTCTTGTTGCGGAGCATAGGCTCCAGACGCGCAGGCTCAGTAGTTGTGGCTCACGGGCCTAGTTGCTCCATGGCATGTGGGATCTTCCCAGACCAGGGCTCGAACCCGTGTCCCTTGCATTGGCAGGCAGATTCTCAACCACTGCACCACCAGGGAAACCCTCTGGAGGGTTTTTATCATAAATGGGTGTTGAATTTTGTCAAAAGCTTTTTCTGCATCTATTGAGATGATCATGTGGTTTTTATCCTTCAATTTGTTAATATGGTTTATCACATTGATTGATTTGCATATATTGAAGAATCCTTGCATTCCTGGGATAAACCCCACTTGATCATGGTGTATGATCCTTTTAATGTGCTGTTGGATTCTGTTTGCTAGTATTTTGTTGAGGATTTTTGCATCTATGTTCATCAGTGATATTGGCCTGTAGTTTTCTTTCTTTGTGACATCTTTGTCTGGTTTTGGTATCAGGATTTTGGTGGCCTCGTAGAATGAGTTTGGGTGTGTTCCTCCGTCTGCTATATTTTGGAAGAGTTTGAGAAGGATAGGTGTTAGCTCTTCTCTAAATGTTTGATAGAATTCATCTGTGAAGCCATCTTGTCCTGGACTTTTGTTTGCTGGAAGATTTTTAATCACAGTATCAATTTCAGTGCTTGTGATTGGTCTGTTTATATTTTCTATTTCTTCCTGGTTCAGTCTCGGAAGGTTGTGCTTTTCTAAGAATTTGTCCATTTCTTCCAGGTTGTCCATTTTATTGGCATAGAGTTGCTTGTAGTAATCTCTCATGATCCTTTGTATTTCTCCAGTGTCAGTGGTTACTTCTCCTTTTTCATTTCTAATTCTATTGATTTGAGTCTTCTCCCTTTTTTTCTTGATGAGTCTGGCTAATGGTTTATCAATTTTGTTTATCTTCTCAAAGAACCAGCTTTTAGTTTTATTGATCTTTACTATTGTTTTCTTCATTTCTTTTTCATTTAATTCTGATCTGATCTTTATGATTTCTTTCCTTCTGCTAACTTTGAGGTTTTTTGTTCTTCTTTCTCTAATTCCTTTGGGTGTAAGGTTAGGTTGCTTATTGAGATGTTTCTTGGTTCTTGAGGTAGGATTGTATTGCTATAAACTTCCCTCTTAGAACTGCTTTTGCTGCATCCCATAGGTTTTGGGTCGTCGTGTTTTCATTGTCATTTGTTTCTAGGTAGTTTCTGATTTCCTCTTTGATTTCTTCAGTGATCTCTTGGTTATTAGTAGTGTATTGTTTAGCCTCCATGTGTTTGTATTTTTTACAGAGTTTTTCCTGTAATTGATATCTAGTCTCAAAGCATTGTGGTTGGAAAAGATATTTGATATGATTTCAATTTTCTTAAATTTACCAAGGCTTGATTTGTGACCCAAGATATGATCTATCCTGCAGAATGTTCCATGAGCACTTGAGAAGGAAGTGTAAACTGCTGTTTTTCGATGGAATGTCCTATAAATATCAATTAAGCCCATCTTGTTTAATGTATCATTTAAAGGTTGTGCTTCCTTATTTATTTTCATTTTGGATGATCTGTCCATTGGTGAAAGTGGGGTGTTCAAGTCCCCTACTGTGATTGTGTTACTGTCGATTTCCTCTTTTATGGCTGTTAGCATTTGCCTTATGTATTGAGGGGAGCACTGGTTTTAGCATTGTGACACCTGGGTTTGAATCCCAGCCCTGCCACTAACTTGCTGTGTGACTTCTGGAAGTCACTTTCCCTCTCTGGGCCTCACCTGCCTCATTTTTCAAATGAAGGCATTATATTTCACTAGATCGGTGGTCCTTAATGGGGAGGGTGGGTTGCCTCTCAGGACATCTTGCAATGTCTGGAGACATTTTTGGTTGTCACACTTAGCGGGGAGGGCGCTGCCGGTATTTAGTGGGTAGAAGCCAGGGATCTACTAAACATCCTATAGTGCACAGGGCAGCCCCCACAACAAAAAATTATCACAACCCAAATGTCGATATCGCCACTGTAGAGAAATCCCACAATCTGTAAGGGTCCATCCAGCTCTAAAATTCCATCCTTCATTTGTTCATCAAAGATGTGTTTATCTCCTCCTCCGCCCCACTGTTAAATCACATTCCTACTTTTCTTCATGGTACTTATTTGAAATTATGTGGCCTCTACATTAATTGTCCACTGTCTGTCTCCACCACTGGAATGTAAGCTCCATGATGGGAGTATCTTAACTGGTTTTGTTTAGAGCTATACCTGAGCATTACCACATGGCTTGGGACATGATAGGCTCTCATTAAATAGATTAATGAATCTCCCTTTTTCTAACAAATACTTATGTACTATACTTAATTTAAAATCCTACCCAGAATGAAGAAGTTAGACTACCACCTTCTGCAGCAGTGCTTTTCAAGTTGTATTGTGTGTATTATTTCCAGGACCCAGCCTACAGAGATTCTGATATTAGTGGTTTTAGCAGAACCAAAAACTCTGCATTTTAACAAGCACCCTGCATGACTTTAATAAAAATGATCTGTAAAACACACTTTAAAAAAAAAAAAAAAAGATGTATTTATTAGGTGCCTTTTGTGTGCCCGGCAGTAAACAGTTCAGAGTCCCTGCCCTCTTGGGGCTCACAATTTATAACAATAATGGTAATAAGAGTTCATATTGGCTGAGTGCTAACTGTATACCAAGTTCTTTACATAAACTGGAGCCTTTGAGCCTCAAAAACTATTGTTATTCCCATTTTACAGATGAAGAAACTGAGGCTCAGCAATGTAAAGCAGCTTGCCTAATGCCATACAGCTTGTAAGTGGTAGCATCAGCATTTTTATTCCAGAGCATGTGCTCCGAACTGCACATACCATCAACTGCCCCAAAACAGTGGAAATGAGGACAGGTCCCTGCCTGCCACTGGAAGAAAGCCAGCTTGAATGCTGAGGCCCTGTTGTCTCTTTATCATGCAGACCATTTAGTGGACTGGAAAAGGGCCTCATGACTATAAACCAGCCGGTAATGACCTGACAGGCAAAGGGGCCGGAGAAGTGTTAGGGCCACGGAGACATTAATCTGCTTCCAGCCACTGCTGCTGGAAAGACATTTGTTAGAGCGGTTATGGGAGCCATAAAAGGCTATTTGATGGCAGCTCTCCCTACTGTGGGAACCTCAGTCAGTGGGAAAGGGGCCCCTCAGGGCTCAAGTGTTACAGGCCCTGTTGGCCAGAGGCAAATGCTTCCATCTGCCACAGGTAGGATGCTGTGGAAGTGACCAGAAAATGTGGGGTTGCCCCAGGAGAGCTGGATTCTGGTCCCTTTCATGACTCTCAAACAGCTACAAGGCCTACAGCAAGTCCTGTAATTGCTCTGGGCCTCAGTTTCTCCATCTGTAAAATGGAGACATCAATGTTTATCTCACAGGGCTGTTCTGAGGCTATAAGGAGGCGACAGGTGTGACAGTGGATGTGAACGTATTTTACAGAGGTGTTAAGCATCATTAGTGCTGGTGGTGGTTGTAGGAGTAAGAGCAGCTGCAGGAGCACTGTGTAGGGGTGTCTCTCTGAGATTTAATCAAACCTTAGACCTGGGTGAAGCTTTATAGATCCATCTGGTTCAGATTCCCCACTGAGTAAGTAATAGCTTTCATTCTTCACACACTTACTTTATGGCAAACACTGTTCTAAGCACTTTGTCTGTATTAACCCATTTAATCCTTACATCAAACCTATGAGTTAGGGATGAACACTCTCCCCATTTTACAGATGAGGACACTGAAGTCCAGACTGGTACCAAGGTCGCCTAGCTGGTTGCAGGCAGGCTGGCTCCAGCTGGGACCACTGCTCCACCCTCCTCCACGGGTGAGAACTGGAGTCAGTTGCAGGGTGGCAAGCAGATAGCACCTCTCCTTCCTGGGGGCCTCCACTGCTTCCTGATTACTGGGCCACGGGGCATCTTATGACCTCAACTCCCCTGCAGGGACATGGCGGCATGCTGGCTTGTATTAGTGGGGTTTGACTTTTCCTGGGAAGTGGAATGACTCTGAGCCTCAGCTCAAGGTGGGATGGGCTGAGTGGGGGTGATGCCTTGAGGAGGCATCCTGAGTAGACATCCCTACCCCACCAGGAACCTGGCAGGGAGATGGAAGGACCTCACCTCATGGGAGCCTAGAGATCTGAGCAGTTTCTGTAATTGGAGTTTGGTGTGAGGACGGTGCAAAAGGCTGGTCTCAGACTGAGACCCATAGGGGATGGGGATCTCCACTTGGGAGCAGGCTAGGAACATGGCGGAGTGGGGCCCCTCCCCAAGGAGATTCAGGGCTGGAGACCAGGGAGGGCAGCGCAATGCTCAGTTACAACGTGGTCCACCGGGTTTTGCACAACAATCCAGGTTTCGCTGATGTTTGTTTGTTTTTTAAATTATCATTGAAGTAGGCACATAAAAATTTTTAATTCCTGTAGATTCCTTCTGGGCCTCCAACAGTACTATACAAACATTACCTTGGATGAATCCCAGTACCTACATAGGTGATGAGGAAGCCTGGAATGGGGAGAGAGGGTCAGTGTCTAGGGAGATGGTCCTGCAGGCTCTGGTGTTGGTGCTGGGACCCTAAGAGCTGTGTTCTCCTGACCCCGAGTCTCCTGCTTTCAGGGAAGTGTCCTTGGTACGCCTCTCATGACCTTGTAACTGAGCTGTCAGAAACCCCACTTTGCAGGCTCCCTCTATTAGATAGTCTCTTCCTAGGGTTTGGGAAGTTCTCAGGCAGAGGTCAAACCCCACAGAGCCTTCCCTTCAAGTTTACTGTGGATCCCTGTTCAGAACTGTCTGGAATGAGAGATAGACAAAGTGGCTTCTTCCAGCCCCAAATCCTATTAACTTGGGGTGTCTCTTTGCAAAACGCAGGGGCCAACTGGTCACCCTAGTCCCTGAGGCATGTTCCTGAACCCTGGGCCCCAGCCCCTCTGCAGCAGGACACCTGGGTGGAGGTTTCCCATGTTCCTTAGAAGAAGAGGAGGGAAACCCCAATGGGTCCCCACCTCACTGTGCCTTCCTCAAGTACTCTCAGTAGTGAAAAGTCAGGGGAAATATTGGCGTTTGCCGAGTGGAAAAGACGGGAAAATCAACAGAGGGGAAAAAAGATCTTATTTTCAAGCTTCTAAGCAGGGATTGCAATCGATAATGTAAAGAACAGCAGGAGGCCATTAAGCCACACTTGGCAGTGTCCTCCTGCCAGGGCAATGTTTGCTGAGGAGCAGACTTCAGGGGCGCCTCAGCACCTACCCCTACCTGCAACGTCTCTTAGGGGAGCTGGTGTGAGGCTCCTTGGGGGTGGAGGGGGGACACGACTTCGAAGTGAGTTAACTAATCCCCCGACCCCAGTGTAGACCCCAGTACCAGGCCATCGGATCAAGAAGTGCAGAGGGTCAAGGGCAACCAAAATAGGGAGGGGGCATCCAGGTTGACTCGGGGGCGGGAGGTCTCACCAAGAGAGGCCACCTGCTGTTTTTCCCTTTGTTTTTTGTTTCAGTCTTGGAGATAAACTCGACTTGTTTTTGGTTTTGTTTGGTTTGGTTTTTACCATCACAGAGTATAAATAAGCTGGCAGTTTACATTCCATAATTTCCTAGCTTATTTCGTATCCTGCAAATGTTCATTTTTCAATTCTATTTCTGACAACTGCCCCAAAATGTTAGGTGCCATGGTGGCGTGTCGGGGCGTGCTTTGATGGTGGGCACATCCCCCTCCTGCCTCACCCATGGCAGCGTTCCCTTCTCTTGCCTCTATGGGCTGTGACTGTGCTTTCAAGACCTGCGGGGTGTGATGGACGTGCGGGCCAGCCAATGAGGACTTGTGGATGGGCCTGGTAGGTGGGGCTTGAGCATCTTGAGGGAGGGGGAGACGGGGCCTTAGAAGGAAGAGATGGACCCTCCAGAAGCTTCTAGGTTGGTGTGGGAGCCCCAGGCTGTGACTCACAGAGCTCCCAGTCTGATGGGGGAGTGTAGACCTTGCCCTAAACGACAATGGAATAATAGCACTTAAAATAAATATATCATTTCACAAACCCATACCCTCCTAAGACATTGTCCTAATTCATTCATTGTCCTGGAATGCTGTTACACTAGGTACTGCCTGGGGAAAGTGGGTTATTGGTGGGGTTTGGAGTTGTTTTATACAGTGTTTTATTTTCTTGCAATGGTATTTCATCAAAGCGCTAGGTGGCTGGCATGGTGGTGGGTTCTGAACATGGACTTTGGCGTCAGATGGACTGGGTTCAAATCCCAACTGTGGAGTTGTTTCTGTGCAACCTTGGGCCTGTTACTTGACTTCTCTGAGCTTGTTTCCTCATTAGAAAAAAATGAAGACAGTCACACCAATCACATGCTTCACTTAAGAAATAAATGCTCCCAGTACAGTGTCTGGCAAGTAGTGGGTTCTTAAGAAATACTTGTTTTACTCCCTCTATCCCTTTCCTCTGGATTTTAATCTGACTGGTGCAAATTTAATGGAGAACTTTGAAGTGTGGAGAGCCTTCAGGCTAAGGACTACTGTAAGCTTGGGGGTTAATCAAGAAAGGCTCCTCAAAGAAAGCTCAGCAACTCCCCCAAGCCCATTCTGGGATCCTCCTAACCCAAACAAAAAAGCTAAAATGAGGAATTGTGGCCCATGGCAGAGGCCTTGCACACAGTAGGTGCTTACACAATACATGGTCTTGCAGCCTGGTTTGGGGGTAGAGCTGTGTCCTGGAACTTCTGTTGCCTGTGGACAAGGACCAGGCTTTGTCATTTCCCTAGCCTTTGCAGGCCACCCAGGGGTCCACCAGAGACCGCTGGTGAGGTCTCTCATGGCTCACCAAGACTAGTGCAGCCGCCTCCACCTGGTCCCTGCGTCCGTCCACCCTCCCCTACAGCCTCTTCTCCACCCAGCAGCCAGCCTGGACTCTAAAACATGGATGAGGCCAGGTCCCTCTTCTGCTCAAAACCTCCAGGAGCTACTTAGAAATGATATTTAAAGCTCCAAGCATGGAACTGTGGAGTGTTTCCAAATAAAAGTATCAATTTATCTAGGTACAAAGCCATTAGTTTGAAATTATGTAACGTGCTGGCATTTGAATAAAAGTGAAATTTTGGGAGAACTGAATATACACCTTTTTATCACCCTAGCTATCGTTCAGGGGACCTATAATTGCTCTGAATACATATATCTCCTAGTTGTTTTTGTAGATTGTATTTTTAAAATTCACATCTGAAAATATACTTTTTCATTATTCAAAGGGGTTGTTTTAACAAAAATGTCTGTTGCACTAAAAATAAAAACCAAAGCCTCCGTATCACTCCGTCATGTCATTCAACCTCACCTTCTACAATCGTTGCCTTGCACATCTGCCATTCTGACCTCTGTGGGATTCCTCTCCTGCCTCAGGGCCTTTGCACTGTGCCTTCAGCCTGGAATTGTCTTCCCCAAATATCCATATAGCTCACACTCACCTTATTTTGTTTTCTATTGCTACGTAACAAGTTACCCCAAATTTACTGGCATAAACATCATAATTTCTGTAGGTCAGGAGTTTGGACATGGCTTAGGTGGGTCCTCTACTCAGGGTCTCACAAGGCTACAACCAAGGTGTCAGTGGGCTACAGCTTCATCGGAGGCTCAACTGGGGAAGATCTGCTTCCCAGCTCCCTCCAGTTGTTGCAGAATTCAGCTCTTTGTAGCCATAAGACTGAGGCCCATTCTCCTGCTGACTGTCAGTTAGGAGCTGCTAATGTCTAGAGGCCGCCCACAGTTCCTTGCCATGTGTCCTCTTGGTTCTAAATATTTTTGCTGTAAGAATCTTTGCTGCAAGCAGTTTCAGCACACAACTAAGACAGTTTTGCCATGAAAGATAAAATAATGAAAATAGAATAAAAGACATTTACAAGGACATAATGAAACATAAAAAATTAAATTTTTTAAAGATTTTATTGTGAAAAATGAAAATACAAAAAATATTTAAATACATTCAAAATGTGTAGATTCATGGTTATAGATTCGGGTATATCTTAGAGAAAGGGATGATACTTCCTTTCTCAAAGTCAGTCATTAAGGATTCAGGATCTAATATGGTATGTAAGTTCTTTATGATGTAAAAATACCTGCCGTAAGTCATACCAAACTGTCAGCCAGTTATTTTATCGTTTATGGCAAAATTGCCTTCCGGCCAGTTAGTTGTGCAGTGAAACTATTTGTGTCAGAGATGTTTACAGTGACAGTACTGGACATGCCTTGCCATGTGCCCTCTCCATAGGCCTTCTCACAGCATGGCAACTGACTTCCGCCAGCAAGGGAGAAAAGTCTTTCTAGTGCATGTGGCAAAAGAGAGCCTTCTACATACCATAGCATAGCACATTATACATATCATAACGGGAGTGCCAGCCCATCACCTTTGTCATAGTCTGTTAGTTAGAAGCAAGTCGCAAGTCCAGCCTACACTCAAGATTGGAGGGGATTTTCCAGGGCGAGAACATGGACCCATCACACTCACCTTTTTCAAGCCTTTTCTCAAATATCACATTCTCAGGGAGGTCATCTGTGTAATAGTAATTATAAAATTACAACCTTACTTCTGCCCCCCATTTTTGCTGATCCCCCCCCACCCCGATCTGTTTTTCAAATAGCACTTATCATCTTTTACCATGATACGTAAATCTACACATTTATTATATTCATTCTGTCTCCTCCTCCTAGAAAGGAAGCTCCATGAGGGCAGGGATTTATGTATGTCTGGTTCATTGATAAGTCCCAGTACCTAGAGCAGTGCCTGGCACATAGCAGGTGCTCAACTAACATCACTTGAATAAATGAGTGAACTCTTGTTTCGCCTGCTAAAAATCCTCCAGTGGCTCCCCATTGTCCTTAGAAAAACTCCAAACTCTTGGCCTTGCTGACATGACCTGCCTCTCACTCCTCCTACCCACCCCAGCCTTACCCCTGTGGGCTGTGCATCAGTCTTGCTGGCCTCCCGCTGTCCCACAAACCTGGCAGGGATTTTCCTGCCACTGGGCCTCTGCACTTGCTCAGCTCTCTGCCTGGAAGGAGCTTCCTCCAGTCTTTGCAGAGCTGGCTCCTCTTGATCCCTCAGATGTATCAGATGTCACCTTCCCAGAGAGGCCTCCCTGACCATCTGACCAAAAGGAGGCTCCAGCGTCCCTGCCCCACGCGCTGGGCCCCCCACTCCCCACCCAGGCCCTGACCAGGTCACATGGTTGCTGTCTGTCTGTCCTGTAGACTGTAAGCCCACTGAGGGGCCTTCACCAGTGTATCCCCAGTGTCTGGAACAGTACCCTGTACTCAAGAAATATGGGAATGAGTGAGGCTGAAATGTACAGTGAAGCCTTCCCAGGCCTGGGATGGGGAGGGAGTGAGGGTGTTCGGGGAAGGGGGCAGTGTGGTGGGAAAGCTGCCTTGGCCTGAATGCCTGGGGTTGGCCTGGGATGACTGCCTTCACCTCCCGGGGCCTCAGTCTTCTCTGCAGCCAGGGTAGAGCTGCAGTTTCCCTGGTCCTCTGAGCAGAGTCAGGGCTCAACCCCTTGGCCCTTCCCCCAAGAAGGCCCCCAGGTTTGAGGGGTGAGGATGGGAGGCAGCCTTTAGGTACCACAATTCAGTGATGCTCCTCGAAGTCGCATCCTTTAGTCCTTCCTGTGGCCCCAGTCTCTGCAGCCAGCCCCCCCCCCCACTTTCTGGGCTCCCCATCTTCTGCTGCTCTGGCCTTGGCAGGGGCTCCCTGCTTCCTCCAGTCCGCAGTCCAGTCCCTGCCTCCCCCAGGGTGACTGAGAGCCAGTACCATGGGCCCTGGGCACCAGCGGTGGGCTTGCCCAAGCCAAATGCAAGCCAGCCACCAGTTGCCAAAGGGGCTGGCCCCAGGGGCTCTCTCTCCATCCCCCTGGGCTGTTGTCTCTGTGTATTTGTCACAATTCCTAGGTCTTGGTCCACGTTCAGCTCAGTCCCATAAGTCTTCACTGCTCACTCACTGCACCAGGCACTGGGGATACTAAGTACACAGGCATGGGCTCACAGTCTGGAGGGAAGGACAAACACACCCGTGCAGGAGCAGGGAACACTTTGGAGCAGCAGGTGCATGGGGCATGGAGATGGGTCTGCGAAGGAAAAGACTGTGGTTGGGTTGGGGGCCTTGAGGGCTGTGAAGAGGAGTTTTGGAAAAGAGTATTATCTCTTCTCCTGACCTCCTGCTTTGGTGCTTCCTCTTTCCTTCCATATCTGTTTCATGAGTAACTTTTGCCCTGTGTCTGTCTCTCTGTCCTCTGTCTCCCCGACTTTGGTCCCATCCCTGTCCCCCCTCTCTGTCCCTACCCTCTGACCCTCAGTCCCTTCCCCCATCTTTCTGCCCTCATCTCTTAATCTCACCTCTCCCAGCCCCCATCTCCCTGTTCCACTCTCCCCTGGCTTGTCTTACCTAAGTAAGCCTTTTGGATTTATTAGCTCTGGGGGTGGAAAGAAAACAGCTTCTCGAAGCAGTGTGTTTAATGCCACATTTCAAACTTCCAGGCTTGACTGAAACGGTAGTTAAAACATTTTAAGGCTCTTAGGTAAATTTGCACTTACCTTCCACACGGCCTCTATTCTGATATTAGCCATTTATTGCGGTTGCCCTGTTATGTTGCCGAGAGGCCGTGCTTTATTAAGAGCTGTCAGTCCATCTTGCAGGGATGTGGCCCGGTTTCCATCTGTGAGCCCATCTCATCGAAGCCACCAAGAAGAAAAGTCACAGAATTATTGTGCATTTTAATTAAGCCTCAGTGTGCACCCTATTGTGGAGATGCTCATATTAAAGAATTCTTTTTACTTTGCAGGAAGCTGTAATATTTGTTCCCCGTGTCATTTTTATATTCCTTTAGCATGGCAATTAATATTTAACTCATGGGAAATAAAGCTGCCACCTGATATCGTCTTTATGGCCTGGTATTAAAATAACTGTTTCTGATAAACTATTGTAATAAAGTATGGAGAAGACCCTCTGCTGGAAAGGGGTTTCATTGATGTATTAATTCTACTCAAGGAGCTGGGCCCTAACAAGTCTTTTTCTCCTAGTTCATTCCATTTATCATGGTGACACGTCAATGAGCCTAAACATAATTATAATAACCAAGGAGAGAGAATATGGTGTATTTAAGGGATGGGGGAATCGGTCCACCTTTCATCCCTCCCATAAATGTATTTCCAATTAGCGTGATCGCTCAGTAATTATGGTGCCTGTAACTTGGCCTTCATCTGCTTGCATCACCTCCAGCCAGAGCATGTCCTTGACGTAATAGAGAAGGTGAAAGCAGCTTATTTGTAGTCACTGGTGGGAGCCCAGCTCTACCTGATATCAACAGTGTTTAACTGGGAGACCTAATGTGAGTTTACAAGTGATTACAAGCTGTCCTGTGGGACTCTGCTTAGTGATGAATTCTCAAGTAAGTTGCAAAACAGTGACGAATTAACTTGTTATGCTGTCAGAATCAATTACTGCGGAAGACAGCTTAACTTCCTGGCCTGTTCTCAGGGCCCTTGAGCCAGCACCTCGACCCTGCCAGAGCAGATCAGGACAGTGTGCCCCACCCCAGCCTCTGTCACCACCTCCGACCTCCCCTGCCCTCCTCCCTACCCACACTTTGCTTCACTCAGAGTCTCCAGTTTGAATTTGGGGAAGTGAATTCTCAAGAGCAGGGAGTGGGGAGAGGGAGGGGAGAGTCAGCCTGACATACTGTCCCCGCCTTGAAATGATGTTCTCTCCAGTGAAGGCTGGGGGAGATTGATTCTAGCTGGGGCTTTAAGGAAGATAAACATCTGAAGGCCCCAAGATCTTTACTCTGCAGCATTGAATGGAAGGTGCAATTTTTAAATGTTCCCTTAATATTTCTGAAACAGACTGGCCAGTAATTTATAGACTGCAACATTGAGGACTGAATTAATTTTCCCAGTGAGAAAAGTCTGCATGCAGCTTGGCGAGCACCATTCCCTGCATCTCCAAGCAGAATCAGAGAATGACAGGGTGAGAAGGGACTTTGGTGGTAATGAATTCCACCCTCTCCGTGGCACAAGTAGGGAAACTGAGGCCGAGGTCACATTGTAAGCTCCTGGCAGGGTCAGATCTGGAGCCCCAGTCTCTAGATGGGTTCTTAGTTTCGTGCCCTTTATTGGTGAGTGATGTCTCCTTATAGAACTTAGCTTTCTGTATCATTGGTACCTGCAGCCTCATAACCCTGAAGGGTGCTGCTTACTTCTCCAGCTTTTATTTCCTTTCTTCTCAGCAGATGGAGGCTTCTTTGCCTGAATTGGGAGCTGTAGACCTAATGCTCAAGATTGGGGCAGGCTAAGGTTCTTGTCTGCCTGGCTGTCCACCTGGGTATGTGAGGTTCACGTGGGCAGGGAACTCATATCTATTGAGTTGAGCACCTAGTATGGGTCAGGGACAGGGCTAGAACTATGTCATCTTGTTCATAATCTTCACAATAGTGTGTATATGTGTAGCTGATTCACTTTGTTATAAAGCAGAAACTAACACACCATTGTGAAGCAATTATACGTCAATAAAGATGTTTAAAAAAAATAAAAAAAAATAAAACCCATAATCTTCACAATAACCCTGAGGAGGGCAGGTATTTTGACCTCCCATTTTACAGATGAGAAAAATGAGGCTCAGAAGGTTAAGTCCTGCTCCCTCTTGCCACCCGCCCACCTCACCCCCTCCTCAGCTATTCCTTCTTCACCCCAGGCCCAGAACAGCAAAAAATGAAATGGGTCAGAGACTTCCAGTGATTGAGAGGGTTCAGTGGGGCATTAACTAGACCAGAGCTGCTCACATGAATCACCTGGGGATCTTGATAAAACACAGGTTCTGATTCAGTAGCTGGGAAGCGGGGGTGGGGGGCGGGGGGCGGGGATCTGGGCCTGAAATTCTGCATTTCGAACAAACTCACATGTGATGTCAATGCAGCTGGTCTGGGACCATGTTTTGACTAGGAAGGGGCTGGATCACCCTCTCAGAGCCATCTGTTTCCACGCTTTCCAGAAGTCTCTGACCCAGTGTCATGAAATCATACACTCTTGCATCTGACAAAGCCTTCTGGTCAGAAAGTCCATTCTGCCTCTGGAATTTGGGGATTCCTTTTTTTATCATGAACCATCTCTAGGAAAGAGATAGACACGCCTTCTCAGAGATCCCTGAATCAGATCGAGGCTGTTCTGTACTTAAAACCTAAGCAGCGTGGCCATGTAAGGCTTCTAACCACTGTGATTTTTTTTTTTTAATTTATTTTATTTTATTTATTTATTTTTGGCTGTGTTGGGTCTTTGTTGCTGCACGCGGGCTTTCTCTAGTTGCGGTGAGCGGGGGCTACTCTTCGTTGTGGTGTGCAGGCTTCTCACTGTGGTGGCTTCTCTTGTTGCGGAGCACAGGCTCTAGACGCGCGGACTCAGTAGTTGTGGCATGCAGGGTCAGTAGTTGTGGCATGAGGGCTCTAGAGTGCTGGCTCAGTAGTTGTGGTGCACGGGTTTAGTTGCTCCGCGGCATGTGGGATCTTCCAGGACCAGGGCTCAAACCTGTGTACCCTGCATTGGCAGGCGGTTTCTTAACCACTGCACCACCAGTGAAGTCCCTCACCACTGTGATTTAATAACTAACAATTGAACAGCAAATCAGTCCCTTACATTTACTTGATCCTTGAATCACAGAGCTTGCTTCTGGGGCAAGATATTTACTGTGAAAACTGAGACTGGAATGTTACTAAACGTTATAAATGATACTGGGTTTATTTTCCAAACGCTCCATACTCTGAAATGAGAAAGGATATTCACAGAGCATTGGAATCCAAGAGGCCCTACTTGCCCCAGCACAAATACATGCCACCAAACGAGGCACCCTCATGCAATTATGTTGTGACTCACATCTGAAAAGCTCCTTGTACGTGACATTTACGAAGACAAACATTTGCAAATTAAATGTTTGATTAACATTACACGTTTTACCATTGAAAATGAGTGAGCATAATTGAAAGCTGCATTAGCTAAAGAAAATGAACTTTATAGGAGCTTTATTCTGGGCCTGTGAATCTCAATAGTTTTGCTGAATTCTTAGTGCCAACGGCCCAGATTATTCATACACCATGTTTCATGAAATAACCTAAAGGATCAGGAGTTTGCAACTCATCAGAGGAAAATTAGCACAGTTTGAACGTGATCTTGTCCAGGGCCCTTGGGTAATTTATGTTGGAATTTAAGGTGTGTTTTGTCAAGACTGAGTGGGTGAAATGTACTCTTTCTTGAGTGGGAGAGATAGTTATCCAGTTACACAGATTCTATGTCTATACCCACCACTTATCCAGATTCTATATCTACACCAGCAACATCACCTCCTTTCATTGCCTGGTTCTAGAGAATAGCCTCATTTACAATCTCAAGATACAGACACACAATTTCCGGACTAGTCCCTTCTACCCTTTTATAGCTCATCCTCTTCTCTTTTTTCTTTTCCTTCCTTTCTTCCATCTTCCCCTACCACCCCCATAAACCTGGCCAGGCCTCAAGTTTGAGGCCTGCATCAAATCTCTTAAGGTAGTTCCCTGTCGGGGACGCCCCCTCAATAACTGTGCTTAAAGCAGGGGGGAGCCCTGATTACGTTATTTGGTAACCTTATATTGAGGTGTTTAAAAGAACACACCCGAAGCCCGTGTGTTCATCTGTTCACTCCCTCATCGTTTCCCAGGTCGCTTGTTCTGCCCAGGCCAGTGGAGAACATCTTCATCCAGAGGGCCCTGGGGTGACTTTTGAAGAGGGCGTTGAAGTTTGTCAAGTGAAGGGACTGGAGTGGGGGAGGGGAGGACATTCCAGGCAGTGGGAACAGCACATGCAAAACCCTGGAGTTGGAGAAGGGCCCAGCACATCTGGGAAATGTTGAGAAGTCCGTGTGGAAGGGGCGCAGGCTGGGTGGAGGTAAGGGGCCAGAGCTGGAGGGGCCTGTTGGGATCAGGCAGTGAGGGGCCCTCATGAAGGAGCCCACAGAGAATTTTAAACCAGGAGAGGTCCTGGTCAGCTTTGTGCGTTCAGGATCCATGGGTGGCTTAAGTGCAGGATGGACCACGGTCTGGTGGGCTGGGACCGGGTAGGAGCTACTGGATTAGTCCATCAGGCAGGCATGTTGGAGACAGGGCCAGGCCGGGTGGCCCTGCCAGGAAGCCTGCCAGGAACTAAGAGCTGGGAGCTGAGGACCCGAGGGGAACAGAGATACTGGCCAGGAGCGGAAAACTGGTGAGGGAAAGGCGAAGGCCTTATGTGGAGGGCAGAGATGTCAGGGTAGCTGAGTCCTGGCCTGCTCCGCTGAGAATGGAGAGGGGTCAGGGTTAGGTTTCAAGGGCTCCCAGAAAGTCTGGGCCCATGTCTCCATCAGTGGGAGCCTGGACCCTGAGGGTGGAGGATAAAATGCCATCAAAGGCAGGATGGCCACTACCAGCAATGCAAGGGAGGTTAGAAATACCGCTGCTGAGTTGGGGAACTAAATAATAGGGATCATGAGAACAATAACACCATTCTCCCATTAATACTACACTTTTAAATTTATCTGAGCCACTTGACCTTGGTGGAAGTCAGGGGTTATTATTATTGTTGTTGTTGTTGTTAGTAACACCATGAGAAATCTAAGGCAGGTTGACTTGACTAAAGTCACAACGAATGAAGGATGCAATATTTAAACCCCCATCTTCCCCTAGTCTAGTGTTTTTGACATGCACAGATATTAGGACTCCTTTGAGAATTTGTTCTATCTGGCTCTATGCAGAGTGCATTGTGGGGAAACATAAAGGATGTGAAAAATCCTTGCCCTAAGAAAGCTCATAGTCCTGATGAAAAGACAAGGTCAACTCAATGAAGGTAGCAGACAATTGCAAGAAAGTATCCATTTATCACCACTCAGTTCACCTATCCACCCACCATCTTTCTACCCATCCACCCCTCCATCCACCGTTCATGTACCCATCCATCCATCCATCCACTCACCCATCTACCCACCCACCCATCTACCCATTCATTTATTCATCTATGCACTCACCACCTGTCCACCCATCAACCCACTAATCTACCTTCTACCTACGCATCCATCCATCTATTTAGCATTCGTTATCCAGAATGCTAACGGGTTATCCAGATCCCAAGTGGGCTCTTCTAACTCTTGCTGGATCTTAGAATCGTGTAGGCATTAAAAATTACCAATGCCCGGGCCCCACCCCAGAGATTCTGATTTATTTGGTCCAGGTGGGGCTGGACTTTGATAGTTTTTTAAAGCTCCCTAGAGATTCCAATATATAGCTAGAGATGAAGACCCTCTAAAGTGTTTTAGCAGTTCAAAGGTGGGTGGGCTGGTGAGGCCTGGGATATACAGTGAACTTCGGAGCTGGAAAAGTCCTAGAAGCCCTCCGCTGCAGCTGCCCATTTTAAAGATAAAATAACTGAGTCCCATTGAGGAGAAGCCTGGTTCATGTGAAGTCAGGACTTGGCCCCTCACTAGCTCAGAGTAGCTTCTTCTACCCCTCTCTGCTAGCAGACAGGGAAAATGTTGAGAAAGGGGCATGGTTTGAGCTGCGCTTTGAAGAATGGGGAGGCTTGAGACAGACAGAAGGAGGAAAGGCATTTCAAGTAGGAATAACAGGTCCATGTCCAAGGATGTGGACCAGGAATGAGGGTGGTGTGTTTGGAGATGGGAAACTCTGTGTGCTTCTGAGGGCTCTTTCAATGCACAAAACAAACCTCTTCCCAAACACTCAAGCATTCCTTCTGAGGAGCACCCCGATTTGGGCCCCATACCTTCCCTTTGGGGCAAGTAACCAGGACCACTGGGCTGTGCACCATCTCACTATTGTAGTCCAGCATGGAGTCTGCTGTTCTCTGAGCAGGCACTGTGCCCCCAAGCCCCTCGGCGGTGCAGCCCCACCTGGAGAGCAAGGGGGAGCCGAGCCTGCTGCAGGGAGGAAGTTTAGACAATTACTTTGCTCTGATTAAGAAGGGTAACAAGGGCTCTTTGAGGAGCAGCATTCATGCGAAAGTGGGGATGAAGGGTGCTCAACCACCCCCCTCCCCCACCCACATAAATCTCACCTGGGTGCCTTTGTTGCTTCCTTATGATGCATGTATGAGATAAATTCTCCAAATCTATTTCTGTGCCAGTGCCAGCAGCCTACTGATGGAGTAAATAAGAGTTATGGCCACCATAATGGCATCACTTATGAGGGGCTAAAAAAAAAAAAAAGCAAACATGTCCACACAGTTCTTATAAATCTATTGCAAATGTGGGCTCAAGTTTCCGAGGAAGTTTCACCGGACTGCACAGCGCCCTCACTGTCCCCAGGGTTCCAGTGAGCCACTCAGCATACAGGTGCCCAGCATGACCAATGATCCCGTCCCTGTCGTTTCCTCCCTCCGTCTGAGTTCTAAGCAGTGGTCAGCCACAAGAGCATGAGCCACGCAAGCCACTTAGGGCCAAGGAGCCACAGAGCCATGCCCCAGAAGCTCCAGCCCCTAGAGGCAGAATGGCTGCCCCCAGCCCCTTCATTCAACAGCTCTGGGACATGGCAACCCTGAGGAGGGCAGGCCAGACTCTCATCTTCTGGGCCAGGCATGAAGAAGCCTTGGAGAGAGGGCTGGCTACAGAGAAGCCAACACTCGTCATCGTTCTGCACCTTTTCCTCCTGGATGGAGTTGAACCAGGTTCCTCTGTGGGAAAAGGGGTCTTGGACCTGGCAGGTCTAGGATGGGCCAGGTCTCAGAGTCGCCTCCCAAAAGTCCGGGGGTCCATGGGCAGAAGGAAAACTGCCTTTTTTCTTGCTTCCCATCCCGGCCTCTTTAGGGAGAAGGGGCTCATTCGGCATGGGGGACGGAAGGCAGCAAGACTCAGGACTTTCCGGGGTCTGGCCCCCTCCCCACCCTAGCCTCATCTCCTAGCCTGTCCTCCTGGTCCTCACTTTCTGTTCCTCCTCCAGCTGAGGCCTCAGTTTCTCCATCTGCAAAGTGGGAACAATAATAATGGAACAATAGGCCCTGATTTGCAGGGTTGTCATGAGATGCACATGAAATGATGCAGCTCAAAGTACTTGGTGAGTGTTCAAGTGCTGGGAGGTGTAGGGTTTCCCATAGTTACTGTCCTTAGGGACTCATGTCTGTCAGGGAAGGATGCCTGAGCCCTGCTCCTCTGAACGGGAGGCCCTCAGTGATTCCTTTGGGGAGAGCTCCCAGTGTGGGTCAGGCCAATTATCTCTTAACACAGGGGTCTTCGTGCCCCAAGATAGGCTTTAAGCCCCTAGGGGGCAGCACCAGCCTCATAATGACCTGGAAATCCCAGCTGAGCACATGTTGGAGAACTTCTGGATGGTCATCACTTGGGAGAGTTTGTGGGCTCACTTTCTCTGAAAAGCCATAAGGACTTCTCACCTGGATTACTGCCACAGCCTCCTAACGGCTCCCCGTCCTGTCTCTCTGACCCTCTAAAATCTACTCTCTACCAGCTGCCAGAGTGGACCTTTTAAAGCACTAGCCAGCTCATGCCATCCTCCTGGAATGAATGGCTCCCCATGGCACTCAGAGTAAGAGCCAAGGCCCCGTTGGAGGCCTCTGTGGCCCTGCATGATCCTTGCCTACCTCTCCCCACCTTGCCCACTCATCAGCTACCCTGACCTCCTTGCTGTCCCCTCCACTTGGCAGGTCTCTCTTGGGAACCTCAGGACCTTTGCACTGGCTATTCCTATTATGTGGCTCACTCCTCATCACTTCAAGTCTTTGCTGAAATGTCTCTGGTGAGGCTTTTCCTGGCCACCGTATTAAAAGTGCTAGTCTCCCACCACAACACTCCTCTCCTCCTTCCCTGCTGTGTTGTTCTGCTAAGCACATCGCACAATTGATATTCCACATAGTATTGCACTTATTTATTTTGTTTATCCTCTGTCTTCTCCACTAGCATGTAGGCTCCCTGAGGACAGGGAACCTGCCTATTTTCTATTGCATCCTCATTGCCTAGAACAGTGCCCAGTACATAATAAGCCCTTGGTAAATGTTAGTTGCTTGATTGAATACATGGGTGGATGGATGGATGGACGGACGGACGGACGGACGGACGGATGGATGGATGAATTAAAGACCCAGAGAGGCCTCTGGCTGTGCTAGAGGAAGCCAATCACTGTCCAGGGGCGGGAGGCTGGACACAGTAACCACTGGAAAGTACCATCTGCCCTGGGAAGAGGGTGGGTTCTTAGCCAGAGGCAGGCAGGGAAAAGGACCTTGATCTTTCAGTTCCTTGGATGGTGAGAGACTGAAGCCTCTGGCCCATCCCAGACCTGTGCCATCCTTTCCACCTACTCTTCCTGGCATGGACCAGAGCAGAGGGAAGGAGTAAGGATGCAACAACAGCTGCATCTGGAAACCACATGTATAATAATTCCCACAGTCACAGACACTCACTTTTCCAGGAAGCCAACAAACCTGTTAAAATGCAGCTTAACCTCCACCCTGTAAAGTATGCAAATTGCACAGGGCGGGAAGAACACATTCACGGGCTCTGAGTCCCCATTAAAAAAACATTGCCTCCCTCGCCATGGCATTTGGCTTGCAAATTCTAAATGTCAATAGTTCCCCCCAGTGAAGGCAGGCAGAAGGTTGAAAGGTTAGCCCTTTTAGGAAGCTAATTGCCACTGGTAAATTAGAACTATGAACACACCATCCCTTTTCCTTTGTCACCTCTCCCCCATCCCTGACCCTTTCCCTGGCCCAGGGGCCCCAAGAACAACACAGTTTAAAACCCAGAGTGTGAACCTCAAATACTCTTTCTGTGATGAGGGAGATAATGGGGAATAAATTCCCACCTTCCTCAAAATAAATGGATCCGGGCGTGGTTTGCAGCCAGTCTAGAAAATAACAGCCAGTCCAGAAGTCAAGACTTACCAGTTCCAAAGGCAGCGGTGACTCTGGCTTATGCCTCTGGTTTTGTGGGATCCAGGCCTGTGGAGTGTGGGTCGTGCTCTGTGGCCACCATGACTGCCTCCCCAAGAAATGCCCAACTTGGGCCCTCAGCTCTCTTCTGCAGCCCTCTCTCCTGTTACAAGAAAAGCCCCTATGATCTCTTCTGAGAGGAGAGAGAGCCGGGCTGAGGCTCATCAGAGTGCCTCAGTTTCCCTGTCTGTGAAATGGGGATGATGAGAGCGTGCTCCTCTCGGGGCTGTTTTGAGGTCTGAAGAGGGTAAAGCCTGTAGGGTGTTCAGCGCAGACGCCAGGAACATTTCATGAGTGACAGCAATTAGGATCTTGTCGGTTAGTCCTGCTGCTGCTAACCTAGAACTTACAAAATCACTCGGGCGAGTTAGCCTCCTGTGGGCTCACTTGCCCACCTGGGACCTTAGAATGGCCAGGCCGTCCCCTCCCTGTTTGCTGCCCACCAGGGTGGCAGGGCCAGGCACTGGGTGTCAGTGGCCCAGCAGCAAATGTCTTCCATGCATCATCTCCTTTGCTCATCACAGTGAGCCATGATACAGGTGTTATGGGATGAGAAGGGACACTGAGGCTTAGAAGCAGACTAAGCTCCCTTTGGACCCAGAATCTTGGAATCTGCTGAGCTGAGCTTGCTCTCCGACCTGGTCACATGGCTGCCATGCCCAGCAGAGCCCTGGGCTGCAGAGAGAAGCCATCTCTCCCTTGTCAAAATCCACACAGATGGCTGTCTTTCCTTTTCTTTGAACCTCCCAGAGAAAGGCACCTTCCAGGTGCCCCCTTGGTGATGTCGTGTAGGATCTGGAAGCTTAGAGAGCACCATGAAGCTCCCCCTTGGGTCCTCAGATCCCCACTCCTCTGAGGCTTCTCCACAGGCAGGTGGGAAAACAAACACTCCTGTGGAGATTCCTTAATGCCCCTCAAGCTCTAATCCCTCTCCCTGGGCCCAGCATAGCATCTTCTACTTCAGGCCACACTGCTGCCCCCCTGGAGGGCACATAGGCTAAGGAGCCACCTCAGCCTGGAGTCCCGGAGGACGCCCTACAGGGCGGGCAGCCTGGCTGGCATCTTGTGGAAGCCGCGCTGCCCAGACTCTCCCAGGCTTGCTGGGTTTCCTCCCTGCTGTCAGCTCCTTTTGTTCTCGCCTTTTCAAACAGCTTCACTGGCAGTTTGGATGGAGCTTGTGGGCAGGGGGAAAGGAATCCAAAATGGAGAGGATGTGAAAGGAACTAAAAAAGGTGTCTGTTCTAAGATACCAGATAGTATTCTCTATGGAGTGAAGCAGGCTGTTAATAGGTTATCCTAGAGACTGGAGAGCCAGTGTTGATTATGCCCCGGTGCTGGGTGTGGGCTCAGATCTAATTCGAGCCTTAAAAACCAACCGTTGAACTTCAGACTATACTACAAAACTACAGTAATCAAGACAGTATGGTACTGGCACAAAAACAGAAATATAGATCAATGGAACAGGATAGAAAGCCCAGAGATAAACCCACGCACATATGGTCACCTTATTTTTGATAAAGGAGGCAAGAATATACAGTGGAGAAAAAACATAAGTGGTGCTGGGAAAACTGGACAGCTACATGTAAAAGAATGAAATTAGAACACTCCCTAACACCATACACAAAAATAAACTCAAAATGGATTAAAGACCTAAATGTAAGGCCAGACACTATCAAACTCTGAGAGGAAAACATAGGCAGAACACTCTATGACATAAATCACAGCAAGATCCTTTTTGATCCACCTCCTAGAAAAATGGAAATAAAAACAAAAAGAAACAAATGGGACCTAATGAAACTTAAAAGCTTTTGCACAGCAAAGGAAACCATAAACAAGATGAAAAGACAACCCTCAGAATGGGAGAAAATATTTACAAATGAAGAAACTGACAAAGGATTCATCTCCAAAATTTACAAGCAGCTCATGCAGCTCAATATCAAAATAACAAACAACCCAATCCAAACATGGGCAGAAGACCTAAACAGACATTTCTCCAAAGAAGATATACAGATTGCCAACAAACACATGAAAGAACGCTCAACATCACTAATCATTAGAGAAATGCAAATCAAAACTACAATGAGGTATCACCTCACACCAGTCAGAATGGCCATCATCAAAAAATCTAGAAACAATAAATGCTGGAGAGGGTGTGGAGAGAAGGGAACCCTCTTGCACTGTTGGTGGGAATGTAAATGGATACAGCCACTATGGAGAACAGTATGGAGGTTCCTTAAAAAAAGTAAAAATAGAACTACCATACGACCCAGCAATCCCACTACTGGGCATATACCCTGAGAAAACCATAATTCAAAAAGAGTCATGTACTACAGTGTTCATTGCAGCTCTATTTACAATAGCCAGGACATGGAAGCAACCTAAGTGTCCATCGACAGATGAATGGATAAAGAAGATGTGGCACATATATACAATGGAATATTACTCAGCCATAAAAAGAAACGAAATTGAGTTATTTGTAGTGAGGTGGATGGACCTAGAGTCTGTCATGCAGAGTGAAGTAAGTCAGAAAGAGAAAAACAAATACTGTAGGCTAACACATATATATGGAATGTAAAAAAAAGGTTCTGAAGAACCTAGGGGCAGGACAGGAATAAAGATGCAGACGTAGAGAATGGACTTGAGGATACGGGGAGGGGGAAGGGTAAGCTGGGACGAAGTGAGAGAGTGGCATGGACTTATATACACTACCAAATGTAAAATAGCTAGTGGAAAGCAGCCGCATAGCACAGGGAGATAAGCTCGGTGCTTTGTGACCACCTAGAGGGGTGGGGTAGGGAGGGTGGGAGGGAGACGCAAGAGGGAGGGGATATGGGGATATATGTATATGTATAGCTGATTCACTTTGTTATACAGCAGAAATTAACACACCATGGTAAAGCAATTATACTCCAATAAAGATGTTTAAAAAAAAAAAAGAAAACAACCCGTGAGGTGGGTACAATCAGTTCCATTCTGCAGATGAGAAAACCAAGGCTCGGAAAAGATAAATAACTTGTCTGGCTCGCAAATGTGGAAGGATAAAAAGATTCTTTTCATTATGCTGTGCTACAAACAACTGCACAACAGCTGTTTAAGATAATTTTTAAAATTTATTTCATTGAAGTATAGTTGATTTACAATGTTGTGTTACTTCCTGCTGTACACCAAAGTGATTCAGTTATACATATATACACATTCTTTTCATATTCTTTCCCATTATGGTTTATCACAGGATGTTGAATATAGTTCCCTGTGTTATACAGTAGGACCTTGTTGTTTATCCATTCATAACAGCTGTTTAAATGCCTGTTCTATCAGCAGGCATTTGGAGAGGTCCTAACTGAATTCTTCCTCTGTGGGTAGGGTGTTTGCCTCCCATGTCTCTCCTTTGACGGGCACAAGGTCAATGCAACACCCTGTGTGGCTCTCTTTGGACCCAGCATCTTGGAATCTGCTGAGCTGAGAGTCAAATGAACTTGGAGTTGCAATGAAATTCACATTTATTGATTTAGTGCGTTCACTGATGATAGGACCTCACCTGCAGAGGGCATCTGGGGAAGAAAATCCTCCCTACCTCGTTTTCCCCCTTCATGGCAAGTGATGGTGGGGAGTGGGGTATGGAGTTAACCAGCTGATTGTACCTCTGTGAGCTTTGGGCAGGTGGACCAGGCAGAAGTGAGGGAAAGGTATTTTGGGCATACAGCCTGGGCAAACATACGGAGGCGAGCAAGTGCCTAACTGTGCGTTATCAAAACCCGATGGGAGCTGGTAGGGAGGGTGAGGGGCTGCCCCTAGCATTTCTCTTCGCTGCTTTCTCTTTAGAAGTGGACACGGTGTCCAGTACAAACAAACAGATCCCTTAAGAACAAAGCAAACAAGGAAGCTCCATGACCCCGACACTCAAAGGTGGTGCGAGAAGCCTTAGCCAAGAGCAGAGGTCCTCTGCTCATGGCGGCTGCAGATGATCTGCGGGACGCTTAGCCGTGCCCATCCAGAGAGTCCAGCTGTCCTCTGGGATCTGCTCCAGTGAGCTCTCCAGAGAGAGACCCATGCACTGCAGGCTAAATGCCCACCTTCTAGAAATGGGCCTTCCTGAGCCTGGATGGGCCTCCTTCTGTTAGATAAGGAACTTCCACAGGTAATCTGGACTGTTTGGTTATTTGGGAGAGTAGGTGTGTGGGGCGGTGTGAGGGGATAGGCAAGCTGGAGGGGAGGGAAAGAACAAAGTAAGGCAAGAAAGAAAGTGGAGAGACAGCTCCCTGCCACTCAGCTGCTGTGTGACCTGGAGCAGGTCACTTGATCTCTCTGAGCCTTGGCTGCCACCACTGCAAAATGAGGATACGATCATCTTATTACTCAGGGTTGCGCAAGGCTCGAATGAGATTGTCGTGGGGAAAATGCTTTGCAAATTGTAAAGCACTGTGCCCCCAGGAAGCATTGTTTTGGTTAGAGAACAAGGGAGTCAGAGTATGTGCCAGAATCACACTACTCTTCTCTGCTTCAGTCAGAGGTGACACATGTCACTCCCCTCACAGCCCACTGGCCAAGACTAGTGTCACGGCCCCTCCTGACTATGAGGGGCTGGTGAATGTGGCAGAGCATGTGGGTCTCGGGTGGGCATTAATATCTCTGCTACAGATGGTCAAGCTGAGGTGCCAATCCAAGGGACCCTGAATCAGAGGCAGCTTAGGCAGAGGGAGGTTCAAGTCATGGATGAGTAAGGTGACCCCTGGGCAAGTACCTTGAGTGGACAAGCAGGAGCTCCCCCTCCGTCCACCCTCTCCCACCAGGCCTGCAGTCCTGTGGTTCAGGACCCTTAGGAAAAAGCCCTGCTGCATTCTATAGCCACAGGACTCCAGGCACGGACAGGAGAGGGAGGAGGCCTGGGGTGGGGTTCTCCCCTCTGTGTCCGGCCTATGTGCTAAGGAAGCCTTGTGTTGAGAGGGTGGAGCCACAGAACTGGAACCCTCCTGGGTTGCTGTCTCGCTGCTTGAAGACCAGCTGCCCTGGAAGGCTGCCTGGACCCACAGCAGACTTTATATGAGCAAAAGATAAATCTTTGTTGTGTTAATCCACATAGTTTTTTTTTCTATTTTATTTTTTTATTTTCTTTCTTTCTTGCTTCTGGCTGCATCGGGTCTTAGTGTCAGCATATGGGATCTTTCCTTGCGGCGCGCGGGCTCTTCATTGCAGCACATGGGCTTCTCTCTAGTTGTGGCGTGTGGTTTTTTCTCTCTCTCTCTAGTTGAGGCATGTGAGCTCAGTAGTTGTGGCACGTGGGCTTAGTTGCCCTGCGGCATGTGGGATCTTAGTTCCCCGACCAGGAATCGAACCCACGTCCCCTGCATGGGAAGGCAGATTCTTTACCACTGGACCACCAGGGAAGTCCTAATCTGCTTAGGTTTGAAGGTTGTTTGTTTTAGTAGCATGACCCAAACTATCCTAACGAATTCACTTTCTCATTTTGCACTGTTTGGGCTTCATAATTCAGACTGTCTCCTCTGTAGGGCACTGCTGTTAAGACTTTACTCCAGTTCCACATTCTGTGGACACAGGCATCCCAGTTAATACACCACCCCTCCAATATCCTTGTCCTCCAAGTTAATGTCTAAGAACAATGCAGATGTAAGAGAACTTTCCATAAGCCATTTACTCTTGTGAAGAGAATCACAGAGCACTTTCTGGGGCATAGGCCCTGTGTGTGGCATCAGGGCTATGAATATGTACACTATCCCTTTCTGCCTTGAAGTTGTTCACGATGTAGACTGGAGCACAGAGAGAATACAGTATGATGATGGATGGATGGATGGATGATAGCTGGATGGATGGATGATGGCTGGAAAGATGATAGCAGGATGGGTGAAGGATGGCTGGAAAGATGATAGATGGATGTGTGAATGTATGATAGCTGGATGGATAGATGATAACTGGATGGGTAGATGGATGGATGGGTGGATGTATGGATAGATGTTGGGTGGGTGAATGATGGATGGATGAATGGGTGATGGATAGAAGTATGACGGATGGATGGATGATAGCTGGATGGATGGGTGATAGCTGGATGGGTGGATGGATGGATGAGTGGGTGCATGGGGGGTGGGTGGATGAATGGATGGTGGCTGGAAGGATGATGGATGGATGATAGCTGAATGGGTGGATGGATGATGGGTGGAAGGATGCATGCATCAATGGGTGGAGAGATGGAGAAAATGATCATTGATTCAGTGCCTATTGTGGTCAAGGCCCCTTCTCATCCATTACCTTCCACAATGCCAACAACTGCTCTATATGGTAGGTACTATTTTCCCAGATTTATGGGTGAGATTTGAACTGAGTTCTGGATGATTCTGGAAGCCACCTTCTTTCTACATCATCTTGCTGTAACAGAGATGTCGGTCTGCTTTGTCTAAGCTCCCCAAGGGTAGAAGGTTCCCCTCCTCTCTCAGATTACACCCAGATGACTGCCTCCTCTGGGGAGCACTCTTAATACTCTTTCCTCCACCCCCACCCCCCCACTGCACCAAGTGCCCCTTGCATCTTTTCTTTTTAATTTTTGTTTCTCAAAACTTACGGACTATTTCAAATATATACAAAAGTAGAAGAATAATATAATGACTCCTATGTAACCATCACCCAGCTTCAACAAGTATCACCAGCTGGCCACTCTTGTTTCATCTACATCCCCACAGACTTTCCCTCTTGCCCAGGCATCATATCAGTTTATCTGTAAATATTTCAGCATACAATTACCTATTTCTGCATACCTTTCCTCCTCTGGGACTGGTATTGGGGTCTTTTTCATCCTTAAATTCCCAGTGCTTTGTTGACTAGAGGCTGCTCAGGGTGTATTTGTTGAGTGAATAAGTGACTGAGTCCTCTGTGGGGCCATTAGTAGGTACCTGGTGCATGTTACTACCCCCCAAATCAGCTCCTAAAGAATCTAGTTTCTCAGCAGGGCCAGGCCTGCAGCCAGCACTTCTGGATGGAATGCTTGTTAGATTGTGTGTGTGTGAGAACCTTTCCATTGCAGTGATCTGGGACTTTTGGGGTGGCTCATAAGGACTTCTCAAATATCGTTCCTTTAGTGTCAACATCCCATGGGCCTAATTACATTAACTGTGCAAACACGCAGGCGAAGCACACTGCTGGGCTGCATGTCATCTGGCATTAGTGTGGTCTCTGCCCAGACGTCCCTCAGAAGCCCTGCTAGGACAGTAGATGGGGCTGGTTCAGGGCCCTCCTACCCCAGAACGGCCCTGGCATCCCAGCTGGCCTGGCAACGCCCAGTTCATTTACATCTGATTTCAGCCCAACAGGAGTCCAGAGCCAGTCAGCCCTGTGGCCTGGCTACTTTTCCAGCAGAGGCATTGAGGGGCCGTTTGACATGATCATTGGGTTGCCACCTACTACTGAACACCTGCTGTGTGGAGACAGAGGGAGTAAGACTCAGCCTTACCCTCAGGGAGCTCTCAATCTGTAGGGACAAGGAAAGTTCTAGAAGAAGACATTTGCAATGGAAATAGCCATGAACTCACCTCACCCTGGTTGCCTGAAGGCCTCTGCTCCTTCTCTCTGTTTCTGGCTGGCTCCCTGACTCAGAGAAGGGTTAGGACAGCCCCCCCTCAGAGTTTTGAGACATTCTTTGTTATGGGCTGAATTGCAACCCCTCAAAAAAGATATGATGAAGTCCCAACCCCCAGTGCCTCTGAATGTGACCTTCTTTGGAAATAGGGTCATTGCAGATATACTTACATTAAATAAGGATGAATTCCTCCTGGAGTAGATTGGGCCCCTGATCCAACACGAATATAAGTGTCCTTATAAGAAGCTGCCCATGTGAAGACAGAGACACACAGGGAGAGCACCTTGGGACCTCAAAGGCAGAGATTGAAGTGTTGCAGCTGCAGGCCAAGGGTTGCAAAGGACTGCCGGCCACTGCCAGAAGCCAGAAAAAAGGCAAGGAAGGATTCCCCTACAGGTTTCAGAGGGAGCGTGGCCCTGCCAACACCTTGGTTCAGACTGCTGGCCTCCAGCTCTGGGAGAGAATGTATTTCCATTGTTTTAAGCCACGCTGTTTGTGGTACTTTGTTCCAACAGCCCTAGGAAGCTGGTACATTCCTCCAGGGCTCTGAGCTCCCCAGGAAACAAGTCTGTTTCCCAGAAGTTTATATAAACTTTTCCTGGCTTCATTTCAGCCCCGACCAGCTCTCCTGGGTATTGATATCTGTGCATTGTCTCCCTTGTATCAGCAAGGACCTCCTTCTATTTGGCTTTAAGCTGTTGCCCCCCCAGTCCTCCTTGTCCTCGGGGTCTAGGACTTTGTAAATTGAGCCCTGATTTAGGGGCAAGAGAGGCAGGATAATTTTGTCTTTAAGAGCATGGACTCAGGTCCCCTGCCCACTCTAGTGTGAATCCCAGCTCTGACACTTCCCTGCTGTGTGACCCTGGGCAAGTTACTTAACTGATCTGTGTCTGTTTTCTCATCTGTAAAATGGAGGTGATAATATTAGTACTTAACTCACAGAGTAGTTAGAAGGCTTAAAGGAGTTAACACAGAGCTTGGCAAACTTTATCTGTAAAGGACCAAATAGTAAATATTTTAGTCTTTGTAAGCCACATAAAACGTTTCTGTCACAACTATTCAACTCCGCATTGTAGAGCGAAAACAGCCACAGACAACATACAAATGAATGGCCTGACCATGGTTTAATAAAACTTTATTGACAAAAACAGGTGGTGGGCCAGACTTGGCCAACCTTTAAATGATACATCGGAAGCACCTAGTCCAATGTGTAGCACTTCTGCAGTTACAAAACCCTTTCTCATACATAACTTAATTTGCTCTCACAGAAACCCTATGAGATCAGGATTGTGGGTATCCCCACTTCACAGACAAGAAAACTGAGGTCCAGAGAGCTATCCGTCTTGCTCTGAAGGGCGCCTGAGTAGAGAGATTGTGTCTTCTCCTCAGTAGATGTGCTTGTTCACCATCCCAGCTCACAGTGTGTCCTAACAGACACAGTTTATCTCTTTCCCAGTGGATCAGTTTACCAAGGCCCTGTTGTGTGCTCAGAGGTGTATTTAGCTTAGAGAAAGAGAACTGGGGAAGTAGGGAAGTACTCAAGAAAAGTATAAGCCACACTTCCCTCCCCAATTTTTGGAAAGCTGGCTTTTTATTTGTGAAATGGAATAAACCCACCCGTCTCAGAGTTGCTCTTTCTTCCATGCAGTCATCTTGGATTCTTGCTTATTTTCATGCATTTATTGATGCAACAAACATGGACCTACTCTGTGCCCAGTACTATGCCAGGGGGCAGGGATTCAGCCAGGAACAAACAGGCACAGCATCAGGCAGGGACACCACTAGCCTAAATGGACCCTTTGTGAAAACTGTAAAAAGGCAGCCCTTCTTCTAAGTGGACACAGCTCCAGTGGCAAGTTGAGGGCAGGCTGTATTCCAGCCCATTTCCCTCTTGGCCAGGCACCTTGAGCAGTACACAACTCATACAACCATACGTGGTATTCCTGTTCTCTGGAGCTTCAGTCTTATAGAGGTTTGAGGCATGGAAGTGAGTGATTATAGCAGTGATATGAGTGCTCCAAAAGAGAGATGAGTAAGATGCTCTAGGAGGCCTTCAACTTCCCTCTCCATCTGCCAGCTTCCGACTCCCCGTTTGGAGCTGCCCCCTTCTGTGCCCACATAATTAGCCCTCAGCCTAGACCTTCATCGACAGCCCCGCCGGAGAGTGCCTGCCTCACCTTGTAGGGCTTGGAGGGGGCACTAGCTGGAGGACTGAGTGCACAGTTGCTGTGAAATATACTTCCCAATGTAGCTAATTTGCATTAATGTGTGCCATTAAAAGATAATTATTGCATGAGAAAGAGGCCGGGGAAATATCAGTGAAACATCTGGAATTGTTTTAGAGGCCTGATGGAGAGCCCGGCTGAAGTGCCAGACTTTCTACAGCCACCACCGGCACTGAATCTGACTGCTGCAAACCCACCGGCACCCTGCCGCTGCTCCCAGAAAGCCCTCCCGAACTGCGCCAGGTCACGCTTGCCTCTCTCTCCCCTCTCTGAATTGCTAAGCCATTCATGTTGGTATTTACCCACTTACTAACTGGCATTAGGAACTGTTTCAACTGGGTTACATTTCTCTCCCCAGTTGGACTATCAGCCCCTCTGTTGCCACATTTGGCATTCTAATCCATTAAGCCACATTAAAAGACCAGCAGCTCCAATGCCTTAGCTGAAATGTGGGAGGGTTTGCCGTGAGGTAGAGATTGGAGAGAGCTGGCTCTCACCTCGTGTCCACCCGACTCAGCTCAGAAGCCTCCACTGGACGGCTCAGCCCTGCCATCTCGGGAAGTACCAGGCTTTGGGATGGTGATGGCTTCCTAGACACTGAGGTCCAGTGGCAAGAGCCGGAGTTTTGAAATTATTGAGACCTGGGTTTACATTTAAACCCTGGCACTTAGGCACTTGGGCCATCTATGCAAGCTCAGTGGGGGCCCCTTTCCCAGTCTGTAAAATGGGGATAATGCCACCTGGATTTTGTTCGTGAGAACAAACTGAAATGATGAAAGTGAAATATCCAGCTCAGCGCTTGGCACATTAGAAAGCCACAACACGGGCTTCCCTGGTGGCGCAGTGGTTGAGAATCTGCCTGCCAATGCAGGGGACACGGGTTCGAGCCCTGGTCTGGGAAGATCCCACATGCCACGGAGCGACTGGGCCCGTGCGCCACAACTACTGAGCCTGCGCGTCTGGAGCCCGTGCTCCGCAACAAGAGAGGCCGCGATAGTGAGAGGCCCGCGCACCGCGATGAAGAGCGGCCCCCGCTTGCCACGGCTGGAGGAAGCCCTCGCACAGAAACAAAGACCCAACACAGCCAAAAATAAATAAATAAATAAATTAAAAAAAAAAAAAAAAAAAAGAAAGCCACAACACACATCCACCCTCTCCCCTCATTCCTGAGTCAGGAGCTGGGGCTTGCAGGCTAGAGTTACATACAAGAAATAGTGAACGCCCCTCCCCCTCGGCAATCAAGCCCTTCTCCGAGCAAAGCACATCCACCACCTCTCGGCGCGTGGGGTCTCTGGGGTCCTGCTCCTGGGACATTCCTCCTGCTGGCCTCCTGACTGTGAAATGAAAGCAGCTCCCTCTCTTCCCTCTCTCCTCACACCTGCCCCAGGGAGACGTTTTTCAGTGGCATAATGAATCCTGGCACTCCTAAAATTATATCACATAGATAGCTACCTCATTACCTTGTATAAAGTGGACCCATTTATCATTCATTTATGATTTAACAGATCTGAGGTGGAGGCCAAGATTTTGCATTTCCAACGAGCTCATGGGGGATCCCCATGTGGGTGCTGCCATCCGGGGACCACACTTTGAGAACCACTGCCCTGGCCCGTGCCCGCAGGGGGATGTGCCATGAGTGAGCAGTTAAGCCCTGCCGGTGGTGAAGGGTTAAACCAAGCCTTCCATTTCTTTTTTTTTTTTTTCCTTCCTGCTTTGGCTTCAGGTGCTGTGCAGCACAGTGCCAGGGAGACCCAGGTGATGGGATTAGTGAACTTGGCTCAATCCCCCATCATCTGCTCTGGGAAACTGCATCATACGGTGGAAAGAACACAGGCTTGGAGGCAGAGCCCGCGTTCAGCCTGGTCTCTGTTCCACAATAGCTGTGACCTTGAGCTGCTGGTAGTTGTAATTGAAGCAGTGGTGACCTGGATCATCTGGGCCTCAGTTTTCTCATCTGTATAATGTAGACAATAATGTTCTCCTGGCACATCTCCTACACTGTTATAGGATGTGCTTGAAACGGGTTGGTTAAGTGCCAAACAAAACTATAATCTTCTTGTCCTTAGTGTGAAAGAAGAAGAAAGAGTAAAAAATGAACTTTAACAACACAAATATACAAGGCCTTAGACACAGAAGGGTCTTTAGGGGTCATGCCCTTAAACATCTCTCCATTTTACAGAGGAGAAAACTGAGGTTCAGGGGCAGGAAAGTGACACACCCATGGCCAAATAGCAAAACCAGGAGAAGAGTCCAGCTTTCCCCTGAGATCTGCTCTTTCCTCCACACCAGAGTATAAACATTCCACCTCTCCCTGTCGCCCTGTCTTTGAAGAAAAACCAGGTGCGTGCCTCGATTTATCGTCCCTGCCCCTCGTGGGAAGTTGCCATTATTAATCTTGGTGTTTACTCCTGTCTTTCCTCTCCCTGTTTCTGGGCTTGTCTCCTTTTCTGCCTCTCCAAGGCAAGACGGAGACAATAAAAGAGTTTTATTACATATAAAACTGCTCTTGTAAGTGCTGCCATTAGCTGGTAATAAAAAGAAATCTTTGAATGGTGCAACCAGTTGTTTTCACCTTTCCTGCAAATTGCTCAAACCTCCAGGTCTGGTGTGGCCATGGGGATGTCAGGTTGAGGACGCCTCCTGTCCAGGTCCCTGACACCTGCCCCTTCAGAGAAGAGCTGGCCCCAGGGAAGGAGCCTTGGGCCAGACACTGGGGGCAGCTGTCAGGCTGGTGAGGACTTTGTTTCTACCCCTGGGGACCTTGATCTGATAAGGGAGGTGAATTTGCTTCTTTCCCATTTTAGAGAACATCTAGTCTCATAGGGGAATTAGGGCCCTGTCTTCAGAGGGCTCCCAGGATGATGGGAGAGACCTGGAGGGAACTGGGTATTTATCCACTGTTCAGATGGAAGAACTTTTTCCTGAGTTTGAGACCCTCCCCCACCCCCTCCCCAGCCAGTCATGGGGTGGAGAATTTTCAGGCTATCACAGCTAACCCTCAAGGAGCACTAACTATGTGCCAGGCACTGTACTAGAGAACAGTACCTAGAATGGTGAGAACTCATTTTGTCTTCACAACAAATCTATGAGGTAGGGACTGTTATCCTTGAGGAAAAGGAGGCGTGGAGAGGTTACATCACCTGCCTGAAGGCAGCCACCAAGAAAGCAGCAAAGCCCAGATGTGAAAACTGGCAGATGGTGAGTTCATTCATCCCCTGACTATAGTAGGTGCTCAACAAATGCTTACTGAGCCATTGACTCAGCAGGTATGAGATAGAAACACTAAACGCTACAGGATTTGGTACCTGGGAGAGTCAGGGAAGCCTTCCCAGAGCACGTGGGTTTTGATCAGAGGGCTGGGCGCCGCTGGGACTGTCTCTCCCTCACTGGCCCAGTGTCACGCAGGCCTGACAAGTAACAAGAACTTGGAACTGCTGCTTGCAGGCCTTCTGTACACAGGTGAACAGGCCATGAACTATCATTAACAGCATGTTGTTCTAAGGATAGCTCACATTATTGCTGGAGATGCTGGCAGGCCCACTTGTGCCGGCCAGGGCAGGAGCCCAGGTAGCCTTTGCCTCTGTACTTCTGCAGGAAGTCTCAGGGCCTGGGAGGACCCCTGGGGAGGTGAGAAAGAGGGAGAAGGGAGAAGGATGAAATGCAGAGAGGAATTAGAGAGGAAGGTAAAGGGGAAATTGATGGAGGCCTGTTACCCCGTTTAATGTGCCTGGCACATAAATGCTATGTGAATGAATGAGTGATTGTTTAAGACGAGATGGTGGTAACCAAGGTGGATACGGCCGGTGTTGAAGTCCACCTGCTGTCCCTTGAGTGAATTAATTTCCCTCCCCTCCCTCCCTTCCCTCCTCTGCCTTCTAGGGCTTACCTTTAGGCAGGGAGACGTGGACTCCAAAGAGTTAAATGGCAAGGCAAGGCGGAATGGGGCTTGGAGTCAGAGAGCCTGGCGGAGAACACCAGGCCTGCCAGGAAACTGGGCAGGAAGGCTCGCTGCAGCACTGTTGGTCATAGCGAAGCATCAGAGGCCCCATAAGTGTCCATCAGCTGGAGGGGGGTGTATATTCAGACTTGCTTGTTCTATGGAATACTGTGTGGCAGTGAAAATGAATGACATAGAGCTGTATGTCACACATGGGTAATTCTCCAAAGCCATTTGAGAGCAAAAGCAATACTGCCTTAGCTTGGGTTCCTGAGAGCAGAGTCCGTGTGCAGAGTTACTTTGGGCACTGTCCCAGGAGGAGCAGGGGACAGGGGAGGGGACAGCCAGTCGAGGGGGATTACGAGCAGGTCAGTGGAGGGCAGCTGCAGACCCTCTGGGGAATCTGGGAGCGTGCACAGGGGAAGTGGCCTCTGATGGAGGGAACTGGGGTGTTTTCCTGCTCCTGTGCCCCGCTGGGATGCTAGCTCCTGCTGCGCCTGCACAAGCTGAGCTGCCTTCTGGGACTCAGGAGAAAGCCCTAAGGCGGAGGTGCCACAGGCTGAAGCGGGAGTTCGGCGAGGCACCATGGGCAGTCCCACAGCAGTGCTGAGAGCAGGTGGGCTGAGGGCACGCGGCACCAAGTAACAGAGAGCGCCTGGTACAGACTCCCTACGTATGTGTCCACCTTCAAAACACGCAGCACTACAGCTAATACCGCTTAGGGGCATAGATGTGGTAAAAACCTCAAGACACTCTTGGCGGCAATAAACGTCACATGCAGGACGCTGGTTACCTCTGGGAAGAGCCAGAGAAGTGCGGTCAGGGAGTAACCTGGTAGACTTCAGTTGTTTCTGTGAGTTTTCTTTTTTGAGCTAAGTGGTGGGTACATGGGTATTTGTTTCATTACTTTTTGTCCGTTTAAAATGTTTCAAATAATAATAAACGCCATGGAAATGCACATGGAGGGGCCTTGATCTGAGTGGTTGGAGCAGTTGGCTTATTGTGGAAATTGGATGAGAGCTTTGGCTTTGAAGAAGGAATAAGACTTGGCCAGACAAAGTGGGGAGAAGGGCTTGTAGGCCGGGGGGACCTTGTGAGCAAAGGCCCGGAGGTGGGAGACCAGTCTAGTTCCTGCGAGGGAAACAGTTGTGCTAGGGAAGGTAGAATATGCAGGACGAGGCCACCTTGCAGAGGGTGTTCAGTGCCATGCTGAGGAGTTTAAACTCCACTCCACAACAGGAAGACCAGAGTAGCAGCGGCAGTAGTAGCCCCAGTAGAAATAATAATAATATGCTACTAATAAAACAACTCTGTACTATTGCTTCTTAAGCTCTCACCCTGTGTCACTTTGCTACGTACTCTGTGCACATCAGCTCAGTTAAACTGTACAACAAGCCCAGGAGGAATGTCCTGTTTTTACCCTATTTTACACATTTGGAAACTGAGGCCCAGAGAAGATAAGCAGTTGCCCAAGGTCACATGCTTAGTGGGTGGCAGCACGTGGATTGGAGTCCAGGTTGGCTTCATGCTGAAGCTCTGCTTCTCGACCCCCCTTCCATACTGCCTTTCTACGGTGGTTGCATCTGGGTGGTCTCTTCCCCACCCCCACCCGCCCGCCTCAATAAATTCCTGGATGCAATGGCAGTGCTTCTCTTGGAATAGCCCATAGTTTCTCATTCTGCCCACCACCTCTGATCTGTTGGTGGTGGAGTGCTGTGTAGGACCCCAGCCTGGGCTCAGTGGGGGAGATCACAGTGATCAGAAAGCAGTGTTTGACAAGAGGGTCTCCTGTTTGCTAACCCTGTACCCAGGCCTCCCCTTGCAAGGCAAGAGCTTTGCACATTCTATGCTATATCTCACGGAGGAAAACCAGCCTGGGCACTGAAGGTCCCACACCTCAAGGAAAGTGCACTAGGGAGAATCAGATGTTAGTGGGTACCAGGAAGGGGCTCTTCTTCCTCCCAAATTGAAGGGACCTTTACTTGGGTGGAGCTCAGAACCTATCGAAAGGTGCTTGTAATACATTCTGACTTTGAGGATTTGGTCCTGATACTGCAGAAAAGCGGTCAGAAAGGAGACCCAGCTGCCTGCCGCTTGGATGCAGTCTGCTGTTCTCACATCAGGCTGATCATCCCAGTGATTTGGATTTGAAGACAGGATGGGCAAATGCAAGCGGACCGTAAGTCCTACTAACCCAGCACGTGAGCCCTCTTAACTCTCCATTTATTTTTCCCTGAATGGAAATCAGGCCTTGGGTCAGATCCTCAAACCAAGCCTGGGAATTAATTAGGCATGTAATGCTCGTTAGCAGTAATGAATGCTCCTTGCTGAAGTCCTTTTGCGGCTTGGTGGGGGACGCAGCCTCTGTGGCAGGAATGAAGCCTTTTTCCCTGAGCAGGATCTTGACAATACAGGAGCCCCAAAGCCTTCCTGTGGGATGTGCTTGCATGCATGCGTGTGTGTGTGACGTGTGTGGAATGGCTGTGTGGTCTGAGGCTTGCATACAATATATGTGGGATGTATATCATGTGTATTGACTGCATAGTATGAGTCCATAAGGGGTGGGCATTCCAGGCTGTTTTTGGATTATATATGCGGTGTATGTGTGACATGGAAAAGTTACATCTGCTGGACATGTCATGTGAACGCCTGCAATTTTGCATGTGGTGCATATGTAGCATGTGTATCACAGATGTGGCGTGGGTACATGGAAGATCCTGCCTGAATCTGTGAGTGTGTGCTCAGGTATCTGAGCCTGAAAGACTTTGTCACTGTCAGAAGCAGTAGGTTGCCGGGAATTCCCATGACATTGGGCAGAATTATGATCCCGCTTAGCGCTAAGATAACATTGGTTGGAGAAAGGATGGGTGAAAAATGTCCCCAGGAATAGAGAAAGAAATTCAACTGACTCAGCAGAGGATGAGCTGGGGCCGGGGAGACAGGGAAGAATACCTGATTAAAACTGAAAATCTCTGTTAGCAGGAGGGAGAGGTCCAGAGGAGGGAAAGGGACAGGTCAGCCTAGAAGAATTCAGGAGGAAAGAGACACAGTCGTTGGAAGCCGGAAGCCCCAGGAGGGCATCAATGTTGGTGCAGAGACGCAGAAAGAGGATGCTGAGAGGGGAGAATGAAGGCATGGGTGTACCCCACGAGGACCCCAGGACAGAGGCAACCCATGGGAGCTGTGAAATTGTAGGAGGCGGGACCACCTGAAACATTTCCTGACATCTCTGGGTCTGGACTCCCCAGAAGAAAGACACCCTCCCTGCCCCATTCATCCGTCACAGAAGCAACTTTTCCTCTCCTTTTTTCTTGCTCTTTGCAGTTTGGGTAATGTGACCATGTCCCAGCTGGGATGCTTTGGAGATAAAAGGAGCTATTAATAATTAGGCCAGGACAGCAGATGAAAACTGGGACTGTGTCAAGCACATGGGATGTAATTTTCAAAGCTTTGAGGTAAGGATGGGTGGGTGTGCAGAGAAAGGCTTCTCATTCCTTATTAGGCTCAGCCTGTCTCCTATGGGAGAGGCCCAAGCAGGAACACCTCATGCACCGTCAGCCCCTTGAACTTGAACATCCCCTGAACCCTTCCCTGGCCCATTCCCCGTAGGTACACTGCAGGGCAGCATGGGCTTCTGTAAGACTCTGAGAAAAATCTAACCTTTCCCAAAAGGTATCCCAAATCATTTAGGAGCACCCAAAAAGGCAGGATACTTCTGTGTTTGCATGGCCACACTTCTCTAAGGCTTCACTCCATCCAGAATCTCACTGTTTATTTGGACCACAGGAAATATGGCCCAGGATACTCAGACAGAGACAAAGCTGGATCCAGAAATCCCCAAACAACACCACTCTCCCCCATCTCTCTGCCCACTTGCATTCATTTGACAAACTTTTATTGTTTGGCTATTTAACTTTCGCATTGTGAAAATGGCATTGTAACAATCTTACAGGAAATGTTTAAAAATAAAAATAAATCACCTCTAATCCTCCCACCCTTAACACAGTGTTTAATTTCATTTTGCCCAGTCCCTTCTGATCCTTGTCAGCATGCCTACATTTTTATTATTACGTAGTTATAATGCACATATAATTTTACAACCTGAGTTTTTTATTTCACATTTTATCATAAGCATTTTTCCATGTTACACAGTTTTCATAAATATTTTAAACGGCTGCATAATAGTTTGTTGAGTTTATATACCATAATTTACTTAATTCCTCTATTGTTGAACATTTAGGTTGTTTTCTGTTTGGGACTATTATAGATAATGTTGCAATGAGTATCTTCATGCATATATAACACTTGTTATTCTTTTGAGTGACTTCCTTTGGATATAGTATTAGGAGTGAGATTACTGGGTCAAAGTGAATAAGCATTTTTATAGCCCTTGATATTTCCATATTGCTTTCCAAAATGATCATCCCAATTTTCAGCATTATAGGTAATGTGGGTAGCAGTTTTAACATAACATTGTGAGTGGTGCATGTTAGCATTTTTTCCCCTAAATTGCTAATTTAGGAAGCATAAAATAGGACCTCTGTGTTACGTGAATTTGCATTTATTGGCTTTCTAGCCAGGGTGCACATTTTCTGTGTTTCAAGAGACTTTTATTGGATACTTTCTGTGTGCCAGGGTCTGTGCTAAGTGCTGCAGGGGCTACCAAGATGCTAAGTAAGACAAGGTCCCTGTCCTCAGGGAGCTCATGGTCCAACAGAGGCATAAATGGTTCCAAGAAGAGGCTACTGGGCACAGTAAGAGACGTCTTCCTGAAGAAGGTGCCCTTGAGGTGGCCCTGGAAGGGATGGCTGAGCTTTGAGCCTGAGAAGGGTGGAAGAGCAGCCCATGGAGACCTTACAGCTTGAGCAAAGGCATGAAGGTGGGAAAGCACTGGGTACGTGCCGGGAACTGGGATGGAGGCTGGGGAGAGAGCCGGCTGCAAAAGTGAGGCACAGCCACCAGGGGGAGCCTGCACCATCAGGCCAGGAACCCTTGGAGGGACTGTGGGTGGTTACTGGCTGGCTTGGCCAGGGGTGGTGCTGAGGCAGCGACTCCGGGAGGATGCTGGAGGGCGCCCTGGTACCACGGTTCTCAGAGCACCTTGATCTGTGGGGTGCATCCATCTTAGCAGAATGTTTCCACGCTCTTGATCTCTTTTGACCCTGAATATTCCTCCAAGACAATTGGCTTCCCTATCCCCATTTTGCAGATGAGGAAACTGAGGCCCAGCTCTGTTAAGTGACTCATATTAACAGGTCATAGTTTAAGGTGCAGAGCCAGAACTTGAGACTGGGCTTTCTGATTCTAAACCCAGTGCTCCCAAATGGGCATTAGCACAGGGAGAGGAGAGTACGGACGGCAGTGGTTCTCAGCCCTGACCACGCATCAGCACCATGGGGAACTTGAAAAGAAACAGGTAGATTCTTGCCACCTCCACCCAAGTCCTGGTCAGTCTGAATCGTGGTTCTGAGGCACTGCTGAGGCTGTGGCCCACTGAGATAAGGTGTGACGGGAGCGGGGTGGGGCAGAGGGTGGAGCTGGGGCTCTGGCACTGCGAGCAGTAAAGAGTGAGTCACATTCGTTGCCTTAGTAAATGGTTATGGTTCACAGCGATGGAGAAAAATGAGTACCAGGCGGCCTTGCCTTACCATGGGTCCCACCTGCCCTGCCTTCCTGCCTGTCTACAGGCAGGGTCAGCTTGAAGAGATATTCATGGGCAGGCACCACAGCCCAGGGCTGCCTCAGAAGAGGGTGATTTGGAGGTTGACTGTTTACGAGGGCTGCTGGGAGCCCGAATGTGGACTGTCAGGGGCAAAGTTAGGATTTGAACCCAGGACCTCTGAGTCTTTGTGGGTCTTTAAATCCGGAAGCATGCTTGTTTCTGAGTAGCGTGCTGGCCTGGCCAGGGCTCTGGAGCTGCACAGGGAGACCCCGGAGGGTCTGCATGGCTAGCGTGTCCAGTGCACGCTCGATTTCAGGGCTGCCAGGCTTCTGGGGCGTGAGGGTTACCAAAGATAATCGGCCAGATTAGAGGCACCAAGAGGTCACTGAGGGTGGGATTTGTGTCATGCGTGCCCTTCGATGGCAGGTAAAAGAAGAAAAAAGAATATTAATATCAACTTGTATTTCACATACATGATGCTATTTTATCTTCCCACTGATCCTACAAGGCTCTTGGGGCAGTAACAGCATACCTATTTTACAGATGCAAATATTGAGGCCCAGTTGATAAGTGTCTTCCCCTAATCCACAGAGCTAGAACAGTAAAACTAGGATTCAGATACAGGCCATGAGGTTCCAAATTCTTCGCTGTCTCAATTATGGGTGCATTAAATCCCACAAGTGTTTACTGAGAGCGTACGTTGTGCAGAAGCCTGTTAGGGCTGACAAGGAAGAGAGACGATAAAGCCAGGGTGCCTTCATGAGGGCTGTGCTACCCAAAGTGTAGTCCCGGGACCTTCAGCATCAGGATCACTGGAGCTTGTTAGAGATCCAGAATCTCAGGCTCCACCCCAGGTCCCTGGAATCAGAATCTGCATCTTAACAAGACCTCCCAGGTGATTCTTTTTTTAAAATTTATTTATTTATTTATTTTTGGCTGTGTTGGGTCTTCGTTTCTATGCGAGGGCTTTCTGTAGTTGCGGCAAGCGGTGGCCACTCTTCATCGCGGTGCGCGGGCCTCTCACTACCGCAGCCTCTCTTGTTGCAGAGCACAGGCTCCAGACGTGTAGGCTCAGTAGTTGTGGCTCACGGGCCCAGTTGCTCCGCGGCATGTGGGATCTTCCCAGACCAGGACTCGAACCCGTGTCCCCTGCATTGGCAGGCAGATTCTCAACCACTGCGCCACCAGGGAAGCCCCCAGGTGATTCTTACGCCCACTAAAATTCAAAAAGCCTTGTCTCTAGACAGAGGTTCTGCACACTTGGCTGTACATGAGAATCCCCTGCCCAGGCCCCGCCCTAGAGATCTGAATCAAGATCTGGGGCTGGACCTTGGCATTGACATTTATAAGTTCCCCCAGGTGATTCTAATGTGCAACCAAGGTGAGGAAACTGGTCTTGGATGTTGTAACCAGTTCTGGTCAGGCCTCTCCCCCACCACTGCCGCACCGTTTTCTCCTTCTAAGTATTCAGTGCTGTATGCTGTGTGGGTGGGAGGCGGTTGTTAATTATCATCTCAGGGAATAGGTGGGCCTGGAATTCTCCATTATTGTGGGGTTTGGAGAGAGTGATCGTGGGAGCCTGGGAAGCAGGTGCTGGAGGCTTGGGTCAGAAGTTTGCAAAAGCTTAGGTCTGCGAGCCCAATCTGGGTCCTGGGGGGAGGGAGGCGGGCGGAGACTCCGGGAGGCCTGCAGGTCCATCACTTAACGATTCACACAGCACTGCCCAGCATGGATCTGGCTCGCAGGTTTCATTATCATTCCCACTTTGTAGAATAAGAAATTGAGGCTTGGAGATTTTTAAGTTTTTAGCTCAAGGTCACTTAAGCTTGTAAGAGCTAGACTTGAACACAGGTCTGACTCTACTGTGCTACCCTTGTCCTCAGGGTAAAGACAGGAGACCTAGTGGGTCCCCTTGTATCAAGCCCCTCCCGCTTGTGCTTTCTCCCTCCCAGCCCCTCCCCTATCCTCACTGCCTCTACCTGACTGGGGGGCCCAGCGTGGGTTTCAATAAGCCAAGCTAGAGCAGCCGGGAGGAGGCCCCTAGCCCAGAGTCTGCATGGAACCAACCCCTCCCTGAGGCGGCTGCCGGTGGCCAGGGATTGAGGGGGAGCAGGGGAATGAATGTGTGCACATGTGCGGGCGTATGTGTTCCCCCTTTCTTGGGCACCAGCCCAAGTTTTGCATCTACATGCTGGAAGAGAGAGTTCAATTTGGCCCTGATACAAACTCCACAGTCACTGAACTGCCATCTTCATTTAGTTAACATTCTTTCTGGGCAGACCTGGCTAGGATTCATCTTCATTATCCAGTAAGGGGGCTCATTCCCGGCCAGGTTTTGATCTCGGAGCTGCAGAAAATTACCTCTTGCAGATGATTTCCCCTGCAGGCCATTAGCATGGGTGGTGGAGGGCTGAATTACAGGGAGGGGACTGCCACCATCCCCCCACCAACACCCCCCCCCCACAGCCCCACTCCACCCAGATGGGCACCCGGTCCACCTCCAGCAAGACCCAGTTCACCTCTGGCTCACTTAGCTAAGCTGAGAGGGATGGAGATCCTGGTTTCTTCCTCTCTCTCTCCCCGAAGTATCCCCTGCACAGTCCCAGCGCTGATAACTGACACCCACAAAGCACTTTACAAAGCCCTCTTCATATTTGATATTTACAAGCTCTGAAGCCAGATGCACTAGGGTTCAAATCCTGGCTTGGTCACTTACACACTGTGTGGCCTTGGGCAAGTTACTTCACCTCTCTGAGCTACAGTTTCCACATTTGCAAAATGGAGAAATACCACAGAATTCTTCAAACAACTCCATGGCATAAAGCACGTTAAGCACAGGGCCCAGCATGGGGTAACCGCCAGGCTCACGATGTGAGGCAGATGTTGCTGTACCTGTTTTACAAACAAGGAAGCTGGGGCTCCGGGAAGCACCTCTGACCAGCTGTGTGACTCTGGAAAAGTCACTTCTTTTTTTTTTTAACATCTTTATTGGAGTATAATTGCTTTACCATGGAGTGTTAATTTCTGCTGTATAACAAAGTGAACCAGCTATACATATACATATATCCCCATATCTCCTCCCTCTTGCGTCTCCTTCCCACCCTCCCTACCCCACCCCTCTAGGTGGTCACAAAGCACCGAGCTGATCTCCCTGTGCTATGCGACTGCTTCCCACTAGCTGTTTTACTTTTGGTAGTGTATATATGTCCATGCCACACTCTGACTTCGTCCCAGCTTACCCTTCCCCCTCCCCGTGTCCTCAAGTCCATTCTCTACGTCTGCGTCATTATTCCTGTCCTGTCCCTAGGTTCTTCAGAACCTTTTTTTTTTTTTTTAGATTCCATATATATGTGTTAATATACAGTATTTGTTTTTCTCTTTCTGGAAAAGTCACTTCTTTCCTAGCCAGTGGTAACAACTCCACCTCCTGGGCTTGCTGTGAGAGTCAGGTGAGATTGTGTGTGTGTGTGTGTGTGTGTGTGTGTGTGTGTGTGTGTGTGCGCGTGTGTGTGTGTGTGTGTGTGCGTGTGTATGTGTGTGTGTGTGTGTGTGTGTGTGTGAAGACTGAGGAGCCTCAGGGCTGACTGCAGGTTCAGAATTCTCCCCAAAGCACCTGAACTCTAAATGGAAGCCTGAGGCTTCTGGAGACTTGTGGCTCTTAAAAATCCTTCCAGCATTTGGCTTATGTTCCAGAAGGGCAGACAATGCTGGGTCAGCGAGATTCAGAGTCTAGTTCCCAAGTCTGCTCACAGCGCCCCAGGAATAATCTAGCCCCCCCGGCCCACACCGAGCCCACACTTCCTCCCTGCTGTCCTTCTCCTTGCTTTTGCTGGTGACCTCCATCCCCGTCCGCTCTGTCCCAACCCTTCCCTGCCCTGGTCCCAGCCCTTGCCTCCTCCATCCGCAGTCTGCCAAGGGCAGCCCAGTACCCCTCCCCCAAGGCCTCCAGGCTGGGCGCCATCCCCACCATCCTCAGCCCCATTCTTGGCTGTTAGCCTAGCCTCAGGCCTTTCTCCCTGGGGCTGTGCCCCTGGCTGGTTTTAATCCCCTGTGATTGGCACTTTCTGACAGTGAAGGGTCAGGTCATTTGGTCTGAGAAACTGGCGCTCTGTTGCTATTATCCGCCCACTGTGGCAGGGTCTGTAATCCAGCCCATTGATTCTGCCGTTTTTGTTCTGCACACACTCACGGGCACTCTGACCCCACTTGGATTTCTGCAAACTCTGCCGCCAGCAAAGACAGAGGAGCCTTTTTGCAACTAGGGCTGTGAGTCTTTGGGAGGCTTCTCCATTCAGAAAGGCCAGCTAGGAGGGATTCATAAAGTGCCTCACAGATCCAAACAGATGCCTTGTGTTCCCCAGCCTGACGCCTTGGCTGGCTTCCTCGCACCTGACCACCCATTAGTCTGCCTTTTAACTGGTTCTGCATGTGGCCCAGGCACATGGTTACATTCTCCAGTCCCAGCTGGGCCTCCGACAAACTGGGTCACCCGGCAGGGCCAGGTCTAATGGCTCTCCTGGATACAGCCCTGCTTCTTCCAGGCAGGCTTCAGCACCAGGCCCCGAGCTAATGGGCAGTTTACTGAAACCTGGAACGCAGGGCAAGAAGCAGCTGCCCCTGGAGTCTGTCCAGAGGATGATGAAAAAATAGGATCTCCGTCTGGGCTTTTCTTGGAGCCCAGGGGCCCTAGAAATTCAAACAGAAATTCTTTTTTTTGGTGTGGCACGCGGGATCTTAGTTCCCCGACCAGGGATCAAACCTGTGCCCCCTGCAATGGAAGCGCAGAGTCTTAACCACTGGACCGCCAGGGAAGTCCCCAAACAGAAATTCTTAACCTGGAGTCTGTGGACCTGGATCCCAGTAAGACCGTGAACTCCTTGAAAAGATGTGCAAAACTGTATGTATGTGTGCATTTGGATAAGGACAGGCCACAGCTTTCATCAGATTCTAAAAGGGTCTGAAACCTAACAATGTGATCAAAGTTCAGCTACCTTAGACCATTGGTCATAACCAACAGCACTAAGGTAGGAGCTTAGAGGTCACCCAGACCAAGACTCTCGCTTTACAGGTGAACCGAGTCAGCTGGAGGCCAAGTCCAGGGAACACCATGAGGATAGAGGCAATGAGCTAGTTGTGAAATGGCGGGGCCTGAATGGAAGTGAGTGTGTGTGCAAAGGGGGACATTTGGGGGAAGTAGGATCAACAGAATTTGGTGACCCATTAGTTCCAGAGGGTAGGGAAGAGGAAGGTCTCTAGACTGGTTCCCAGGTTTCTGCCTGACTGGGGAGTCAGGGCTTCCTCAGTGGCTCTGAGATTGGGAGAGAACAGGAAGGGGAAAGGGACGGAGGAGGAGATTTTGCAAATTGGATTGTCATTTCATTTTTTAAAAATCTTGTCTCCTTCATGAGCAAGGACACCTTGGAATTATCAGTACTGGAAAACGGGCCCCAGGCCCAAGCCAAACAGAAATTGGGCTGCACGCCCTTCTCTGTCCTTAGGTGACTTTCTACATGGCACTGGGTCCAGGATGGGATGTATTTGTGGGATGGTAGGAGGTAGGGGGACTGGCTCATAGTTTGCTTCTGGGAGAATGGGGTCCCTCAGTCTGGACAGACAGGGAGAGGGGACCAGAGGTATGTGCTCAGGAGAGAGAACACAGTCTAGCCCTGCCTCAGAGAGGGAGGGAGGTTTGCCCAAGGTCACAGTCATGGTCATCTCAGCCCCAGCACCTCTCTCTGTCTTCAGGACTGTCTGCTCATACTTTGAGAGAGAGCACAGAGCCCACCCCTGGGGCACCTCTCCCACCCCTGGGGCACCTCTCCCACCCCTGGGGCACCTCTCCCTCTGGAAGGACCTAGCCCTGTGCCAGGGCACATGACCTGGTGAGTGAAGTACAGGCTGGGTCCAGCTCCCGCTGGCCCCTCCACCGGGCACTCTTGCAGTAAACATCCTGTATTACCTTACTTAGAGGTCCGAGAAGGCTCATGTGATAGAACAGTCAGCAGACCTGAGGTCCCGGCACCTGCCACCACATCCAGAAGGAACCCTGAGCTCAGCTAGCTGTGGCCCAGGGCTGGGTGGCACTCTCTTCTGTTTGCAGGGGTCTTTATATCTCCGATCTTAAACTCGAACGCAGCCTCCGGACCCACCCACCTGCCTGATTAGCCCTCGCCTCCCTGTCTGCCCCATGCCCTCCATCCCCAGCTGACCCCAGCTCCCACTCCTGATCCTCCCTTTCCTGGACCCTCCCTCCCCCAACTCCAGCCTCCAGGCACCCTCTGACTCTGGAGCAACATTTTTACCTCTGGCCAGAAACTACTTTGAAGTTTGCAAACTCTTGCAAATGGAAGAAATAGTGAGCAGACAGGAGCTCCCACAAGTGCCTGTGCTCCCTCCCTCTCTTCTCCCCTCTTCCTCCTGAGTTTTCACACCCGCTCACCTGGGTCTTGGTTCCACACTTTGCCAAGCCAGCCTGAGAAGCTGGGGCATCTGGGAAACTCCTCTGAGGCCCAGAATCTCCTGTAGAAGACCCATCAGGCTTGAGGCCCGGGGCACTGGATGCTGTCTCTGTCTCCTTGGGACGGAGTCTCTTTCCTGCTCACAGATTCTCGGGGCCACGAAGGAGCTGGCAGACCACCCTGGCCAGCTCTCCTCTACTTCAGATTTGCCTTGAGGACAGCATTATTGATTTTTTTTTTTTGCTTTATTTTTATGTGTGTCTTCTACTCTCAAAGAGATTGTGCAGAAAAGGACAGAGTCCTTTCTTTATTTTTATTTCCCCAAGTCTAAACATAATAAAGACTCATAAATATAAATGATGTTAGAGCTGGGTTTGAGTTCATTTTGTTTAACCCCCTCATGCCCCTGACAGTGAAACTGAGGCTCAGATAGGCATCTGACTTACCCAAGGCTTCCTGATCCTGAGCCCATCCTTCCACTACACATTTGCTGTTGATTGATTGATTGATTGGTTGATTGATGACACCATCGAGGAACATGAGTGGCAGGCGAGGTAGGGGTGGGGCAACCCCAAGAGTTGTCCCTGTAGGGACCATATACCAATCCCCTGAGGAATGTTGGGAATTTCTCAGAGGAGCCAGTACCAGTGCCTCTGATTGCATCTGAATTCTTAAAGGTGCCTCCACGGGTGAGGGGACTGAGACCAGCCAGCCTGAAGCCCCGCCATTTCTTCCAATCTGATGCCCCACTTTCCACAAACATTTCCGTGGGGAGGTAGAAGGCTTTAATTACTGAAATGAAAAGACGTGCTTCAGATCCCAGGTATTAACCAGTACTTTTTCATTGTAAGTAACAGAAACCCAACCTAAGGTGGCTTAGGCAGAAAAGGGGATTTATTGCCTCTTGGAACTGGAGAGAACAGGGGTAGATGTTGCTTCAGGCACAGCTGCATCATGGGGCTCAAATGTTGTCCGTAATCTGTCTCTACCCTGGCTCTGTTTTCCTTTGTGTTGGCTTCATTCTCAAGTGTTCTCTTCCCAAAAGAATGGCAGAGATGGACACCAGCAACTCCAGGTCTGCAGTCTCCCACCTTAACATCCCTAGTGGGGAGAAAGCACCCTTTTACCCAGTTTTTCCAGCAAAAGTCCCAGGATTGAGTTGCATTGGCCCGATAGGGTCACATGCCTATCCCAGAACCAATCACTGTGACCAGGGAATGGAGTGTTCTGATTGGCCAGGCTTGGGTCATGTGCCCTCCTTCTGGGGTCAGCGGTGGAATCAGCCCCACCCATTCCACATGGCCTGAGCCTGGGGCAGGGGATACCTTTGTACCGTGAAAACAACAGAGGCCCACTCTCCTCTTCCCAGTTTCACCCGTCCCAACCCCACCTGGATTTGCTTAGCAGAAGTGTCCTGGCCTCGTTTGGGATGGATGGATAAAGATTTAGAGGAGAGAGACAGCTGTGGAAATGGCTCAAATGTATGGATCCAGAAGGGAGTAAATTGTTGGGGAGATAAAAGTTTCTGGATAACTCATCTCTTGGCTCTCAATCCCCAGCAAGGATAATAACTGATGAATATAAACTTATTCACATGCATTATGTGTTTATTGATCCTCATAGAAATGTCATAAGATAGGGAGAGGAAACAGGCTCAGAGAATGAAGTAACTTGACCAAGGTCACCCAGTGATTCAGTATTAATGCGAGTATTTGAACCCAGCTCTCCATCCTAATCTCTCTGTGTTGCCCTATTCTTGATACCAGGCCAGCACCCCCGAGGACCTGGTCTGGTGATGGCTGAAAGGCAGAGGGGGCCTACCATTCCATCTACTCTGGAGCTGCCCAGGGCGCCGGAGCAGGGCCCTGTGCTGCTCCAGGGGCAGGGAGGGCAAACTTGGCCAGAGACCAGTGCAGGCTGCAGGAGGTGGATAGCCTCTTGAAAATGAAATATTCATGGTGGTTATTAAATCAAGTTTTATTGGAATAAAAATACACTTGCGGAATACATTTATTTCCCCCCAGTTCCTTTCAACCCCCTTCTTCCCCTGAGTGATTTCATTTGGGGGCCAGGGAAGGTTTTTTTCCCCCAAGTAAATTAGACTTAGGTCAGCAGAATAAGATGCCACGTCAGGATTGGTGCTTGGCGAGAGAGGAACCCGCTGGGAGGCTGTGAGAGGCCTCTTGGATGACTGAAAGGTGGGGGATGCGGGGGGGAGGGGGAAGGGAGAGGGGGAGGGCCCCCCCTGCAGGGGATGCTCCTGGGTCACACGCAAAACCCTCCACGTGTTCACAAACACACGTGCGTCCCCTCTCCCTCTGCCTCCGCTCTGCCCCCAGCTAACTGTGGGGGGCAGAGACCAACATCTGGAGCCAGAGAGAGCCCCACAGGCCTGGGGCTGTGGCAACGGCTCTCCTTGTGAGGCTGACCCTCAAGTTCTTCTTAGGGGGACCCCACCTAGGGGGACACACAGGCGTCACTGACTCTCTGTCCTCTCTGCTAAATAGTTATCCTTTCAACGCTTTTCTTTCTCAACTCACCTCTCCCGGTATCTTTCTCTTCTTCCATCTCCACAGATCTCCATTTCTCTCTCTTTTTTTTTTTTTTTCCATTTCTCTTTATCAGAGTTCTCAGCCCCTCTCTGGAGCCTCTGTCTCTCCAAATACTTCTCTCTTTTTTTTTTCTTTAAATACTTTTTAATTAATTAATTAATTAATTAATTAATTTTTGGCTGCATTGCGTCTTCGTTGCTGCGCGCGGGCTTTTCTCTAGTTGTGGCGAATGGGGGCTGCTCTTTGTTGCGGTGCGCGGGCTTCTCACTGCGGTGGCTTCTCTTGTTGTGGAGCATGGGCTCTAGGCACGCGGGCTTCAGTAGTTGTGGTTCTCAGGCTCTAGAGCACGGGCTCAGTAGTTGTGGTGCACGGGCTTCGTTGCTCCGCGTCATGTGGGATCTTCCCAGACCGGGGCTCGAACCCGTGTCCCCTGCATTGGCAGGCGGATTCCTAACCACTGTGCCACCAGGGAAGCCCCTCCAAATTCTTCTCTTGATGTCACTATCTTTTGGGCTCCGTGCATCTGCCTGGCTGTCTCTTTGTCTCTCTCACCTCATATTTAGAACAGTTCCACAGCCACACACACACGGAGTCTCACACGCACCTTGACACGTTGTCTCACACTCTGACATGTCCACACCCACAGTTTCACAGACACACATGCACACACACAAGCACTTACTCTTATGTGCCCTCTCACACGCTGTCACCCTCACGCTGTTGCACGCGTGTTCAGGCTGCTGGCTGACTCAGCAGGTAGAGCCAGGGTCCTCTGTCTCCACTCCCTGACCTGGGATGGGCATCTGGGGTTTCCCCACTGCTCTGTACCCACCCATCAAAACCATAGGGTGGTTCTGGGGCCAGCCCAGCCACCCGAAGCCACTCTCTCATTCCACAGCGAGGGGTCAGAGGTAAGAGCCAAGAGGATGGAGCCCAGACAGGTATTACCTGTCCTGCAGGGACACCATTGGATGAGGTGGAAGGCCCCTCCCAACTGGGCCGTGCCACCTGATGGTCCACAGCCTGCTCAGTCAGTGGGATGAAATGGGGCCTTCACGTAACCCTGACACCACACTGTCGAGCACCCAAGGGAGACAGATGTTCCTGTAAGCAGAGCCTGGCTTCTCTCACTGTCCATCCCTGACCATTGCCTGTGACCCGCCCAGCTTTGTCCTGTAGGCAGCCCTGCTCCCTGAGGCCTGGGGGACCCTACTCAGGTCTGAAAGTCCCTGCTGGGTGGGCCCTGTTTGCGGGTCCAGCTCCTAAGGGTCGCCTCTTACTTACCCCTGGTCTCATCCAGTCTGCACACCACACACATCCTGGCACACCTGGTGCCCTTCCGCTCACCTTCCCCTCTTAACTATTTCTTATTTCAACCCCACCTGGCTCCTCTCCCAGGACATTTGAAAGTCAGGCTCTTTTCCTGCCAGGAAACCCTCTCAAGTCTGTCTCATCTCTCTCTCTTCTGGGCTTTAAGTCCGGTCACCCCTGGAGTCAGGCTCCATCTTGTGCTCTGTAGACTGGCGACAAGTCAGCTTCTTGCCCCCTCTCCACCTCCCTGAGCACGTGTGACCAACACTCTCTTTGGGACACCTCTCTGCACCGACCTGACCGGCAGGCCTTGGAGGGTAGAGAATCCAGCCCAGAGTCATTTCTGTGCCTGGGACAAAGACTCCAACAAAAATGCCCTCTGAGCTTCAGGTCCCAGACCCCTCCAGCAGGTGGAGCCTGTGGGTACTGAGGAGAAGGGTGTGATCCTCCCGCACTGAGGAACAAGCTAGCACCTGGGGTGGGGGGAGGACAGGAGAGGCACCCTGGGAAGGAGAGAAAAAATGGGTCCAGCCAGCAGGGTCAGAGTGAAACCGACAGAACGTGTCTCAGGACTTAGTAGAGCGTAGGTTCTTCTGTCTCAGCATAGAAAGAATTCAGCAAGAGACAGAGAGACAGGTAAGGAAAGAGTTTATTAGTATAGGACACTTGTGAGACATGCAAGCGGGCGGGCAAGGAAGTGCCGCACCCAGAACTTAGTGGGCTACAGTTTTATAATCAAAGGAGAAGTGGGGAGGGGGAGAAGACCACCTTCTTCCTCATTCCTGAGTGGATGTCAGGCTTCCATCATCATTTTCTCCTCAGGCAGGGGAGATTTCTTGTACCTACCTGGTCAAACTGAGACTGTCATGGCACAATGGAAATGAGCAAAAAGGCAGTAACATATACTAAAACATGGTAAATCATCTCAGGTTTCAGAATAATGTCACCTTTTCCTTATATTGTTGTTTTTAGTGTGCGCACAGGAGCATGTCCTAGGAATCATTAAATTACTGACCTCACTGGGCATGATGTGTGTCTCACGCCACCATTGTTTTATTGTTTTGGGGGCACGTCTCATGTTTCTGTTGCATGGTTTTGTTGCTAAGCAAGCCTGCTTGGTTTTGTGGTTAAGCAAACCTGCTTTCTTGAGTGATCGTTAACTTACAGGGTCTCCCATCCTTTTTTCTTGACTTACAATCCCCTGGTGGGATTCACTATTTAATCACCTACTTTGTCCCTTTACTCTGTCCCTATCAAGAGGACCCCAGGGTGGCGAGGGTAAGAAGAACCAGCTTCATCTGAGAGGGAACCTGGTGCCTAGACAGACCTGGCCCTAATTCCAGCTTCTTCACTTTACTAGCTGTGTGGCCTTGAGGGAGTTACCTAGCGTTTCTGAGTGTCGGTTTCCCCTTCTGGAAAATGGGCACAGTAATACCCATTTAGGGGCTAAAGTGTGAAATGTTCTTGGTCCAGAGAAGGAGCTCAATTCATGGCAGGCACTGCTGTAACCATCATTGGCAGCAGCATCCTGAGGACCTGTGGGCACCAACAATTCCATGAGGTGGCACTGAGGCCTCCTGTCAACCTGACCATCTCTGCCAGGCCCGACATGCGGCTGTTGGCAGATGACAGCTCCTTTGCTGTAATAACGGGCCTGGCGTGTGAGTCCTCCCCTCCTCGTGCCCCTGCTGCTTATGATAATTTAATTGATCGCACTCACACCTGCTGTGGTTCTCCAGCAGCTCTTCTTGGCTTAACTCAGAAAAGAGAAAAAAATAAAACAACCCTGCCCAACATCTCTGTAATTAGGAGGTTTGGCTCAGTCCCGAGTCAGGGGATTATGAGTGAACCAGAGGGAGCTGCAGAGCCTCCCCTATCAGAAGTGTCGGAGGAGGAAAGAAACCAGCCCCAGCCCCAGTCAGGCCACCTTTGGGACAACTTCCTGTCTCCATAGGCATCCCTTTCCCCATTCACAGGGAGCGGATAATTAAACCAGGGTAATGAAGACTCATTCATTGCTAATTCCTGCAGTGTTGAAACGAATTTACATTCCTGTGCAAAGGAAAAAAAAGAATTTAAAATTTGAAAATAAATAAAACCTCAAATAGCGCTTACTATGCGCCAGACACTCTTTTAAGCCCTTTACAAACAGTAAGTCATTTAAACTTGTCATTTTGAAGGTGATATTCGGCTGTCAGCTTGGATTTGTAGCTGGAAGCTTTGTAAAAGAAGGCAGTTTGGATCAGAGACAATTTGTCAATGTTGCAGGTTGTCAAGGGTGTTGCTAAGAGGAGTCACTGTGTTTAAATTTTGTTTAACTCCTTGCTTCCAGAACAAAAAGTTGGATGGAGGGAAAGGAAATTTTTTTCTTAAAGAATAGAATGACAAATTGTTTTGTTTTTATTAGAAAATTCAGGGTTGTGATTCTGATCCCTGTTAAAATTCTTTAAACCATGTAAATGAGACAGCCTGCTGCTCTCTGGTGGCAGCATGCAAGTATTGCAGGAAAAGTACTCAAGAAGGTTATTTTGCAAACCTGAGTGGTGGGGGGTGGCGGGGTAGGTAGCAGCAAAAACTGATCCTAATTGATCACTGAAAGAAGAAAACATAGGGGGCGGGAGGGGGGAGATGATAAGTTGAAACAAGACTGGCCATATGCTGATGATTACTGCAGCTGAGAAAAAGGATGTTTAAAATTAGTTAAATAGAAGGAAAAGAGTGTTCTATAAGTAGCAAAGTCTTTGCCCTATCTCATTCTATAATTTGAGACCTAGAAATGTTGAAGGGTCTGTCTCCTATTCCAAAGACAGTGATCTCCCGCCCAGCCACCCCAGGGGGGTGGGCTCTGATGAACCTGCCAGTGGCTTCACCTCCACCCCCACCTACCACCCACAGCAGCATGGAGAAGAAGGTGACCACTGGATGAGCAGAGATTCAGGGCCAGGGGAAAGGTGTGGCCTTCCCATCATCCTCCTAGGCTGTAGTCAGTGGCCCTCCTTGTGGTCCTCAGGGCTCCTAGCTTAGAGCTTCATTAGGGCAGGTGTGTGCCACCTCTTTGATGATTTCTTGCCACAGATTTGCTTGCCTCGATTTAACAAACATTTGCTGAGTGCCTACTCTGTTCTAGACACTGTGTTGGAAGCTTTCTATGTGTGTTCTCATTCCATTTTCTGGGGTAGACGCCTTACCCCCATAGATGAGGACACTGATACCTACCCTGAATTGCTATCATTTTTATGACTCTCTTCTCCACCAGATTGTGAGTTTCTTGACCCAGGGGCTGTGCTTTATTTTTCGTCTTTATTTCCCCATCATCTTATAACAGTAAAGAGTCAATAATTGTTGAATGAATGATTAATCATTCAACAAGAGGTTATATGACTTACCCAGGTTATCATACAGCTAGTAAGTGGCAGAATCTGGATTCAGTTCTAGTCCAGAGCACCCTTTGCAGCTACACAGCTGCCCAAATGATGCTCAAACTCCTCAATTAATAAGACATTTGTAACTTCTAAACTTATATCAGTTGGCTGATGACTGCTGCAGAGGTGACTAATCCAGAAGGCTGTCGGCTGATGGGGAGGGGATATCATGTGTATAGACCCCTTCCCTTGGCTCCCTGGTCCACAGACAATTGTGCATAGTGGTGTTCTGGAGCTGGCTCACACTGGCTCATGAGAGCTGATCGTGCCCATCTCTTCCCAACTCTATGTTTTTGTTACTTCATATCGGTAGCTTGAAATCAGCCATGGTAGGAGTATTTACACCATGGAAATTGGCAAATGCTACAAATCAAGGTTTCTGTGGGTTTTTTTTTCCTGAAGACCTGACAAACCTTTACAAGCACCCCACTGACTAGGTTGTAGCTGGTAATCGGAAGCTCTGGAGTGAAATGTGACCAGGAGGTGTGCATCTCCATGTGGTTATTTTCCCACGGGAGGGCTGGGGCTGTTACACCTCATAGTTCAGAGCTGCACATGTACAGGTTGCTGCACGTGCTATGATGCTGTCAGGAAGTCCATGAAGATGAAAGAACACAACTCTCAGCTGCTTTAAATCACTTGCCTCTCACAGAATTGGACAACACCATGACGGGGAGTTGGGGGGCTCCCCAGAGCACTTGATGAGTGATGGGCAATGCTGGTTCTTGTTCTTGAGGTACCCAGAGAATCTCAAGACAGTTTTTGGTGACTATCTCTCTCCTTCCTGGATTTGTCCTTCCAAAGTCTTTCTAAGACTTCCTGGCTGGGGATTCTGGAGCAAACTCTGTGTGTGGAAGAAGAATAATGGAAGGCAGATAGTTGTCTCACATAACTGTATCTCATTTAGCCTTAGGAAGGAGCCACCCTATGAGAGAGACATATTATTCCCAATGTACTGAATTGAATAGTTTCTCCCAACATCCATGTCTACCTAGAGCCAGTGAATGTGGCCTTATTTGGAAATAAGGTCTTTACAAATGTAATCAAGTTAAGATGAGATCATACTGATATGCCAGTCACCCAAATGCAGAGTCTAGGAGTCCCACATTCAATCAGTTGCAGGTGCCATCAACCCTACTCATCTTCATGCTGCTGTTTTCCTCATCCCCCCCACCCCATCACTGCCTTGGTTCCAGGTCTCCTTAGCTTGTGTTTGGACCATTGCAGTAACTTTCTAATGGTCTCCGCTTCATCTGGGCTCTTCTTACTCAGATTCATCTTAATCAGATCAGGGTCCCTGGGCCACCACCCTGACCATGGCCCTCCTCTGTTCAAAGTCTGCAGCCACTTTCATTGGCCACAAAGAAGTCCAGATTCTCCTCCTGGAATTTATAAGTCCTCCATGATCTGGCCCCAACCTGTTCCTCCAGCTTTGACTCCCCACCTTTGCCCTTTCACTCCCCCTTAGCCATCCAGTATCCAAATTGAACTGCTCTTGTTTGTTCGCCATAATTTCCTATCTTTGCTGGGTTCAAGGTGTCACTCTTCTGTTTATTGACTGGGCTCCTCCCTGGACCCCTTTATAACATTATGATGAGGACCACGGACATCCTACACAGTCTCCACTATTTATGCCCACCCCCAGATTTCTTTCCTTTCTCCCTCCTGCAAAGGAGTCATAACGGAGTAAGACAATCCCAGATGCAATTCTTTGCCCCTTATTTGCTGTAGGAATGTGGCAAGTTACTTGATCTGAGAGTCAGTTCCATCATACATCTGTTCTTCAGTGAGTTGTGGAGATTAAATTAGATCATGTGTGTAAGGTCCTCAGCACAGAAAAGACACTTAGGAAATGGGGGCTCATCTGGATCCCCAAGGACTCAGGATAACAAAGACGTAACATAAGTCACCATGTTGATATCAAGAGTAGCTGTCTAGAGACCAGGAGTCTGGAGACCTGGGGCAGGGGTGGGTGGCCTGATTTCTTAAGGCCCAGGAGGATAACAGGAGTCAACAGAGCCAGGGTGGGAGGGTGAGGCCAAGAACAGACAGGGCTGGTTCTCCAGGGCCATACTGGGTACCAAAGTTCCCTGCCTGAAGATATGGGCCCCATGGTGGAGGACAGAGACACGAGACAAAAGCTGTCCCTGCCCTCCAGTCTCCCCCAGCTCAGCTGGACATACTTTTTGCTCCATGTGGGTGGGAATGGACATGGAGACAAAAGACTTGAGTTCCAGGCCCAGCTGTGCCGTGATTCAGTGGGCCGTCTTGGGTAAGACCCTGCTCCTCCATGGGCCTCAGTTTCTTTGTCTGGAAAATGACAGGGCAGGAGAGGAGGCTCTCCAAGGTTCTTTCTACAAAAGTGACAGTGAGATGGAAGTTAATCTCCATCCACTGATACAGCAACAGAATTCTAAACGGATTCTAAACAAAGCCCTGACCCGCTGGCTGGCAGATACTACGCTGACCCTTTCTGCAGAGGCCTCTGTGCCAGGGCGGCCCATTATCAGACACCTTCCCTGCTTCCTCAGGGAAACTAACAAGATCTGGGATGGCCTCCCCAGGGCTCCTAAGGGAAGCCCTTAGGTTTCCTGCTCTTGTTTGTTCGCCATAGTTTCCTATCTTTGCTGGGTTCCTAAGGGTGGTGGTGAGGGAGCGGCAGGTGCTCCTGGGCCTAGTTTAGGGCACAACAGAGACGACAGCACATCTGCCCTATGTGTGTTTTCTTATTTGTTCCCAGCAGGAAATCAATGATGTCAGAAACCATGGGATAACTCTGCAGCCCCAATCAGTAGACCCTGATTAATTTGGTCATGGCTGTTGGGTAAATTTGCTGCATCATAATTAGAATTATTAATTAAAAATAGGAAATCAGTTGACACAAATTAAGCGAAGGAGGACTCTGTGGGGCCACTTTGACATTGCTTGGGCAGGTACTCGAGGACACTGCGTGCTCAGCTCTAGTTTTGGGGCCCTGCATCCCATGTGACCCCCGGATCCTGCCCAGACTGTAAGAGTCTAGCTTCCAGTCCCCACAGCTAACAAGGGAGCAGAGAGACACCCTAGGCCTCCAAACTCCAGAGCTGGAGGTCCCCCAGAAGCACCTCACTCAATACCCTTATTTTTAACATTGGAGAAAAGAATTTGGGGAGAAAAAAAAATTTTTTCTTTTATTTCTGCTTGTTATTTTGCATTCTCCATTCACATGCGTATATCATTTTATCATCATAATGTATACATATGGTATGTGATCTCATGTTCTGTTTCCTCTCAACAGCATGATGTAATCACTCTTTCATTTGCCACCCAATTATCATTTGGATGGCTGTATAATAGTCCATGGAGGTACCATACTTTACCTTACCAGTTCCCTATTGTTGGCCATTGAGTTGTTTAATAATAATAATAGCTACATTCATGGGGCTGTTCTGTCCTCACAGCTTGTACTATGGGCTTTACATGCACTGTTTTGTCTAATCCTCACAGCAATCCTGTGAAGCAGGTACTATCATTATCCCCATTTTACAAACGGGGAAACTGAGACTCAGCAGCGTTAAGGGACTTGTCCAAGGGACTTGCCCGAGGTCACATGAGGCTCACCGGAGGTGGAGCTTGTGAGAAACTGAGAGTTCTTAAGCACGACACTGTTCTGCCTCCGTTTTCCCTGTATTTGTGTAAGCAGGTAGCCGTGCACAGCTTCTCACATCTTGCTTTTTTTCTTTTCCAAATGTCAGTTTTACAGACAAGGAAACTGAGGTCTGAAGTAATCTGCTCCAAGTCCCACAGCTGGGCAATGGCATATCCAGGAAGGAAGCCAGGCTTTCTGCTCCTTGGTCAGGACTCCAGCTACTCCCCACCCCGGGTCCCCTTCCTCCTCTGTCCCCTGCCTCCTCCTTGCTCCCTCGGGATCCTCTGAAAACTCAAGGTGGCCACATCTGGTTAGAGCGGTTCCTGGGAGCATCTGTCCTGAGCTGAATGCAGAGACTGGAGTCGCTGGAGGGAACGGGCAGGGCAGGTCCTGCTGCACCTGGGGAATCTCCATACCAGCTGTGGGGCAACCACCACCTGTGACCGCTCCTCCCAGGCCCCTTTAAGCACATACCCATCCATGTGATGCCATAGAGAGAGCTGCCAGGGCCCCAGTGCTTTAGCTGGGGAATTCCCTCCCTCTACCTTCTGCCCTACACCCACTGCCACACCTAAGGTTCCCCACCCTCAGGAGTGGACCATCTGACCATGTCCACGAGAGCAGTTTTCTAATCTTCACTCCACCAAGACAGTGGCCTACACTCTTCACGTGGGCTGGTGCCAAGATAAGCTGCCTGTAGATTATAGGCTGTTTCAGTGGCTCCTGGTGATGGAGCCCCACCCTTCCCCCCACCCCCACTGTTTAAGAAAACATCTAGGAGCGCAAGTAACACAGAGGGAAGTTATCAGGTGCTTCCAATCTTGACGCGCTGTTATTTAGTATGAAAAATAAATTATTCACCAGCTTTGTACTACATTAGTAGCATATCACTGTGACAAACCTCACACTAGCGTGTTACGTCGGTTTGTCATGAATGACACAACAGTAAGTGCACCAGTCTAAAATACACAGATTGTTCTGCACTGGTACCAAAAATTATTTTCTAAAGTATCTGCCACTTTGGGCAAAGTCCTTCAAGGCTCCATTTTTTCCCCCTTTTGTTTACAAGACCAAATATGACCCAGCATCGTCACTCACTAGATTCTGCTCAGTGGCCCTGACCTCTGCTTTTGAAATGCCCACACTCTGCTTTCTTTCATGCTGACACCCCTCTTCCCAGGACAGAGTCCCTGGGTCTTGGGGAAGATAGTCTTGAGTCACAGATATGAATCTGCCTGACAGCTCCCAGCCCAGTACCCTTCTACACTCCCTTCTCTGCCCCTTTTTTCCTACACCCACAATCAGCAGTCCCCCAGCCCCTTGGAAGGGGCCCCTAAGGACACTCCCTCCTCTCCAAATGAGGTGCATGGTCCCCCGTGACTCCCTAAAAGCACCATTAAGGAACCAGTCTTCCCTGTCCCGGTCATTTACAGTACTGTGTGCCATAAAAAGTTAGTTTGAAGTGTTCTCTAACCAACTTAATTACCACGAGCCTCCTTCTGAAGATCATTCCAGCTAGTTGAATATTAATCTGCAATTCAGAGAGTCCCCAGGCACAGACTGCAAGATCTCATACATACAAGTAATTAAGACCACAAGCAGACAGACTCCAAAGAACTGGGAATTTTCTCCCAGAACGCAAGAGCGAAAAGCTCTTATGAACTTCAGGTTACATTGCTGTCCTTCTCACCAGCCCCCCAGCTCACCTGGCAGGCTAGGCTGGGACAGGAACTCAGGTTTTGCTATTTCGTGTACATGGGATATTGTTACATAGAGGCAGGATGATGTAATAGAAAGAACACTGGGCTGGGAGTCCAGGAACCTAGTTTATAGTTCCTGTGACTCTTTTATCTTAGGCAGTTTACTGTACCTCTCAGACTGTAAGCCCTGTGGGGCAGGGATTGTGTGTGTGTGTGTGTGTGTGTGTGTGTGTGTGTGTGTGTGACACTTTATTTTCCTAAGATAGTCCCAAGTATTGCCTTGGCTATTACTTGAGGCTAAATGTTGCATAAGCCTCATGCTGATAATGACTCTGCCATCAGCATGAGGAGGTAGCCAGGGCTGGCAGAAGTTCCTGGTGACTCACTTATGCTGACCCAAGAGCCTTTCTAAAGTCGGCTCACTCGGTGATGGAACTATGGACCCCTCAGCCCTAGGCAGGTTAGTGGTGTATAGCCACTGAATAGGATCCCGAGTTAGCCTTGCTGATAGCCACTAAACCAAGAGAGAAGGAATTCAAACCAGGGTAGTAGAAAGAACGTGGTGAGGTGCAGTCCCTGGGGAGGGTGAGGGGCTTGTGTTTGCTTGCAAGGCTGGGTCAGCAGGCTCAACTTCCTCTGCTTCCCAGGGAGGCATGAAGGTCCCTCTCTCATAGTGTGTCCACCTGCACAGGCTCCCCTTGCTTGGAGACCAGACAGGCCGCCAGCGGGTAGCGGTCCTTGGCTCTCTCCCAGCCCTGGAGCCCACTTCTCTGTGCTTACTGCTCTGGCCTTTAGAAAGGGCTTTTCTATACAGGTTATTTAATGCCATTCAGATATCTTATTCCTGGTATATAGGAACAAAAAGCAGAATGACAACAGCAATTAATTTTCCTGTCGAGGATGCCAGGAGCTGGAAGAGAGCCAGACCAGAGCCAGGGAGCAAGCAGAACACCGAGATTTTGAATTCACAGCCCAGAGTCTCCGGGGCCCACCCTGTATGAATCATGTCCGCTTTGGGGCTCAGCCACACGTGAAGGAGAGAAGGGAAGGGAAGTCTATTTACTCTCTGGACCCTGATGCTTGGCCCTTCCAATCAGAGAAGAAATGGAAATGAAAGTTGTTGACGAGGCCTCTCCTCACCTCCCTCAGAGAGCTCTAGCCAGCGTTTCTTTAGCCCTGTGGGCTCAGAGAACTCAGTAAGGGAGAAACTCAGTGCTTAGGTATGTAGGACATTTTAGCTGGCAGGGACCAAGTCCCATCCTTCGTTTTAGAGCTGTGGAAGTTGAGGTCAAGTTGCAGTTGAATAGTAGTAAAGCAGAGACTAGAACCCCAGTCTCTTGACTTCCAGCTCAACATCTCTCCTCGGCCCCATCCTGCCTCCCTCATGATGATAACAAAATGGGTGTGTGTGTGTGTGTGTGTGTGTGTGTGTGTGTGATTCTTCTCCTCATCCCTATCCCACTTATACGGTCAATCCTTATTGCCTCCATTTTGCAAAGGATGAACACTAAGGCTCATACAGTGCTACAACTTAGCAAGCCTTTTGTCATCTAAGAATTCATTTTATTCTTATAACCATCCTAGTGGATACATTTTAGTATACCCCTTTTCCACCAGAGAAAACTGAGGATTGGAGAAGTGAAGTGACTTTCCCACACAAGCTAGTCAATGGGTAAGTTGGACTCGAGCCCAGCTGTCCTCTACTATGTGAACAGGTTAGTGGCAGAGCCAGCAATAGAATGTGGGCCCTGACACTCAGCCCTCAAACCCTTTATAATGTCCCAGGAGGACACATTTCCTTACCTGGCGAGACTGCCCCTCAGCTCAGTGAGTACCAAATGACACCACACCACTTTTTCCACTTAGAGATGCTTCACTACCCACCTCCACTCTGAAGTTCTGTGATGCTTGCAGATGTCACCAGGCACCATCTGAAAAGGTTTTGATTTGCCCACACGGAAGCCACCTGGACAGATTTTCTCAAAACATTCTCAAGAGTTCTCTGAACTTAACTCACTGCCCCTGGCCCTCCACCTGCCACACTCACTGCCTTCTTTGCTTCCCACCCTGAGAGATAGTTCCACTTCATACTTACTGGAGGAGGAACCATAATAGTACTGCCAGTTAATAATTATATTGCACTTAAGTGTTTCTGCAAACGTGTTTTCAAGCATTCTGTCACCTGATGCAATTATCTCCACTTGACAGATGAAGAATCAGAGACTCACTGTAGTGAAGGGATTTGCTGTGGGTCACGCAGTCTGTCAGTGGCTGAGCTAGAATTCAATCCCAAACTTCCTGGTTCCCAGTTCTATGCTTTTCAGCATAAGGTTGGGAAAGAACAAATACTAGCAGAAGGCGGGGAGTGGGAGAGAAATTTCAGGAAAGCAAATGCCAAAAACCCCTCTAAGAAGGGCTTCTTCCTGTCGTTTTGATCACCAGAATGTCCTGGAAATTGAAGCATTAATTTGTAGCTTAGAGTGACAAGAATAGAAGGAATTATTCTGCTTTCCATGGTCTGTGTTCAGATGTTCCTTGGTGTGTAATTCAGCACCAAGGACAGGGCCCCTGGCCCCATGGCCCTGGCATTCATTGTAAGACCTAAGAAGCAGAAGAGTCCAGTTTTCATCCCCTGTATAAACCATTTCCATAATACTCAGAGCCCATCTGACCTCTGCTTGAATACCCCCTGCAATGGAGGAATCTTACACTTTCAGTCCTTTCCATTGATACACGGTTTGTTCTTGGACATTACTATTACAAGTGGAGGAAGTCAGGGAAATGGTTACAGTGAGAAGAGGATCACCAAATTCTTTTAAACAGTATTAAATATTTGTGACATATAGAAAAATAAAAAAATAATATGAAAAACACCCACCACCATACTGAAAAAAATGTAAAGATTCACTGTGTTTGCCTCAGATCCATTTTAAAGAAAGAAAATGTTACAAAACAATATTTGAAGCCCCCCTAGCGCCTTTCTCTGATCGAATTCTCCTCCCTCTCTCTCCCCAGGGGTCATCTGTATGGTTGTTAAGACCCTTCAATTCAGAAAGTTATGTCAGAGCCAAAAAAGTTCCTGGAGACCTTCTTTTCCAACCCACTCATTTAGCAGATGAGCAAAGCAAGACCTGGAGAAAGGATCTGACTTAAGATCTCAGTGGTGGTCCTAAGCCTTTTCATGGCCATCATCTTCTTTTTAATTTCATCCCAGTCTTTGGTGTGGGGTGAGACATGGATTAGTATATCTCTTTTACACGTCTTTGGGTTGTTTGACTGCCTTTTTAGCTCTCCACCTCACCTCAAAGATATCAAGTCACACTCTGTTGCATGTGGAAATATCAGGAAAATCATAGAATCCCCTGTTTTTCATATGAGAAATTTGAAGTCATGGGAAAGATAACTAAATAATAAGGGAAATCAAATTGACTTGCCTTACGGGGGTTGAGAATGGGATTGAGTGGAGCAGGACTCGAGGTGATGGGGCAGGGGGAATAGCTTCAGCAAAGCATCAGGCACATGAAGGCAGAGTCTGCTGGAAACCTGGGTGTGAAGGGTGCCGAGGTTGGGGGGGGCGGGGGAGGATAGGGCAGTGGGAAGGTGGACCTGAGTGTGGAGGGCTTTGAATGCCAGGCCCCCATGCATCTGGACTTGAGCCTCGAGCCACTGGAGGCCATGGAAGGGCTCTACACAAGGCAGTGACCTCATCAGATTGGTCATTTGGAAAGATCACTCCAGAAATTAGGCACAAGTGGGGCGGGGGAAGATACTATAAGTGGGGCACTCGTTTGGACACTTGTCACAATGATCTATAGCCACCCATAGCTTCTCCTTCTCCTGGTGCTGTTATGTTATTTGGCAGATACTGGACAACTCTCAAGCCCTGATGGCTTATCCCAGGCCAGCTTTTCCTCCCCACCCTCCATTCAGTCACTCCCAATGATAGAAAATTTGTCTTCATGAGACATCAGAAGAACATGACAAGGGAAACCACCATTACCCACTCTCACATGGCAGGGAAAAGGCAAGCAAAGGGGAGAGTTTTGCACTCTATTTCTGGCTCGCAACTGTGGTTCAGCTCTAATGCTGTGGTAGAAGCAGCCCTGGGCCTCTGGAGACCTGTTCAAGGCTCAGCACTGTCCCTAGTTCATCACGTGGACTTGAACAAATCACTTTCCCTTTCTAGGCCTCTGAGTCTTCACTTGCAAAGGGGGAGAACGGAACTAGCTGATCGCTATGGTGTCTGCTGTTCTAATACTTTGTAATTACATCCTCCTCTTCACTCTCTGTGAATCATTTATGGGACTCAACTCTGAAGCCTACAAATAGTCTACTCAACCCTGATCCTTCACTTCATAATCATAACTGCTACAATTCATTGTCCATTTATCATGTGCTTGCCACTATGCTAAGCCCTGTGTAATTGCATTTAATTACTACAACTACCCTACCAGGTAGGTGCTATCGTTATTTTCATTTTACAGATGGGGGAAACTGAGGCATGTAACATTTTAGTAACTTGCCCAAGGTCACCCTGCAGAATTCGAACTTGAACCCAGGTCTGTTAGCCTCCACAGCCATGATCTGAATGCCTATGCCTTAATGCCCAGCCCCAAGCTCAGATCCGCACCTGGTCCCCATAGTAGCACCTTCCAAGTTCTCCTTGGTCCACATCAGACCTTGAGGGAAAAACTTGTCTGGGGCTCTTCTGGACTTTGTGAGTGACCAGATCCCACCCCCACCCGGAGAGCTCTGCTGAGGTGCTTGCCTTCTGTGTGCTTATTTTAATAAGATTGTTCCCTCTCTCGATCCTGAGTGATGACAGGTAGCCAGCTAGAACTAACTGCAGTGTTAATTTTGCCTTGAAATCCTCCACCAGCTCCCCAGCTGGAGACAGCTTGAACCGTGAGCTCATTAAGCAACAGAAGCCTGTCTTCCCACCACTTAGATGCAGGCGAGAAAACTCGTAATAGACCTGCTTTTACACTGAGTTGAAAAGAGCGGCACTCACCCAGTCCTGAATAACTTGCTTTCAACCCCCATCCCACTCCCCCCTCCCAGCATTCAATTAGCTGCCAATAAGGCATCAAGGGTTCCCCAGCCTCCTGCCAGCCCCTGACCCAAAACAAGAGCTCTCAGCCCAGGTTCAAAGGCATTTTGATTGTGTGCCTGAATTTATCCCGCTCCCTTCACTTGGGCCTGGCTTCCTTTCAAAGTGAAATGCTTTAAAAGGAAAAGAAAAAACCACACACACTGGGGAGGCCCACTGGGACCCCTTCTGGTTCAAACATCCAGTTCAGAGGGCCTCCCGACCACCCTCCCACACAGCTGCCAGCATATCCTGGGCAGTCAGCCTCACCTAGTCCTCCCACCCCAACCCCTTTGGGTCCCAGACACTGCGGGGAGGGAGATGAGAGGGAAAGATGGCTAGGGCAGAGGAAAGGAGGGTGAGCGTGGGGAGAGAGGCAGCAAAGATGGAAATGGAGACAGGTAGAGAGATGGACGGACATCAGGAGAAGCAGCTTCTAAGTCTCCTATCCTCCCCAGGGAGGTTGAGCTGCAGAATAAGGACCACCTTTGTAGTCCTTCAGCTTCCAGGGAATCTGATTCCTGCTAATGACAGCATCCTCTACTGGGCTCTGGAGTGCTAGAGTGGAGTCGCAATCATTCCAGCCTGGGGGAAGCGTCCCCTCTCCCTCAGTTTCTAAGCAATTCTTATCCTTCTCTCCCCACTTATACCAGCTAGGCAGGGCTGCTAGATACAGATGTTCAGGTTGTGCACTGCGTAAAGCTGACGTAGAGAAACTTCTATGGGGTGCACGTGGATGGGTGTGGGGACTCCAGCCCTCCCAGAAGTCCTGGAGGAGCCTCTTCTGTACACAGTCAGGGACACACACTGCCTGGGGGCTGCTCCAGTCCTGTTTCTTCCTAGACATGCCCCAAGGTCCCTTCTCTTGTGAGCTGTCTGAGACCGAATTTCTGTCCCCACCCCCCAACTCTAAAGAACCCAGAGATGTTCCAAACAGACTCTCCTACCGATTATCGCCCTACAGCCCATGATGACATTCCTGCCTCCAGGCCTTCGCTCATGCTGCCCTCTACTGCTTTCCCTTATTCCTAAGTCCACTCTTCCTTCAGGCCTAGGGAGTCCCATCTCCTCCTTGAAGACTTCCCAGCCCTGGGGGCCATGCCTCTTCTGCGTACCTCAAGTTCACAGTGTGCCGCCACGTCTCCCTGGGCATTAGCTCCTTGACCTGTAGTGAAACTTCTCCTTTGTCCTTTTCATGCGTCATTGTGCACGCCCCATCCCCACCCCGGGTCGCGAGGACTGAGGGCAGGAGCTGTGTCACTTTGTATCCCCTGCTCCTGCACCATTTCTTGCGTAGATTTGTTGATGAATTGTTCATTGAATCAACATGCATTAATACTGGGTGCCCAACACATACCAGACAGCGTGCTGGGCGCTGTGTATACAGTAGGGAACAAAGCGGACTTGGTGCCTTCCACAGATGCCCTTGCTCCCCCAGACCCTCAGCGCTCACGGCTACACACCAAAGGCCGCTGTGACAAACAGCTGCGGCTCTGCCACAGGCACAGTACACAGAGCCAGCAGGACGTGCGGCAGAGAGAATGCCCACCCCGCCGCCCTCCACCAGGGGCAGGACTGAGGGGTTAATGGAGAAATGCGCCAGCTCCCTTGCACCTCCATTGGGATGACTCTACTCCGAGTTCTTGGTTGTCTCCCAGAGGTACAGGGGGATTAACTCCTGCTGTGCTGCATCTCCCTCCCCTCCCCTCCCCTCCCCTCCCCTCCCCACAGAGTCACCTCAGGGTCTGCTTCCACAGAAGCCCAAACCAAGTCCCTCCCTGAAGGTGGAGGTGATGACGGGTCAGGTGATGATGATAATCCAGCTAATACCTCAGCTCCCTAACGAGTTTACCCTTGCACATAACATGATGCCTTGATTGATGACTTTGTTTATTCATTTATTCATCTCCACATTTTCTGGAAGGATTTGTTAAATAGTACTGAGCACCTCCTACTTGCAAGTCATGAAAAAGGAACTTTTACAACATATACTGACCACAACTGTCTAAGGCACCTAAGACCCATTTTATAGGTGAGATGAGGAAGCCAAGTCTCAAGGGATAATGGAGGTCTCACACAGGTGGTAAGAGGCAGAGATGGGATTTGAACCCAGGTCTGTGTGATTCCAAAGCTCAGGTGCCTGATGAGTAGCATCAAACAAGGCAAATAAGCAGTAAGCACAATGAATTTAGAGTGAGTGGGGAGAGGGAAGGCTCCTGAAGCTTCCCTAAGGGAGAGACATTTAATCTGAGCCTTAATGGATAGGAGGGTTTCAGGAGATGGAGAAGCCCCCCTGCGTGGGGTCTGCAGGGCTTTAAGGAGTGACTGCCACATGAAGGACAAGGATAGGTGCTCTGGAGGAGGCTGAGCGCCCTCCACCCCAAGACAGAATGAGGGGTGCTGAGGCCCAGACCACTTTTTAAAATTGATTAATTAATTAATTTTTGGCTGCATTGGGTCTTCGTTGCTGCGTGCAGGCTTTCTCTAGTTGTGGTGAGCGGGCTTCTCATTGTGGTGGCTTCTCTCGTTGCGGAGCACGGGCTCTAGAGCGCAGGCTCAGTAGTTGTGGCTCACGGGCTTAGTTGCTCCGCGGCATGTGGGATCTTCCTGGACCAGGGCTCGAACCCGTGTCCCCTGCATTGGCAGGTGGACTCTTAACCACTGCGCCACCAGGGAAGTCCACCCAGACCACTTTTACTAAGTTCAGCTCATTAGATTCCCTCTAAAATCCCAGGTCCCTATGGGCTCAAAGGGTGTCCCAGAAGCTTAAAGTGTAGGTATCCCGCTTAATGAAGCCACCTGCCACTGCCCGCTGCAGGCCACGCCTGTGGTCACCAGAAATCCAAGGATCATTAACCCCATCCAATTTGCTCATATGCTGGTCATGTTCCTCACCCAGATAGCTGACCGGGCAATCAGCTCCTGGAGCGGCCCTGGCCTTCCCCACAGCCTGAGTCTCCTCCTCGTGGTTCTCAGCTGCACGGGGGCGGGGGTGGGGGGGGTGGGCGGCCACCACCGCTGTGACCGGGCCTCTCAACTCTCCGGCTTATGGCAAATGCAGCACCCACATTTAGTGTTGGGTGAGACAGGCTTCAAGAGTCACTGCTTGGCACCCAGAGACATAAATAACAATAAGGGAACTATGTTTAGCAAGGCCTCTGCCTCTCCTGGAGGGGGGCACGTAATGTATAAGATCTCAGCTTGTGTACAACTGTCAGCACATTTTCTGAATCACCTGGATGCCGATGCACGGAGCTGCCCCAACTGATTCTCCTCCCCATTCAGGCCCCCTCCCCTCCCCTCCCCTCCCCAGATATCTCCTGCCTGGTGGGGTGACGAGGGGAGCATCTCAATGGCACCAGGAGGAAGGGAGCTCTCGCTCACTCCCTCCCCCCACCTCCTTCTAAACCAGGAGGTCCTGGTTTACCCAGGATGGTGATGGGCTGCAGAGAGGGACCATGTCCCTCCTGGCTCAGGGTTGTAAGTCCTGCCCACAGGGAAGTCCTGCTTTCTTTCTTTCATGGAGTCATGGTAGAACCCTTCAAGAGCTTCCCATGGCTCTTAAAAGAAAAGCCCAACTCCCTGCCATGGCCACATCTGGCCCGTCTACCTCACCTAGAGCCCTTCCCTCTCTCTCAACATCCCAGCTGCGCCGCCCCCTTCAGTGCCTTGACTCTGCCAACCTTTCCCCACCTCAGGACATTTGCCCGTGCTCTTGCTTCTACCTGGAAGGTTCTTACCTCCTACTCTCGCCACGACTGTCTACTTCTCATCCTTCAGCTCTTAGCATAAATGTCACCTCCTCAGAGGGGGCTTCCTTGACCTCTCAATTGAACCCCTGTCTTTGTTTACCATCAAGCTGTTCTTTGCACCTTCGTACCCTTGTTGTAACTTATGATTATATATTTACTTGTTAATTTATTCACTTGTTGAGCAAGTATTTACTGAGCATCTCTATGCCAGATGCTGTTCTAGGTGCTGGGGATACAGCAGTGAAGGAAACAGCTCCTTAGGGAGCTGACATTCTAGCGGGAGTCCCAGACAATAAACAAAAAGATGAAAGTAAATATATGATACAGTGATTACATAATAGCAGATAGAATAAGTTCTCGAAAGAAAAATAAAGCTGGGGGAATGGGGGAGAAAACTTGGAAAGGTTGATCCAAGAAGGCTCTGAGGAGGTGCTGTTTGAACAAAGGCCAAAATAGAGGCCTTTAGTGCTTCTTGTGTGTCTCTGCTCCTGGACTGTTAGCTCCGAGACAGTATCCTGGGTGCTCTGTTCCCCGCTTGACCCCCAGTGCCTGGCACATAGTAGGCATTCACTAAAGTCTTATGGAGTGAATGAACAAATGGACAACTGACCAGACCTCCTACCACTAGAGCACAAGTGTCTTTCCTTCGCTTCATCCTCAGCAGATCCCAGGAGCAGCTGGTCCCCGTTCTTCGATAATAACTCTCAATAGATGGGAAGGCCGTTTGTCACTCTGCCCTCAGGCCTCCTCTCTCCAGGGAAACCAGAGGTCCTCACCCAGCAGTGATGGATAGAGTGTCCTCTGATTGGCAGGCCCAGCTGGGAGCTGCTCTCGAAGTCCCTTCCTGTGCAGGGACAAATGGACCATGACACGAATGACACAAATAGCAAGACAGAGTTGAGCAGGAGACCTCAAATACCAAAGAGACATGGCTTCCTGCTGATAGGTGGGCCCTGTGTTGAGTGACCCCACTGGGGAAGCGGTACCATGGAGAATGGTGGGTGGGATCAGAGCCTGAAGATGTGCGTCTCGGCTCTCCTAACTAGACCAGGGGCCTTGGGCAAGCTGCTTCATTTCTCTGGCCCTCGGCCTGTCCATCTGAGCAATGGGAATAACAACATTTGCTTTGATGACCTGTAAGCATAGAGGTGCTTTGGAAGGTCAAGGGTTTACAGATAAGCAGAGTTATTCCAAATAACAAGTTAATTGTGCAAAGACTTGGAAGAATGGTTGTAGAAAGCTAGGCAAACCTGCGTTTGTTGTCTTTGTTGTCAGAATTCTATTTATGCCTATAATTCAGTGGGCGCCTGTGAGCAGAAATTCAGAGCACATGTGCTCCAAGATTCAACACTTTGCTTCCTCCTTTGGGTTTGCTGTTCTCCCCATCCCTGACTCTTTGTCTCTGATAGTTCCTCCAGGTGATTCAGAGATCTCAGCACGTCTGAGATGGAAGGAATCTTAGGGCTCATCTAGTGCTACCCTCTTTATTTTATGATGGGGAAACTGAGGGCCAAAGAAGGGATGTGATTTGCCTAAAGGCCACACAGAAAGTCCGGTGTGCATAACCCCTAGATGGGGCCAGAGGCCAGGAGGGGATGGAGGGTAGAGGCTTTCCTTAAGCAGGTTATTACTTCTCTGTGTCTCACTTTTCTTATCTGAAAATGGAGATTATGGGGTTGTTGGGAGGGTTAAATGAGATACTACTTGTAAAGAGCTCAGACAGGGTTTCATCTATAACAGGGCTCACTGCGTGTTAGCTGCTACTGTCCTACCAGCAGGCACCAACACTGCCACACAGCCATTCCGATCAGTGGGTGCCCTGCCCTATAAGTTAATGAGTATTTTTAATGTCATCCTTGGTTATATTCATCATTCCCAAGTTCCTAGCCCCTTAAGCAGCACAGCCGTCCACAGGACTTCCCAAAAAAGACAGAGAAGACAGAAACCTTGCCCAGCCAGATCTCCGGTAAAACCACCTATAAACCTGTCTTGGTTTGCTCGCATCCCTCCTCTGAGCTGTGTTCTAGCCCAGTGCCATTCAGGGTGGTCTGTGGATCCAGAGTCCAGGAGTTGTCACTGGCCAGCGATGAGATAAGTAAGAAAATTGATAGTAAGTGTTTTAGAAACTTACAGTAAGTTTGACATTGCTGTGACAGCCAAGCCCGTGGTTGGTGGACTCTTCTGCTGAGCAGGGCATAGCCTAGTGGGTGCTGTCAGAGGCTCATGGAGAGTGGCACATGGTGTGACCTGCCTACGAGTCAGGCTCAGTTAGGACCGTGTGTCTGTCTATGATGGATTGGAAAATAAAACAAACAGAACTGGTCCTTCCCCATGGATAGTTTGAGAAGCAGTGGTCTAGCCTTCCTTCAATGAAGCGAACTCCTCAGCCTGCTTGCCAAGCCCTCTACAGCGGGGCTGCGTGAACCCCTCCTTGCAGGCTGCTCTACACCCTGAACTCTCCCTCCCTGCCTCTGCTGCGCTCCACTCAGACTGTCTTCCCCTTGCTTTCCCACCTATTGAAATCCTATCCCTCCTTCTAGATCCTAAATCAAATCCTCTCTCTTCCCCAAGGCCCTCCTGGGCAGATTAACCCCTCCCCCCATGCACCCCAAACCTCCCAGTGCCCTTTCACCTCCAGCAAGTGCCGTTCCCAGTCTGTCTCATGTGGTCCACGGATCCTGCGTGTGTGCCTGACCTGGGTCACTCTGTGGTCCCTGAGGACCAAACTGGGCCCTCCCACCCTTTTCAAGCCCCACCTAGTCTAGACCTTACATCTAATCAGTTTTCAATAAATGTCAGCCAAGCTGATCCAAAGCACCAGGTGTACCAGTCAGCTCCAGGTACTGTCTTTGCCAAAAGAAACAATGGCTCCATTTCATTGGAACAATCGTGGTGTAAGCCCTGCAGGACAACCAGGGGAGCCACTGTGTCTGCTGGTGAGAACAGCCTTCCACCAGGCCTCTGGGGTGTGACATTAGCTCCCAGGATGAGTAGCTGAGACAGAAGGTTCCAGGTCCATCCTGCCCCTGGCCCACAGCTGACTCTCCACATGACTCTCCAGGCTACCCTGGCCTAAATGACCTCAACTTGTTTTCCCACTCCCTGTGCCTGTGACCCCCTAGTGAGCTACTGGAGCAGCTCTACAAAACCCCGCCTTCTTCCTCCTCCTCCTCCTTCGCATCTGATGAGAAAGACCCCCACTCCATCACGAACAGGGCAACAAGTGAGTCCAGTTTTAGTTCAGAATTGCTCTGTGGGCCCACGAGGTAACCCGCCTCTGCCCAGCCTCCACTTTCACTGCTTCTTTTTCTGCTTCCTGCATATTCCCTGTGGGGACGGTGACAGACAGAAAGCTCCTTAAGGCCACAGACCCCGAGCACCACTTTGACTGCTTCCCCATGAGCGTCCATTGCAGTGCTGGCCCTGAAGTGGCTGCTCACTGAGTGAGGGGATGAAAGAGAAGGCGTTACTTTAAATTGCAGCAAGCAATTCCTCAGCTAGACCTATGGAAGAACTTCCTGGCTGTGAGAGGAATTAAACACAGACATTTAAAGGCAGAAAGGGTCTTAGAAGTTGGATTTTCACCCTCCCCCCATTTAGCCGCTTAACCCGTTGTCCTTATGTGAGAACCCAGCAGAAAACTCAGCAACTCTGGAGCTGTGGAAATGGGGTGTCCAGAGCCCCTGCCATGGCCCCAGCGCCCACGTGAGGCATAGGACCCTTTGGACTCCGTGGGTCGCAGCTTTACACCCACTCATCTGGGTTAATCCTGTCTGTCTGCCATGGGAGACGCTGAGGCCTGGAAGGGTGGTACCTTCCTTGCCCAAGGCCTGTGACAGAGCCAGAGAGAGGCTCTTCCACTAGACTAGACCTCACTGTTTGTAGCAAGTCGGAGTGAGGGGGGCGATGGGAAATGGCGGACAAGGCTGTGGAATGAGTTCACGCCTCATGGGCGTGGACCCCATGACCTTCCTGTGTCCTTTCCTGCTCTGCCTGTTTAAGTTCATCTCCCTCAGAGCCCACATCTGGGGGTCCCAGTCCCACACCGAAGAGTTTCACCAAATTCCCTTTGATTCCCAACTGCCCCTCCCCCTCCTCAGCCTGGGGTTTGCTCAGGAGCTTTCAAAGGGAGGTGAGAGCTGGGCCCCGCTGGGGAGGGTGCAGGCCTGGGCAGCGGGTCCCCTGGTGGGTCTGTGGTGTCTTTGCCGCCTTTGAAAGGCTCTTCCAAAGAGGTAATTCCTTTGTGCGCAGACATGATTTATGAGGCTTTCTAGGCAAACTGTGGAGATAAATTGTGGTCTTTGGGGCTGGGAAGCTTCAAAGGCAGTGATGCAGGAAGATCAGAGGGTGCTGGGCTGCCAGGAGCTGGGCCCTCATTAAAAGCCTCTGGTATTGGGGGGAAGGGGGGTTAGGTTTTGAGCAGAGCTGAGGACAGACTAGCTCAGGCCGGCCCCTGGGTCCATTTGGGGCACCCACAGCTTAGGGAAGGGAGGGACGGGGCAGGGAGTCCACGGAGCTGGCACCAGCCTCTGCTCAGCCTAGCCCAGGGACCTTGCAGGCACGGGGTCTCACCCCTCGGCCTCTCACTGATGACCTGGACCTCCCGCTTCCCCTCTGGTCTCAGTATCCCCTCTGTACGAGGACAGCATAGGCGTAAATGAACTCCAGTGCTCCAGCTCTGCCGTGCCTCCCACTTGATGCTCTGTGGTTCAAGGCCCTAGTTGTCAAATGTCCCCATTTGAGAAACAGCCCAGAGATCACACTGGCTCTGAGGTGATGGACGAGTCACCTAACCACACCTGACCCTGGTTCCTTCCCCTGAAGAATGCGGATAATCATAGCTATGCAGAGGAACCACGGCTTAAACTGAACAAGTACAATACCTACTGCAAAGTACCTAATACCTAGTTTTCTTCCCCATCGCCTGTCTACACAGTGTCATGGCATACTATATCTGGGGCGGTCTCTGTGAAGTTGATAAATTTGACTTCCACACCTTCCCATCTCCTCTCTCTGAAAGCAGGTTAACATACATGCACACACCCCCTTCCTAATCTGGCGCCCAGGTCTGCTAATTGCCGCTTGGATATTAACAGATAACTGGTGTATTAATGCCCCGTGATGTGACTCACCCCCCCCCCACACACACACACCCCTACACAAACATGGAATGATGTGCAATTTAATAGGGGTTTCCTGAAAACGCTGAAGAATGAGGTCCTAATGGTACAATGCCAGGCAGACTCAGCGATATCTAGAAGCAAGGGTCTGGTGCTGGTTTCCAGATGCATCCATCCACAGAGAGATATAGGGCACTGATTAAATGGAGTTACCGAATCTCCCCACTCCCTCCTGATATTTTGATGGCGTGATGTCTGGTTGAAATGGACTTGGTTGCCTGGAGCTGTGGTCGAGGCTGTGGCAATGGACACGAGGAAAGTAATGAGCTGAAGCCACTGACTCTGCTCAGGGCATTTTAATGTACCTACTGGCTCCGTTCCCCCTGCCCTGCTCCCCAAGACCCGACCAGCTCCCGGGCCCCCTGGCCTGGGTGCTCTTCTAGTTGTAGCTGCCCCAGCAACAGCCTTCCCAGCGCCCCTCCATCATCCCCTGTTCTGCTGGGTCAGTGTTTCCCATTTGCTTGTCTGTTTTTCCAATCAGCCCCTAGAACATAATGGGTGCTCAACAATTGTTTGACAAGTGAATAAATGAGCATAACTCATCCCCCAAAAGCTGGTGTGGTGGGATGGAAAGAGCTTTAGATCGACATGGCCAGCTAGTTTCAAATCTAGCTCTCCAGTGTATTAGCTGTGTGACTGCAGGCAAGTCACTTGGCCCCTCTGATCAGTTTCCTGACTTGGAAAATGTAGGGGGTACACAAGATGCCCTCTGAAACCGAAGGCTAAGAAAACCAGTCTTTGACTCTCAGCTCTGCCTTTTGCAATTCGGGGTGCTTTTGCCCCTGAGAGGACATTTCTAAATATCTGGAGACATTTTTGGTTGTCACAATTGTGTGTCTGGGGTGCTACTGGCATCCAGTGGGTAGAGGCCAGGGGTGCTGCTAAACACCCTACAATGCACAGATGCCCCGACAACAGAGAATTTTCTGGCCCAAAATGTCAATCATGCTGAGACTGAGAAACCCTGATTTACTTATTTCATGTCTCTGAGCCTCAGTTTTCTGAGTTGAAAAATGGGATAATAATCCACCTCACATGGTTTGTCTCAAATCCTCTTTGAAACAAGGCAAGGTATGAACAAATGGCACAGGCTTAGTAAGAGGATTAAATGACACAACCCCTATGAGAACACAGCTCGTCCATAGGAAGCTCACAGGGTTAGGGTTTTGCCTATGCGTGTGTTTAGTCCTCCACCCCTGCCGCCCTCGAGGACCAGTGGGATGTGGAAGGGCAGCCTGCGTTCCACACACCCATGGTGAATTCTGCCTGCCCTTGGAGGCTTGAGGGAGATATAGACAGTGTGGTTAAATAACACAGAGTAACAAGTGTAATAACTAGATCACTAAGAGCTAATGATACATCATTATAATTCTGTGCTGTCAGCATCTGCTAGGCTTAGGGACTGTGTCAGGAGATTTGGGTTTTAATCTACAGCACCTTGGTCTATTAATATTTAATTCCAGCAATCTAAGTGGTGGAGAGATAAGGGTCAGAGCCATGGCTCGGCTCAGAGCCTGGGTAACCACCTTGAATTTTTCCTTCCACACAAGGGCAAGCATACCATCTACCCTGTCTCCTCTGGCCTGTTTCTCAAGTGGGGACATTGAGCAACAGAGCGCAGAATCCCACAATATCAGAATGGGAAGAGATCCCAGCACAGAATCCCACAATATCAGAATGGGAAGAGATCCCAGCGTATACCTACTGGTGTTTCTTTTTCTTTTTTTCTTTTCCATTATTGTTTATCACAGGATATTGAGTATAGTTCCCTGTGCTATACAGTAGGACCTTGATGTTTATCTATTCTATATGTAATAGTTTATATATATGCTCTGACTGTGTCAATAGCATCTGCTAGTCCTAAACTCCCAATCCAACCCTCCCCCACCCCATACTGCTGTTTCTTAATGCGGACACCACTGGCACTTGGAAGGCATAGTTCTTCATTGTGCAGGACTGTCCCTGATCATTTGTGACAACCTAATCCCTCCCTCCCCCTATTTCCAGGTGCCCTCTTTGGGAGGGTGACCTACTCCAAGCAAGAACCACTGATCCAAATCTGTCATTTTACACATCTAAGCACAGAGGCCCAGAGAGGGGAGGGGGCTGCCCAAGATTGCCCAGCGTTGGCTCCGACCCACCCTTCGATGCTCCCTCAAAATTGCAGCTTGGGTCTGGAAAAAGTGGAGGGGCTTGGCCTTTGAGGATTTGCCTGTGCTTCTTTTTATGTAAATAAAGTTATTTATTTTATTTTATTTATTTTTGGCTGTGTTGGGTCTTCGTCGCTGCGCACGGGCTTTCTCTGGTTGCCGCAAGCGGGGGCTACTCTTTGTTGCGGTGCGCGGGCTTCTCGTTGCGGTGACTTCTAAGTGCGCGGGCTCAATAGTTGTGGCTCGCGAGCTCTAGAGCGCAGGCTCAGAAGTTGTGCTGCACGGGCTTAGCTGCTCCGTGGCATGCGGGATCCTCCCGGACCAGGGATCGAACCCGTATCCCCTGCATTGGCAGATGGATTCTTAACCACTGCGCCACCAGGGAAGTCCCTGCCTGTGCTTTTATTGGGGTAAGTCAGTTGACAACCGGCCTCGCTCACTGGGAAGTCACTTTATTTAGCAGCTGAAATGGTTTCCAGGGGCTGCTGCTCTGTCTCTGCCTCCACACCTGCTGCTTTGTAAACTCAGGAGCAATCCCATGACCTGGCAGCTCCCCCACTTCTTCTCAGGGTGGGCGGGGGCATGGGCCATTCCTGGGAGATGCTCTGACTGTGTCAAGCCTTTCCACTGCTAAGCAGGAGCTGTGGGGGCCTTGGCCCAGACTCTGGCACAGGCCGGGGCAGCTCAGGGCCATTGCATTCCAGATTCCTTTCTACCCCTTGACCTTCACATCAATGGCCAGTCTCCCTCCTTGCTGAGTCTCAGGATTGCCATCTCTGGAACGGGGGAATCGTCCATCTCTCCCACCCCCCCCCCAAGACTCAGCGTCCTCCTGCCCATCTCCCTGAGAGGACCAGTGAGAATGCAGATCACCAGAAAGATAGTAGTTCTCATCTGCTGAGCTTTTTAAAAGGACCTGTCCTTGGGCTCCACCACTCCAGAATAATTAAATCAGAATGTCCAGGGCTGAAGCCCAGGCATGAGAGGTTTTTAAAACCTCCAGGATGGTGCTGATGAGCACCCAGGCCAAGGACCGCTGTCTGAGGATGTGGATCCCCACGAGCGGCTGGGAGGAGGCTCTTTGGTCACTGGAGAAGGGCTGGCCAAGGCCCCTGGTCAGCATGGCTGATGGCTCTTCCTGTCCCCAGCTCTGGGCTGGACGCTGGGTGAGACTGTGTGTGCATGTGGGGGGCAGGGACAGCTGCAAACAAGAACTCACCCCAGGGCCTTCCCTGGTGGGGCAGTGGTTAAGAATCCACCCGCCAATGCAGGGGACACGGGTTCGATCCCTGGTTCAGGAAGATCCCACATGCCGCGGAGCAACTAAGCCCGTGACCACAACTACTGAGTTCGTGTGCCACAACTACTGAAGCCCGTGTGCAGCAACTACTGAAGCCCGTGCGCCTGGAGCCCGTGCTCTGCAACAAGAGGAGCCACCGCCATGAGAAGCCCACGCACCACAACAAAGAGTAGCCCCCGCTCGCCGCAAATAGAGAAAGCCCGTGCGCAGCAATGAAGACCCAACGCAGCCAAAAAATAAATAGTTAAAATAAAATAAATTAAAAAAAAAAAAGAACGCACCCAGGTCCCCATGCTGTAACCCACGGGGACTCCAAGGCTAGTAGAGGAGATTGGACACAAGACACCTAAAGCTACTTATATAGAAGTGGTGACAAAAAAACAATGGTCAACCAAGTTATTGCTCCTAATAGAGAAAGTCAACAAAGGCATAAAAACATAGCAAGTTGTGCCTTTAATAAGTGATCTTCAGGGACTCCAAAAGATACTTGGACATACATGTTCACAGCAGCATTATTCACAGTAGCCAAACGGTGGAAACAACCCAAGTGTCCCTCAAGAGATGCATGGATAAACAAAATGTGGCATACTTATATAATAGAACACTATTCAGTCATAAAAAGGAATGAAGTACAGATATATGCTACATCATGGATGAACCTTGAAAACATTATGTTAAGTGAAAGAAGCCAGACACAAAGGACTAATATTTTATGATTCCACTTATGTGAAATATCTAGACGAAGCAAATTCATAGAGACAGAAAGTAGATTAGAAGTTTCCAGAATGGAAGAGGGAATGGGGAGTTATTACTTAATGGTTCCAGAGTTCCAGTTTGGGGTGACGGAAAAGTTTTGGAAATAGTGGCGACAGCTGCTCAACACCATGAGTCTAATTAATGCCACTGAATTGATTGTACACTTAAAAATGATTCAAATGGCGAAATGTATGTTATACATGTTTTATCACAGTTGGAAAAGTTCAGAAGAAATAAATTATCTTAACTGAAGAGGATAAAATTATGGGAAGTAGGGCCAGTCATGAAAAACCTGGGCCCTATGACTACCACCTCCACATGAACCAATCCCTGGAAGGCCTTTGTGGAAAATGAGCCCCTGCTCTCACATCTCCATGTGCCGTCTAAGCCCAGGCTGACCACCAACATCCCACATCCCCTCTTCCATCAACAGCAGGCCACACCCAGTAGAACAGCAGGGGTTAGAGCTCAGACAGCCAGTCACTCCCCAGCTGGGTGACCTTGGACAAGGTAGTTAACCTCCCTGGGCCTCTGTTTCCTAATCTGCAAAATGGGGATAAGAATAGCACCCGCGTTAGAGGGGTTGCTGTGAGAATTAAATGATAAAATTTACTTTATGCCTTTATCTCATGGCCTGGCACGTATTAACCTCCCTTTCAAGTGGACTTACAAATTTGAAAGCGTGTCTGTGGTGAAGGTGGGTGGTGAAGGGAGAGACATAACCACTCCCCTTGTGAGGGTGAGGGAGTACCCAAGCCTGGGCCCTGCAGAAAGGATAGGTCAGCTGGGAGATGCACAGGCTGGGAAGGGCGAGAGGTGGCCGGATTAAAGGACCAGAACAAGCCAGGCCACAGACTTTTGGGTGGCCTAAGCCCTCACTCGCTGCCCAGAGAAGATCCGCCCACTTGAAAAAGTCAGCCAAAGCCAAATATAATTAGGAAGGAGCATCTGTGACAGAAATTTAAAAAGTCTGTGAGGGGCTGACATTCTGGGGCCAAATTGGAAAGAGTTTGCAATTGTCTGTGAAATAATGCAAAGTCCTGTTGTAATTTTAATGGTGATAGTTTTTATTCACCTTCAACAGGGTAGATAATTGACGCACTGCCTCATTTCTCTGTCATTGCTAGGGAATGAGGTGTTTTTAAGTGGATTTTCTAAGATAACTGAAGCTTATCCCTGTGAACCCTAACTTTTTTTTTTTCACTTAATCACTGTAGGGGGAATGTCTATGGAATGGATTACACACTTCCCTGCTTCCTTAATCAGAATATTCTAATCGAATGGAATCTCTTCCTGTCAATTTTGATATGAGGGATTATTTCCTCCTATGTTAGTGACTCCAAGTTGCTTTGCTTTTTTAGTCTAAAAATGTTTTCTGTTTATTTCCATCAGTTTCTAATGTGCATAGAGCTCTTTTTGGAGGGGGGGAGCCCCATAAAACACACATATACAGATGTAAACACAAGCATATACAGTGTGCGCGTGCATGCACACACACACTCACACACACACTCACTCTCTCTCACACACACACACACCATCTAGTCTGAGAACCCGGATTGTCGGACTTAATGGAATTTCATTTCCACGTGCTTCTCTAATGCCCTGAACTGCCTTATCATGGCACTTTCACAGCATTCTGTAAATGCTGTTCCCGCGGCTCTGTCCCCGCTAGACTGTGCACTCCAAGAGGGCGGGACACTTTCTGCCACTAGCAGGTGCTTAGTAAATGTCTGTCAAATGGACGAGTAGAAGGGCAGAAGCACCCAAGTGTGAGGGCATCAGTCAGTAGGTGAATGGGTTTTGAATGCCTTCCTGGATGTCCCTTAGCCACCTCAAAACACAGTGAGCAAAATTAACCTCATCCTTTTCCCCCAAGTGTTTGCTCTTCCCCTTGTGTTTCCATAAAGTATGTGGCACCAGCATCCACCCAGCAGCCTAAGCCAAAGCTAGGGTACCAACCTCCCTCTCTCTTCTTCCCTGAGCACCCTGTCAGTCACCCCGTCCTTGCTGATTCAACCTTATAAACTCAGCTGAAATCTGTCCCCTTGTCTGCATCCCAAATGCTACTACCTTAGTCAAGGCCACCATCATCTCCTTCCCATTATAACAGCCAGGCGCTCAACCCCACCTCTACTCCATCTCTCCTGCCCACATATCTATTCTCACCAGACCAATCTTTCAGCAGCCACACCTGGTCTTGTCAGTCCTCCACTTAGGACATATTCAGAGCCTCCCGGCCCTTGTACGAAGTCTGGCCCCCTTAACATGGCTCACAAAGCCCTTGGACCTGGTACCCAGCCCAGGAATCGACCTCACCTTGTACCTTGGTCTCCCTTAAAGTCTACACTCCAGACACACATATCTTTTTTTCATTTTCCCTCACATTCATGCTTTTTCCCCATTCCAAACGTTTATATACATTATTTCCTCTGCCTAGATTCATTCCCCACCCTCACCCCTCCTTCAGGTCTTTTCTTTGAAGACATCTTCCCTAACCACCCCTGTCTGGGTTCAGACCTGCCTGTGTCTTCCTCTGATGCCCTGAATGACCCCGATTATAGCCCTTCTGCAGTCAGCCTTAAATGTTGCTCCCATTGCTCTGTCCCCACCCATTATACACTCCAAGAGGGCGGGACACTTTCTGGCCCTCGCAGGTGCTTGGTTGAATGAACGAGTAGAAGAACGAAAGCACCCAAGTGTTAGTGCATGGGCTTCATGACAATATCCAGCTCCCTTATCAGAGGCATAGTTTTGCTTCTTACTGGGTTTGGTTGTGACAGAGTGAATGGAGGTCCTGTCTGATAAGCAAAGCATAACTGTCTGCCCTGGGATGCCCCAAGGGCAAGCTGGCTGTGGACTCCAACAGTTCAGTACAGAGCCAAGGTCTGAGGGCAGTGACTATGCCAGCACAATGAGGGGAATCCCTTGTTCTGGGTCCCAGGGCTGTTCATAGTGATCAGTGGGGAGGATGTGGCTAGTCTCTGTGGTGTCCCGGTCCTCGTGCTTTGCAACTGCCACCTTGTCCCCAGTGGCACCTCTTAAATCTCTCTCCTCAGAATCATCATTCAGAAAGTGTCACATGCACCTCCAGTGGAGAGTGCTGGAGCCAGAAGACCTGGCCTACCCTTGACTATAACCTTGGGCAATCACATAATCTCTCTGACCCTTTATTTCCCCATCTGTAAAATGGAGAGATAATAAAACCTAATTCACATAGTTTTAAATGTCACAAGTGAGCATTTAAAATGTGGTGGTTATTATTATTACAATGGAGTCACATCATATGTACGTTAAACTCATGCAAATTTAACTACATATGCTTGACAACAAAAAGAGAGAGAGAAATGATACAGTAGGTAATTCTGTCTTTCTACTCACTGAGTAGATCTCCCAGAGAGAAGGTGACGTGGCAGACGCTGGACTGCTGGGTGCTCCATCACTCTCTGTCCTGTGAGCCTCTTTCAGTGTGAGTGCAGGTTATAATGATAACTGGACTCAATTCTTTACATTGAGATATAATTGACATATAACATTATATTAGTTTCAGGTTACAACATAATGATTCAACATCTGTATATATTGAGAAATGATCACCACCCTAAGTCTAGCTAACATCACACAGTTACCGTTGTTTTTTTCTTATGACGAGACCTTTTAAGATCTTCTCTCTTAGCAACTCTCAAATATACAATACAGAATTATTAACTGTAGTCACCATGCTGTACATTACATCCCCTGAACTCATTTATCTTGTAGCTGGAAGTTTGTACCTTTTGACTACCTTTGCCCCTCTTGCCCACTCCCTACCTCTGACAACCACCAATCTGTTCTCTGTATCTATGAGTTCGATGTTTGTTTGTTTGTTTGTTGGACTCCACATATAAGTGAGATTATATGGTATTTGTCTTTCTCTGTCTGACTTATTTCACTTAGCATAATGCCCTCAAAATGTCTATCCATATTGTCACAAATGGCAAGATTTCCTTCTTTTTCGTGGCTGAATAATATTCCCTTGTGTGGGACTTCCCTGGTGGTGTGGTGATTAAGAATCTGCCTGCCAATGCAGGGGGCGTGGGTTCGAGCCCTGGTCCAGGAAGATCCCACATGCTGTGGAGCATCTAAGCCTGTGCACCACAACTACTGAGCCTGTGAGCCACAACTCCGGAAGCCCACGTGCCACAACTACTGAAGCCCGCATGCCTAGAGCCTGTGCTCCACAACAAGAGAAGCCATCGCAATGAGAAGCCCGTGCACCACAACAAAGAGTAGTCCCCACTAGCCACAACTAGAGAAAGCCCACGCGCAGCAACGAAAACCCAACACAGCCATAAATAAATAAATAAAATTATTTTTTTTTAAATTCCATTGTGTGTATGTGTATATATGTGTGTGTGTATACATACACACACATACATTTGTGTATACACGTTTTTTAATCCACTCATCCATTGATGAACATTTAGGTTGCTTCTGTGTCTTGGCTAGTGTAAATAATGCTGCAGTGAACATGGGGGTGCAGATATCTTTTCGAGTTAACATTTTCATTTCTTTCAGATAAATACCCAGGAGTAGAATTGCTGGATTTTACAGTAGTTCTAGTTTTAAGTTTTTGAGGAACCTCCATACTGTTTTCCATACTGACTGCACCAACCTAAATTCCCACCAACAATGCACAAGGGTTTCTTTTTCTCCACATCCTTGTCAACACTTGTTATTTCTTGTCTTTTAGATAATAGCCAGTCTATCAGGTTTGAGGTGATATCTCAGTGTGGATTCTTTTTTTTAATCTATGCATTCCTTTTTTTTTTTTAAATAAGTAAATTATTTATTTATTTATTTTGGCTGCGTTGGGTCTTCATTGCTGCGCGTGGGCTTTCTCTAGTTGCAGCAAGCGGGGGCTACTCTTCATAGCGGTGCGTGGGCTTCTCATTGCGGTGGCTTCTCTTGTTGTGGAGCATGGACTCTAGGCACACGGGCTTCAGTGGTTGTGGCTCGAGGGCTCTAGAGTGCAGGCTCAGTAGTTGTGGCGCACGGGCTTAGTCGCTCCACGGCATGTGGGATCTTCCCGGACCAGGGCTCGAACCCGTGTCCCCTGCATTGGCAGGCAAATTCTTAACCACTGCACCACGAGGGAAGTCCCCTCAGTGTGGTTTTGATTTGCATTTCCCTGATGGTTATGAGCATCTTTTCAAGTACCTGTTGGTCGTCTGTATGTCTTCTTTGTAAAAATATCTATTCAAATCCTCTACCCATTTTTTAATCAGATTGTTTGTTTGTTTGCTATTTAGTTGTATAAGTTATTTATATATTTTGGATATTAAACCCTTATCAGATATGTGATTTGCAAATATTTTGTCCCGTTTGGTAGGTTGCCTTTTCATTTTGTTGATGGTTTCCTTTGCTGTGCAGAAGCTTTTTAGTTTCATGTAGTCCCACCTGTTGATTTTGCTTCAGTTGCCTTTGCTTTTAGTGTCAAATCCAAAAAATCACTGCCAAGACCAATATCAGGGAGCTTACTACCTATGTTTGCTTCTAGGAGTTTTTTTGTTCTGGTCCTAATTCAAGTCTTTAATCCATTTTGAGTTGATTTTTACATATGGTGTAAGATAGGGGTTCAGTTTCATTCTTTTGCATGTGGCTGTCCAGTTTTCCCAACACCATTTATTGAAGAAACTGTCCTTTCCCCATTGTATATTCTTGGCTCCTTTGTCATAAATTAATTGACTATATATGCATGGGTTTCTTTCTGGACTCTGTATTCTATTCCATTGATCTATGTGTCTGTTTTTATGCCAATATCATACTGTTTGAATTACTATAGCTTTGTAATATAATTTAAAATCAGAAAGTGTGATGCCCCCAGCTTTGTTCATCTTTCTCAAAATTGTTTTGCCTATTGGACTTGGTTTTTGCCTCACTTACTGTAGTACCAGGTAGAAAATGCAGGGTGAGTCTTGCTCAGAGTTTGGCAGCTCGGTTTGTATGTGTATATATTTGGGGCACAGTGAAGAAGGGATGATGCAAGATAGGGTGATTGGGATTCCAGGCCTAGTGTGGTTCCATCTACTAAAAGTAATGGACAGTTTCCATGACTTTGACCAATTGACCCTGGTCAGCAAGTGGGAAGTATATGCAGGAGGGTTGGTGGGGCTGGTAGAGTGATTCTTCCATCAGCCTTTTAGTTTCCAAAGATCCCATGTACTCACTGGCTTCACTAGAACCTTGTGCTTTTGTACATACCCAGCACTCAAGTACCACTGTCTCTTTGCTCATACTGAGCCTGCCCCAGGGACACCTTCCCCAATCCCACTCACCTGCCCCCTTTCCTCTTTGAGTGGCTAAACCCTACAGTCACTGGAGCACAAAGGTCAACTAATCATCTCCTTGTCTTCAGGCAGTAGGGTCTCTAGCCATTCCAGTTTGCCCAGCACAGAGGGATTTCTCAGAATGAGGGACTTTCAATGGTGAAACTGGGACAGTTAGTCACTTTGATTGTCAGACAAGGGAGACATCTTTTACAGCCCACTTCAGATGCTTTCTCTTCCAGGAAATGTTGCCTGCTTCCTTAGCTGGGATCAGTCTTTTTCTCCATGGAACATCTCCTAGTACATTATTTATGCTTGTCCTTGCCTGAACTCCACATGCACCTCTACTCCAGGATTTGAGTGAATGAGGCTATAGTTGAAGGATGTCTTGCTGTTGTGTGTCCTGTATGCATCAAGTGAGAGTCAGACTAGGAAGTGGCAGCAGGCTGGGTGACCTACCTGAGGACTGCTATTCAGCCCCTTTCCCCCCACTGCAGAGTGTGAATTTCTGCAAAGCTGGCTCAGATATCACTCTTTGAAACATTTAATTACATATAAAGATCTTCAAGGCTGTCTGTCACCTCCCAGGAAAATATTTCTTTTTTCCTTCTCCTTCTGAAGTTGGCTGCTTGGAAAGTAATGAAATTGAACTGAGGATGAAGGAACCAGGAGGTGTAGGCATTACTGTTAGGGAGACGCGGCATGAAAGAGAGATGCGGGTGGAGGTGGTGACAGGGAGATGGAGCCGGGGGAGGGGCAGGGCGTTAGAAGACTTGTTCACAGAGAGTGAGATGCAAGAGGTGAGAAGAACTAATGTTTCAGGAAGAGATGGAAAGAGAGAGAGATGAGGGCTGGGCTGGGGAGGCACCAAGAAGGGGAGGAGGGTCACAGAGAAGAGGGGAGGCACACTGGAAGAGAGAGGGCCTGGCTGAGAGGAAGAGAGAGCCAACCAAGAAGTTTTAGCAATGGTAAAATGGCTTGTGGTTCCAGAGTTTCAATACCAGAGAGGGGGCTCTGGAGAGGCGTGGTTGGAATGGAATGACCCCGACTGGGAGACACGTTGAGGAAAGAAGCTTCTGAGCTTGGATGATTATTTGGGGGTGGAGTGGGGCTTGGCAAGGAGCTGATGGAGCTATGAAGCGCCAAAGCTTCCATCCAGAAACCCCTTGCCGCCTCCTATCCAGTGAAGAGCAATGCAGAGATGGGAAGGCTGTTCCCAGCCCCCATCCCAAGGAGAGTCCACGGGGATCCCTCTGCCCTGACCCGCTCCTCTCTTGCAGGCTGCGACAGCGACCACTGGGGCCCCCATTGCAGCAACCGGTGCCAGTGCCAAAACGGAGCCCTGTGCAACCCCATCACCGGCGCCTGCGTGTGTGCCGCCGGCTTCCGAGGCTGGCGCTGCGAGGAGCTCTGCGCGCCTGGCACCCACGGCAAGGGCTGCCAGCTGCCGTGCCAGTGCCACCACGGCACCAGCTGTGATCCCCGCACCGGCGAGTGCCTCTGCTTGCCCGGCTATACTGGCGTCTAGTGAGTAAAGCCCGGGGTGGCTAGGAGAGCAGGATCGGGAAACACTTGGAGGGTCAAGATAGTCCTGGCTGTAAAATCTCCTGCGCTCCGACCCCAAGTCCTGCAGAGGCTGAACGCCCGGGCCTCGCCCCACACCCTCACATCCCTGTTGTCCAGGCCCCAGGGTGACTGGTGCGAGCTGGGAGGACACATTTTGATGGAGGCTCTCATGGCCAGAGGAGCTGGCTAACCTCCTCCCAGGAGGCCCTTCCTGGTCCGGGCCCCAGACCTTAGTTTGGAATTATGATCGTAACCCAAATGCCGTTGTTGACCCTTCCAGGCCATTTGAGGCAGAGGGGGGTAAGGGCCCTGGGCAGATATCATGCACAGACTCGGGGAGTTTACTGCGCCTGTTCCTCTTCCCTTACCTTCTCCCCTCAGACCCCAAGCAGCCCCTCACTCCAGTTCCCTGGAGACGGAGGCTGCATGGCCAGGAGCCCTCCAAGACTGCTTAGTTGAGACCCCTTCAGAGGCAAGACTGAAGTTCTCCTCCCCACCCTGTCAAAGGCTCAGTGGCCTCCCCAACAGCCCTAGATCCTGAGGGGACACCCAAGGACTCTGGCTGCAGATACATCTTTGATGGATGTTGTGTGTCCCCTGCCCCAGTGTCTGGCAACAGCTCCAGGGGCAAAACATTGGGCTAAGGCCCAAGACCAAGACCCCAGGCAAATCCTTCCCTGCATCTCAGCAGTGATGGTCCCTGTACAGAAGCCTGTTGTGGTAGCTGAAAGCCTGGAAGAGGGTGGAAGCATGTCCCAGATTCTCCCTCTCTCTGAACTTAGGCAGAATTTGAAGACTGGAGTCATGGCTATGTCTCATGGCCTTTGCTTGTGCTGTTCCTTCTACCTGGCATGCCCTTCCTCCCCTTCTCCCAGTGAAATTAACTGCACCTCCAAGACTCAAGTGAAATGTCTCCCTCTTAGGGAAGCCTTTCCCAGCTTTCCCTCCCGGTAGAGCACTCTTCTTTACACTAAAAGCCCTTAAGTCATCCCACAAGTCCTGGCCCAAGCACACAACCTTCCAGTTCATGGTATCTGAGCCCTGTTTTCCCTCTCCTGGCCCTGTGCCTAGTATAGTTCACACTGACTGTGAACTCACTAACTTCTAGGGAGCCCGGGAGCCTTGGGACTGGCAGCGCTAGGGCCCTGTGACCTCATCTGCATGCAGCTGCCTCTAACGCCTCTGCTTCCCCACGCAGCTGCGAGGAGCTCTGCCCACCTGGGAGCCACGGGGCTCACTGTGAGCTGCGCTGCCCCTGCCAGAATGGGGGTACCTGCCACCACATCACTGGCGAGTGTGCCTGCCCCCCAGGCTGGATGGTAGGTGGACCTGCAGGATCTGGGTGGGGCTCTGTAAGAGGTCTGAGCATCCCTCACATGCACCCTGGAGGGCTGAATTCCTCTCCCACCCTGAATACCCTGCCTCCTCTTTATGGTCATGGGCATCATTAGACACTGCCAGTTGTGTCATGGACACAGCTTTGAATCCCAGGGCTCCCATCTAAGTGCTGTGTGACCTGAAGCAAGTTACTTAACCTCTCTCAGCCTGTGGTCCCTCATGTGCAAAGGAGTTGAATTATTCTCATAAATTTTCTCTGTCTTTCAGCATAGGGACTCACTTGAGCTGCCACGGGCTCTGAAATGTGGTGAAAAGGGCATGGTGTAAAGATGGGGGTGGTGCAGGGGAAGGGAGAGAGCAGGGTAAGGATCACCTTCATTTATAGAACTTCAGATTCCCAGCCTCCAACCTCTGTACTCACACACATACACATATTCTGATTCTGTGGGCCCCAGAATCTACATTTTAACAAGTGCTCCAGGTGATTCTGATGCAGCCTCAACCAATCCAGGTCTCTTGTCTGGGAACCACCATTGTGGGAAAGGGGGATGAGATTTATCACATCACATCAGGCCTCACATCCAATGTTGACCCTGAAAAAAGCCCTTGGCTATTCTAGTCTCTGCTTCCCCGTCTGCAAAGCTGGCATGAAAACCGTCAGCCCTGGGACTTCCCTGGCGGTTCAGTGGTTAAGACTGCATGCTTCCAACGCAGGGGACGTGGGTTTGATCCCTGGTCAGGGAACTAAGATCCCACATGCTGCGCGGTGTGGCCAAAAAATAAAAAAATTAAAAATTAAAAAAAAAAAAACCCAAAAAACAGCCCTGCCCTTCATAGCAGCATGGTTGGCAGAAGGCTCAGATGAGGCAGTGCACATCCAATGTGCCTTGCAAGGTCTCGAGTGCTCTACAGTTGCTTTTTGTGTGTCCCTGGATGCCACAGACGAGCCACAGCCTCCTTTTAGCCAGTATGCTCCCCCTGTCAGTGTCCCCACCCTCCACAGTCCCAAGCCCCTCAGAAGCAGTGAGTCACTGAGGCTGACTTTCCGGTTTCGGGGGGAGCTCAGTGACACGGCCGGCTGCCTCCCCTGGGGCCTGAGGCTTTGCAAAGCCAGGAAGGACAGGGCTGCTGAGCAGGATCTTTCAGGAGGCTGTGAACAACGAGGTCATGGTGTGGCGGGGGGGGGGGGGGGGGGGGGGGGGCGGGGGCGGGGGCGGGAGGGGACAGCAGGAGGGATGGCTGCAGGGCCTGTTGACGCAGGCAGAGATTTGCCAGAAATTTTTAGAGCAGGAAGGGACCTGGGGGATCACCTGGTTCAGCCTGGTCCCAGCCTGGCTGTGCACCAGAGTCACGGTGCATGGGGGTGGGGGTGGGGTTAATACAGATTCCCAGGCTCCACCAGAGACCTTCTGGGGCCCGGGGATCTCTATATTTAATAATCTCCTCCAGATAATTCTGAGGCAGCCAACCCTGTATTCAAGTCTGCGTTTGGAAACAGTCAATGCAGACTGTAGGATTTGCTTCTGTGTTTCACAGAAGCCTAGGGTTTCTTGGAGGTGAGGGTGGGAACGAGTAGCCTAATAATTGGGGTTCTGGATCCCACGCACCCCACTTCCCCATTTCAATCTACCTAGAGGTTCTAGGTAAGACTTCACGTAAAAAGAGGGCCTCCCAGCTTTAAGAGGTTTGAACACCACTGGTCTGTCAATACCTTCCTTTCTCAGATGAGGAAGCTGAGGCCCAGAGAGGCTAAGTGAGCTGGCCAAAGCCACACAGCTGGTGAAGAGGGAGGTGGAGCTGGAATCCGGGTCTCCTGACTCCTGAATCCCAGCTCTCAGTGTCTGTCTGTCTCTGTCTCTTCTGAGGAGGATAAAGGGGCTGCTGACTCTCCCACACCTGCCCATTTCTCCCATCCTGAACCACTCTCTGCAAAGGCCCTCTCATTTCCAGCCAGCTTCCGGAATTCCATCACTTGCAGACAGGGTCCTCGGAGACCCAACAGTGGGCAGTGCGGTCGGGTCAGGATGAGGTAGGGGGAGAATAGGCCGCAGGCAGACCTGTACCTGTAAAGTCCTCTCTGGAGAGACTGATGGTGGCTGGTGATTGAAGAGGGGGAAGGGAGGAAACCAACACAAGAGATTTTTTTTTCTCCCAGTACAGTGAGAGGTTTGTTCTTCCAGATGACAGGAAACTGTCAATAGAAGCCTTTGGATTTGGGGACTTTATGTTTTTAATTTTATTGTAGACAATTGCATTTCTATTTTTGACACAGCATTTAACTTGCAGATTTGTATGAATTATTAACACCCCTCGTGCGTGCAGAGTCACAGTGTAATGAAGCTGTGGCTCAGGCCGGAGGCTCCGCCCAGGGAGAGGGCTGGGGCCAGGGGGCCGGTTCAGGGCAGAAGGGCCCTCTCTTTATCATCCTCCATTGCCTCACTTTCCTGCTGGCCCCAGGTGGCTTCAGCCGCAGTCCGAGATCTAAAGAGTACGATTGCTCACTCACACCAAACAGGTCCCCAAAGAACCGAGGCTTTATGCAGAGCTGGAGAGGAGCTGCCAGGAACTCTGGCCTCCCAGGCCCCTCCTCAGAGACCCCAGGCCACCAGGTCTCTGGTGTATGCCCACAGGACACGACACTCACCCAGCTGTGGTGAGCCCATTCCCAGAGGGCCTCTGCAAAGAACCTGGGGGGTTGTTTCCTCTCTTCTTCTGGGCTCTGAGACCTTTCAAAGGAGGCGAACCAGGTGTGAGTGGTTTGATGAGAATGGGTACTGCAGATGGATGGGAGGTCACCTGCCTTAGGAGTTCCCAGTCTGATGCTAGAGGCTGGACACACACATGTGCGTGCGAGTGCACACATATACACACACACATATACACACAGGAAACAACATACCTGAAGAGCTGGGAAATAGGACCAGTGATCATGAAGGAGCAAGGAGAGGTGTTTGGAGCTGAAGCTGGAAAATCATAGAAGCCCAGGTTTGGGAAGGGTTATTCATGGAGCCCCAAGGCCTGGCCTGTGGCCGGGATCATTTCCACAGCACCCACACCAACCACTGTGCACTATCCACTGAGGGCATACATGCCCATCCACGTCACCCACCTGGGACGGCAGTGATCATTAGATGCTTGGCGAGGCTGCGTTGTCTCATTGGCATAACCTCGAGTCCTTCACCATCTTGGCCCCCTCCTTTTTTATGCTCCATTTAGCCGTGGTCCCCTTTAAGTGCAGCTGGTTTCCAGATTTTGACAAAACCATTTGATCTAACCAGTCCCGAGAGGAGCAGGGCTATTGCCTCACCTCATCTCTAACCTTCTAGATGCCACACAGCCTGAGATCCCACTGCACTTGGAGATACGCTTTCAGGTGACCGTAGGGCAGGTGTGTTAGGGCTGTCATAACAAAGTAGCACAGACTGGGTGGCTTAAACAACAGAAACTTGTTTTCTCACAGTTTTAGAGGCCAGAAGTCTGAGACCAAGGTGTTGGCAGGGTTGGTTCCTTCTGAGGCTTCAGTCCCTGGCTTGTAGACGGCTGTCTTCTCCCTGCATCTCCACATGGCCTTCCCTCTGCACCTGTGTGTGTCCTAATCTCCTCTCCCAATGAGGACATGGGTCATACTGGATTAGGGCCCACCCTAATGACCTCATTTTAACTTTATTGCCTCTCTCAAGTCACACTGTAAGTTGCCAGGGGTTAGGATATATGAATCTAGAGGGACACAATTCAGCTCATAGTAGCAGGAAAGAAACCATAAGACCACAGCCCTCTCAAGCTGGTACTTTCCTGTCTGTCCTCTCCCCCTACCTCTCTCCAAAAAGCTGTTCTTCTAACCAGCAGTGACCAGTTAATTATGTGGTTCTCCCCGACGCTTCTCTGTCCCAGGTGATACCGGGCTCCCACCACCTGTACGTCGGGTGTCTGCTTGGGTTGAACTAATATTAATGAAGGGCCTGCTCATCTCTAATACTAATGAAGGTTCCCTCACATCTCTAATCCCACTGAATCTTAACAACCAGCTGGGAGACTGGGGCTTACCACTCGCATTTTCTAGATGAGGAAACCGAGGCTCAGGACGATCACGTGACTTGTCCTCGCTCAGCCATCTGGGAGAAGGTAGAACTAGGGGTTGAGCCCAAGTCCTGACTTTGAGTCCACTGTTCTTCCCACCACACCAGGCAGCAGTCCTTCCAAGGTAACACATTCCTTCAGGCCCCGGGAGCTCGAGCCTGAGGAGGGGCTTAGGGTTACAGGGACCTGGGGTGCTGCATTTGGGGGAATACCGAGCGGGGGCTAAAAGAAGTGCTCGCCCTCCTATCCAAAAAAGTCTCAAGGATGCTTGATTTCCCCAGGAAGTGTTGAAAGGAAGCAAACTTTCCTATTGGCCTCTTTAGGGGGCCCTGGTCATGTCTCAGAAACGCTGAAGAGAAAGGGAGTCTGCAGTCGAACAGGGTGGATGGTGTATAGGGACGTCTGTGTGTGTGTGTGTAGGTACAGGGTACCCCACAGTGCTCCGTGATGGAGAGGGAGGAGGTATAAGCACAGCCCCCAGGATGGCTCAGAATGTTTTTTCAGGGTCAGAATGTCCTTGTCCAGGACCGCAGAGGACTTGGCTCAGATGGTGGCCAGAAAGACTCATCTCTTCCCTCAAGAATCCCTGGAGCCTGTGGGGTACAGTGAGAAAGGCAAGCCTGGGTAACCCCACCACCTCCAGGAAGAAGAGGGACGCCATCGTCTGAGCAGCTTTTCCCTGCCCCTCTCCTCATATACACATTCATCCCACCGCCCTGGGCCGCTGCCTCTGCTGCTCAGTCCCCCATCCCTGCCCCCCTCAGCCCCGCACTGTCTGACTTATTATGTGTAGAGGAGACATCTGAGCGAAAAGGCCTCCCACTTAATTCATTACAAGTAAATTGGATGATATTGATAGATGACCCCGGTCAGCAGGATTTTCCTGCCTAAACTAGCTTCCTCAGGGTTGGCAATTGTTGGTGCTTAATAATTGTGTGTTGAACTAATTGATTAATTAATTGTGGGAGAATCCTTGATCTGCATAAGAAAAATGACTGTCTCTGGTGTGGGAGAGGCTGGAAGGGCAGCAGGAGACAAGAGTAAGTTTAGATTTCTGTCTGATAAAGATCTGAGTCACATGTATAATTTAAAAATTATACACAGTATCTAATACCACAAGGCTACTACTGGAGGGAGGGGAAAGTAGTCCTCTGCACCCCCCAGACCTGCCACAAGTCCCTCTCCTGAAAGGTACCAGCTTCATATCTTTTAGGTGTTTCTTCTGGCATTTCCCTCCATATTTCTACGTAATGTGCTTTACCGCCATCTCCCAACTTGCTAGAGCCTCATTTCAAATATCTGGTGATCCCTGGCTTCCTGTTCCTGTTTTACCATGATCCTTGGAAAAGCTGGTTGGAAGCCTAGGGGGCGGGGGGAGATGCCAGGCTTGTTGACTGATGGGACTCTCAAATATCATTATTTATAGGCCTTTCCTCTCAGTGTCCCCGGAAAGGAATCCTCCAGAACCCTGCCAGAGGGAGTAGAGTCTTGTCACTAGCATCGTAGGGGAAGAGAGCAGAGGGTCTGACTGTTCAGCAGGCAGATCTCACAAGATCCGCGTTTCTCTTGCCCCACTCCGTGTGTCTGAAGCCAATATGGCTCAACCTCCCTAAAAGTAAACTGCCAGTCTTGGGAAGTCACTTGGCTATTTGAAATGGGGGTAAAAATCTGGGGTCTAATTCCCTCTTTTGTAAACTTTCAGACCGTCCCCCTATTTCCCCACACCTGCCCCTTGGCCTTCAGAGGCCCCTGGGGTCTCTGATTCCTGAGCTTTTCTGAGCTCTGTCTTGCCAGGCTCGCTTTGCAGGCACTTGGCATTGCTGAGAAAGCAGAAACCCCAGCAGTTACTGCTCTTCTATCTGCCGGTCGCTCTTCCACCACGTGACACCTCTTGTCCTCTACGGTCCCCTCTCCCCTTCCTTTCCTCCTTGTAGGTCTATACATTTCCCCCCTTTACTCTCCTGTTAGCTGGGTTTGGGAAAGAAGTAGAGATAAATATGTGTTTCCAGACCACCATGTTTAATCACACCTCTGCTTTGGTTTTCCTCAGCACTTTATTGTGTACCGGTGTGAGGGCCCCCAGCACCGTGCACTAGTTACCTGTTTTGTCTCTCTCCCCAGTAGACTGGGAGGAGAGAAATTGGGTCTTACTCATATTTTCATATCCCTAGTGTCTAACACAGGACCTGGTATACAACAGGCACTCAGTAAGTGTGTGCTGAATAATTAGATGAGCCAATTGGCCTCAGTCTGCCCATCTCTAGCTTTGAAGCCATGGTGTCCAGCTTTCTATGCTTCTGCGATTGAGGAGAAGGTCCCACTGAGGGAATGGGGTGGTCCCTTGGGCTGTAGCAACTGTGCTACTTCTAGAAGAAGGTGGTCTCAGGATTGCATCTCAGCAGCACCACCTCTGCATGTCTTCCCTCCTGTGTTTCAGGGAGCAGTGTGTGCCCAGCCCTGCCCACCAGGGACATTCGGCCAGAATTGCAGCCAGGACTGTCCTTGCCACCACGGAGGGCAGTGTGACCACGTGACTGGGCAGTGCCACTGCACAGCCGGATACATGGGGGACAGGTAAGGGAGCTGTTAACTCTCGTCCTTGCTGTTCGTAATACTCATTTTCCCAGCAGCCTGAAGAGAACAGCTCAGGTTTACCGGTCCATGGCCTTCTTCTGCCAGCTTTCCTGTTCCTTTCTCAGAAAGCATTCTGAGTCCTTCTGCCAACCCATCCTTCCTGGCCCTCAGCCTGCTGAGGGTACCCACGCCCCCGCCCCAGCCCAGTGACCCAAGCCCTGAACTTGCATTGACTCACCTGGGGAAGGGGGTGGGCACCTACCACCACTCTCTACTTGCTGCCCTCCTGGAGAGAGGCAGTGGCACCGATAAGCCAAGGAAGCTGAGTGTGCAAACTCAGTTCACACATTTTGCACAACTGCTTTTAGAAGTGGATTTTTATTCCTGACGTGAGTTCTGCCAAAAGGATACTGACGTCAGTTTGCATCCTCTGAAGGCCTGTGGCCTGAGAGCAGACTGAACAAGGGCACCAATGTCCTGGTATCAAACCAGCCTTGCAGCCTTAGTGGATAACCCACAAAACACATAACGGAGGGACTGCCAGACGTACGCACTTGCCATGGTAAGAAAGATTCCACGATGATAGGGCAGGCGCTCTAGCAGGAGCAGAAACGACAGCCAAGGTGTCTGACGGTGAGCGGATTCAGAGCTGGCGGAGGACGTTTGTCCAGAGAACCCGGGCGAGTCTCCTCCCTCTCACTCTGAACCACGTGTGTCTCTTTGAGCCGAGAGATGGGCAGTAGAGAGGAGGCTGCCACACCCTTGCCTGCTTCTGTGGGATCCATGCTTCACCTCTGGCCCTGGATTTTGTTACTCTGCTTCCCCTGCCCAGGTAACAGCAGGAAGCAGGAAGCAGGCCTGAATTAACCAATGAGTCCTTCTGGCTCTGGCCAACATAATTGCGCCCCTCCAGCTCTCACTGGAGTCAGCCCCAAGTCCTCAGTGGTCCAGAAAAGAGATTTTCCGTTTTTAGCTTTGGGCTTGCATACCCCCGGCCTGAAGTCTTTTAAGCCAGATCTGATCTCTTTGTGAGCCAGTGTTCATCTCCGTGAGCATCGCTGGCACAGAACGTGGGGTGTGGCATCTGGGCATCCATCCCTCTCTGACCTCTGTGGGAGACCGCATCTCTAGGGGGAGAAGGGAGGCAGGAGTAAAGCACTGAGCCACCTTCCCATCCTCACCATCTCCCTGGATAAGTAGACATTTGGGATGAGCCAGCAGGGACAGGAACCGGAAGACCCCAGAACCAGAACAGGACCCTTTGTTTCCGGCCACTTTCACATGAGAGCGAATACAGCCCATTCGTTGTTGGAGACAAGTGGGCCCAGGGTTCCAGCTGACTGGACTCAGCACCAGCGGACCCAACCTCATTGGTGCCAAGATGTACCAAATGGAGAAATACCCCTAGTCCCTCTTGTTGGGGCCCAGCCCATGATCCTGAGGCAGAGAGAAACCCCAAAAGCCTTGGGGTCTTCAGGCAAGCTTCGTCAACCATCTACAGAAGAAGAATTCCTAGAAGGGCCTGGTAGCATTTGGGTTTCCCACCTAAACGGGCTGCCTGGTGTTTAATATTTTGTAAAATTGCCTCCATTTATTTTGTAGGTGACAGCCGCAGGAACCCACCCCACATCACTGCGAGCATATTAAAGTTGAGTGGGTGTAATAATTCAGGCCTCCCCAGATAGGCAGAATCCAGTGCAAATTAAACATGAAACGTAATGAGGGTTTTGCAGCTCATTTTGTAATTTAATTGAGCAATGTATCTGGTTGTTAATGGCAATATCGGACACATTAGATTGATATGTTGCAAAGGAAGGATGTTTAAGTAGAAAACGAATTCCTGCTGTGATTACCCTCCTGTTCCACAGGCCCCATTATTAGCGTGCTTTGTGTAAAATTCATTAGCAGTCCTTGCTTGATCTCTAAATAAATATGTTGTTTAACTTGTGGGTAGAAAAAAAAAAAAGAGGCTGATTATGTAAATGGATTAGGTTGTCAATATTTTATTGCTAGATTCTTTTTCTGGGGCTGTGGAGTCAGTCCCATTGTAAATATGATGGGGCAGGGACGTGGCCTTCAGAGAAGAAAGCTCACTCTCCAGGGCTCTGCCCAGTCCTGCTGAATGGGAGGGAGCAGGAATGTTCCAGTGAAAAGGAGGAATCCGGAGGTGTCTCCAGGCTGGGGTTTCTTCCCCTGCTGTCTGAGACATCCAGGAGAGGCAACCTGAGTGACTTCTGGGGAAATCCATTCTGAGGCAGAACAGGGGCTGGCAATCCAGATGGCAATTGTACAGCTCTTCACCTCTCTTGTGTCCTCCCCTTCTGCCTTGGTTTCCCTCTTCACCTCCCCCATCCTACTCTCTCCTCCTTCCTGTCTTCTATCTCCCATTCCTTCTCTCTATATCTCCTTCTCTCTTTCCTCTTCCTCCCTCTCTCTGTTCTTTCCCTTGCTGAGGCCTCAAACTGACTAAAATGCAGCAAGATTTGTAGGAAGACGATCTGGGTGTGTGGTGGAAAACACTGCTTCCAACTCAGGACTCACCAAGAGTTAATAAAGACGCTAAGGCTGTATTTTTTTAAGCATCTTTTATTGTTCCCCTCTGCCCTGATTATTGTAGAAGATATATAGAAAACCTGAAAATGGGAAAGCATAATCATTAAACGACTTGTAATTCCTCAAGTCCACTCCAGTGTTAACATTTGGAATTCTTCCCTTTGAGCTTTTTCATGCCAGAAGGGCTCTGTTAGGAGAACTATAGAAAACAGTATTAACAAGAGTAATAATAAGAACTAACACTTCTTACTGAGCCCTTACCATGCATGGGGCACCTTTCTAAGTGTTTATACACGTTGCATCATTTAATCCTCAAACACCTGGTGAGGTTTAGCTATTATCCTCCCATTTTGTGATGAGGAAGCAGTGTGGGGATGCGGATAATCCAAAACCCCAGAGTCCATAGGCCATTTCTGTTTGTCTGTCTCTGGGATGCAGGGGTCGCCCATCTCTTTTACCCCATGTGCCCCCAGGTTTACCCCTTAATTTGTTGCTGTGACGATGAATCTACATCCCCTGGGAAATATCCCTGGGCTGGGGTGAGGGGTGTTGGGCACATCCAGGAAGCTAGGCAGTCAGCAGCAGAGGTTACACCCACCCACAGAGGACCCACAACCAATGGATGTCAGTCGATGAGTCAAACAATTATCATTATGCTGGGAGTTCCAAGTACCAGGCCCCAGCAGAGGCAAGACACAAAGGGGACCAGGTCCTCTTCTTTGCGGGGCTCACCGGCTGATGGAAGAGGCTCAGCCCCTGCCTTGAGGGAACCCCCCCCCATCCAAGGAAGAGGAAATAGCCCCTGTCTTGGGGGATTCTCCAGTCTGATGAAGAGGATGCATCTTGTCCTCATGGGGAAACTCGACACTGGTGGAAGAGGATCACCTCCCAGTATGACAAAGAGAGACTGTACATCTGTCAGAAAGACTCAATAAACAGAGACAATGAGTAGAAATAAAATTACCCCATTTCATCAAATCTAAGATGCCACCAATTGTGAGATGCATCGTTAGTTTATATATTGCTAAGAATGAAAAACACTGAAAATTAAACTACGACATGCCATCAGTTATAAGACTTAACTGGCTTCAGAGATGCTAGAATATATTTTTAAAACAAGGTTTGTTGTTTACTGGGTACAGAAGTTTCAGTTTGGGGAGACGAAAAGGTTCTAGAGATGGACGGTGGTGATGGGTGCACAACAATATAAATGTACTTAATGCCACTGTACTGTACCCTTAAAAATAATTAAAATGGTAAATTTATGTTATACTTATTTACTGCAATCAAAAAATGAAAAAAAACACATAAGGCCTATAATCAATGAAATATGATACTATGAACTCGGTCCTGGGGACTGAGGGGAACTGGCATGGAGGAGGGAATGGACTGGGGTGACTAAACCGCGGAATACTTCCTGGAGGAGGAGAGGAAAGAGGGGAGGAGGCTGTGAGGAGGTGCAGCACACCAGGCCCAGGCCTGGAGGCAGGGGCGGTAGGTGCTGGATGGATCTGGAAGGGCAGGTGCCGGGGCATAGCCTCACCCTACTCTGCTATCCCGCAGGTGCCAAGAGGAATGCCCCTTCGGGACCTTTGGCTTCCAGTGCTCCCTGCGCTGTGACTGCCACAACGGGGGTCAGTGTTCACCCACCACCGGTGCCTGCAAGTGTGAACCTGGCTACAAAGGCCCACGCTGCCAGGAGCGGCTGTGCCCCGAGGGCCTGCACGGCCCAGGCTGCAGCTTGCCCTGCCCCTGTGATGCCGGCAACACCATCAGGTAGGAGCTGGGGACGGGTGAGCAGGGGGCAGGGGTGGGGTGGGCCCTGGTGGAGAGGGGGCTCTCAGGGCACAAACCCCACCTCCAGCCAGATCATCCAGGCAGGCAGTGAAAGAGCTGGGACCTCAGCAATCACCTTCACTGGCCAGTCTGATGAAAAGAAGCAGGCCAACCTGAGACCCCACACACAGGAGCAGGAGGGAACTTGCTGGCCCTCAGGGAAACAGGGTGGGGATGGGTGGGAATGCGAGGGGCTGGGCTCAGGGTGCCACGGGCCCTGGGGGCGCTGTCGCAGAGAACTTTTCGCCTCCACACAGTCTGCATCTAACCAAGCCCTTTCCCAGCCCCAAGGGGCCCAGAGACAGGACCACCAAGGCAGAAGCAGGGGACGTGAGCCCCAGAGGGACAGTGTTAGAAACGACCTTAAGAATCAGTATGGCTGACCTGGGGGCTGCAGAGGGCTGTCCCCTCCGGCCGTGGCTAGGGTGGAGGAGCAGGAGGGACAGAGCGCAGGCCCTCGGCAGGGTCCTGGCTTGGGGCCAGCCTCTCCCTGCACTCTGTGTCTGTGGTTTTTAATCTGGGACTGGGATTATTTATCTAGGGATATCTGTATAGTTTGTCAACGAGTGATATTGCGCTGCCATTACGGTGACTGTCATGGTTCTATATAAATGCCCTCCATCTGTCCCGCTAATGTTGCATGTTTTTAGTAGTTTGGAAGTTTTGTATATTTATTGTATTAACAGAGTGTCATAAACTAAAATGCTGTTTACTGGATGTTTGTATAATTTAAAATACTGTATTAGCACTTCAGAGGCAGAAATTATGCCGAGGGCTTAATGTATATAGAAATAGCCACATTTGATTTTTAAAAAATAATCTGTGTATAATTCTATCATGTGCTACTAAACAAAATAAATAATATAAAAGGCTCAGTTAAAAAAAAAAAATAAAAAGTGGGGCTTGGGGACATCTGGGCTGAAGCGGGCCCCAGCCCTGCTTCCTGGAAGTGGAGATGCCAGAGCCGCCCTGGGCCACCTCCCCCAGCTCCCCTCCCTGCCTGCTTCCTGCACCAGCTGGCACCGCCCTCTGGTGATAAATGAGGCTGTCGGGCCCCAGATTAAAGCTTCAAATGAGGCTGTCAGGCCCCAGATAAATGCTTCCACAGCTCTCCATGTGGCCGCCTCTTATTCGGATGGTGCAGGGTGAGGGGAGTCTGCCTTCTCCCCTCAGGCCTGCAGGACAGCTCAGGGGAGGACCAGCTGCCCTGGGCAGTGGGTGCTGCTTCTGTTTGCAGGCCAGACAGAGATACCTCTGCTCTGTAGCCTTGTCTCTGGGGCAGCCAGGACATAGCCTTGGCCCTTCTTCATTTCGAGCTTTTGATTCTCCACACATCACCCAAGATCCTCGGGTCAGTGTAAGCAGAGGCCTCTTAGAAAGTGTTGTGGCTTTGACAGAATCTGTCCTCAGTCCTCAGTTCCTGGAGCTAAGTGGCTCGGGCAGTGCTATCTGCAAGGGCAGAGGGTTGGGAAGGAGACCATTAAGAGGGGGCCTTGGAGCCAGTGGAACGGGCTATATATGACTTAAGCATTCATTCGCTCAGTCATTCATTCAACAAACACTGAGAACCTGCAGGGCCGAACACAAGAAAGAAAGGGTCCCTCAGCACGAGTCCAGCCCTCAGGAACTTGAGTCTGGAGCACCTACCCACACTGAGGACCTCCTACCATATTTCTTCAAATACAGGACAACACCAGTAGTGAGGCACTGCTTTATTTTATGTACTACTAAAACTGAGCCATGACATACCATTGACTGCATAGCACATCCATCAGAGATCTGAAAATGTGGGGCAAAGTGCATCTTAGAATTAATGAAATATATGCAGCTGCCTGCTGGGTCCCAACATGTACTCAAGTAACTGTGACCCAGGGCTCTGTACAGAAAGCACCATAGGAAACCGCTTCACTGGTCAGGGAAGGCTTCCTGGAGGAGGTGGCTTCTGGGCTGGGTCTGGAGGGCAGGGTGAGAGCTCCAAGACTCTAAACACAGGGTTCCCACATGGCCGGTCGGGGGACTGGGCAGCTGCCTCAGGCTGTTCCACGGGTGAGGGGCAGCACCAGGAACCCCTACCCCTGCGGGGAAGCCAAGGGAGGACCATGTCAGGGACAGGAAGCTAGGCTGCCACTGAGGTCCAGTGCAGGGAGAGTCCCTGCCACAGAGATCCAACCAACCCCCAAATTAAAGAGCTATTGTTTTCTTCCCATACCCAAGCAGCCGTGCCCTGCATAATTTATTCCTCCTCTGAAGGAGTCCTCGATGCATTATTAATCTGGAAGGACTCCCTCTTCTCCATCGCTAATCTCAGCCCATTCAATATTGATGATTATTTGCTTTACTGTCTTTAACACGTGTCACATTTCAGGGGTTGGGAGGCAGTAGTGCTTCTTAAGCGTGGGGACCCCGAGAGCGCCTGACAGCCAACCCCCCAGGCTCGGTTCCTCCGTGTCTGCTTGACTATCTCCTTGCAGGGAGCTGTGTCACAGCCCGAGCTTGTGGGTCTCTGCAGCCTCAGCACGGAGCCTGGCACAGAGCAGACCTTCAGGAAAAAGAATCGCTGAATTCATCTTAAATCTCCCATTCCTCTAGGGTGGCTCTGCTCCTGAGCTGATGTCACCCTATTTTTTAAAAATATTTCACCCCTTCCCCTTGGCACACGGCCCCAGTGACTGAGCCCCCGACACTCACTGAATTTTTATGTAGTCTAACTCAGGATTTCTCAGCTTCGCCACTGCTGATATTTTAGGTTGTGGACAGCCATCCTGTGCATTGCAGGATGTTTAGCAGTATCCCTGGCCTCTGCCCACTAGATGCCAGCAGCAATACCCCAGCCCCAAGTTCTAACAACCAAAACGTTTCCTGGGTGGGGTGGGGGGAGGCAGAATTGCCCGAGGTTGAGAGCCTGTGGTCTCACTGCACCTCTCTCATGCTTCACTTGGCTTTGTTCTCAGGGACACAGAGAACAGCTCTCTTCCTCTGTGTGGACACAGGTCACTCCTCTCTTCCCGTGAGCCTTTGTCCCATTCTAGAGCCTTCTCTTGGGATCCAAGAAAAGCAGAGGGATGACTCTAGGACTCCTAATCCCAAGGCAGTTAAGCTGTAGGTTCTGGGTAAGTCTGGGACCTCTCAGTCCTGGCCTTAGAACTACCTCTGCCTGAGTCAGTGTCCTGATACGTGTACTTCTCCTCTGTCTTAGTTTCCCAATCTGTCTATCACCTTTTGTCAGCCCAGTGGGGGGTAAAAGTTTTCCTGTGGTCTTTGAAAGTGAAGCTTCCACCCAGCTCCCTGAGAGACAGAGTGTGGGATCCCCAGAAGCCTTGCCTCATTTCCCCGCTGGCTTCTGCAAGAGCTTGCAGCAGAGCCCCTCCAAGACAGCTTGCCAGGAAGGCCTTGAGCATCTTTCCTAGAGAAACAAAGTCTTCCCAACCCCCAACCATAGAAAACCCTCCTCAGCTAGCCCCAGCCTCTCCCGCCTCTGTGCCCCTCTGGAGAGGCTGCTTCAAAGAGGTTGAACCCACGTGCCCTGGGAAGGAAGAAGTGGCTGGTGAAATTCCCCACACTTCCTGCCCTTTATAAATGCTTTGTAGCACACACAAAGCAGCCTGCTTCCTTCATAAAGGAATAACCTTGAGAAAGTGAACACCTGTGCGTCAGACCTTGTCCATGGCCCCTCCACAATTGGATTGTCATAGACGAATTCCAGCAGCCATGATTGTGGATTACCTTTGAAAGATTTGACTTAGCCACCAGATGCAGCATTGATAGAAATCTCAGAGCAGCCAGGAAAAACTGGCAGAAAATTCCACCCTGAAAAGATTCCTGTATTGTTCAGCTTTCGGCTCCTATTAACTTGTGATTAATCTATGTCTGGGGGAAATGGAGAAAGGTGAGGGAAAAAAAAACAAAACAGAGCAAGCCGAACCAGCCTAACCAGCAGTCACTTGCCTGCCATGTGACCCAAGGGAATGGCTCTGCCACCAACGGGGCAGGGAGCAGGGGACACCAGGGAGAGGGAGAGGGAGATGTGACAAAGGTGCCGAGAGCATGGTGATGGCAGTTTTCAGTCCTAATCACTGAGCCAGCGATCATTCCCCACCCTCTTTTCAAAGGGATTTTGGAGTTTCTGTAATAAGTGACAAGTAATCAAATTAAGAAAACAGAGGTGTTTTGTTTTTTAAAATAGAATTTTAGGGATACGAAAGGAGAGAGAAAGAAATTATCTCAGGTTTGGTTTTGAGCTTTCTGGTTTCTCAGAGTAAAAAGGTAAAATTGGTGTTGAGACACACCCCTAAGCATCCAAAACACCGGCGGGTAAGATGGAAAGCAGAAACACAGGAGAGCTTAGAGGCCAGCGTTTGCCAGCTCACTGTGCATCTAGTATGCTATTCACAGGGTGGTCTTCACACCAGAGCAAGGACCTGTAACGAGAGAATCTCTTGGAAGAAGGGCAGAAGGACGCCTCAGACCCTTCAGAATCTCAGGGGCTGGACAGAGCTGATCGCGGCAGCCAACGCTGCCGGGTTACTTCCTGGGTCCAAGCATGTCAGTCTCCACGACTGTGACCGAGCCAGTCCCTCTGAACCTAAACCAAAACCTCAGAGGAGACCCCTGAAAAGTTGGAACCGAGAAAGGCCATGCCTTAGGGCTTTGCTGGGAGTGTTGGGGACAGAGAGGAGCACCCCACAACTGTCTGGCTGAGGGTCAAGGCCACCAAGTAGGGGCCCCCTGCCCCATGGCACCCGTGCAGGCCACTATTTCCCCTTACAGTGTGGGACCCAGGGAGGAATTTTTCTGGAACCATGAAAGTCAGGAAGTCTTCAAACATCCATTCTTTACACACATTCGTTTTTACATATTATAATTTTTATCACTTTTTATCTGTTTATGAATATAATAGATACTCAGTTTGAGAAAGTCAGAGAATACATAGAAATTTAAAGAAAAAACTCATAATTTCTCAATCCAGGGGTGAGTACAAAAACCATTTTGTTGTAATTTGTTCATTCTTCATCCATTTCTGTTTCACTTTTTTTTCGTATTTTAGATCATGACTTTATACACAATTTGCTTATTTCACTTACCCTTATGTCATATCATTAAATAGACTGGAAAACATTTGAATACTTCTCTAACATGCCTTCATATGAACTGTCATAATTCATTTAACCAGTACCCTGGTGTCAGAGGCAACATGAGGCAGTGACCAGAACATGGCCAGACAGACCTGGGTTTGAATCCCAGCTGCCACTGAGTTAGTGGTGTGACCTTGGACAAGTCATATAACCTCCAAGTGCCATCTGAAAAATAGAGGCTCTAATGCCTAACTCACAGGCTTACTTGAAGATTAGAAATATAGGTGTAAAGTGGCTGGTGCTTTAATAGCCTGGTCACATATTATTTATTATTATTTAAATTGCCCCCATTTTCCCACTGTTATAAATAATGCTTTGGGGAACATCTCCATGCATAAATCTTTCTCTACAACTGTGACTATTTCCTTAGGATAGATTCTTAGAAATGGAATTACAAGACCAAAGGGTCTGAATATTTTTAGGACTCCTGATATATAACCCCACATTGTTTTCCAGAAACCTTTACCAGCATTGAGCATTGTCCCTTTAAAAAAAAAAAAAAAAAACCTTACCATTTTGATAGAGAAAAAGTGATATCCAATTGTTGTTTTGACTTGATGATTAATGAGACTAAACATTTTCCAAAATGATTATTAGCTACTTGCACTTACTATTCAGGAACTGTCTGCTCCTGTCCATCCCTCATTTTCCATGAGAAAATCAGGGCTCCCAGAAATTGGCTGGGCTTCACACAATTAGTTTGTCCATTAATTCATTTGCCAAATATGTATTAGTATCTTCATGGTGCCAGGGACCCTGCTGGCCATTGGGGTACAATACAGAAGTGAAATAGACAGACAAAGGGCCCTCCCCCATGGAGCCGCCACCTGGTGGAGAGACAGGTGATAAACAAGTCAACAGACAGAAGATAATTACTCGTAGTAAAAGTACTGTTCATTCCCAAATATTTAATTGGGCAGTGAATATGAGCCAGGCACTGGGGATCCACCAATGACCCAGGGAGACAAAGCCCATATCCTCGTGGAACTTAGCAGAACCAAGATTTGTACGTAGGCGCCTCCCACCAGCCCAGAGCATGCGCCCTTGGACCATATCCCTTGAGTTGGACTCCAGGGCAAGGAAACAGATGACACAGGGAATCCAAGAGGCTTGTCTCTGACATCCAGCGTCTTCTCTGGAGTGTTAGTCTGGGTTCTCCCGGAAGCAGATGCCGAGAGCAAGAGATTTACTAGGGACACAGCTATGAGGGAAAATGGGGAAGGGGCTGGGGAGGCTAGGGGAGCGTGAGACTGCAATGCAGGTCTGACCTGTGTGAAGGAAAGCGGGAAGGAAGGAAGGTTGATTGGAAAGTTTTAGACTGAAATTCTAAGAAAGTTTGGCAAGATGGGGAGTCTTTAAGCCAAACTTGTCCATCAGAGGAGTCCCAGATTTCCCAGGAATGTGTCGACCTTAATATCCCTGCTGTGCTCTAGCTGAGAGCAGCCCAGGGGAAGTGTGACCTCTGAGAAAATGTAGTGATGGATTTCAGACACAGTAGCTAGGGCCATCAGTCAATTACACTCCCCACAGAAGCTCTGAGAAGAAAATAGTCACCACACCCGGCATCATGGATGCATATTGGCTGTTGGATCAGACCTCTGCCAGCCAGAGTTTGCCTGACTCTCTAGCGGTCATGCCAGGCAGGCCCTGCCTCCAGCCAAATGGTTCTTTCGCTGGGCTAGCCAGAGAGGGGATGGAGACGATCTTTTCTGCTCTTAAAGAGCCCTAGCAATGCCTGGATGGAGGGTATCCTCTCCAGTACAGACATTGCCATAGAGGGGAGGCCACATCTGCCCCAGGGCTCCATTTTAACTCAGCAAATGTTCATTGAGTACCTACAATATGCAGAGTAACTGGGTCTCACTGCAGCCCTCTTGTGCCTGCCCACACACTGGGCATCTGCCTTGGGTGCAGAGTGGGTGAAGCACTGGACCTCACAGTCCATAAGGGAAGAGGCTGCCTCCTGCTTTGGTCTCTGTGTATTTGTATTATAAAGAGCACTTGTTTGGGAGTCCGGAGACCTGTGTCTAATCCTGATTTTGCCACTTCCTTGCTATGTAACTTTAGGCAAATTATATAACAACTATGAGCCTCAGTTTCTTGGGGCTAATAAGACCATGTAATCTTGGCATCGTCTGGCAAAGAAATAATACATTAAGAAATTTAACCTCGGAACTTCCCTGGTAGTCCAGTTGTTAAGAATCTGCCTTCCAATGCAGGGGATGGGGGCTCGATCCCTGGTTGGGGAACTACGATCCCACATGCCGCGGGGCAACTGAGCCCGCATGCCACAACTAGAGAGCCCACGTGCCACAACTACAGAGCCCACGTGCTCTGGAGTCCGGGCTCCACAACTGCAGAGCCCACACGCTCTGGAGCCCACACACCACAACTAGAGAGAAGGCCGCGCCACAACAAAAGATGCCACATGCCATAACAAAAGATCCCAGGGGCTGCAACTAAGCCAAAAATAAATAAATAAATAAATAAATAAACAATTCACAACTGGGGGAAAATACTTGCAAAAAAAAAAAAGAAAGAAATTTAACTTCAGAGGCCCTTCGATCCTGCAGCCCTGGGCAGACCAGACTTGGGGTGGGCCGAGGGTGGAATATGGCCACATTCCTGACCAGACTGTCCTCTCATCCTTCTCTCAAATGCTCAGCTGCCACCCAGTAACTGGAGCTTGCACCTGCCAGCCGGGGTGGTCTGGCCACCACTGCAATGAATCCTGCCCTGCTGGCTACTATGGCGATGGCTGCCAGCTGCCTTGCACCTGTCAGAACGGTGCCAACTGCCACAGCGTCACTGGGAGCTGCACTTGTGCCCCAGGCTTCATGGTAAGATGGGAGGGGACTCCCATGGCCTCTCCGCCCACCCCCGCCCCTACACAGGAAAGGAGGGGCCAGCTCCTCCCACTTCCAGGTGGAATCAGGGAGTGTGGCCCTGTGCCCATGGATGCAGAATGAGGGTGTCTCCATGTGCCACTCAGAGATAGAGTCCATGACCAGAGAGCTGCCAAGGCTGTTCTTAAAGGCCAATTCTACTGGGGTTTGTAACTGTAAAAGTAATGGAAGAAAGGTGTCTTTCCATTGTCCCCTCACCCTGAAACACCAGTTGTCTTCTTTGCTGTTTGGACAAAGAAGACAACTGGTTTGGATATTGCGTCCATATCCTATGCACACAATATTTTTCCATCATAATAACCACAGAGCACATAATAAGCACAGAGTTTTGTATTTTGCTTTCTTTTTTCCCATATTTGCTGCTTGGGCTTCTTAATTGTTATTTTAAATGGCTGCATGACACTGCAGGAGCTGATGGACCCCCCTGCTGACTCAGCCATTCCCTTACTGCTGAATACTGATTTGTTTCCAATGTTCACAACAAATGTTGCAATGAACATCTTCCTACAAACAACATTTCCCCTCCTATTGAATTATTTCCTTAGGGTGACTTCCCAGGGTCAGTGGGCATAATGTATTTATGGCTCTTGATGGATGTGGCCATATTATTTTCCTCAAGGGTTATAGAAATCTACACCGCCACCAGCCATGTATGAATGTACCTATTTCAAAACAACTCTGCTAACATTCTTTTCTTTTTTTAATTTTTGCTAATTATATAGGTAGAAAATGGCTTCTCAATATTGCTCTAATTTGCATTTCTCTGATTACTAGGGAGAGTAAATCTTTCCCCCACGTGTTTGTTTACTATTTGTATTTCCTCATGAATTATGCAGGTCTTTATGAGGTTTGATTCTAGGGAACTTGACATTGGAAGTGGAATCCTGTTCAATGGCGGGGGCATGCCCAGTGGGTCTGAGGACCCAAACATTCAGGGGACCCCCGTGGCCAGATTTTTTATGGTGCTATAAGAAGTGGTTTGTGTAGTACAAAGAGTGGCCTTTGCAACCAGCCCAGGGTCACATCCTGGCTGTCCTACTCACCAACTGTGTGACCTTGGGCCAGGGAGTTAACCTTTCTCAGGATCAGTTTCCTCACCTGTGGAATGGAACACCTTCCTTGCAAAGTTGCTGTCAGGTGTAGAGATGGGCTATACTGTATGGAGTACCTTGCCTCAGTGCTTCTCAGAGTTTAGTGAACTCAGAAACCGCCAGCAGACCTTGGTAAAGTGCAGGTTCTGATCCGGTAGATCTGAGGAGGTGCCTACGGTCCTGCATTTCTTTTTTTTTTTTCTTCAAATATTTATTTTTTATTTATTTATTTTGGCTGTGCCGGGTCTTAGTTGCAGCACGCGGGCTCTTCGTTGCGGCATGCGGACTTCTTAGTTGCGGCATGCGAACTCTGTGACATGCGAACTCTTAGTTGCGGCATGCATGTGGGATCTAGTTCCCCCACCAGAGATTGAACCTGGGCCCCCTGCATTGGGAGCGCGGAGTCTTACCCACTGGACCACTGGGGAAGTCCCGGTTCTGTGCTTCTAACGAGCTCCCAGGTGATGCCAACGCTACTGGTCAGTGGGCTCACTTTGAGTAGGAAGGGGATGGTGCTCAACTTGGGCTGCCCATTGGAATCACCTGGGGAGCTCTACAAACACTGATGCCCGGGCCCCCTCCTGGAGATGCTGATATATTTGGTCTGAGTGTGGTCTGGTTGTGGCCAGTGTGCTGCCAAGGTGGCGATCCACTGGAAGGAAGCCCTTGTCATGATGTAAGAGTACAGGTTTGCGTGGTGACAATGTCTCTTGTGGGCAGGTTGCCCCTGGTCTATACAACAAAACTCTGTTCGGCTCCTTCTTCCCCCTCCCCAACGCAGATAAAACTGGGTGACGATGACTCCAGTGGCATCTTCAAAAGAGAAAAAGATCTGTCCCTCCTGCAAGTTTCCTCTCTAATTTACCTTTATTGGTGTGAGCTTGGTCCATAACTTCCATAGAAAAATGGAGTGCCCGAGATTTGGGGTTTGGGTAGGAGCGAATGGTTGTTTGGGATTAAAAGTCTCACCTAGTCAAGTGATCAGGTGACTGAAGCCAAAATGAATTGACCACGCAAGACTTCTCGGGGGACATCCAGACCCCAGTCCTAGCTTGGCTAGCAGGGTAGTTCCGACTTTGGGCAAGTGGCTTCCGCTCTCAGGGCCCTAGTTCCCTCATCTGTAAATGGCGAGTGTGCAGGGGGAGATGAACTGACTGATTTCTAAGATGGTCTACTATGCAGACTCCACGGACCAAGTCAGGAAACACACCCTTCTGGAGGAAATGAGAGAAAGTAGGAGCAAGTGCGTGTGTGTGTGTGTGTATTGGCCAGGGGAAGGGGGGCTCACTGAGGGTGTTATAGTCTGATTGTATACATTGTCCGTGGGCCTCCCTGTTCCCCCTTCTTCACCCCCAGCTGCCTGCCTAGTCACCGCTCCTCAAAAGAAGGGGAAATCCAGGCCCTGGGTGGGTGAAGGTTGTGGGTGGTCCTGGAGAGGCTAGTGTCTGTGGGCCCACTGTCCCCAGGCTATGGCTCCAGGAATCTGGAGGCCAGGCCACTGCCTCTCTTCCTCCCATCTGGGATGCAAATGACTTCCTGCTCTTGAACTCTGGGGGACTTGGCACTTGTAGGAATCATCTTGATGTGGAGTCCCACCTGCCTGGGGCTCAGGGCTAAATAAGACAGATTGTGAGCCAAGCGGCCCTGGTGAGACCCTGTGAATTCCCATCCATCTCCTCCTGCCAAGCCTCATTTTACCTGGAAAGGTTCTTTTGGGGCGCTGTCGGGTGTTGAGCAGGAGCTGCTTGAGGTGATTACAGAATAGTCAATTGCTCTCATCCAGCGCGACTCATTCCCACACACACCAGGTTCCAAGGGGGAAACCAAACTATTGCCCTCACCCCAGCTTCTGAATGAATGCAACTTACTGCAGTTAGCCAGCTCTGGTCAGGGTGGGAGATCAGAGCAGTTAGAAAGCAGACTTGGCTGAGACCCTCCCCAAAATGTCCTGCAGTCAGTGATAATTAGCATTGCCTTTATTTGTTAGTCGGTTTGTGAATTTATGCACCTGCCTTTTTCCTTGAAAGAGTTTTAAGATGGGCAATTAATTTGAGACTAATTAAAAGAACCCTTTTCTGAGAGTTTGGAGACCTTGAGCCTCAGCTCAGTAACCTTGGACGTGTAGCTTTACCTTGCTGGGCCTCAGTGTCCTCATCTATAAGGTGAGAGTCACATCAGTCCCGTCTGCTATTGGATGTGAGTAGCCAACATGGTAATGGATGTGAGGCCATATCCTCAGCTGTCCTCTCCCATCAGAGCTCTTCCTGCCAAGGGCTCTTTAGGGAGGATGTTGGGATACATTTGTGAAAACAGAGTCTCTCAGAGTCTGAGGGCTGAGAATGGCCTCAGGCTCAACATAACCATGAGGAGTAAGTACTGAACTACCCCTGGGAGCCCAGTGGCATGCCTGATCCAGCCAGGTGGTCCCCACCCCCTGAGGCCATAAGAATGTGGGGCAGAAGCAAGCCCACCTGACACTCAGGGTGTTCTAACCCTCACACTCTTTCTCCTTCCTTCCCAGGACACTGGATATTTTCTCTGCCAAGCACTTGGGGAGCTGCTGGGGGTATGGAAAGGCTAATCAGATGCCCGTCCAGCCTTCTAAGCGCTTGTGCCCAATAATAGTCATGTTCACATTAGCAGCAAACACTTACTGAGTCCCTGCCTCATGCTTCATCTCTGTTCCTCACAGGAGCCCTACAGAGGTGCGCTTTCACGTGCCTCAGCTTGAGAATGGGGAGCTGAAGTTCAAACAGGATAAGTGACTTGCCCGTGATCACAAAGCCGGTAGTGGTGGGAGCCACCACAGCTCTCATCTATTAGATGATAGACTCTGACTGATGGGTCCCCATGGAACCACACAAATCTGGTTTCAGATCGTGGCCTTCCAATCCCCACTGTCCCTACTGAAAAGTCACTTATCCTGCCTAAGTCTGAATTTCCTCATCTGTTAAGAGGAGACTTAGCCATGAGAGTGAGAAACTTCAAATGGAAGGTTCATGGCTCAGGGCCTGGAACACTAGATGCCCAGTAAAATGGCAGTAATTGCTGGTGAAATGGGACAGTGTGGGAGAACATAGCTTCCCTCAAGCCCAGCACTCCCTTCCAAGGAGAGTGTCAGGATGAGTTATGCCCAGGGATTCCCGATGCAATAAAGCCATAAACGTGCACAGCTGCTGTTCCAGGCAGGTCCACCCAAGCACCTGTGGGTCGCCCTCAGTGGTCAGCGCTGCTGTGGGGTAGACATACCTGTCAGTGTTTGGGGAAATGAACATAGGGATGGAAGTGGAAAGAGAGTCTGGGCATATTACATGTTAGCTTGGTGGACATACCTGTCAGTGTTTGGGGAAATGAACATAGGGATGGAAGTGGAAAGAGAGTCTGGGCATATTACATGTTAGCTTGGCAGCAGCAATGGAATCACTTCGGGTATGTAATGCTGGACTACATTGGGGCTGCTGAGTGCGAGAAAAGAGCCCTGGGCTGAAAGGCAAGAAACCAAGTTCCTAGCTCTGGGTCTTCTAACTTTTGGGGCTTCCATTTCTCATCTATAAGATAGGAATGAAATTCTCTGTCCAACAGAAACAATGGTGTGGGAGCCAATCATTAAAATGGGAGTACTTAAAATTGGGCGTGGCATTGGTTCAGCACCTTGGACAGTTCCCACGAGCTTCTGCTCCAAAGTTGCTCTTGCCCTGTTAGAACCCAGGTTCCTTACCCAGCCCGAGCACCAGGGTGAACAGGGGTAGGGGAAGGCAGAGTGAGGGTCACATGATAGGGGTCTCAAGCTGGCAGAGTCCTGGGAGTGTCCAAGTGAGGGATGATTCAGGAAGTGAGAGGAGAGTATTGTGGTTGAGAGGACTAAGTGGAGCTGTCCATCCACTTGGAAGTTGGGGTCCCATCACCCCTCTCCATGGCTTCTCATTACCCACCAAATAAAGCTCAAACCCCAGTCCTTTGTAACCTGCCCTTAAAACTAGTTAGGCCACCCTAACCTCATCCCCTGCTATCTGCCACAAACCTGTGCTGTGGCCACACATATCCGCTTTTCCCCAAACACAGCGTCTGCTTTGGGCCTCTGCCTGTGCTGATTCTCAAGCTTTTCCCGCTTCCTAGAATGCCCTCCCCACTGTCTTTATCTCAGTCTCTGAAAATCCTTGTCAGCCTTTCAGGCTAAAATCAAAGGCTGCGTCTGCCATGAAGTGTTCCCTGAATATTCCTCACTTTAGAATTAACCCTTTCATCTCCTCTGTTCCTACAGCACACGGCTCAGAGTCTGTCTCCCTCCAACCCTGCACCTGCTACTGCCTTCCCCCACCACATGGCTACCATGTGAATATCTTGCTCAGGACACTTTGAAATGAATGAAAGTCTTGGGAAGAGCAATGAATGCCCTTAGCAGAAGTTTCCAGAACTGACCTTTATAGGAAGGAAATTCATGGCGTTTCCGAAGGGCCTTGCCAGCAGGGCGGGAGCTTAAATCTACCCGCTGGCTTCTCTGCACTTCAGATAAACAGGCAGCTGCCGTGGGACTGGAGCAGCTGTCCCCCAGCATCATCTCCAGGTTCTTTGGGCAAATGGTATGAGTTTCTACCTTATGCAATTCTATATAGTGGTGTTAGCCAGAGACTCTAGAGCCAGATTCCCTGCCTTCAGGTACCAGCTTCGCTGCTTATTAGTTGTGTGACCTCGGGCAAGATATAACCTTCCTGTGCCTCTGCTTTCTCATACGTGAAAGGGTAATAATAATAAAGTCCAATGAATTATTGGGCTGATTAAATTAATTCATACATATAAAATAACTAGAATACCTGGTATATTAGTAATCGTTCAACAAGTGTTCGCTATTATTATCATTATTGTTGGGGATGTTGCCACTGCTATTGTTGTTGTTGTTATTTACCCAAGGAGTCCCCCACGTGAAGAGGCTGACTGGTCCAGGCCTGAGTCCCCTGTTTGGGAGTACAGGTGGAAACAGGGGCTTGGGGAAGAGAGCAGAGTTAGTTGAAACTTCTTCCTGGCTGGGAGCTGCAGGGTTCCCAAAAGAGCAGCCACAGAATGAAGAATAGACTTTCTCATCACAGCGGGGAGAAGGCCAGTTTCTCAGCCCCTCCACATTCCTCTGCTGACCAGCTTTCCTTAATTAAGACCTCACCTACGTGGCCAGCCTGATGAAGCCTCTTCCACTCCTCTAAAACTAATTGTTGCCACTTTAGCACCTGGAGTGAACAGCCTGTGAGGTCACTGCCAGAGCTACAAAGACTTGATTTCCCAGACCTCCTCCCCGCATTGAGCCCGTGTGGCCAGGAGATAGGGGGCCCCCTGGTCATTCCTCAGCACAGATGCTCCCTTTCAACTCCAGCTATAAGGGGAACGGGGAATGTGGGAGGCGGGGGAGTGGGGCCTGGTGTCCCCTCCCATGGGATTCAGGGCCTGTATTTCTCCCCGGATGACAGAATTTCTATTACCTTAAAGGGCTCATCTATTTATGCTGCAATTTTTTGCAGCCCCGTCTGACGTTATTGAACCTTGCATACTGGTGAGGGAAACGGGCACTCCATCACCCAAATGAACAAACTAGTTTACCCATTTTTCTCCCCTCTCTCCCTGCTGTCCGTAGGTCACAGGCAAACCTCAGCTGCTCAGGCCAGTGAAGGCGGGAGGGGGATGAGAGTTACAAAATCCATAGCAGTGGAGCAGTGACTGAATTTTCCTCCAAGGTTTCCTATGTCCTTTAAAGACGTCACCCTCCCCCAGCACAAACACACACCCCCACCAGCTGGGTAAAGCACATTTCTGCCTCTTGTGTGGCTCTTGAGCTGAAACTAGGGAGAGAGGGCAGCTGCGGGGCCAGAAGAGAATGGGGACTGAAAATTAGAGCCGGGTGATGTATATAATGTGTGCGCATTTCCTGTTCTAATTGTTTCGTTCTTCGTCAGACTGTTAGCCCCATGCCTAGAAAACCAGCTTCTCATCCCCTGACCACCCCACCGTTGACTAGCTTCCTAATTATTATAGTAAAAGATTTTTCTGGATGCTGTGCTGGGGATGAGGAATTCACTGTCTAGCTGCCATGCCCGTGTGAGCAGAGGAGCACAGGTAGTGCAAAATAGCAGAAATGATCCAAAAATATAAACACATACACATACCCAGTCCAGTACTCAAATCCCAGCTCCATTGTCATCTGCTGAATGGCCTTGGCCCAGTTACTTATGCTTCTCAAGCCTTAGTTTTTCATCTATAAAATGGGAAATAATGGCACTACATCCTAATGTTATTCTTTGGATTGAATTAGATAAAATATGCACAATGCTTAGGAAAAAGCCTGGCATGTACTGAATGTTCAATAAATGATTGTCAAGGTTCCTTGTGTTTACTGGAGGTAAAGGTCATGGACTTTGGGGTCAGACAGGCCTGGATTGGAATCCCAAGTCTTCCGCTCTGTAGCTGTGTGACCTTAGGCAATGTACTCAGCCTCTTTGAGCCTTAGTTTCCCATCTGTTAAATGGGTTAATAATGCCTGCCCTTCTTGGTCTGTGTGAGCACAAAATGAGAATTACCCTTTACAGTGGCAGAGTTGGAAGAACGCTCAGTGCTTCCCTGGTGCACCCTCTCATTTTGCAAAGGAGGCAACCAAGGTCCAGACAGGGAAAGTGACTTAGGTCACACAGCAAATCATTGGCAGAACTGGGACGTGAAGCGAGTGACATAGCTCCCAGTCAGATGCTTTTTCCACCTTCACCTCCATCTCATGAGTTCGCTGTCCCCACAGCAGACACCTACTGATTTTTCCCAGGGCAGAGAGGGATAAGGGTGTCACCAGAGTGTTAAATCATGTTGGCAATTAATCCACAGAGCAAAATAGGGAAAATTGGTTTTATGTCACAAAGGCTGAGTCCAGCCTTCCCCCTCTGGGACTCCATGGTTTGTAGCTTTATTAGGGAAAATTGCTGACTCTTCTGTTCTAAAACATAAGCGATCCCCCTGTCACACCACCCTCTCCTGGCCGTGCTCCTCACGTCTTTATCACTGCCCTCATTACTGGGGTCCGGAGCTGGGGCTTGGGTCTCAGGCCTGGTCCCTGCAGCTCTGTCCATACAGCAGAAGAAGCTCTCGGGGCAGGTCTGAGGCGTCCATGCTTTAAACACTCCCAGTTTTCCTTTTGTCCGAGTCTCTGGCGATGGTGGGGTTTCTTCCCTTTCCGACTCCCAGTCCTGGCCACCCCGCAGACTCTACAGCGTGGGGCGGGGCCACGAGTCAGAGGAGCTTCCCTGAAAGGTCTGGAGGAAGTGGATGGCCGAGTGAGGGTGACAGTGGCCCACATTTGGAGCACTGCGGAACCGTGGCGGGCCCTAGGCCAGGCTCTCTGTTTTTCATACGTTATTTTACTTAATCCTCACAGCAACCCTGTAAGTAGGGGCTGTGAAGATCCCCACTTTGCAGATGAGGAAACTGAGGCTCAGAGAGCTGAAGTAACTTTCCCTAGTTGGTCCGTGGTCACCAGGAGCTGAGCCTATAGCTGTTTGAATCCAGAGCCTACACTTTGAGCCACAAACAAAAGTTGTCTGGAGAGGAGAGGGCCGTGGATCTGTGGTAAATAGCCAGCTTTGACACTCTCTCAGGCCTTTTCCCAGGAGAGGGGACAACCCTAGCTACCTTATTTCTCAGTTGGAACCTAGAGACTTCCCGCCCTTTGTCTTCAAGGGGAGGTGGCTGGGACCCTCAGTCTCCCTCCCTTACTGTGGGGCAGCACTTTACAGTTTACCCAGCTAGCTGTCTCACACGTAAGCTTGTTAAGGCAGCACTTTACAGCTTACCCAGCTAGCTGTCTCACACCTAAGCTTGGTAAGTCCTCACAGCTCTCCTGTGAGGAAAGCAGGGTGAGTATTGTTAGCCGTATCTCACAGATGAGGAAACTGCAGTTCAGAGCAGTTATAAGACCTGACCTATCAGGACCTCGAACTGGGCCTAGAACCCAGGGCTTATGGCTCCAAGGCCAAGCTCGCCTCAGGACAGCCGTGCGGGGTAGTCAGTGCTGAGCAGAGGCCGGCCGGGAGTCAGACCTGGGCTCCAACCCCGGCTCGGCCGCCTACTCACTGTTTGACTTTACCCACGTCCCTTCACCTCTCTGTGCCTAACTTCATCTTCTGCAAAATGGGGCACAAACCCCGCTCCCTGTATCCTCGGTCTGGGGTGAAGCTGAGATGAGACACGTTGCTGGGAAGGCTAGAAGCAGTGCCAGGTGTGTGCACCCAGAGGCGTGAGGGAGAGCAGTGGGGTCCAGGCCGCAGACTAACTCCCCCGCCAAGGCTGTGGGTCTGGAGCCAAGGAAGAGCCCACTCCCCACCTGCTACCCCTGCCCTGAAGCTCCAAAGCCCCACCTAGCCTGGCCCCTCCCCAGCCATCTCCCCACTGAGTCCTTAGCACCAGTAATTCCATCTGCAGGAGTAATTACGGACCCCAGGAGGGGAAGGGACTCCTGACAGAAGATGTCTGGAAAATGCAAAATGTTGCAGAAAAAGGTCATCAATAAACTACTTTAAGGTGGGGCGCATAGGAAGACTAACAATGGGGGTAAATGAAGAAAACGATCTCAAAAGTTCTCTCCAAAAACACTACCAAGTAATTGTTCTCCCCTCTCCTAAAAGTTCTGAGGAGCGTTAACTCCCTGAGACAGGCCCAGGGGAGCGGGGCCCAGGTGCTCCAGCCTTCAGCACAGCTGGCCCCGGCGAGCAGAGCTGTAGGGAATCCAAAGGAAAGAGTGGAAGCAGAGCAGGCTGGACGCCGCAGCCAGGTGGGCACTGGTGCTGAACCCAGCAGGCAGGAGGGAGTCACTGCAGTCCTGAGCAGGGCCGTATGACGGAACGCCGCCTCACTGGACCTCCACACCCTGTGTGGGGAGACGGTGACATCACGGCTTAGGGACCCAGCATGCAGTAGGTGTTCAGCAGATGCTGGTTCCCGTCGCTCCCCATGGCTCCGTGGAGGCTGCTGGCAGAGGGGGAAGAGCGTGAGGTTGGAGTCAGGACCCCTGAGATTGAATCTCAGCTCTGCTGCTCGCCAACGGGGTGACATCCTCACTAGCAGGACCACCTCCTGAGCCGCACTCTGGTCACCTCGCACGTGGAGCTCCTCCTAGGATGGTATAAGGATGAAACAGGGTAGGCACTACCAAACTGGCACAGAGTGGGTAAATCTTAAATTTCTTTTCTTCCATCTGCAGTGGGCTCGGGCTCAAATTCGGTCACGGGTAATCATCAAAATGCCTAAAGCATTTATAGCAATTCCTCTGGGCCAGACACTGTTCTAAGAACATTACATGTAATAATTTATTTAATCATCACCCCTACCCTTGGAAGAAAGTACTATTACAATCCCTGTTTTTGGAGATAGGGAAACGGAGACACAGAGAGGTTAATAACTTGCACAAAGTTTGTTAATCCCACCCCAATGATGCTGAAAAGGAAGAAGTTGCCCAAAGTCCCATAAGTGTCAGAGCCAGGACCTGAACCCAGTAGTCAAGTTCCAGAGCCCGCTGGTTTGATGCAGCCGTCTGCCACTGACCTGCCCCTTCCGTGGGCAAACCCAGAGTGACCCTCGCTGCCCCCCACCAAAAGGAAACCTTAAGCATGGCCACAGGGGTGCTCCAACTGTGAGAGCTGAATTAGGAAGTGGTGTCGAAATACAGGGCAACCAGGCATCTGTCTGGGAGCTGAGGGAAAGTGTCAGTTTCCCAGGTGGTGGTGTGGATAGAGCGCCCATTCATCACCATGACACCCATCTGCATCACGGTTCTTCCACTACACAATGCTCTCACATCCATCACCTCAGGTGTTCCCACAGCCCTCTGAGGTTAGATGTCGCCGTTGCCATTTTACACACAAGGACACAGTCATGGCAAGGTTACACAACTCTGAGCATCTTGGCCTTCCCCTCTCTCAAACCGGAGGCTGAGCCACTCCCCAAGCAAATGCTGCCGGGACAAACCCCTCCTGCCCCATCTCCCTCTGAGGCCTTGCTCCCCTCTTTTCCCCCAGGCCTGCAGCCCCAGACAGGCTTTGACCCAGGCCTGCAGCCACCTCATCCCTTCCTGCTGGGAGGTCTGAACTGAGCTGTCTTCAAACCTGCCCCCCGAGGCCTCAGGTTCTTAAATGGAGAGCACATCCCAGGCCCGTATTATGTATAGTGATGCATTCTATGAGAACTTATCTGAGACACCTCCGGGCCCAGAGGAAACCAGCTTTAAAAGACTTGAGTAATTTATAGAGTTGGGGGATGGGAAGGATGGACAGTGTGGACAGTAGAGGCAGCCTTTCCCACCTCCATTTCTTTCGGGTTTTTTTTAACTTATTTTTGGCTGCGTTGGGTCTTCGTTGCTGCGCAAGGGCTTTCTCTAGTTGAGGTGAATGGGGGCTACTCTTCATTGCGGTGCGCGGGCTTCTCATTGCAGTGGCTTCTCTTGTTGCAGAGCACGGGCTCTAGGCACGTGGGCTTCAGAAGTTGCAGCACCTGGGCTCAGTAGTTGCGGTGTGCGGGCTCTAGAGCGCAGGCTTAGTAGTAGTGGCGCACGGGCTTAGCTGCTCCACGGCACGTGGGATCTTCCCAGACCAGGGATCAAACCCGTGTCCCCTGCACTGGCAGGTGGATTCTTAACCACTGTGCTACCAGGGAAGTCCCCCTCCTCCATTTCTTTTTGTTCCCCAGTAAAAGCCTCTCAGTTTTCAACTTCTGGCCTTTCTTTGCATTCATTCTATAACTTTTTTTTTTTAATGATTCCACAGTCGATAAGCCACTGGATTTGCCTGAGTCTGGACTCTCAACCTCTCTCAAACAGAAAAGAGTGGCCCAGATGCCTGCCTTCAGGGGAGGGGTTTCCTAAAATAGGCTGAAACACAGAGTCACTTGCCTGCTCTCGGGGACCTGCCTTTGTCTTTTTTAAAAAATTTTATTGACGTATAGTTGATTTACAATGTTGTGTTAATTTCTGCTGTACAGCAAAATGAGTCACTTATACATATATATATTCTCTTTCATATTCTTTTCCGTTATGGTTTATCACAGAGTATTGAATATAGTTCCCTGTGCTTTACAGTAGGACCTTGTTGTTTATCCATCCTGTATATACTAGTTTGCATCTGCTAATCCCAAACTCCCAATCCATCTCTCCCCCACTCCCCTCCCCCTTGGCAACCACAAGTCTGTTCTTTATGTCTGTGAGTCTGTTTGTTTCAAAGATAAGTTCATTTGTGTCATATTTTAGATTCCACTTGTAAGTGATACCATATGGCATTTGTCTTTCTCTTTCTGACTTACTTTGCTTAGTATGATAATCTCTAGGTCCAACCATGTTGCTGCAAATGGCATTATTTCATTCTTTTTAATGGCTGAGTGATATTCCATTGTATACCACATCTTCTTTATCCATTCATCTGTTGATGGACATTTAGGTTGTTTCCATGTCTTGACTATTGTAAATAGTGCTTCTAAGAACGTAGGGGTGCATGTATCTTTTCAAATTATAGTTTTGTCTGGGTATATGACCAGGAGTGGAACTGCTGGGCCATATGGCAACTCTTTAATTTTTTGAGGAACTTCCATACTGTTTTCCATAGTTGCTACACCAATTTACATTCCCACAAACAGTGTAAGAGGGTTCCCTTTTCTCCACACCCTCTCCAACGTTTATTATTTGTAGACTTTTTAATGATGGCCATTCTGACCAGTGTGGGGTGGTACCTCATTGTAGTTTTGATTTGCATTTCTCTAATAATTAGCAATGATGATCATCTTTTCATGCGCCTATTGGCCATCTTTGGAGAAATGTCTGTTTAGGTCTTCTGCCCATTTTTCGATTGGGTTGGTTTTTGTTGTTTTTGTTGTTATTGAATTGTATTAGCTGTTTGTATATTTTGGAAATTAAGCCCTGTCAGTTGCATCATTTGCAAATATTTTCTCCAAGTCCGTAGGTTGTCTTTTTGTTTTGTTACAGTTTCCTTTGTTATGCAAAAGCTTATAAGCTCGATGAGGTCCCGTTTGTTTATTTTTGCTTTTATTTCTATTACCTTGGGAGACTGACCTAAGAAAACATTTGTACAATTTATGTCAGAGAATGTTTTGCCTATGTTCTCTTCTAGGAGTTTTATGATGTCTTGTCTTATATTTAAGTCTTTAAGCCATTTTGAGTTTATTTTTATGTATGGTGTGAGGGTGTGTTCTAATTTCATTGATTTACATGTGGCTGTCCAACTTTTCCAATACCACTTGCTGAAGAGACTGTCTTTTCCTCATTGTATATTCTTGCCTCCTTTGTCAAAGATTAATTGTCCATAGGTGTATGGGTTTATTTCTGGGCTCTCTATTCTATTCCATTGAGACATATGTCTGTTTTTGTGCCAATACCACATTGTTTTGATTACTGTAGCTTTGTAGTATTGTCTATAGTCTGGGAGGGTTAAGCCTCCTGCTTTGTTTTTTTCCTCAAGATTGCTTTGGCAATTCTGGGTCTTTTATGGTTCCATATAAATTTTAGAATTATTTGTCCTAGTTCTGTAAAAAGTGTAATGGGTATTTTGATAGGGGTCGCATTAAATCTGTAGACTGCTTGGGGTAGTATGGCCATTTTAAGAATATTAATTCTTCCAATCCAAGAACATGGGATATCTTTCCATTTCTTTGAATCATCTTCAATTTCCTTTATTAATGTTTTGTAGTTCTCAGCATATGTCTTTCACCTCCTAGTGAGGTTTATTCCTAAGTATTTTATTTTTTGATGCGATTTTAAAAGGGATTGTTAGTTTACATTCCCTTCCTGATATTTCATAGTTAGTGTAAAGAAATGCAACCAATTTCCGTATGTTAAACTTGTATCCTGCTACCTTGCTAAATTCGTTTTTCAGTTCTAGTAGTTTTTGTGTGGAGTCTTTAGGGCTTTCTATATATAGAAAAATATGGAACACTTCACGAATTTGCGTGTCCTCCTTGCAGAGGGGCTATGCTAATCCTCTCTGTATCATTCCAGTTTTAGTATGTGTGCTGCCTGAAGCAAGCACCTGCCTTTGTCTTTAGGGTAAAGTTTGAAGCCTTCCTGGCTGGGCCAGTCTGACCTTCAGGCTCTTGTCCCACTGCTACCCTTCAGCCGTGGTGCTCTGGAACATCCAAATGGATTGCCTTAACCTGGAGACACACCCACCCTCCCATGTACAGTGTCTCCTCTTTACCTTTGTTCAGTCTGTCCTTTCCCTGGAATGCCCTTGCTCTCTATCCTCCTGGCCAAATTCTGCCTGTGCATCCATACACGATCGGCTCAGTTGCCATCTCCTCATAAAGCCTACTTGCTTTCTTCCTATGGGACACAACCTTTCCATAGGACACTGCACACCCACTCTGGTGGCACACTGTGGATGATTCTGTCCTCTCTACTAGACAGAAAGCTGCTGGAGGGCAGGTCTTTCTGATTTGTCCCTTTTCCCCATCGTGCCGGCCTCCTAACCCCAGTCCACTCCCGGGCCTGCACAGAGAGTGATCAGTTAATCTCACTGAATAAATTCCCAGGTCCTTTAGAAGCGTCCCCTAAGTCATGAATGTGCCACATTTTGCTTGGACGCTAGTAAACACCCCCCATCAGCCCCTGCAGGGCCCTCTGTCCCCCACAATCTGGTTCCCACTTGGGACATTATCACTGTCAACATAGTCAGCCTCTGGCTCTGCAGGCCACCGCCCTGGGCCCACACCTCCCAGCCATCACCCCAGAGGAGCTGGGTTCTGCAGTACACATGCACACACACCCCATATATCCGACCCCACAAAGCGGACCCAGCGTGTCCTTGCCAGGCACACCACGCGCAAAGCCACTGTGGTCAAATCCCCCCTTGAGGCTCTATGACCAGGATCAGCCCAATGTCTGACATGTAGATGCTAAGCTTACCCCACAGCTGTCACACCACTGACACAGAGCACACTCACACCAAAGTCACACGCTGCATAGACCGTGCATGGGGCAGCGGGCTGGCGGGGGTGTGTGGCCTATAAGCTACTATTCAAACCAAGACACTGGGACAGCAAGCCAAAATCCTATCCCTAACCTGCTTTTCCACACAGGCAAAACATTTGTACATCTGGTATACATAGGGCCCACGTGTATTACTCACATGACATACATCAGGAGTGGGTACCACTCCTTGCACACACACACACAGGCTCACCAAAAACAGCCTGCAGAACATCTGGAAGCAGAGAGGCGGCCCACCTGCACCCTTCCCATGCTACAGTCTCATCTTGTGCTGCTGCCCCCTCCACATTCTACCCTCACACTCCTCTAAATGCTCGTGAAGACCCTCCCAGTGTGGGATTTCCCAGCACTTTAGAGCCACTGTTCTTTGGCACTTTTTAAAACCACTAGGGAAATCATGAAACCTAATGCAGAGTGATTGAGGCCATATGCTGTCGGTGTTTGCCCAGAAAGTCCCGAAGATTCCAGCCCAGGCTTTGCAGGGAAGCCTCGTTCTGTCTGCTAAGGGAGTAGGACCCAGAAGGGCTACGAGAGATGTCCTGATCCTCTGTGACCAGAATCATCCCCACCTCCCAGGTACTCAGGAGCTGCAAGAGCACTTGACAGGGCTCAGTGCTGGGAGAGCTGGAGGAGGGAAGTGAAGCCAGGAGCGGGAAAGTGAAGCTGTCATAAGAAGCTCCCTTCTCTTTACTAAGAGCTGAGGCCGGCCTGTGCGTGCGATGTTGCGAGCGTCCCAAGGCGTCATCAGCACCAGCAGTAGCTTCATCACCGTCACTGTAACCAGCTTTCTCTCTTTCAGAGGATGTACATTATTTGATGGATGTTGGCACAATCCCCAGTCGAACACTCGCTCCCACTACCTGTTATTCCATATTAGCTTTATTCTTTCAAGCCTTAAAGGCCTTTGGACTTCAGGAGCCTTGTAACATAAGATACAAATACCCCCTAAAAGTTCCCTCCAAAAGCCCCTATTAGCCATTCCCGCCTCCACTGTCAGCATATATTTAACATCAAATGTGTAGAAAAGCACTGACTACAGGGCCTGGTATATAGTAGGTGCTCAGGACATTGGGGTCCCTGTCACTGCTGCCCTGTCTGCGGTCAAGGCAGCCAGGTCTAGAGGAAAGAGACTGGGCTGTGGAGTCGGTTGGCCCCTTTCCCACAGTGTGACTCAGGGCAAGTTGACCCCTCCAGCCTCGCTTTGGCCTCTCTCCAGGATGGTTCTCTCTCTGGATAAGTCATTCCTTCCCTGCAGGGCTGTTATAAGAACAAAAGGAGACAAGGAACAAAAAGTGCCTGGCACAGGCTAGCACCAAGGGGGAGGTTAAAAATCTGAGTCTCCTTCCTCCTATCTCCAGCACTGGGGATGGGTCAGTCTGTCCTAAGCCAAGGGTCAGCCCTGTCTGTTGGGGTGAAGGGGCGTGGACACCAGTAAGGACCAGAGTCTTGCCCACACCTGCTCCCCCTTCTCCAGGGACTGCCCACTATGCATGTACCCAGCATGCAAAAACATTTCCAGGGATTTTAGACTTGAGAGCCTCCTGATAAGATACAAATACCTCTCAAGAGTGTTCAACAAGCCCTTATTAGCCTGTGATGCCTTCTTGGAGCTCAGGAGAGGCTCTCGGAGGAGGGAATGGTTGGAGAAGAGAAAGGGGCTACAGATGGGACAAGGGCATCAACACAGAGGAGAAAAGAAACTTGGTTTTACCGTCGAAGTCTCCAGGAGGACCCCAGCTTGGTTTACCAGCTTAGTTTACCAGCGAAGTGAACAAGGCCTGAACTTGATCCCAAATGTCCTTTTTTGGCCACACTCACTGTGTCTCAGGTCTTCCTGAAATGTCTTGGTATCTGTTTGGGAACTATTAGGAGGTGTCTGTGCTCCTCTAGGGAGACCTCTTGAGGGGTCAAATTTATATAGCATATTTGTGCAAATTAGGAAAAAACACCCCTTTCTCAAGACATTCTACTGACGTCTGCCAAAAAACTGATGTAATATATACACAAGCTGTAGTGATTGCCATATGAGTGGCACCTCTAGAGTTGTGCAGTGCACAGCCTGCACAACTGTACAGAGCAGCCTCAGGTCACTGACAGCCTACTCATGTTGGACAGACCTAGGGTTTCCAGGCCTCACCTTCAGCCCTTCTCCACCTGTCCCCCAGGGGAGCCAGGCAGAATGAGTCAGCCGCACAGGCCCTGGGCATTACACCCTTGGCACAGGGAAGCAGGGATGGGGATGGATGTGACAAGTGGCCTCTGTCCCTCTCTCCCTCTCATCTCTCTGGCCCTCTGCTCCTCATGCCTTATGCAGAGTTTCTCTTCCCCAACATGCATCCACTGTCAGTTGCTGGTTTATCAGTGACACACTAATTAGGTCCAGTGAGGTTTGCTCTGCATTGGAGAGGCCTCTGTGGCTGGCATTCAGTCCAAGCTGTTCTCTCTTTGCCTTGTGGACCGCGTGTCACTCTTTCTCCCTGGGAAATCACAAATGAGGCTCCCCACCTGGGAGTCCTACTGCCTGAGCCCTCAGAGCTGGGAGTGGCGGTGACCGAGAAGGGTAGGCAGGGGGACTGTAGCAGCCCAGGGCTGGCACTCTGCTTGGCAAAGAGCAGATGCTTGCCTGACAAGGGGCTCTGTAAACAGTGAAGCACATTCCACATGTGTGCTTCTGGCATTGAAGTGCCATTGGGCACCTAAATCAGCTTGCGTTGGTGGCCCTGAAACTCTAGGAATAGCACGGGAGAAGAGGGGAATAGGAGCAACCAGAGGAGTGGGGAGGCCACTGCAGAACATCTGGAAGTAGGGAGAGGCCTAGCCTGAGCCCTTTCATGCCACAGCCTCATCTTGTGCCTCACCCTGTGCCTCACCCTGCTGCCGCCACTAGAGGGTAAACTCCACGAGAGCAGGGACAAGCTCTGTTCCGCTCACGGAGTATCCCCTGGCCTAGCACAGTGTCAGACACATACTAGTGCTTCAACAACATTCCCTGAATGACTGAATTAATTCAACCCATAGGCACTGAGCACTGACTGTGGTCGAGGCACCATGCTAGGGCCAGGGCCATAGGGCTGAGGAAAAGAGACCCAGTCCTTACCCTCATGGAACTTACAATCTAGTGAATGAGAGCTGATTTTGTTTTAATTCATCACAATTGTGAAAAGTGTCACAAAGGAGCAGGGAACAGGGAAACCTGCTCTGGAAGTGGAAGGGCAGGGGAAAGTTAAAGAATATGGGAGCTGAAGGGGACCTTCGGTCACACCTAGTCTAGCGTGATGGTTAGTGAGGCCGGGGCCTGTCACGGCACCTGGCCTATGGTAGATGCTCAACAGGCGTTTGTGGATTGAATGGGTGAACGAATGAAGCCAGGTCACCGTGAGCCAGTACCTTTGCCTCACTTAAACCCATGTACTGTGACCGCAGGTCCAGGGCCCTTTCTTGCCTAAGCCATCCCTACTCCTCCAGCAAGAAGACATGCGGGCCAGGCCGACTTCCCTGGTTGCCTGTCCCAGAGTCCTTTCTGCTGAGTTCCCACGGGCCTGCAGAGCCTGCCCACTACCTCAGCCTGGATCTAGACAACTCAGTCCATTCTGTTTACACTGCCTTCTACCCACAGAACATATTTAAGGGGACCCTGAGACAAACTTGCACAATTGCCCACCCCTTTTGTGTGAGGGAGGGTCAACCACTTTCCATCCTCCTCCTCTTTCACTCCAAAAAATACTCATTAACCTCCTGCCCATTGCAAGGAAAATGGATGATCAACACACGGAGCCCAGCTGTTGATTAATTTTCCCAAACAGGGCCAAACTACAAAGCAGCATATTGCAGGGGAGAAAATTCAATAAACAGCATTTGAAACAAATTTAATAGAACATATAACTCATTACCCACCGGGGTCTGGGCCTGTGTTGCCACATTGTACAAGAAGGCAGGTGGAAGGTGGAGGGGAGATTTGCATCTCTTTAGTGAGACCAGCTCCAGGGGTTCTGCCAGTAGCTCTTTCAAATCAAGTTCAAGATGTTAATAGCCTGTGCTGCATCTATAATTAGCAGGCCTTTGGATGGGAGGAGGAGTTCACATCCATCCTCTATTCACAGAATGAAGACACTGAGCAGGTCTGGCAGGCTTCCCTCCGCAGAAGCTGGAACCTCGGGGACCTGCCCCTGTGGGAGGTGCAGGCACCCTTTCCTGGGCTGGAGGAGGGGGGCGGGCTATGCAAGTGTAATGGGGATAGATAGCAATATAAAAACACCCAGATATCAACTGCCAGTTGCTGAGAAAGGGCCAGAGTGTCTGGGCCTGGCCGGTGGCCCTTCCTCAAGGTCAGGGCCATGTCCTCTGGATGCTCTGTGCTTAGGTGGTGAGTGTGCTGTTGATGTGAGTGAGCAGGGGCAGCAGAGGCTATCCCAGAGTTTCACCACATCTGGGATCTTAGCATCCTGTGCTGAAATGGGAGCCAGGAGATTCGAGTTCCAAACCCATCTCTGCCTAGCATTGGCTGTGTGACCTTGGGCAAGTCACTTTCCCTCTCTTGGCCTCAGTTTCCTCACGTGTAAAACAAGGTAGCCAGACCAAGTGATTCCCAATGTCCTTTCCAGCTCTGGCACAAGGAGCTGTCCCCCCACTGATAGAAATGGGTATGTGACCAGTCCCAGGCCGCGCATTAGCAGAATAGGTGGCCACCCAGATGGTGTGACTTTTAGATTCCAGGAGGGCTCCCCACCCCAGGAACTGCATTCCCACCACTCCTCACTCCTTCAGGTTAAGACCCCTACTGCATGCAAGAAGATGCTCAGAGAGTCAGAGCTAAAAGGTCCTTAGAGATGATCCAGCCAGTGGTTCCCAGCTAGACACGTGCAGAAGCTGCAGCAGGTTGCCAGGAGCGGTTCTGAACATTTCACAAAGCCTACAGGCAGTCTTCCATTACCTGTGACAAAGCTCACTAAAACACCAAGGTTTTCCTTCTACTGTTAATTAGAATTAAATTAACTCTATGTGATCTCCCAGGTTAGCGTGAGCTAATCAGAAGCCCTGATTGGTTATAGGTGATATCATAGGAATTTCTAGGTCATGGTTGGTGCATAGGATGCTGCCACCTGCATCACATGGTATGTGGTCACTGGCCAGATTGCACCTGTTTAGACGCCAGCACACAGTGACAGCAGTGTCTCTCAAACTGAGAGAGCTTTGTAGAGGGAGGATACTAACAAGGGCTCTTGGTGGTGAAAAGTTGGGGAGACTGATTGATTTCAACAGCCACATACAATTGATAAGGAAACCAAGGCCTGTATGTTACCTAGTATGAACGTCAGTCAATCAGAAGAGAAAGCTGTTTTCCAGCAGCAAGGTGTGTAGGAATTCTGGATGGAGATCTTGGGGAACAACTTCACTAAAGGGCCTTTATTGAGAGAGTGAGCAGAGGTGCTAGGCTATGTGAAACACATGAGATGCCAAATGCAAAATCCCCAACTTCCCTGGGTTCTCATCCTGTCCTTTTCTCCAGAATCTGAAAAGATCAGCAGACGTGGATTCAAGGCTGGTCTGGGCCAGGCACTGGGCTGGGGGGAAGAGGGTGGATAAGTCTCAGGTCTGCCTCATGGGCTCACTCTGACTTTCAGTCTCCTCCTCATGAAGGTGATGAATTCGATCTTCTCTAAGATCTATTCAGCTTGGAGGGTCTTGTCTTCCAGAGTGGATGCACTCGAGGCCAACAGGGTAATTTTCTGGCTGTACTTCTGACCCTCAGCCTGGCCGGGCAGGGTTTGGGCAGGGGGTGGCAGGATGGGGCATGCAACCATAGACCAGGATCTGGCCTGGCTTTCCCTTTGCACAAGAGCCCCCAGGGAGGCCCAGAGTTGGTGTGGTAGCATGGGACTCTTCCTTAGACCAGACAGTATTCTGCTTCCTGTGTGTGATGGGAGCCACAGAACCCCGGGCCACCAGGGCCCCTCACTCATTTGTCCAAGAATATTCATAGAATACTTCTATTCTGTGCCAGGTACTGAGCTAGGGATACTGGGGCAACCAAGACAGATAAGGTGTCTGTTCTCATGAAGTTTCTAGTCTAACTGGGGGAGACAGACAGTAAATAAGTGGACAAATAAACACATCTAGATGCAAGCATGAGTGTCCCTGTGTGGACACTGCCTTGGAAGCTGCCCAAGAGCAGAGAGCAGGTCACAGGCTCCTGTGTGTCCCTGGAGCCCACTCGCAGGGCTGGCTCAGAGTTGGCCCCCACTCAGCAAACATTGGGTGAATTGCCTGGCATGAGAGAGAAAGCATACGGAAAGTGCCCAGGCCTTCTGGTCCTGTCCTTGGTAGAAGCCAGCATGTACACACAAACATCTCATTTCAATTAAACAACATTTATCCAGGGCCCATTTATGCACCAGCAGGGTCCTAAGCCCTGAGAATCTAGACATGAATAAAATCAGATCCCTGGTTCCCTCAGCTCACAGCGCAGGGCGGAGGCAGGCATGTGAGCTAACCCGGAGCCCCCCTGTGCTAGGATGGTGGTGGCCGTTTGTGCACGCGGTTCCCACCAGGGGAGGACAGGTAGGCTGGGGAGGGAACAGCAGGAGGGAAGGATGAGGACGCGGAAGGAGTCACAAATTTATACCCAAATCCACATGGATGGATAAACAGATGCCCCCAGAGACACACACACACAGAGACTCACAGGTGTGTACACTGACTGCCTACGCAAGTGTAGACATAAATACCCCTGTAGGCTCAGATGCCACACAGGCCATTGTGATTAAGACCCGTTCGTGGTACACCAAACTAGGGAGATGTGTGGGTGAGAGAATGGCCACTTGGGGGGGTTGGCACATGGGCACCCTGGGAATCGCCAGACCTTGGCCAGGTGACACCTTGAGGTGGGCGGAGCTGTAAGTCTAAACCTGAGAAGTGAGGCTGATTATTGTCTTGCTGTGCATGTCCATCACCAGAGACAGCCAATCAGCGACACACACAGACCCACAGATCAGAGGCCAGAAGGTAGGGAATTTGACAAAAAGTTTCACTGTTAGTACTTGTGCTTACTGAGGAGTTTGAACCTGGTTGGGTCAGGACAGCGAGATGGAGGAGGGGGAGATGTACCAGGCCTTCAGGGCAGAACTGTATCCTTTAGAAGCTGCCTGCTTCCCCATCTGGATTTTTTGCCATCAGGAGCTAACAAACGGAAAGTGTTTGGAACACACAGCTCTTGGCACATGGTAGCCCCTCAGTGAGTGGTCATTCCATCCCCCAAAACCATGGTAAAATTCTGGCCTGTTCAGCTGTGACGAGGGGAACCAGGGAGACAGCCTGGAGGAGGTGGCAGGAGGGTGAACCTGGGGACGTGAGGTCACGTGCCCCATGTGAACGCCAGCCCTCCTCTCCCGCACAGGGCCCGGCCTTTGTTCATCAAGTGAGAGATGGATCCCTCCTCCAGAGCTGCCTTCTGCTGAAACATTTGAGGGTCTTGTGTATTCTTTTCGTAAGAGATACTATTTCTTTGTAGTAATAATAGCTCTTATAGTGCTTTCTACCTGCCAGGAACTGTTCTATCTGCTTCATCTATAACTAATTTAATCCTATCCTTAACAATCCTATGAAGTAGGGGCATTATTATTCCCATATTACAGATGGAGGAACTGAGTCCCCAAGGGGTTTAGTAAATTGTGCAAGGTCATACGGTGAATAAGTAGTGGAAGCAGGATGACACTAGACTCCATTCTCTAACCACTGGGCTCTGCCACCTTTCTGGAAAGATCTGGTTCTTTCTCCTTCGCCCTCACTGATACACCGTGGGGCCCTGGATAAGTCCCTGCCCCTCTCTGTCTCTACTTCTTTCTCGGGGAAGCTAAAGTCCTGTCACCTGGGGGCTTCCCAGGGCTGTTGTAAGGCCAAGCTGACTGTCCACCTCCATGCACAGGCTACACGGGAGAAAATGGGCCCCGGTGCGGCCTTCTGGAGAGCAGATATCTCGAGGTGGGTGCTCTGCATCTTGCCCACTAGAGCAGGGCAGGGTGGTCAGTCCTCTCTGAGCCCCACCAGCAGACCCGCAGTTGGACTCACAGGCCCCTTGAGGCCTCCTAGGAGGACCGGGGTTGGAGACACTAATGGGGATGCCAGGAGAGAAAACCCTTCCTCTTAAAGTAAACTCACCCAGACAAAATCATAAACTGAGCACGCAATTTGCACCCCGGCCAAGGCCCTCAGAGCTTAAACATATTCTTTTGGTCTATTTATAGTCCTGGAGAAGTTAAAATTTTCAGAGTAATGGGAGCGCTAACAGATTCCAGCTGGTCAGGGTCTGCCAAGGACTGGCAGGGGAAAGAGTGGGAACCATGGAACCTTCTGGTACAGGACTCTGCACTTCCCAGACCCTCCTCCCTGACTCAGCCTGTGCAGGTGGGACAGGAGACAAGGGCTAGAGAGGAGCCTCTTCACCAGGGGCCATAATAAGGTCTCTCTGTGACCTAAATGGAGGTGAGGCCAGTTGCCCGGGCTCCCCTACGTCAAGGCTTTCATTTCAAAGATGCTGGAAGTGAGGCTCAGAGAGGGACAGTAATCTATCCAGTGTCACACAGCTAGTGGGACCCAGGCAAGCTCTGGTATCCTGGCCCATGCGTCAGCATTCCTGTAGTAAACCTCAGCGCAAGACCTGAGAAGCTCGCTGGAGATGGTCCCTAGCGGGAGACAGTGGGAATTCAACATCCAGTGACCATATGCTCCAGAGGAGAAAGCCCCAGCATGGGCTCCTGGGTGGGGAAGGCACGTCCTGGGTACTCTGAGAAGAGAGCCCCAACTTACTTCCCTGGCATTCAAGGCTACCAACACCTCTTTTAAATATCTCCTTCGCCCCTCCCTACACAAACTCCCCCTCCTGCGACCCCTAGAACATTCCCAGCTCTCATATTCCTCTGTACTCTTGTCCACACTCTTCCCACCTGGATTGCCTTTACCCCACTTTCTCTGATTAAATGTTCCCACCCCTGAAGGCCTCTCAAGTTCCCATTCCTGGTGGCCCTGTGACTTGTCCTCACTCTGAACTCCTTACTGGAGCTAATAGCCCACCTAAGGAGGCCTGGTATAGTGGATCCTGTAGGGTGTCACCCAGATTCACGATTCAGGATGGATGGAGGCACCCCTTCCTTCTAGCTGCAGGAAACTTAGTGGCTCCCAGCTGAGTCCCTCTGCAGAAATTGCCTTCAGTCAAAGAGCATGGATTCCCCTGAAGTCATTCCCCCTTCCCCAGGGCAGTGGATTGGTCTGGGGTATGGAGGCCCTCCCTCCCTTTCCTCTGGCAGGACAATTCTAAGGACCAACCCACTGCAGAGCTTCCTGGCAGATCAGCTGAGGACGTTGTTGCAACTGCACCTCAGTTCAATTTCTCCCTCTGCCCGTCCTGCTTCCCTTACCCCTCGTAGAGGTTATTCTCAAAAGCTCACTAGTTTCCATCTCAGAGAATGCTTTCCAGGAAAGCTGGTTTATGACACCTGGTAACAGAAGGGTTAAGCAGACAGCCTTGGTTCAAATAGAGATCAACCATGTTTAGCTCCATGACCTGGGCTGAATTACATAACTTCTCTGACAATTGTTCTATCTATTAAGTGGGAATAATGCTGAGGCATTAGTTCCTATCTGCTGAGGGTTTATGAGGATTAAATGAGATGATGTATGCATGGTACCAGATATTGAGAAAGGACTTAATGTGCATTAGCTATTATAATTTACATTTAACTTCTCTGAGGTTCGGGTAAACAGGGGTAGGATATTATTATCTGCGTCAAGGGGTTGCTGGCGAGAATCAAATAAGATTGATGGAGAGGCAGAGGGTTAAATTCCATGCTGCTGTGACCTAATACAGATTCAGGGGTCAAGTTCCCTGAGGGCTTTGCCCATCCTAGAGCTGTGGTCTGGAGGCCTGAGCCCTCCCCCAAATGGTGAGGATCACTGTATTGCTTTCCTATCACTGCTGTAACAAATTAGCACATTAGTGGCTTCAAACAAAACAAATGTACTATCTTACATTTCTGTGGGTCAGAAGTCTGGTATGGGTCTCACAGGACTAAAGTCAAGGTGTCAGCAGGCTGTGTTCCTTTCTGGAGGTTCTAGGGGTGAATCTGTTTTCTGCTCATTTGGATTGTTGGCAGAATTCAGTTCCTAGGGTTGTGGGACTGAGGTCCCCGTTTTCTTGGTGGCTGTAAAATGAGGCCTCTGGCTTCTAGAGGCCACTGCATTATTTGGCTTGTGGCCCCCTTCCTCCGTCTTCAAAGTCAGTGCAGGCAGATGGAGGACTTCTCGAGGCTACCTTTTTGGTCATCTTCTATTCATAAGGACACATGTGATTTGGGTCCACCTGGCTAATCCAAGACACTTCCTCTGTCTTAAGGTCCTTAGTCACGCCTGCAAAGTCCCTTTTGCCACATAAGGTAACATATTCACAGGTTCCAGTGATTAGAACATGGTCGGGGGGAGGCAGGGGTGGGCATTATTCTACCTGCCACAACCACCCAGCACGGGGCAACCTCTGACCCAAAATTCCCCTCCTCCTTTTCTAGGGGGAGGTCTGTGCAGTTCCCTGTGCAGCAGGGACCTACGGCCCCAACTGCTCATCCGTCTGTAGCTGTAACAGCGGTGGCACCTGCTCCCCAGTAGATGGCTCCTGCACCTGCAAGGAGGGTAATGTGCCTTCTTTCCCAATCCCATCCCCTCAGATGTGCACACTGCCCAGGTGGGCTGCCGGCTGAGGGGTCTGGGCTGCTCCTGCCCCACCCACCCACATGCAGGGTCGGGGAGCCTATATGTCAGGTTCCAGCCAAGGAGACCCATGCCAGGGACTTCAACAGCAGGAATGTAATAAAGGGGATTTGTTACCACAGTGTTAGAAGAGCTGAAAGGACTTACAAGGGAACGTGAGCAACGCAGAAAGTAGTAGCTTCTCCCACAGTTGCTACCACTTCTAGGGTGAAAGGGACAAAGGGAGGAAGTGGAGTTCCCAGAGCCTGGGAGTGAGGGCCATCTGGTGGGAGCTGGGATGTGGGCAGAGGGGCTGCAAGATGGTGCTGGAGCACTGAGACACAGCCACCACCAGCGGCCCTGCTCATAGCGGAGAAAGAAGAGGAGACACCTGGCATCTCTCCTGCTCCCGCCCTCCCATCACCGGCCAGGTCTCCCACTGGCAAGCCCATCTGGGAGCAGCTGCAGGGGTCAGCCCCCTGGGACACAGAACAGAGCAGGGGAAGGGGAGAAATGGATCTGAGGGCAGACAAGCCAGTAACCAGCCTCAGAATGGGAAATCAGCCTATCACCAAAACACAGGGCCCTGAGATAAGTTTCCTGAGTATACCCTCGGCACAGATAGCCCTCTCCACCTCCACTGGTTCCCTGTCCCAGGTGGGATCATCCACCTATGGCAAAAAGAGTGAGAACCGGGAGGCAGGAGACCCAGGTTCTAGCCCCCGCTCTCTCAACAGCTTTGCTGTGTTTCTGAGTGGACTCCGAATGTGGAATGTGTGTTCTAACCTAGCAATCAGAGAAGGGGTGGTTTGGGTGTGATGCCTTGTACAGAGCTGGGGGGAGTGGGCAGAAAGCCATGCTGGGCCCAGATGGAGAGGTGACAGCCTCGTTCCCTCCCCTCAGGGTGGCAGGGCCTCGACTGCACCCTGCCGTGTCCCAGTGGGACGTGGGGCCTGAACTGCAACGAGAGCTGCACCTGTGCCAATGGGGCGGCCTGCAGCCCCACCGATGGTTCCTGCTTCTGCACCCCTGGCTGGCTGGGGGACAACTGTGAACTGCCCTGCCCGGTGAGTGTGGGGTGGGGAAGGACGGGGTGGGCCCATCAGCCCCCCATGCCCTTTCCCTGTAGTTTTTTTGTCCACAGAGGTGCACAGAGAAGAGCACTGGACCAGGTGGTGGGACACTTGGATTCAGGTCTCAGCCCTAGCTCTAACCTCTCTGTCCTACTTCTGGCCTCAGCCCTCTCATCTATAAAATGACAGATACTTAGCACATATGGTGATGTGGCCTCACTTTCCCCTGGGTGCTCTTGGGAAACATTATTGACTCTGGCACATTTACCTGAGCCCAGATGCAGCTTCAGAATCCTTCATGACACAGTGCTACAGGACAGCTCTTACTAATCCATCAGAGTTGCCATTCCTTGATAATAATGTCTAAGCTTCTTTCTGGTTCCAACAGTCTATAATTTTATGATCAAGGTTGGGAGGACTAAACCAAGCATTATCCAGTAATAACCCACCTAGACTTAATCCCTGGATCTTAGTCTAAGATACAAGTTAAGTTAAACCAACTGATAGGATGTTGTTGAATGAGTCCTACAGTCCTGGGTTCCAATCCTGCCTTTGCCTCATCCTAGCTGTGTTACCTGGAGCATGTTACTTCATCTCATCTTTAAATTTTGAATATAATGGAACCATTTCATAGAGTTGTTGTGAAGATGAAGAGAAATGAATTATATGAGACTCTTGATACCTGATGAGCACACAACAAATGTTGACCGCCACCTTCTTACCCACAAAGAAAAAATCAATAGTCATTCCTCACATGTGATCAATGTTTTAAAATTTGCAAGGTGCATTTTCATTTACAATTTTAATTAATGATCATTACAGCTCTCTGAGCTTGACCATTGAGAGGTAGGGCAGGACCAACACCTCCCTCCTTCTAACCTGCATACTCTTCGTAATGCAGCCAAAGAATTATTTGGAGTAGCTTCACTGGATCCCCAGTTATAAAAAGTGCCTCCACAGTGCTCCAGCCCCAGTTTCTCTTCATCCTTGTTGGGCAGTGGCTCAGTTTTGTCATCAACATCCAAAAGAAGTGTGAGAACCTCTGAGGGTCTAGGTCTCGTCATTTCTCTCTCCCCCTTCTCTCCACAGGATGGCACATTTGGGCTGAACTGCAGTGAGCGTTGTGACTGCAGCCACGCTGATGGCTGCGATCCCGTCACAGGCCACTGCTGCTGCCTGGCTGGATGGACAGGTAAACCCCTCTGCCATGCCACCATCCAGGTCCTGTGAAACTGAGCTCTTGGTATTCTCCTGCTTCTCTTGACTGTTCCTTCTTTTTTTTCCTTCACTTTTTCTTCTTCTTTTTCCCTACATATGCACCTTTTCTTTATATCCTCTGGGCTTCAGTTCTCCATTTCATTCCATTTGAGTAAACAGATATTAATTGAACACCTAGTATGTGCAGGCTCTGTTCTAAGGGCTAGGGACAGACCAGTTTAAAAAAATTCAGACAAAGGTGTGGGTGCTCAATCTGTGTTTGCAGAGGATATGGTGGAGAGGGGGACAGGGAACTTTCTCCTTAGCCCAGGCTCAGACTCCTGGCCCCTACATGTGTCCTGGCAGCTCACCTCCTAAATAGATGGCAAACCCATCCATTCCTCACCAGCCACTGCCACCACCCTCGTCCACTGAGCACCATCTCTCAGCAGGCACTGCCTCGGCCTCCCGTTTTTCTGTGGGCCTCCCCTCTTGCACAGCTGCATCCACTCTGTACACGGTGGCCAGATCTGTTCACATCAGTCCCTGCTCAGGATGCCTCCATGGCTTCCCATGACACTGATCCAAAATCTTTACAGTGACCTGGGGTCCACATGGCCCTGTAAGGCCCTGCCCAACTCCTCCACCTCTCTTTTGCGCCCTCCCATCACTCACTTCACTCCACCACCTGGGCCAACCACCCTCCCTGACTCCAGGCCTCAAATGTGCATCCCCTCTGCCTAGATCACTCTTTCCCCTTCTCTTCACCTAATAACACCTTCTCATCTATCATATTTCAACGTAAAGATGACTTCCTCTGGGAAGGCTCTCTCCCCCTGATACTACCACCTCCCCAACCTGGCCAAGACTATGAAAGAGCCCCTTTAATTAATTCTCACAGCATTTTGCTGTACTTACTTCAGTTGTCACTGAACTCTGATTTGAGTAACGATTTGTTTATTATCTGCCTCCCACCTTGACCATCAGTTCTCTGGAGGCAGGGACCACATCTGCCTTGTTCACCACTGTATCCACTGCCTGCCACACACTGAGAAATGGTTAAGAACACAGAGCTGGCACCAGACCTCCTTGGGCAAGTCCTTTAACCTCTCAGGGCCTGAATCCTCCATCCGTAAAATGCAGATAATTATAATCCTTATAACTACAAGATCATTTTGAAGTTTAAATGAGTTAATACCTGTAAGCACTAACAGTGCCTGGCACATAATAGGTGCTCAGTAAGTGTAAGCCACAAATACAGTGTTAATGTTACGTGAATGAACCCACTGGCCATTCCCAAACTTGTGGACAGCAAGGAGAAAGAAATACAGGCATTGCTGGCAGCGTAGGTCCTCAGATAAATATTCACACCAGGCTGCTGAGCAACCTCTGTTCTCTGCAACCAGAAAGTTTCTGAGCAGCTGAGGGCCGGGGACATTGCTTGCTCTGTAGCATCTCCGACCTGACTCCCTTGCCCTGCCGCTTAGTACAGAGCTAGGCTCCACCCTGGTTACTGGCACCCTAGACTCTTAGCTGGAGCCAAATGGAAATCCACTTTAATTTTTCATTGCCTTAATTTCCAGTGAACCGATAAGATTTCAATGACATCTGGTGCTTAAAAATTCTGTCTTTGATGGACAACCTTTCAGCAAGGTCTCTGCTGTTCTAAAACTAATTTCCCCAAATGTGGTCCTGAAGTCACTTCAAAGGAGCAATTGATGTCCTGAGATATGTCAAGCAGAAGGAAACCGAGGAAAGACAGTGAGGGCGCAGGGTAAAGGCCCCAGCCTCCTGCTCGGCAAGCCCTCCCCACCCACTGCTGACTACCGAGCCCCTGGCATGTTGCTTGTGCCTAGGCTCAACACTTGTTTTTCTTTGCTCTAAGCATGTACATGTCTTCTCCCCTCGCCCCCCTTAGCCACACACTTCTTGACTGGCATGATATCTAATTCACCTTGCCCTGCACATAGTAGGTGCTTATTCAGTGTTTATTGAAATAAATTGAAAGAAGCTGGCCTATAACCATATATGGCCTTTCCCCTTGAAGCGAAGGAGACCTTGACGATGTTCCGCTCCAACCTCCTATGCTACAGATGAGGAAAGGGAGCTGCCCAAGGGCTCAGGACATTAGTGCCAACAGGATGGGAGACACTGTATTGCACTGTAAAGGGGAACCATTTATTCATTCAACTAGCATTTATTGACTCGAGCCATCACCAAGTCTTTATTTAGCAGCTACCATGTGCCCGGCACTGTGCTAGGCCCAGCAGTAAATGGCAAAATTCAACAGCAATAGCCCCTGGGCACCTACTGTGTGCCAGACACGGTCCTGGGTAGTAGAGATGCAAAAATGACCAAGATCATTTCCCTGCCCATTAGGAGCACCTGGATAAAGAGAGTCAGAAGTGTCAAGAAGCCATAGTCCCTGTCTTTACAGGACACATACATATGAAATATTCAAATGATAGGTAGGGACAAAGTTGTATGCCACTATCAAATAGATGCTTGAATCCCTAGGCAGACATTCAGGAAGACTTCCTGGAGAAGGAAGACCCAAAAACCCAAAACAGTCTCTGAAGGATGTGGGCTGCTGAATTGCTGCTAGCCTTGTGACATGAACTAGAGGTCACAATATATAGATTCTTAGCCTAGCTTTACCCACCAATGTAGATGTGTAGGGGGCCCTGAAAGATAAAGCAGGGAGATTCCCTAAGGGTAAGAGGGGGAGGGACCCCTACGGGGGATTATTATCCCCATTCAACAATAGGGAAAACAGGGCCTAGAGAAGGCAACTAACTGATGATGCCACTCCTCTTCAGAAGCTGTAGTTGGAGAGCCTCCCTTTAGGCCAAGGTCAAGCCCTTTGACCGCACTGGTGCAACTGGACTTTGCACGCAAGGGGAAACCCTGGACCCTTCTCTCCACTTAGATGCCAATGTCTTAAGTTCCGGGGGGCCCTTAGGACATACAAGAACCTCAAACAGGAGCCCCACACCCACACAACCAGGCCTCGACTAGAATAATTGGCAGATCCTAGAACCCAGTGGACCCTTGCAGCCATCTGCAATCTGAGCATAATCACCTTACACCTGTGGTTCTTAATCTCCAAAAAAGAGGACACCTTTTTGACATGAAAACATTTGGAGGATCCCACACATGAGAGGAGCTGTACTTTTAACATCCACTGATTTGGGGGAAAACATGATAGCACCAAGCTGCCATGAATTCAGGGGTGCTTTTGCATGCATTGTGTTTTATTAATCACAGTAATATCTGCATACAGTTTTAGGGGAAAGCCTACAACTATGGGAAAGAGCCTTGGGCAGCCTAACCAAGGGTGCTTGCTGCACAGGAGGAATTGGAGGCCCCCGTCAGACAGTGGAGCTCCTCCGTAGTCCAGGGCGCCTCCCAAGAGCAGCAGGGTCCCTCGGCCTGCAGTCTGAACAGGTTGTTTTCAACAACCACAGGCCAAAGAATTCCTTGGGGCAGATCATGGCTTTTGGTTTTAAACAGCTTTGTGGTTTCCCCCGCCCCAGGCTCCCCTTCGGTCCATCCGTGTTGCTTGTCCGGGCTTCACCTCTTGTGCACCCGAAACTCCACTGGGAGAGACCTCCATTGAGGAGGAAATGTGACCACCAGATTCTCACTGGGGAAAGACTGTATTCCCAGGAAGAAGCTCCCCGCACCCCGTTCCCTCCATTCAGAGGCCTATTTCCTGCAGAGTGGCATCTGAAGCCTCCACCCTGCTGCAGAATTGAGCTGTCACAGGGAGGGAGGCCCAGGGAGGGAGCATGGGCTAAACTGAGGTGCTAGAGGAGAGTAAAACCTGTTGCATCCCCTCCCTCTCCACCCTCTCCCTCTGTTCTGCCCCCTCCCCTTTCCCCACCTGCCCAGGTAAGCTTGTACAATTCCAGCCTGCCTCTAAACTGGTCCCACCACTCTCCTGCTGCTGCTAGGGCCGGCTCTGTTCACTGAGCCTGAATGTCTTCCCCCCTCTTTCTTTTTCTTTCTCACGCTCCCTGTCCTTATAACAAGGCAGACGTGCTTTTTAAACTAATTCTGCTCCTCTCTGAGCCTCTGATATTCACCTTCCAAAGCCAAATTGGTCTCCTGGGTCCCCACGGTCCATTCACCTTACGCGTGGCGGAATAGAAGCCTTTCTGCCTGGGAGGAAACCCCACGCCAGAGCTGGGCGTCCAGCCTCAGGCCTTTTAAAATTCTTCTCAGCCTTCAGGCTGTAATCACCCCAACACATATTTCCTTTCTCTCAGCTCAAAAAGACCATGTAGGCCTTGCTTCTCTTTCTTTTTGACAGATTCCATCCCTTCCCGCATAGGCCACTGTATGTCAAACTGAAGGTCATTAAATCAATTTTTTGGGTCACAACTAGCTTTTTTTTTCTTAAGGACATAGAATACATCATAGTGCAGAAAAAACACTAGATTGCATCACAGTGACAGTAAATGTCATTTGCAAAATGTTGGTTTCTATTATACATGTGTGTGCACATTTGACATAAAATACATATTGCACTGAGGACTGTGGTCAAAAGAATCTGAAAAGGCCCCACCCACTCTCTAAGCCACTGCTCAGGGGCTGGTTGGCTAGGGCCCAGCAAGGATCGGTGGCTCCTGGGCTAACGTGGGTGGGCATGTAACTCACTCCCAGCTCATGTAGCCCCCATAATGGCACTCACTTGCTGCACTAACCTTGGATTCCAGCTAAGATGTCAAAGACAAGGGAAGCCCTTCATGATCTGATCCCTTCTGATTCCCACAATCTCATCTCTTGCCGTATCCCATCTTGTACTTTATGGTTCAACCACACTATGCTGTTTTATCTTTCAAGGCGTGATTCTCTCTCCTGCCTCCTGCTCTTTGCACATAGGGTTTCCTTTATCTGGTCAATTGCTCCTTGGTCTTTAGGACTCAGTTCAGGCATCGCCTCTTCCTGGAAGCCCTCCCTGACCAGGCAAGCGTCTCTGGATTTTTCCTCCATATTCCCAGATGTACTGTGTTTGCCTCCACCTCTTCTTACTGCATAGTACCCCCCCCATTCTTCCTTTCACCCTCGCCCCTTACCACTGACCCAACTCTGCCTCTGGCCCACAGGCATCCACTGTGACAGCACGTGTCCGCCCGGTCGCTGGGGTCCCAACTGCTCCGTGTCCTGCAGCTGCGAGAACGGCGGCTCCTGCTCCCCAGAGGATGGGAGCTGCGAGTGTGCCCCGGGCTTCCGAGGACCCTTATGCCAGAGAAGTAAGGCTGAGACCCTACCCCGCAGACCTCAGACAGCTCATGCTCCCCAGCCTTCCCAGCTGGAACTAGGACTGGCCTGAGAGAGGCTGGGCTTACACAGTCAGTCCCCATCAAGTCCCTCCCTCTAATCCCCTTTCTCCTGGCCCTGACTTTTCTGTCCCCAAGTTCAGGGCCTAGCCTGGCTCGCCAGTAGAAACAGGACCAGACCACAACTCCTCTCTGTAGAAAGGGACGGGCCCTCCCAGGTGTGGGGCAGACACGACTCTCTCCCCATGCTTCTGAGAAGCCTCTCTTCATCACTGTGTGGGACTGGACAAGTGGCCAGGCTGGCTGGGGCCCCTTGGGCTGCTGACCACCGTCTCCCCTTCACCCCCAGTCTGCGCCCCTGGGTTCTATGGCCACAGCTGTGCCCAGCCGTGCCCCCTCTGCGTGCACAGCAGCGGGCCCTGCCATCACGCCAGCGGCATCTGTGAGTGCCTCCCCGGATTCTCCGGAACCCTCTGCAACCAAGGTACTGTTTCCAGGGGGAAGGTGTGTGGGCCAGCAAGACGAGGAGTCCCAGGAGGGAAGCAGCAGGGAAGGAAGGTTCAGGATTCTCATTACACTCTGTGGGGGCAGCGCCTTGGTTCTTCAGGGCTTGGGCTACCTTGATAAGAATTGGACACACCACGGGGCGTGAGACAAAGCCATTATGCAGTTGAAGGAACAGGCTCAGAGAGGTTAAATGACTTCTCCATGGTCTCACAGCTAGAAGCGGCAGAGCTGAGAAACAAATTCTGACTCCAAAGCCTAGTCTAAACGGATAAAAAATGAAACAAGCGTAGATGAGGTCCACATATGAAGTGACCCCAAATGGCTTATGCTGAGTGCCAAGTGGGAAAGGCAGAGAACACTGTGGGCGCTCAGAGGAGACAGTTCTGGCCTCGCTGGAGATGGCAACTTCCCAGCCCTTCTCCCCTCACACTCAGGCCAACACTAATCCCTCACCACACGCTTTCCTGTCTCAGCTGCAGAATCCACAGCACCAACTCCAGCCAACTCTTCCACTCAACAGGAGTTGAAAAGGGAGATAAAGCTTATCGAATTGATATGCTGCTAAACTGGCTCTCTGTGGGGGAAAAGCCCTAATCTGTATCATTTGCAAATTTCCATGTTGTAGATATTCCCACCATGGCTGATTCTAAGGTACCAATGGTTTAACACCAGTCGTGAAATTCCCGAATATTTAATAGCCAGTGTGAAGGTAGAAGCTGGTTCCGTTGCACACCGTTGCTGATTGCCGTCCCTGGCTTAGTTAGGCCAAGGCAGGGTGGATTTGGGGGACGGCTCCGTGCCGTGTAGGACTTCAGCTGGGCCTTAGCCTAAAAGGCAGAGATGGAAGAAAGGCATTGTGGGTAGAGGAACCAACCTGGGCAAAGCACAGAGGCGTGCATATGCGACTATCCAGCCATAGGGAATGGCAGGAGGATGCAGGCGCTGTGGATGGCAAAGGAGACTGAGAAGGTAGTCTGGGGACTCCTGGGAAGTTTTGAAGACAAGGTTGCAGAATTTGTACTTTAACCTGTAAGGAGTGAAAGGATCTTCATCTAAGGTAAACTTAGAGCTAAAAGCAGCTTCAAGGTCATCTGTGAGAGTCTCATCTGGCCTCTGCTTAAATACTTCCTTTGAGAGCTCACTGCCTCCCAGGAGACTGGATTCTTTTGATGAATAATGACCACTGAGCTCGGCAATTTTTCTAAGCGTGTGGGCCATTAATATGTATGAGTGGAAAGTTAACTCCGTGATGCTTTGAGGTCATGAGAAGTTTGGACCCCAGGGAAACATACGTGACAGTTTCATTTGCTTGCAGTCCTCCTAGGACAGTTTAATCATAACCTGACATGTCGAGGTTTACTTATTACACATCGGAGACCCAGCCGTCAATACAGATAGGCCGGGTCTAAATTAGGACCTAAGCAGCCCGAGGAGTAACTCTCACATCCTGCAATGTCTGATTTATCGCCCGCTGGCCTAATGAGTATTTTCCACACATAGATCTAATAGAGTTTGCTATTAATGGCAACTGCCCTGGTTAAGTCTCAAACCTTGTAAAAAATTGAACTGACGCTTTCTAATGACTGGCTTTCCAGCGAGTTACAAATTACAGACACTGCTTATACAGAATCATTAAACATAGATTAAATACAACCAGATGTTTTCTTTTCACCAGCGCCCCCCTTCTCTCCACCACCCCTCTCTTTGCCTCACTCTTGATTCAGCTAAGAAGTCAACCAATTAATGTACTAGACTGATCACATTAGCAGCTCTGTGGGTGAATTTGTCAGCCTTGCGTATGTGAGAAAGACTTCAAATATAAGACTGTCTTGTTAGAGAAGCTCAGGGTTGGTTTTAGGGTGGGTGTCAGTGGAGCATCTCTGGCACCCAGCTCCCCACAGAGGGCCAGGACTAGGGGATGGGTTCCCCACATCATGTACCTCCCAGAGGCAGGGAAGAGCATGCTGGGTGACCTGCTTTTCAGGAAGCCAAAGCTGGAGGCTGAGCTGCAAACAGGTGAGATGTATGTCATCCTCCTGGCAGTGGACCTGCCCTGGAAGGAGCTAAGGTTTTTGCTAGGGAAGAGCACAGGGCCCAAATCAGCCAGCGTGCCCATAACCATTAACTATAGCCCAAGGCCAGTGGGTGAGGGTTATCAGTCCCATTTCAAAGATGAGGAAACGGAGACTGAGAGGGGTGATGTGGTTTTCTCAGAGGTACTTAGCCAGTGAGTGGCAGAGCTTCCTGGCTGTGTGACCTTGGGCAAGTTACTTAACCCCTCAGTCCCTCAGTTTCCTCATCTGTAGAGTTAGTAATAATGAAAATATGCAATAATGAGAGTATTACAAGGTTAATTGAACTAATATTTGTGAAGCATTCTGAACAGTGGTACATAAAAGTGCCATAGAAATGTTTGTTGAATACATAAATAAAACTAGCACCCAAACCCAAGGCTTTGGGCTGGAGAGCCTGGTATTGTTTGTCCCAACTGCTAATCATGTCCAGGAGAGGCACAGGGTGGCCACAGATCCAGGTGCCCACCATCCAGTCGGGGAAGGGCTGGCACTATGAGGCAGTGTGGCCTAAGGGAGGGGTACCAGCCCAAAGTTCGAGAGATGTGGGCCTGGGGAAGTTGCTTTTCTTCAAGAATCAACACCTTCCCCTGATGCTCTGTGTGGCTCAGCCAAATGAGGGCCTCAGGGATTCAAGGACTTCCTCTCCCATAACAGGGATGCAAGGAGGCCATCTTGGAGGGTGTAGGGCCAGCTGGAACCGGGCTTTGAGGGGAGCATGTCAAACTGAGAGGAGCTCGAAGGGGCAGGGGTCACTGATTCCAGCAGAACCCACTGGAATGTCACTGCTCCTGGGGCCGGTTTTGGCCATTTGGGGAATAGTTCCTGAGTGTTTGTTGTATGTCATGTACTGTGCTGGGCACTTGGACACAACAAAGAACAAGAGAGCCAAGTTCCCTGCCCTCACAAAGCCTGCAGTCCAGAGGGGAAAATTCTGAGCTCAGCCTTTCCCAGCAGAACTTGGGGGCAGGGGTGGGGGGAGAGGGGGCAGCAGTTTATTTCCGCATATTCAGCCATCGTGCCTTGAGCACCTGTTATTTTTCCAGGCATTGTGGGTGTACAGACACGGGTGGAACCCAGGCCTGGCCTGAAACGGCTCACAAGCCACAGTAACAGAAGACCAGGGAAGAAACTAATAGAGGGTCCTAGAAGCTCAAACAGGGACACAGCCTCCCAGAACAGAGAAGAGGGGTGAATCTGTTAGGATTAAGTTCAGCTATAAGTAACATAAAAACCCAAAATAACTGACTTGAATATGACAAGCTTTGTTTCCCTCACACATTTACAAAAAAACCAAAAAAGATAAAAAGAAAGAAAAGCAAAGACCCAGAAGTAGGCCACTAGGGAGTGGTAGGGTAGCTTACATAGATGTCAGGGACCCAGGCTCCTTCTATCTTGTTGTTCTGCCATCCTCAGCACATGGCTTCCACCTCTGAGGAAAGGTAGCTGCTTGAGCTCCAGCTATCTTACCCACAATTCTCATCCATAATCCACATTATTCTTCAACAGGAAGAATGAATGGGCAAATAAAGACACGCATTTCCACTTACCATTGGTCAGAATGTAGTCACGTGGCCATACCCCGCTGTGCAGGTGGCCATAAGCCCAGTTAAAACTCTACTTAAGGAAGAAGAGAATTGATATTGAAGGACTAGCTGTCTACTACAGAGGGATCATCGGGGAGGCGGCACTTAAGATGTGTCTTGTAGGCAGGGTAGGATTTCCACAGCTGGGCATGAGGGTCAGGGAAATTCTGGGAGGGAACAGCTGGAGTGAAAGCACAGAGGAGGAAATGCATGGGGTGTTATTTGGAAAGTGGTGTGTGGTCCAATGTCTGGGTGATGAGGTATGTTTAAGTGCTGATCTCTAGGATCTAGGTTTTACTCTGGGGCACTAGGGTGCCACTGAGGATGTTTGAGCAGGGCCTAGGAGTGCCATGAAGAGAGCTGTGCTTTAGAGAGCTCAGGCTGTAGCAAGCAGGTGGAGGATGAATTGAGAGGGAATTGAGAGGGAGGTGCTCGGTGAACACTCATATCTAGTCCTCAAGGAGCTTGCAGCTTTGTTGAGGAAACCAGCCCTTCCTTCAGGAGCCAAGGAATGACTCCTCCAGGAGGGGCTGGGATCAAAATCCTACAAAGGACTCAAGGTGGAAATACCATGGGAGCTCAGTGGAAGAGAGCACCTTGTGGACCCAGGAGGGCTCTCCTGGGGAGGAGGCTAAACTGAGGCTCAAGGAACAGGTTGGATTTGGAGAGACAGAGGAAACAGGGGGACAGGGATAGACGTTCGGGGCCGGTCCTCCAGCCGTCTAACTGCAGACAGACCTGCCACCCTGCATGTCCCTCTCCTTCCAGCTATAAACATTCCCTGCCCTCGCAGTTGTGAGATCAGTGATGCTGACACAAGTGTGGTGATGGAAAGCAGAAGGCTGCGGGGCAGTACAGGGACCACTGGACTGAGTGCGGAGCTGGGATCCCCAGCCTCACCACTTCTGTCTGTGAGACCTCAGTCAAGTGATTCTACCCCTATGGGCCTCAGTTCGTTCCCGTCAGAGGGAATCATTAATAGAGGCTCCCGAAGAAGGCAGCTGCGGACACAAGAGGGGGAACTCGATGTGGGAATGGAGAAGGGTGATGGGGGTGCTGAGGTGGGCAGTTCCCACCCAGATCCGTGACCCCAGGGTGGCCATGGCTGTGGCCTGGGAACTTCTGGGGGTGCAGCTGTGGGTGGTGGTCTGAGGAGTACAAGTGGGAGGGCGGGTGCCAGGCTGTCCTGTGCCCACAGTGTGTGCTGGAGGGCACTTTGGGCAGGACTGTGCCCAGCTCTGCTCCTGTGCCAACAACGGGACCTGCAGCCCCATCGATGGCTCCTGCCAATGCTTCCCTGGGTGGATTGGCAAGGACTGCTCACAGGGTAAGCTGCTGCCCCCGGGAATGCCCCCGACCGCGGTCAGGCCCAGCAACACCCACTCCCTGCCCAGAACCTCTCTGCCCCTGGTGCTTCTACCTCCCAGGGCTGAAATCTCCTGCAGATAGGAATGTCCACCTGAGCCCCATATAGTCTCTATAGCTAACGGGATGAATTACTAGGATTGATCACTGGCATTATTAACTGCTAGTATTAAAGATATGGACATTATTGGTAGTATCATTAATACTATGAACGCTGAGTATTGATACTCCTAGCACCTGAGCAAGGAGTAGCCCCTAAGTTTGGATGTGGGGGAAGAGGGAGTAGGGAAGTGAGGGGAGGCCTGGGCAGTTGCCTAGCAAGGGTGTCCTCTGGGTGGCTCATGTGACTGATGTCCTGGGCATCATAGGCCTGGGCAGAGCATTGTAGGGGCTGTTCATATAAGGTGAACCCAATCTGATACAGAGATAACAGGGACCCCCAATCTAAAGGCAGAGATTCAGCCTCTGCCCCGTGGAGTCCTTGGCTGATGGATGAGACCCAGCCAGTACCCCTAGGACGGTCCCAGTTAAGATGCCCTGGCCCAGGACTTCCCTGGTGGTCCAGTGGTTAAGATGCTGCACTTCCACTGCAGGGGGCAAGGGTTTGATCCCTGGTCAGGGAACTAAGATCCTGCATGCCGGGCAGTGGCCAAAACAAACAAACTGGCCTGAAGGCATTTCCATTCTGATGGAGGAGACACCCGTGCCATCCTCCGGGAGCTCATTAGCTCCCTGAGAAAAAAGAAGTCCCTACCCTGGGAAAGTCCCCCCCATCCTCATGGGGAAGTTAGTACACACAACCGCAGTGTTTACAGTTTACCACACACTCCAAATCACAGTCATTCCCCTAAGAGGGAAGGTTCAGAAGCCCTCAGAACTGGGAGGGTGGGCAGAGAATCCAGGCTTAATGGGAATCCTGGGTGACTGGGTCAAGAGATGAGTGGAGGAATTCTGGGAACAGTGGTTAAGCCCTGTGAAAGCCAGGAAATGCCACCCGGGGGCATCCTGGCGTCTTGGCTGACATGCACTCCCCCTCCCTCTCCCTCCCCCCCCCCCCCCGCCCCTCTCTGCCTGGCCCTCACCCTCTGCATCCCACCCACGCCCAGCTTGCCCATCTGGGTTCTGGGGCCCCGCCTGCTTCCACACATGCAGCTGCCACAACGGGGCGAGCTGTAGCGCCGAGGATGGGGCCTGCCACTGCACCCCTGGTTGGACCGGACTCTTCTGCACGCAGCGTAAGCCCCGCCTCCCAGCCTCCCAGCTATTTGGAATCCCATGCTGCGGCCTGCTGGCTGCCGTGGGCATCGTCTGGACCTGCAGTGGAGGGAGGGAGGAGGCAGGCCCCAGGGCTGGGAGCTATCCACCCCCGCCACACACCGCTGGGGTTGAAGAGCCTGGCCGGACTCAGGGGGTTGATGCGCCCAAAGTCCTGGAAGGTCAGGGCTATCGGGTACCCCAGCAATCACCAAGACCAGACCCTCCTTGGACGGGGGGCCCAGCGTGGGGAGGAGCAGCCTGTGGTTGCACAGCAAAGAGGCATCAGCCTGGCCTCTGGTTCCAAGGTACCCTTGTCCAAAGAACTCCCTGCCTCTTCAGCATGAGGGTTCCGAGCGTGGAGCGTGCAGGGTCTCGCTAGTCCTCACTCCATGCTCAGAGAAAGACGGGGCAGGAGACAGGTTTGGTCCCAGCTGCACCTCAGCCGTTGCCCCCACCCTGTTTCTCTTCAGGCTGCCCAGCAGCGTTTTATGGGAAGGACTGCGGGCACGTGTGCCAGTGTCAGAATGGTGCCAGCTGTGACCACATCAGCGGCAAGTGTACCTGCCGCACGGGCTTCACCGGGCGACACTGTGAGCAGAGTAAGCTGTCCCGACCCCTGACCCTGGTGTCAATGCCAGGCCTCAGCCTCCTGCAGGGGAAGCCTCCCCCTTTGAGGGCCACCCATCAGGGCCCTGCACCGCCTGCTCCCTTGACTTTTGGAGCAACTCCCAAGGAGAAAACCTGAAGGTTGGGCCTACGTTGGCTTCTGAAGAGTTTCTTCCTTCGGTGGGGGTGGGGATGGGGCATGTGGAGGCAGAGCAGAGCCTTTGTTGGGGGAGGAGCTTAGTGAGAGAGTAGAGGGAGGCAGATCTTGTTTGATTGATCTTTGAAGCCCCTGTGGCACCCAGCTCAGGGCCTGACACACGGAAGATGCTGTGTAAATATGGACCAGGTGAGGAGGAGGTAGGGGTGGGTGTCCCCCCACTCAGGGTTATAGGTGTTCTGTCTAGCCCCAAGTAGCAAACCAAAGCACATCAGGAGCTACAGAGAAAGAGGCTTCACTCCGTGAGGCAGAACTAATCCTCACAGCTGCCCACATATGGGATGGGAGGGGTGGAGAGTGGGCGCACCTCACGGTCGACTCCAATTCTTCTTCGTGCTACACAGGATGTGCCCCAGGAACCTTTGGCTATGGGTGTCAGCAGCTATGTGAGTGCATGAACAATGCCACCTGTGACCACGTCACAGGCACCTGTTATTGCAGCTCTGGATTCAAAGGGATCAGGTGTGACCAAGGTAATACACAGATGGCAGAGTCCCCGGGGAAGGGGGCTGTGGAAAGGGCCCCACGGGGCGGGCTCTAGGGAGTATCCAATGGGAATGACTGAATTTTATAAGGACACTCTGTGACTTCCTTTTATTCACACTGGGAGGAGAGTGGGAGTGGAATGGGGGGTGCTGAGGAGGGGGAGGCTCCAGGCACTGGAGAGGCAGATGGAGCAGGCAGCCTCTCAGGCACCACTTCCCTCTGCTCATCCTTGGCCAAGTTTTGTGAGCCAAGAAGGATGACGGCAAGCCAGTGCTGTGGAAGGGTCAGCAGACCGAGTTGGAAGATCTGCCGAATTCTGGTTCTGCCATTACCTGCTAGGTGTCCTTGGGCCGGTCATTTCCTTTTGCCGGGTCTGTTACTCCACATGCGGAAAGACACAAGGTTCTGCTGAGAGCCAAGGAGCCCAAAGGGGCTCAACCTTGGCTCCAGGTCTCTAGTCAGACAAGACCCCATAGTGCTGTTGTGAGGACCAAGTTAAGATAATGTGAGTAAAGGACTCAGCACGGTGCCTGGCACATCAAGTGAGCACTCGATAAATGGTTTTTGCTGTTGGCTGTAGGAGACAGGGATGAGAGTGGGCACCCAAGCATCCACAGTCCAGAAAAGGGGCCAAAAGACATTTCCACTGCTTTCTGATGGGGGATGAGGGACAGCCCACACAGGTATCATCAAGAGGGGTTTTAGGAGCAGCAATCCTGGGCACACTGGTACAGCACTCACAGCTTTCCTTGTCAGTCTCTCATTAGTGCTCACAGTGGGATTACTGTCCCCGTGTTACAAATGAGCAAACTGAGGATTCTGAGTCACACAGTTGGTAGACAGGGAGGGGGCTGAGTCCAGTTTTTCCTGACTCCTGAGAAACCCACTCTACCAGTTACTGGTTGTGTGATCTTGGGCAAATTACCTAACCTTTTGGTGACTCAGTTTCTTCATCTGTGAAAGGGAAATAATTAGTCTTTATTTCTTATAGGACTTATAAACAGCTTTTATAGGGCTGCTGGGAAGATCAAATGAGTTAATATCTGTAACTCATTTTTAGAACAGAGTAAAAAACACTCAATAAACATCCATTATTTTGGTTCCCACCTATGATCACATTTGCTCCTTGTCACGGCCCTGGGACTCCACCCTTTGTAGACAGTTGAAGACAGACACGTGAAGTTGAAGGGACTGAAGAACAGGGCCAAGACCAGCACCCGGGTCTCCTAACATTAGGAGTCTAGGCCCCAGGCTGAGGAGACCTGAAGAGCAAGCAGGCCTGCCCCAGGCTCAGCCCCTCCCTCTGCCCGCAGCTGCCCTCATGATGGAGGAGCTGAATCCCTACACCAAGATCAGCCCAGCACTGGGTGCAGAGCGGCACTCGGTGGGTGCTGTCACAGGCATCGTCCTCCTGTTGTTCCTCATTGTGGTGCTGCTGGGCCTGTTCGCCTGGCACCGGCGGCGGCAGAAAGAGAAGGGCCGAGACCTGGCTCCCCGCGTCTCCTACACACCTGCCATGAGGATGACCAGCACTGACTACTCCCTCTCAGGTAAGGGCTATGCCCCCAGCAGCTCCCTCCTGCCCCCCACCCATACACACACACAAGACCCAAGAGGAGCCACACGGTATTCTTGGGGACACCAGGGTTTATCGCTGAAGGTGGGTGGTCATGCCTGCAGAGCTGTCTGCTCAGACTCCCCTGCAGAGATAATGGAGGTGAGGAGCAGGCGCTTACTTGGGACAGGTGGATGGGGTTCCCAGGGGGTGTCATTTCCAGGGTGCCCACTCTGAACAGCTATGGTTAGGAGCCTTCTTCCATTTCCCCAGAGCTTCCCATCCTCCTCACCAGGCTTTAGCCACAGGAGCACCCACACTAAGCAGTACATTTCCTAAATGCTCCAGGGGAACCTCTCCCCAGCCTGTGCCACCTCAGGAAACCAGCCATGTGGCCCAATGTCCAAGCCCTGTCCCATTTTTGTTTCCTTGGTGAAGGCCTCAGAGCACCCCTCCCTCCCAGTTCCCAGAGTTAGGAGGGCCCTATTTATACAGTGGAAGGGGACGGTGCCTGACGTGGGGAAGTCTGAAAGTCTGGGCAATGTCCCTCGAGTCAGGCCTGCTGGAACCCAGTCTGTTCACAAATGGGGTAACAACTCCAGCAGGCATTCTATCTGGGAGTCTGGACTGCTGCCTTTAAGAGCAGCTTTTTGCTTCATATTTCATTAAACAGAAGAGGTCAAAATGCTCTAAAATTGCCCACAGCCCTGAGCCACAGGAGGGTCGGCCTGTCAGGGTAAGCACAAGGATGACAGCTCTCTCCAGCTGGCTCCATAGCTCCTGGCTGACCTGCAGCCTCCTGGACCTTGGACTTACTTAGAAAATCAAGATCACGCCAGCCTGCTGACATGTCATTCCTGCTAATTCCATTGCCTCCTATGTGCCCAGCTCCGTGCTAGGCGCTGCAGGATAGACAGAAGCAGCCCAGGTGCAGACCCTACCTTGAGGAAGTTCCTGGCCTACATGCTGCCCTGGGTTTCAGCCAAAGTAGATATCCCCTGATGAAATCCCAAAGCTCACAGGGAAGATTTGGGGATTTTCTTCTATGACTATAGTAAGCAAGGTTGGCTAGGTGTTCCCATGCCATTCCACTGGAATCTGCTGGAGGGCAAGGCTAAGGTCAGGAGAAGTGGGGTTCTCTTTACAGCCTCACTACTGGGATCTGACCCTGGGGGAGGCAGGGGAGGGTCAGCACAGCCCTACGTAGTGACTCAGGGATATCTGAGACTGTCAAGTTAACGCTTCTCATGCTGGTGCCACCCTCCACACTGGCAAGCCTAACCTGCATCCTGCACGCTGCAAGGAGGGCCACCGCAAGGAAAGGGGCAAATCAGGCTCTACACATTTCTAGGGGAGTAGTAGATGCCAGGAAGCTTGGGGGCTGGGGGACTTGACTGTCTCTCTTTGCAGAGTACTTTCAAGGCGGCCCAGCCCAAGCATTAGTTTAGGGGTGTCTCATGCCAGGGGCAGGGATATGATGGCATGTGGCAACTTGTTCTCTTCCCAGATTTGTCTCAAAGTAGCAGCCATGCCCAGTGCTTTTCCAATTCCAGCTACCACTCACTGGCGTGCGGGGGGCCTAACACCAGCCAGGCCAGCACTCTGGACAGGAACAGCCCCACCAAGGTACCAGGCCCCTAACTCCCCAGCCCCCATCCACTGTCTTTGCATTGAGCCCTCACCTCTGCCTGGGAAGAAACTGCACCACCACCACCCCGCCCAGGGTCTGTGTGGAACCAACTGCCAATACAATAAACATTGCCCTGTGATCCCATGTAAACACTCTGTGAAGCATGTAACAGGAAGCCACCAGGTTATATGGAGCCAACAAGTGCCATGTAACCAGAACACATCACATGTAACCAACTCACAGCATCACTCAATATAACATACACCCCCATACCCTGTGCGTAACCAGTGGATACCAAGTCATGTGATCATCACGTAATCATGTGTAGCCTTGTCACACATAACCATGTAACCACTTTTGCCTCATGTTAACACATATAATCAAAACACTACAGCATTAATCACCGCAGTATGTTACCAGCACCATGTGTGCAACCAGCACATTATAGAGTAACTATTACTTAGGTACCACCTTATATCCTTATATCTGGACATACTACATGTTATCAGTACACACCCACAACCACTGTCACGATGAGAACCATCACAAGGGACATGGAACCCAAACATCAGCCACAGCCAAGTGTTCCCATTAACAGTGAGTCCTGCAGGCCTTCAAGGTCAGGTGTGAACACCCTGGACAGGGCCTTTCCTCACAGCTCCCAGCATAACACTGGCTGATGGCAAGACGTCCTCTTACAATCACAGGCCCTTGGGCAAGGATGTCTCAGCACACACGTGTAGTGAGCACACAGTGGGCAGATGAGAGGTTCAGAAATGACGAACAGCCCCAAGGACCACAAGGTCAACGGGCTCATGCTGCATACCTGCGCGCATGCGCACACACACATATACACACACACACGCTAAGGCAGGACCATGGGGGGCTGGGTGGCAACCCCCCACCCTGGGCCAGGAGCACAGTTTTCATCCTCCGGGTCTGTGCCTTAGAGCTCTAGGGGTCCTTTCTCCTCATCTGCCCCACAGAAAATGTCCGCCAGTCCACGGACCATGGCTGCTGCCACAGCCCTGGTAGCAATGCACCCTGAACCCCCTAGCAACAATGACATAGACCCCGTATAGCCCCAAGAGCCACCCCTGTCAAGCCAGCACCCAAAGGCCACTCTTCAGGGGCTCTCAGCCTCAGTTTTCCAATAGAATGGGAGTGCTGCAAGCAGGGGTACCTTGAGGTCCGTATGCAAAGTCTGTGGCCATCAGCCCCACACCCAGCTGCACAGCTTTAGGCTTATCTGAGGAGCCAAGGGAAAGGAATCCAGGAGCTTCCCGGTGGGAGGTCCTTGATTAACTAGAGCCACATTATCAAGGCTACAACAGGTTAGAGGCAAAGGACGTCAGGGATGAGAGACAAAGTCCCTTGTGGCCATGTCATTCTTGGTCTCATGCTGACAGGGAAGCACCAGCCACCCTCTGTCACTCAGTGAGGGGGTGGAGTTACTACAGAGTAGCCCACTTGGTGACCCTCTGGCTCATTTCACCCCAGGGGCCCAAAGTAGTTCTGTGTGGTCAGGGACCCCTCAGCCTGGCAAATTTTTAGCAAGGACAGGCAGCTGTGATGACATGGAAAGGACGTGGGTCTGGGAGCTGAGACCTGAGTTGTAGACCCAGCTCTGTCACTGGCTGTGTGTGTGACCATGAACGGGGCCCACAAGCAGGACTCAGGTCCCCAACTGTGAAATGAGAACCACCATCCTTGCCTCATATGAAGGGCAGCTGTGAGAATGCAGGAAGAGGAAGGCTTGCGCCATAAGGACAACCTACCCTGAAGCGTTCTTGGTCACGTGAAAGGAAGATTCTCACACTCAGCCCAGGTCAGGCGGCAGAGGTGACAGTGATGTTGCAGGCAGCCTCAGCACCCCGCTCTGTGCTGGAGATGGCCTCACGTTGCAGCCAAGACGCTGCCAACACCCCTTTCTCCTGCAGCTCAGCCCCACCCAGCTGACCTGCTTTCCCTGTCAGGGCCAGCTTGGCTCAGGCCAGTTCTTGGCTCTCAAGAGGCCCTGCCCTTTGCTCCCCTTTGTCCCAGGGGCCCAAGAGCCCTACAACTTCAGCCAGACTGCTTAGATGGGGGTATATGTTCTGCTCCCACTGGCCTCAGCCACACCATGGTGGCCTGTCATAGAACACCTACCTGTCCCTTTCCCTCAATGACCTAGCACCTAGGTGGGTCAGGGTCATCACAGGGGTGGTTGCACGAAGGTGGGCAAAAGCAAAGGCTGGGCAGGGGCATCTCAAGGGCACTAGATAGTAACTCGCTCTCCTACTTTCCAAACAGCTCAGTAACAAGTCCCTTGACAGAGACATGGCAGGCTGGACCCCCTACAGCTATGTGAACGTGTTAGGTCAGTAGTGGTTTGAGTCTGGTCCCCTGCCATCGCATCCCACCCTCTTCTCCTTCTCCCATATTGACAGGGGCCCATCCCAGCTCCCTGGGAGAGTTAGTTAGTAGATAAATCTTAAGCATGGTTTCCCCCAGGGACCACAAGGGAGAAAGCTAGGGCCCAGATGTGGGGATTCAGGTTGGAAGCAAAAGATGCACTCACCATCTGGGAAAGGGACCCCTGCCTGAGCCAGGCCCTACCAAGGTGCCCCTTTCAAGGGCTTCTTCCCTCTGCCCCACTGCCCTGGCAGACACCAATTCCTATGGGGGTGCGGGTGAGGGGTGGGGAGTGAGGGGTAGCAAGGCCAGTGGCCTCAGCTCTAGCAAATCCCTCTGGCCCTGCTGGCGCTAGCGCCTTTGGATGCTACACATGGAAGCCCTAATTCCTTCCAACCTGACCCTCATCCCCCAACCCCTGCCACACCAGGGCCCTGGGAATAATGGCTCCTCCCTGTCATTCCTCTCACTAGACTCCCATTTCCAGATCAGTGCCCTGGAGGCCAGGTACCCGCCCGAGGACTTCTACATTGAACTTAGACACCTCAGCCGCCCCGCTGAGCTACACTCACCAGGTTAGACTCCCAGCCCTACCCTCTATCCCCTGGACCCCTGAGGCTGTCATACCAGACCAGACCCAGCACCTACCCTAACCCCCATTCCTATCCTTTAACTTACCCCATGGTCCCAGAACTCTCCCTGCTGAGCCCCTTCCCTCTGACATAATTAATCTACAAGCCCAATTCCTTATCTGAAGAAGGAAGCCTGTCTGGATCCCCCCAGTCACCCCTTCTTCTCCTATCATGTCAGTGGATATGGACAAACTGCAACTAGTATTAGGTGAAGGGAACACAATATAACCGCACTCCCTGCAGACCACAGAATACAACCCAAAACCACTGAGAAATGACTTGGAGATGGTGACATCTCTGGGATTTTTTGGGCCCGTGGATGTGAATGATGGCGAGTTGGCTCTCTGGCCAAAAAGCCCAATGTCCCTCAGAGAGAGACCCCAGACTAGCTCTCCCAGATCATAGGGTAGGGTGGTCCAGTAGGGATCTAGAGAGGTTGAGGCAGGATGTGTCAACCAACATCCTCTGTGCTCATATATTAGGCTCAAACCTGGTAGCTTGGGAAAGATGCAAAAAAGAGACTTGGAAAATCAGTCCTGCTAGGGGAGGATGTGAGGTAGGAGTTACAGAAGTAGGTGCAATGAATGAACAGAGAATTTGGCCTCCCTACAAAGTATTCCTGCCCTAGACGGCACACTTGACAACGTGGGCCTGAATTCAGGCTCTAGCTGGTTTCTAGAGCTCAAGTGAAATGCAACTCTACCAACCCCTGAAGGTCTCTGAGGCCAGTAGCCGTAAGAAGAGCAAAGGTTCTAAATCCATCTACCTGTTAAGTAGGCATGGGCTTCAAATACCCTGGGCTTATACCCAGGAGGCTGTGCTCCTGGCTGTGAGCCCCTTAAGCAGTGCTCAGGACATTCAATAACCCCACCAAATACAACCCCCCCGACACACACACTACCACCACCCTGCACCTCTTTCCCTTTGGGAGCATCCTCTGGGCTCAGCCCAGATTTCTCCCTTCAACCACTGTAGCCAGAGGCACCACACACTGTCATTTTTTCGCTTACACTGAGGCAGGCTGGTGGCCAATGGGAGAGAATACTTGAGAACATCTGAGCTCTAGGTGGAACTCAACTTCTCACTTGTCGGTGTGATCTCAGACAAGTCACTGCCCTTCTTTGAGCCTGTTTCCTGTTCTCTAAAAAGGGAAAAAGTTAACAGCCTAGCCTCCCTCCCTCAGGGAGGGCAAAAGAAGCCCTGGTCTAGAATAAAGTGCTGAACTGACGCCAGGGATACAGACTGTTACAGTCATGCTTCTGAAGGGCACAGGTACCTATAGGCCCTTTGGAGAATAGCAAACTTGAGAAGAACTTGGACCTGATTCTGCTCTATTACTCAGCAATGTGTGGAAGGAAGGGAGATAGGAGTAGGCTCCTGCAATTTCAACTAGGGACCTCTATATGGAAGAGGTATGGGGAGGTATCTAAATAGCCATGGGTTGGTCTTCAGTGTCAAAAACTGGGGAGAGTCAAGTGGAGTCAAACTGTATTTTAGTAAGCACTTGCTGCATGCCTTGCCTGATATGGCATTCTCAGTTAAAAGCTGAAAAAAAATGGCTCTGTGAGCCCAAGTCATCACTGTCCCAAATTTAAAGTATCACATAATTTCTTTTCTGGGATCACCAGCAGCAAAGAACCTGAGCTTGGTCCCTGAAGCTTTGTGTCCTTCCTGCCTCTGGCTGGGGCTCAGAACCATGCATTATGGGAGCCTAGGATAAACTGTGACAGCCAAAAGGGAAAAAAGAAATCCTTGGGACTGAAAAACACTGGTAGTATTGTTCAAATACAACTCTCAATTATGTGCAAATAGTCCACCCAAAAAAAGTGGGGCAGGGGGAGGGGGACTAAGCCAGCTGACCATGTAAGGGAATGACTATACATCCTGTAGAGATGACCAATGAAGAACCTCAGCTACCTGTTCACCTCCCTCTGGCTCCCCTCAGTCGAGCTTTGGATCCAGAAGGGGAGAGGGAAGACCAGAGCTACAAGGTGAGAAACAGTCTTCACCCCCACCCAGAAGTCCAACAGAACTGGGACTGGGAATGTCATACACCTTTCCCCCAAGCTAAGAACTGGTTCTGATTCATTCCTTATCCTATACTTTTGGAGCCTGAAACGTCACCTACAGTGACTGTAGGTGGCATCAGAACTGCCTTTGATCACCTCCTGGAAGACATTCCCCTCAGAGTGAAGGTTAAAGAGCAGTAGTGCTAAATATGCCAAGGGGTGCTGTAGCTCATCATTTATGCTTTAGGAGCTTTTAAAGAATCCCTGTATGGTCAAGATAATTTAGAGTAGATTAAACCCAGAATAATTTTCTAGCACTAAAGAACTATTTATTTTCTGGGTAGGGGAGAAAGAAAAAAAAAACAAGAAAAAAAAAAAAAACTCATACAGTCTAGGTGAACCTCATTCACCCCTATATTTTTCTTTCCTTTTACTATTTTTATGCAGGTGCTTGTGGAATGGATAGACGTCAGAACACATACATTATGGACAAAGGCTTCAAAGGTACAGTATCTAATCCTGACGTCCCATTAGAAAGGGCTTAGCAAGATAAAGAGTGCAGATCTGAAATGGCCAGTTGTTCTACCAGGGACAAACTGCACATCTCTTCCCCCACCCCCCAAAATAGTTAAAGACCACAGGACCTGGGGCTGCTGGGTAGCTCTGCCCAGGAGGAGCAATCATAATAATAATGATTTCATCTTTTGATTTCAGTTGCACCTGCTTAGGAAACGCTTATGGGTTTTTTATAGATGCCAACTAAATGTCTTCGGAAACCTAGAACGTCATTATCCAACCAATTAGTACAAGTTAAATTGATTATAAAATCTGAAATAAAGTCAATCTACCTGCCCCAGAGGCCTCCTGTCATTGCGCTGGTAAGGAATGCCACCCTGCACCTGCTGGCTTTCTGGGGCACAAGGAATGAAAATAATACCTAGTGTTAATATTGTACCGCGCTCCACTCTCACGAGATCTCTGCCCCAGAGAACAGGGAAGCCAGGACTAATCCCTAACACATGGGAACTGCAAGTTGGATCATCCTTCTAGGAAGTATACAGGTGAAGCCAAATATGAAAGGTCAGGTCCTGCCCCAAGCTTAGGGCCTAGGTTTAAATGACATAATGTGTGAAACAGGTGGCTTTGAAATTATGTCACTTATTAACTATGACCAACCTCCCTAAGGCACAGTTTCCTCAAATTGCAAGGTTGGGATAAGTATGCTTGTCCTGTGATCTAACAAGGTTATCCTGAGTATCTAATAAAAAACACAGATCAGAAGTGTTTCTGCATATTGTAAAGGGTTACACTAATGTAATAGAGTTGTCCTTTTGTCTCTGAGGACTATTTAAGAGTCTCAGCCAAACTGAAAGAGACATGACTTATAGCAACAATCCCAGTGGATATCCTAAACCTAGCTGTGTACCAGAATCACCTGGAAAGCTTGTTAAAAATACATATGTTCACCCCACAACTCCCCAAGATTCTGATGCCGTAGATCTAGAGTGGGACCTTTTGTGACAAATGCCTCAGGGTATCCTTATGTAGCATATCACCTAACACTTACAAACCCCTAGTCTAGACTGACTCAGATTTCCCAGATTACCCTTCTGGTCTTTCAGACTTAGCCTTAGGTACACCTGAGACACCACTTTCCTAACCAAGGAGAGCTAGTAGTCTTCAGCCCTTGGTGAGGTGGTTATTAGAAGTGGGGTGAGGAAAAAAAAAAAAGAAGTGGGGTGAGCTAGGGGTGGGTGGTGGTGAGAACTGTGTTCTGAACAGCAGAGCAGGAGGGATAAGTCTCCACCAGCACGTGTTGTTAGGACGTGCACAGCCCAAGAGAATGATCTGAGGACAGAAGGTCACCCACTATGCCCTTGGGATTCTGGCAATTTTTTGTTAGTTTTGACTTAAACCACCCAAATGAAAGGAAGCACCATTAGAGTAGATGAAGCTAAACAACAGAAAACAAAACTATACTGTTTTATCACTGTGACCTGGGACCTCAGTTTCTTTCTCGAGGAGAAATGGGGATTGGACAGAAACATCTCTAAGGACCTTTACAGCTCTGAGAATATGCATGACTCAAGCATGAATGAATTCAGACAGGCCCAGACACCTCAATAAATGAGCACACAACTTCCCTATGCACTTTACTGTCCTGTGCATTGTGATTATAGTAGTTACTCGCAGCCATAAATGTAAAACAAAGTTAAGGACAAAGTTAAGGACTCAGCCATGGCATCATTCATTCCTGTTTTGTGGGATCATACATCTGAGTGTCTGAGTGCAGGGGAGACTTGGAAGCTAGCAGCCAGGTTTCATTTCACCACTCTGGCTATAATCATCCTTTAAATTGGAGAGAAAAGATGGCTATGTAGGCAAACGTACCAACAGGTGTTAGGGACCAACACACCAGAACAAGAGGAAAATGGAACATCACAGTTCAGAGCTTTACAGAAATACTTATCAAAGACATGGAATAAACCCCACTAACTGGCTGAACTCCCCAGATAAACATTTAATAAACTAGTTTGTACCAGGAATGGAATTATTTCCTAAAACTACTGGCCCAAACCAAATTATAACCACTAAGAGTTAAGATTAAGAGTCTTAGTGTTCTCTGAACTCAGTGGGAAAGAGCCCTGGCCTGGGAGTTAAAAGATTTGGGTTCTAAGGGAAATTCCCTGGTGGTCTAGTGGCAAGGACTTGGCGCTTTTACTGCTGGGGCCCAGGTTCAATCCCTGGTCGGAGAACTAAGATCCTGCAAGCTGCACGGTGCAGCCAAAAAAAATTAAAAAAAAAAAAACAAAAAACAAAAAACAATTTGGGTTCTAGTCCTGGTTCTTGCTGTGTGGCACTGATCAGATCACAGTGTTGTTTTCTGAGTCTTGGTTTCTTCCTCTATTAGAAGGACAGGGTTGGGGCTCCCCTGGTGGCACAGTGGATAAGAATCTGCCAATGCAGGGGGCACGGGTTTGATCCCTGGTCCGGGAAGATCCCACATGCCTCAGAGCAACTAAGCCCGTGTGCCACAACTACTGAGCCTGCGCGCTAGAGCCCGTGCTCCGCAACGAGAAGCCACCGCAATGAGAAGCCCGCGCACCGCAACGAAGAGTAGCCCCCGCTCGCCACAACTAGAGAAAGCCCGCGCGCAGCAAAGACCCCACACAGCCATAAATAAATAAATAAATAAATTTTATATATAAAAAAAAGACAGGGTTGTGCAAGCACTATCTCTAAAGCCCTTTCCAGCTCTAAGCATCTAATTCAGTCAATGCTCCCTCTTTCCCGTTACTTACTAAAGACCTCCACTCACTGTCATCCTGGAGGTTGTGTGAGATCACTCATACCGCTGTGCTAACCCCATTTTACCTCTGAACACCTTTCCATCTCTCCTTCCCCTGCTCCCCTCAGCAAAATTATTCTGCAGCAAACTGCCTCATGTCAACACTTACCTGTCAGGCATTTCAAAGTGCTATAGAAGAAATCCTCCCCACTACTCTCCATCACCTTAATGATCCTGAAATCCTGGATCCCACTGTTGCTGCCTCTTTCCCCACCTGTATGCTCCTTGCTAATCCAACCTCCAAGTCTCTCCTTGCAATAACCTTGGCTTCCAAGGTAGTCAGGAGCCCATTGACATCCTGAAAACTTTTTTTAGCCAGTGTGGTTCTCCTTGTGACCCCGAGATCTCCCCTCTTCCTCTCCCCAGTCCTTGTCTCTCAATCAAGAGAAGGGTGAGGACTTAGGGCCCAGGAAGAGAAAAGGCAGTGTGGCCTTCTAATAGTAGTAGTAGGCTGAGAAGACAAGAGATGGACGTTCAGTGCCTAGGTTTTCCCCAACAGTGAAATATTGGCCTTAAGTAGGTGATAGTGTGAACCTGAAGGCTGGGATAAGTTCAAATCCTACTCACAAGAAGGCAATGGAAAATCATTTCCCCTCTCTGGATTTGTTGCTTCCTTTATAAAATGAAGATGTTTCAATTAGTTCATTTCAGAGGCCCCTTCTGCCTCTGATAGTATGTGGCTGTATGTGATTTGGGGAAGGTAGGAACTATATGAGAACAAATGCCAGGGCATTATAGGGCTAAATCTTAAGCCTTGATGCTAATTACAGGCCTTAGAGGAGTGACTCCCCAGAGCTTGGGTAGCCTCGGTTGATGCTTCCCCTTTCTTTGCAACATGCCCAAAGTGCAAAGACTGGTATAGACGTGGGGCTATAAAAAGATGAGGAAGTGTCTTAGAGCAGCTGGTTATTCTTCCCCTTCCCCTGCCCTCCCTCAGAGCAGGCAGGTGGATGACTCAGCTGGAGAAAAGAGTAGGTTCCTGAAGTATAGTTTTCCAGCTGGCCTTGCCCTTCCCCTCCCTCCTCAGAAATAGAATCCAGTTTATTCCATAATCCAACACCCTCCTACCACCACCTCCAAACACACACACGCACACACACACTCTTCTCCATCCCCTTTGGCTTTACCTCTGGCCCCTTTATGGATGATACATCTTCTCCCTGAGACTCACCCCATTCCCACAAGCCCCAACATCTCTTTTATCCATGTAGGTGCATCCCCTGCTACAGAGCAAACAATTTATTTCCCCGAACTTGAAAGCAGCCAACTTTTCTGGTGGAAATAAGAGGGCCACTACTGGTTGGCTGAGGCCCTGTTAGGCATTGAGCTAGAGCTTCCAGCCTCTCCCACTGCCATAACAATCAGTCATGGGATGTCCACAAAAAGAGCTTGGCCTTTCTCAACAGAACTTGGCCCCATAGATAAAAAGGCTTTCCTTATTGAGGGTAAGGTGAAGCTGTTGCAGATAGTTTGCATTTAGGATATAGGACGCGTACAGGGTAAAAATATGAGGGGAAAACACCTTGATTGGGTATCAGAGCAGGCAGGGGTTGTCCTAACTTAACTACTTACTAACATTAGGCAAACTTTATGAGCTTTAGTTTCCTCATTTCTAAAGTAGTAATACTAGTCCTTCCTGCCTGGCCCCCTGCACAGATGTAACAAGTGTCAATGATCTAACTGGAGTGAGTGAAGACCAGCTACATGTGCTATAAAGCAAGCTAACACTAGTCCTCAAATTTTAGAAAATATGCAACTGAGTCAGCTGACAATCAAAGTAAAAATGATGTGCCTGCGTGGGGAGGAGGGGAGAGGTGTTAGGGGATAGCCCTTCTTTAAGCAGTACTAGTAGTCCTCAGCTTCCACAGGAGCAGCTGAGTCATACTGCCTTACTACTTGGCTGATAAATTTAGAGAACCCAAAATGGGACCAACAGGCCAGCTGGGGTTCCCAGCTGAACCCCACTCTCTTGTACTAAGAAACAAAGTATTCACTAGAGGCAATTTCATGTGACTCGGGCAGGTCATGGCCTAGGACCCAGAGCCACCTTTCCCCTATGAGAGCCTCACCAGTAGCTGGGCCAATCCAGCCTCCCTTTAGTCTCTGCTGGGACTGCTCGTTGTCTAGCAAGAATGTTTTCTCCTCCTCTCTAGGGTTCTAGGGTAGAGAGAGGCCACAATCTAAGACAGGACCCAAGACCCACATCTCTCTCTGCCTGGGGGCTAAGCTGTGATACAAAGTGCTCTGAGCCTGGTTCTGGAGCTTGCTCTAATACCGATGACCAGGGTGACCCTGGGGAAGTCACTTGCCTATACAAATCTCAATTTCCTCATAAGCAATAAAGGGGGAGGGGAAATAATAATTACTGCTCTGCCTACACTTGAAGGAACTAATGGGTGAATGTAGTTTTGTACAAGATTGAGGAAATGTTACCTGCTAAAACAAACATAAATAACCCTATACTAACAAAAAAGTAAATCCCCTCCCAACCAGTTACCTGCTGTGGGAGAAAAGACTCCTGTGGTGGCACACATCTCAACTACTTCAGTCACGTGGAGCGCTCGCTCTGCTCTCACCGGACCAAGGTACATCCAGTAACCCCTTGAATTACACTACCACTTTCACTTTTTTATATTTTCATTAATTTCACAAGTTGGAGGCAGAAAGCATAGATAAATAGCAGCCCAAAATGTAAATTGTGGTGGTTCTAGCGAAAGATCATCTGAGAATTTTACCATCTGCTAGCACTTATAGAAATTTAGAGCTGAGAAATAGAGAAATTTCACCATCTGCTATCACTTACAGAAATTTAGACTTCTTAGATCACTCTTGACTACGAAGCCCCTGCAACTCAGTGCTTATTTCTAGATTCCCCTGGCTGGCAGAGCCTCACAGAAGGATGAGGGCCAGAGTTGCCAGATTAGAGAGTCTCCTGCTTTTTCTGGGCAAGTTCTGCCTCATTTGAAACAATCCACAGGAGGCAGTAATCTTCCCCCAAAAGGGAAAATGGCATAGAGGTTGAAGGAAGGGCTCCCGTTTCACTGTGACTCCCAGTCACAAAGAGAACCTTCTTACTCCAGTGAGCTACAGTTACCTTGCTTCATATTTGGAAACCAGTTTGCAACTTTTGTACCCTAATACACCCTGAAGTCTTGGGGATGATGCACCTGAGAGACGACAGGAGAAGCAGCATGAGTTCTCCTAATATCAGAGAAAGATACTGCTAAAATAGATTTCAGTTAGTGTTCATGAGAACTGGAGTAATTGACCCCAGAAGATATACTGCAGGCTTGCTAGAAAACAGGAACTTTCCAAAGCCTAGTTTGAGACCCAGGTGTTTTTTAAACCTCTATTACACTTCAGTCTGCCCCACCTCTGATCACGAGCTTCTCGAGAGCAGGGATACTACCTGTTTGCTGCCTAAAGGTTGCCAAATTGCTGGCACTTGTGCCAAATCACACACCTACTTCTTCTGAACCTAAGCTTAGTCATCAAAAAGAATTCAGAAAAATGATATCACAGAAAATACACAGGCCAAAGAGTCCCAAGGCATGGATTCAAGTACTGGCACTGCCATTCATGAGCCATATGACCTTAGACAAGTCACTTCATCTCCCTGGGCCATCATCTTATAAAATGCAGTCAACTATCCTTGCAAGATTTTGTAAAAGTTAAATAACAGATGTGAAAGCATATTATGAATATCTTGAATTAATCCCTTTCTGGTGCTATACCTGACTACTAAAACAAAAATGTTCTTATCCCTCCAAAAACATATTTCTTTAGAACTCTGCTTACCTAGAAAAGCACTCCTTAACGTATTTAGTAAGTGAATCTTGGATTATTCAAAGGTGTTTACAACTTCTCGATCCTGAAAGCACATAAACTGTACTCTGCTTTTGGTATTTAAATTAAGTCTTATGTCTTTGCTTGTCCTAAGAAATCTCTCTTGCCTTGCAGATTACATGAAAGAATCCGTATGCAGTTCTAGCACTTGTTCCTTGAATAGCAGTGAAAACCCTTATGCCACAATTAAGGACCTGCCCATCCTCACCTGCACGCTTCCAGAAAGCAGCTACGTAGAAATGAAGTCGCCTGTGCACACGGGGTCTCCGTACACAGATGTGCCATCCTTGTCGACATCTAATAAAAATATATATGAAGTTGGTAGGTGTCTCAAATAAGTAACTTAGTGAAATCAGGGCACTAGTACAGCATCTGAAGTAAAAACAGCCCTCTCCAGTCCCCGTCTTGAAAATACACCCTTCTTTTGTTGCTTTTTAAGGAATCCAAGGTGAACTGTCTTTCCCAGGACTGCCCTCCTCTCTCATACAAGAAATCAAATTCTAGTGCCAACTCTGCTTTTAAAAAAAAACACTAAGGCTACGTGTGAAGCAGATATATTGGGGGTGGGGAGTCGATACACACAAACACATACACTTCAACTGATTGTTAACACAAATTCCTGTTTAAAAAAAAAACAATCAGAACAGACATTTCCAAGTTTCGAAATCACCTCGTTCTACTTTTTCCCAGTTTAACCCATGTCCCTGGGCTCACTGATACAACCCCTGACCCCTACCTCTAGGATATTCTAAGTCCCTTGGTTTTGACCAGAGCTTGGGATTCTGATAGCACACTCACTTAGGTTTTCAATCTCTTGAACAAGCCTCAGTCCTAACCTTCATACATTTATCATCAACCCCTGGCTTCTCCCCCGACCAAGTTAAATAGAATTCTCTTCCCCCCAGCAAGGCAACCAAAGCTAATCTGTTCTCTGAACTCATTTTTCACTATATTCCTTAGAGCCCACAGTCAGTGTGGTCCAAGAAGGCCGTGGTTGTAACTCCAGCTATATCCAGAATCCATACGACCTACCTAGGAACAGCCATATTCCTGGTCATTATAACCTCCTCCCAGTAAGACAGAGCCCTGCCAATGGGCCGTCCCAGGACAAGCAGTCTTGAGGGATAAGCCTCTCTCTTGCAATGTGCTCTGCTGAATATTCTCTGACTCTCTGAAAGAAGACAATCCCTTGACTTGAAATAATGGTACAAACTGACTCCAGCTGCGTGTTAGTTATAACGTTCACCTGGAACTAAAGAAGAGCTTCCAAGTGGGACTGGGGTAACTGTTCAAAAGGTCCGTTCTCAAAAGCAAATTCTACCACCCACCCACCCCCAATCCCAAATGCCACGGATTATATGATCTTTTAAAACATAAAGATAAAGCTACTCATCAACATCAGCTAAATATATACATATTAATATTTATATATTAAATTATCTGAAACATGATGCTTAGAAAGCATGTAGAATAGGTTTTACCAATTTTCCTAGGAGTAAAGGGGACTGGGGAGGAGAGGGGATTACTTTAAAGCACCTGAAATGTATATGTGCTTTTGGTTCCTGTTACCGTCACTTAGATTGTTTTATTACCTAAGATAATTAGTACATAGACACAAACTGTGCTAATATCAATCCTAAAGTACCTGTACATTTATGTCAAGTCAATCAAATTATAACTGCCAAGATTACAGAGTTTAGTATACAGTCTAATGCTGACAACTTCAATTTTTTAAAGTAAGACTTTAATGAATACAAATTAACTTTCCCTCTTCTGCCCCTGGTGGTAGTAGGAGGAAAAAAAAGTTTCCAAAGTGCAACAGCCTCTTTTAGTCAAACAATGATTTCTAGGCCAGCTTTACAAAATCTTGCCAATTCAAAGTTCAAGAACATTGCAAGCCAGTCCTGGCCTTGTCATATCTCCTTAGTTCATCCAACACCTGAGTTATTCCATGCAAAACGGAACTCTGAGATGATGCCTTTAAGCAAGCAGTCATAGACTGGTAAGAATTAAACATCCCTAAAAATGGTTATTCGGCCTCCAGAATTTATTTGAGTGGCATTCCTTGACTCAGAAGAGTACATGCTGTCAAGCGTATCTTCATAAATCTTGAGCTTGATGTAGTATGGAACCTAAAAGTGTAGAGGAAATTAGACAAAAGTGGATACAGGAAGTTTAAGTTGTTTTAAGTACATTATGCTTTTTGATGGAACTAAATGAAATGATCAAAGAAGAATGGACTGTAATCAATTGCTATAACATGATGTAAAAACTTAATATATAAGTATATGAAGTACTTCTACCTTCTAAGCACCACCTACTGACATGGCCAAAAATGTATTACAATGAGCTAATGCTCCAGATCCCAGTATTCAGGTGTATCTATACTTCCACTCTAATGAATATAAGTAAACTGGGGCTTGGATGGGTCAAAAAGGAGCCTCTCCCAAGCCCTAAAGAGGACCTCCTCACAAGAATTAAAGACCCAAAGGGCAAAGCAGGGAAACTAATGACCACCCTATACCACTCCATTCTCTGATTAACAGTCCAGGCAGTAAAAAATACTTCCAAAAAGGTATACAGAAGAGGAACTAAGTGACTGTAAATGACTGCAAAGCTGGAACAGCTGCTACAGGAAATGTGGGAGTTCTGAAGCCCTTAATACACATTGGAAGTCTGCCATGGAACCCATTAGTTTGGGCAATAACCAGCAAAAGCAAGACAATAAATAAATGAGTAAATCCTCCCTCCCCCACTTCACTCAAGGCTTAAGCAAATTTTATCGTTAGGGGAAAATATAATACTTACATGAATGCTGCATGTATGCATGGGAGCAAGTGATCAGCAATAGCAAATTTACTTTCAAAAAAAGCCTTATTAAAATATAAATACTAGAAAATTACTTTGTAGGCCCAAGTAAATATTTCTCATACATATGTAGGAAGAAATATAGATAAGAGACTTACCTCAGTATTTCAGGGCAGCAAGTGCTCAAATATCTTTCTCAAGTAAGGATCAAGAAGCACGGTGAAGTCAATCAGCAAGGAGAAACTTCGTCTCAATCCCAGGTTTTATTTTCTTCCCTTAGCCTGCATGTACAATAACTGCTGCCTGGCAAACTGCAAACAAGCACTCAAGTTTCGTTTCACCTCTTTTTTGCCAAGTATCTTCTGGCAAAATTCAGCAAGAGGTGGCATGGTGGAATTGCTAAAGCACTGGGTCGAGATTTGAGTGTTACTTGCCCTCTCTGGGTTCCTTTTTTTCCCCATGTATTGAAAAAAAGGGAGAAGCAGAGAAAGGTAAGGGAGCTCTGACAACCCTTCAGCTTTAGCATTCTATGATTTTTAAAGAAATGTAATACAACTCAAATCAGGCAATACAGTGGAGAAGGGAAAGGCAGAGGGTGCGATTAATCTATTGTGACAACAGCTGCCTTCACATATCTAAGAGTTACTGGTAAAAGACATTCCAATCTAACAGAGCACCTACTAGGAACTTCTGTCTAGCACTGTCACAAATAGGTTCATGGTCAACCTAAACATATGCACTGTGCATTTTATTGGCAACATGGAAAAATCTGTTCAATTATTTTACAGAAATTAAGTTTTTACTCAAAGTGATGTGCATACAATTCAAATGAATAAGAAAAACACAATTACTGTACAATAGCATAAGTGCAACTATGAAATGGCAATACTTTTTTAAACAACCCAGATTTGTAATATATTTGTTCACTGTGCAGAGGGATCATACCTTGTACAAAATAAAATGAATTTCTCAAACTAATTTAACAAGAATGCCCACTGTTGTGTTGCAAACTGAAAATGTGTCTATAATCTACACCTTAGGTTTAAAGGTAGAACTAACTTACATTTTGTGTGGTCACTCTAGACAGCCAGAAAAGTGAAAATCATCCCAATAGGTGTTTGAAAATAAAGTGAAAAGGTTCTATCAAATTTATAACAAGAGAGTCTCTTCCTTTAAAGTAATGAATGGGAGCAACACATTCTTATTCATGTCCAAAAATTATTGAAATATCTCATACACATCAGTATACTCAAATAGAGAATTTCTCTGCTTTCACAAAGATTTGGACTCAAAGACAACTATTACAACTTGTGCTCAGCTCCAGAGACACAAAGGTACTTCTATGGAAAGGAATAAAGGCAAGTGTAAGGGCCACCTAATTAGCATAGGTGCAATGAAGAGCTGTCCACCAGAAGTTATCAGCCACTACAGTACTCTGGGTGCATCTGTTTTAGGACCTTTTAAAACATATCCTTGTGACCTAACTGGTAAAGAAGCAGCAGAATTAATTTTGTAATAAAATACAAACGCTAAAAAATAGCTTACTGAATGCATTCAATGGTATAAGTTTAAAATTTCTCCCTTATACTTTCAAAGTTTTGTATGTAATCCTCATACTTAAGTCAAACTAAAACCTTTCAACTTGTCAGTTCACAAGGCTTACATGATACTCAAAAGTTATTTCCACTTAATAAAATGTCTAACCAAGAACTTTTGCTATTTAGAGGCTAAGACTCATTCAGAAAAGATCTAACAGACAATCCTCAAAGGCCAGGAGGCTAGGGCTTTGACATCTGAGTGAAAGACAAAACATAATCAAGGGTTATAAGGCTAATAAAGGTATTTACTGAGAATAATAGTGCTTTAAGATTATGACTTACGAGGCTCAGAATACCACCCAATAGCATAAATGACAACCAAAGGCGGCAGGTTGTGCACTCAATCACTGCAAGTTGTGCACTCAATACAGGAGATTCAAGAATGATACCATTAGCCATTCATCCAGCCAGAGGGAAGACAGAAGAGGCCCAATTAATCTGTATGTGGCAACAGAAGATGGAAAATCTTTCTCAGAAGGGATGGATGATGGATACATAAGGGATTCATTATACTATTATTTATAAGGTGTATAATAATTATATATTATTTATGTAATAATTTTATGTAACAATATTTAAAATGTTTAATCTAAATGGTAAAATTCTCAGGCTACAGCCCCCCAAGCTAAACTAGAATGAACCATAGGATTAGCCCCTTCACTCTTTTAGATGGTCCTTCCTTATTGTTCTGACACGGGGTTGTAGGAAGGATAAATATTAGGAATGTAAGTATGAGCAAAGCACTTTCCCTACCCTTGTAGATCTTACAATGTAGCAATTATAGAAGGGCAGGGATAAATAGAGGACCCTGGTGATTAGTCTGATAGTGATTATACATTTTCTTCCCTGACCTGCAGAGCTAGAAAGACTCTGAGCAGTGGTCCAACCCAAACCCAGAGAAGGAGGAAGCTCTGGTCTGCAGCGCCGGTTGTCAGATTACCTCCTTATTCCAGTTTCTGCCTCCCAGGCCATGGTCTAGCCCAGCAGATGGCCCTCCAGAACCTTAGGAGTGAGTGCTAAAAGCCATACGCTTATTCATTAGGATGTGGATAACAGGGTCTGAGATTTTGTGGTTTGGGGCCAAGGTTAAGTTCTACTGACTCAACCACAGGAAAGGAATCCTGTTGGCTATTAATCTTCACCATCACTGGTACTGATAACATAGTAGTTAACAGCCAATATACATGACATCTGTGCCAGGACCTATCAATTCTATGCTTAATAATTTAAATAATTCAATTCAAATGTTTACTAATAATTACTATCCTAATAGACAAATAATGCCATTTATATCATGTGTGTGCACACATAAACCTATACACTTGGATTTAATCATTGGTTCTATTGGTGGAATCAGTCCATGGACTGATCTACCTTACTAGATTCCACTTAGAGATTAAAAAAAAAAATTAAACACAAAATGTTTTTAAAGGTTCTCTCTCCCAAACATGAATATATTTCAAAGTATATATTAAAAGCCAGCAGAATTTTCTTTTAACAGTAAAAGCCAAAAAACAGCAGTTCTCAGCTCACAGTTGACATAGCAGCCCCTCAAGTGCTCCTCCCCGCTTAGTACATATGGTACTTTGATGCATATTGTTGAAACTGACAGTCATTTTGCAAATGTTCTGAAAGCTTTCATCTTATTTAATGGCGTTAACATGGAAATAAAGATAGCATTTTAATCAAGTTATTATAAGACCAAAAATATCTTGCAAAGTATACACATGATTTTTATTTATCTATTAAATTTAAATTTTAGTTAGAATGTATAATAATTTGGCTCTAGTACCTGAAGAAAGTGTTCATTCATAAAATTACTGAATTAAGGCTGGGATAAACCCCAGAAATGATCTAATCCAGTCCCCTCATTAACTGGAAGAAAGTGAGGTTCAGAGATAAAATGACTAGAAGACCTGTGACTAGATTCCAAGTCTTTGTCACCCAGTTTAGTGCTCTATTATAGCTGCCACTTTCAATCTTTTAACTCAGAATTTAGCATACTTTCTAATATATGCCTAATATCAACTTCCTTTCAAATATTCTTTCTCTATCCTCCAATTCAGCTTTTAGGAAAATAGATACTTCAATTAAAATTCTCTCAGCCTAATCCTAATGGTCTCCCTTACATAAATTGTGATGATATTAGCATTCTGTATTACTTTATTGTTACCATCAGCCTCCCACAGTTTCTTTAAAAGATTAGAATGACAACTCCAGTTTATTCGGCGTATTGTATAGATGAGTGAAAAAGGTGACCTGTCAAATCCCAGGAAGGGATGCAGCACCAGCACTGCCCCAACCAGGAGAACAAAAAGCAGCTCTTTAGCACTAGTTTGACTGTTATGCTAACCCACTAAACGTTGTGGTGAAAGAAGGTCCTTTCGTTGTCTTTGTTCATTTTTTTTCACACAGGGAATAGATATCCTTATGTACAGTCCTTATGCAAAATTCATATTTTGTTTTGAATTTTTTTCTCAGGCTTATGATGTTTGTGAGACATAAAATAACTAGCCTCCATTTTTTTCCTCTGTTTAAAAAAAAAAAAAGTCTCCAGAAATTGAAACCTAACAGGTTGGAGTAAGTTCTTAATTATCCACCCAGCCTTTGAATTATTCTGCTTCTGGTGTTGGCCAAAACTGTCTAAATAGTAGAGCTTTTTTTTTTCTTTTTAAGGTAGATGGAAGAGATTATCACAATAGCTCAAACCACTGAGAGGGTTTGCATTTTGTAAATATAAGTCACTGAGGACAAAAATTAAGATGTTTATTTCCCCAATGATGAAATAAATATGACTAGCTCTGATGGGCAATCCAAAGTCAAGAAATCTAACTTTCCTGCAGAACCCTCTGACAGAAGTCACCAACTAGCACCCCTTCTTAGAATTACAATTTAGCACACTCAGTGCAATGGCTAAAGAAACTTACCCTTACAGAGTAACAACTACTATTAGAGAGAAATCATAAATAGCATTTTAGAACAATGACATACAAGTTAAAATCAAGATGGCTAAGTGACTTTTCAGGACAATACAATAGGTTTTTAAAAAATTCAAAGTTAAAATAACTGAAAAGCAAGGTCAAAAAGCAAAATACTTCTAAACTACCTTAAGCCCTAAATTGTCATAATATTTAAAAACTTAATGTTTCTTACTTGAGACAGTCTGTCTCCTGAGACACTATTCAGAATGAAGACACTTGTTGAAATGCAATCAGATTCATTTTCTACTACTACTTAAGGTTTCTTGGAATTCTCCCAAGATCCAACCATGCACAAGGCAACATTAAGTCTACATTTCGTAAAAATTCAAAGTTACTTTATTCATTTTCAATTCACTACCTAGTTTCTCCTTCTCTTAAATAATTTTGTAAAAAATTTACTACCAATTTTGAGTAAAATAGTGATGGAGCCTCTTGGGTCTGGTGACACTGTTACATACCAAAGTACAGAGATTACTTTCGTAATGTTTTTGGTAATATTCAATACTTTTTCCAAGAACAGCATAATTGAACTATATGTCTAAAATCAAAGCTGAATTCACACAATGATGCCTCCAATTCAATTGTTTACTCTGTAATCCAAGGACCTATGCTCTTACTCATCAGAAGCAAATATTCCATGGCTACATCCAAAGCACTCAAAGGAAAAATATAATCTGACAACATAAAGAATAGTCCCCCTATAACTGTTTATTAGAATGTGAATATATTCCAAATCAATAACTAAAAAAAAAAAAAATCAAGTTACAGAGCATGCATAAAATACAAAGTAGCGATTTACAAATAGATAGTAGTATCTTCATAACCAATACACCAAAATAATAAAATAGCTACAGAGAAAAACTAAATTGACTAATCACAGCAATGCCTTCCGTGCACCCCACACGTCATGAGCACCGCAAAAGACAGAAGATTAACTATGAAACATAGTCATCTATGCAAGCCCACACACATGTATATTTTGGGGATATTCCACCATCCTGAATAGTATCACTTTAGTTGACACAACTTGCAGAACACTTCAGAGTTAAGTGCTCAATACCATCCACAAGAAAACAAAACTAAATATTAGTGTGCACATTTCTGAATGAGAAATGAGTTGCTCCATTGATTTCAATAATGTAGTGGAAGAAAACTTTCAGGTTTGTACAATGCCTAAATGCATTCTATTTAACTCAAGGTACTATTTCATCTTGCGTACTAAAAGAATACATGCCTTTAAGTGGTACCACTTGAGCAGAAATTAACCTCTCACTGTACTCTTTAGACATACTGAAACCAGATTAACTGGACTATATTCCATAATATACTGCAAAACTCAAAAATCAGCATTGTTAAAATAATTTTCCATACCTGCTGGTGGATATGGTGATAAAACTAGGTTGCATTTCATTTACTGGAAGGTTTTAAGATAAAATTAACACTTCACCATTGGATACTAAGAGCATTAAACCAGTTATTGCCTGAGCAATAAAATGCCACACAATCTACTGCTGGGAAATTAGAAAAGTTAAATGACCTGGGCTGCCTGATTACCGTAACAGAGGCACCTCATGTGGAATTCCACCAGTCTCTCCAGTTCCCAGCCTGCCAGGCAGCATTGTTTAACATATGGCCCCATAACCATACTGCTACTGAAATCATCACAGTCTTTTGTGTTTATTAAGATAATTCTTGTCCAGAAAAAAGTGCCCCCCTCTCTAATCAACTTTGATGTTTACAAAAATTAAAAAACAAAATTTACTAAACTACTATTAAGGCATGTTAGAAACTGACTTCCAGAATAATGGAAAATTTTCAAGCTCTCAAAGTTCTGCTATGTTTATAGGGCAATTCTTAGATTTATGGAAATATACACTGCACTGAGAGAAGAGTGTATTAATTATAAGCTGCTCTGTGGCAAAATGATAGCTTATTTCTACAGTCTTCTTAATTTGATTTAATCAAGACCAACAGGTCTGAGCTTCAAGGGATCAAGTTATATTATGTCCTACAGTGACAGCTTCCATGATGAAAAGTAAACAGTAATTGAGGAATCCAAACATTCAGTTTATTAAACTAAGGCTAGTGAAGCCATAGCATGAAAAAAAAGCTGCAGTCATTCGGGACAAGTGGATGATTTTATAAAGCTAAAATCTAAAGACTTAAGACATGGAAAAATTCATAAGTATGAGGAAGTAATAAAACACAAAAATGACCACAAGAATTACAAATATATTTAAATCTCAGACCTGGGAATTGGACTATACACAGCCTTCTAGGGGAGAAGAGAAACGCCTTATATGTTCTGACAGCACTGCACCTTTGGCTTGTTTTCAGTGGTTGGTGGAACATGAATAGGAACCACATTGTTGCTTGGAGACATGTCATTTTCACGTCTGTCTGACATTTGCTTCTGGGAAACAATGCGGTATATCTCTGGGTAAAAAAAAAAGAAACAGCAACACCCAGTGTGAACAGACCCATAAATCGTTAATAAAAAAGATACACAGAGGCAGAAGTTATATTCATAAGAGAAAAAAATGCAAATAAACTGAACAGAGACTGCAAATACTCAAAGTTTTATTTTCAAACAGCCACTGATTCGAGTCAACCCATTATTTCACAACAATTTCCCTTAGGGTAAGAAGAGAAATAAAGGTTTTCCATTTCAGAGGGAAAGGTTTACCAATCAGTTAAATAAATCTTGGTCTAAAGAGATTACACAGTTTATGGGCTTAGATCTAAATTTCTACCCTTACCAAAAAAACCTACATACATTGACACTGTACCACAGAAAAATATTTAAATCTGCATTATCAGACACAGTAGGTATTTGTGTTGGCTACATAGGGAAGCATACAACTTCATAAACAAGTCAAAATCCCAAAGGACTCTTGGAAAAGAAGAGCGGAAAGATAATGTTTATCAGTGTCTCCTGAACTAAAGTTAAACTGTAATGAAATAATTATTCAAATCAAGCAACTTAAGATTTTCTATGACACTTATCAAAACTAATTGTTTAGCATCTACCTCTTCCACTAAACAAACTAGTGGATGAGGAATGTCACCTGCCGAATCAGTAAACAAAGGATGATGGGCCATCAAGCCATCAGCCACTGCAGCTGCCCCCCTCTCCCACGGTGCACCCCGAGGGAATTCAGGATGGAGAAAAGTAGGATACTGGCCCTAGATAGTTAAGGTGCATATCAAAGGAATAATTTCAATGAGCCCAGACTCCTGCATCTTCCCATACAAAGAAAAGCCCTAAATTCATTAACTTGAGATGTCTGGTTTTCTTTAATTAACAGTAATCTTTTGATGTTCCAGACTACCTAGTTTTTGTTCAAGAAACTCCTATATATCCTGGTTCCTCCCTTACCTCTTCCGAACAGTCTCTCAGAGCTATCTGAGAAGCTGCCTCCCGGGCTTAAGTCCTCAGCAAGTCCGCCAAATAAGACATAATTCTCAACTTTTAGGTTGTGCATTTTTTTCAGTCAACAAACTATAAGGACCAAAACTGTATCTACCTTATTCACTGCTGTATCTCCAGCATATAGTAGGGGTTTGATAACTAAGTACACGAATAAATGTTATTAAATTCCTCTACAGCCAAGTATCCTTATTTAATATATTGTATTCGGTCTTACAGTGCACTGCCTAAAAGTAGCTCCCTCTGACTATATAAACTCCTTACAAACAAAGAATGTATCTTATCTTTGTTCTCAAAGTGCTCCCTCCAAAAAAAAAAAAAAACCACCCTCAAAAGGTAAGGGAATTCTAAAAATGGGACAAATTGACATGATATGCCTCCTATTACGATGGACTATGAAGTATAATATATTCCTATGAATGACACCTGTGTATTCCTACCAAAAATGTTTAAAATGAATTTATCATGAGGAAACAGATAAATCCAGACTGAGGGACATTCTATAAGACAACTGGCCAAGACTCTTCAAAAAAAGTTACTGCCACAAAATACATTTAAAAGATGAGAATAAATGCTTTAGATGTGGGCTACAGCCCACCTATTTATATTAAATATACGTTAACCACCTATTTAAATTAAATAAACACAATTCAAACTCCAATTCCTCAGTCCAATAGCCATATTTCAAGTGCTCAATAACAACCCGTAGCGAGTGGCTACTCTATTCAGTACCCAGATATGTAACAATTCCATCAATGCAATGTGTTTTCCTTGACCGGATCCTAGGTTTAAACTGTAAAAACCAAATCTATAAAAGACATTATTAGTACACTTGGAGAAATCTGAATATGAACTTGCACATTAGATAATACTATGTAAAAAAAAGTTATTGGATATGATATACGGTATTGTGATTATGTAGGAGAATGCCTTTTTCTGAGGCGGTAAAATGCTCCAGTGGTTAGTAGTAAAGTGCCATAATGTCTACAGTTTGCTTTCCAAAGATTGAGCAAAGGGGAAGAAAAGTATATTTATACATATAGAAATAAACCGAATGTGGCAAAATGTTAATAACTGAGGATTTTAGATGAAAGATATATGGGTGTTCACTGTATTACTTCTGTAATATTTGAAAATTTTAAAAATATAAAGTTATGGGGGAAAAAAAGAAAGTGGAATCATATTTTCAAATGTACGAACATCATTTGGATTCTAGGTTGAACTGTTAAAATTTGAGACAGGAAATTTTAATATTGTTTGGATAATAGAAGACAATAAGGAATTACTGCCAGTTTTTAAATGGTTTTGTTGTTACAGGTTTAAGTCCTACCTTTTAAGTATACATCATGAAATGTTTACAAATGAAATGATGTAATATCTGGGATTTGTTTCAAAATAACGGGGGAGGGAGTAGGTGGAGGAAAGATTGGCTCTGAACTGACGGTTGTTGATGGCTACATGGTAGCTCATGATAGTATCCTACTTTTCGTATGCTGAAAATTTTCCATAACAAAAAAGTTAAAGAAAAGGAAATGTATTAACTAAATTAATACATTTTTTCCAAGTTAAAAACTAATTTCCCTAAAGTTGAATAACAGCAAACTGTAATCAACTGAACATGTAAACTAACAAAAACACTGACAGCTCGTGTGCCTTCTCTTATGCTTTTTTGGGGGAAGCAGGTGGCTAAAACTTATGTTTCAGAAGGTTGACAGTAGTCCAAAGGTGAAGAAGCACCAAGAGAAAATATTAGATTCCAATAAAGAAAGGTTACTGACTAGAGTTTTAAAAAGAAAAAAAGATATGCAGGACGTGGGGTCTTCATTTGAATTCTTTTCATTAAAAAGGGATGGGACCGGGGCTTCCCTGGTGGCGCAGTGGTTAAGAATCTGCCTGCCAATGCAAGGGACACGGGTTCGAGCCCTGGTCCGGGAAGATCCCCATGCTGTGAAGCAACTAAGCCCATGCACCACAACTACTGAGCCTGCACTCTAGAGCCCGCGAACCACAACTACTGAGCCCGTGTGCTACAACCACTGAAGCCTGCGTGCCTAGAGCCCGTGCTCCAAAACAAGAGAAGCCACCGCAATGAGAGGCCCGCGCACCGCCACGAAGAGTAGACTAAGAAAGCCCGCGTGCAGCAACGAAGACCCAACATAGCCAAGAATTAATTAATTAATTATTTTAAAAAGAAATTTTAAAAAGGGATGGGACCAGTGTCTAGGGTAAAGAGAAAGACAGTCATTCAATCAGGCTAGTGACTAAGAAGTAAAGATAATCATCAACTTACTGTAAAACTATACCATTCATTCTTTATTCTTTATGTTTTCTCTCTAATCCCAAACTGGAAGGCTCTCCTTTCTCAAGTGCAAATGATTAAATGTGACCCTCTACAAATTTAACTTCTTTACAAGTGGTTTTGAATATTACGTTAGGGGAACCAAAACAAAAATTATTTTGCAGGTTCTTAAATAAAAAGCAAATACTGTAAGAAAGGAAAAAGCAGAGTTCTCAGAGAACACAGAAAGGTAAATAATTAAAGAGATCTCATTACAAGGAAAGAAATTTGAGCAGTGTTATAAAACTGCCTGCAAGTACTGCATACTGTTTTGTAGAAGTAGATTATTACTACATTGCTCCAGTCACCAAAAAGATGTCCGCTAATAAAAATGCCACCCAAGGCAACAAAGAAAAAGGAAAGTGTTGATCAGAAAATTAGGAGAAATTTTTTCTTTCACTTAGAATGGGCACTAAGAAGCTACACAAGTAATTTAACATCTCTTGTGGCCGGGTGTGTCACTTAAAAAAAACTTTGATAAGAAAATATAAAGCAGGTACATTCTAGCTGGTATCTGATTAGAGAAGGTTATTTAAGTAGGGGGAGGGGAACAGGACTAATAACTTGCTAAACCAGATGCAAATATTTTCCTCTTTCAAGGGCATGTTCTCCTTTAGAACCAAATGTATGTGATATACCAATTCCTGTGCAGACCCTTTTCAAGAAGTCCAAAGGACAGGTAAGGTTAGAAAGAAAAGGGATTCTGCTTTATCGTTCTTATATCAGGATCTCTTGTATGAGATCTAAATATAAAGTAAAATATTAATATAAAATAGCTTTAAATATAACCGAGTAAAGTTAAATAAACGACATATGCCTATTTCTACTCTAATGGAAGTATGAATCAAGTTTCAAAGTACATTCTAAAGAAGTTAAATGCAATAGCTCCAAATTGGGGAACAAAAAAAACTAAAATTCCTCAGTCCCTCCAAAAATTGTGAAAATAGCAGAGACCTGAGTTATCCTACTACAGCCTACGTCAGAATTTGTTAGACCTTCTTCAAACCTACTGCTCACCATGTAAGTTTCTTGAAGGTCAAAAAAATGCTCTGATTCGACTGACACAAGGTTGCCACATGCAAAGAATCAAAGCCTGATTAAAAGAGCCTCACTACTCCAATAAAATTAATGCCTGAAAAACCCTAGCCTCACTTTTAAGAGATAATATGCTAAGTGAACTAAAATTCTTTCAACCAGGACTTCCCTGGCGGTCCAGTGGTTAGGACTCCATGCTTCCACTGCAGGGGGCACAGGTTCAATCCCTGGTCGGGGAAATAAGATCCCACAAGCCACACAGCACGGCCAAAAAAAAAATTCTTTCAACCACAGAATTAAGAATTTAGTCCCCATACTACAAAGATGGCTTGGACTTATTAATTACACGGAGAAACCTGGAGAACATCATCATAACCAACATCACCAGTAATTAATAAGACAAACCAATATCATGAGCCTTCTGATATGATGCACTGAGAACACTTTTGTGGTATTCCTCCTGAAAATACATAACCAGAACTGAATCACCAGGAAACATAAGACAAACCCAAATTGAGGGACACTACAAAATGACTGACCCATACCCTTCAAGAAAGGTTAATAAACAAAAGACAAAATGAGGAACTATTCCAGATTAGAGAAAACTAAAAAGAGTTATGACAACTGAATGCAATGTATGATCTGATTACAGCCTGTCTTTTGCTAATAAGGACATAATTGGAACAGCTGGCAAATAAGATCTGTAGCTTAACATTGATGTGGTACTATTATCTAACTCTCTAATTTTGATCAATGTACTATGGCTATGAAAAGACTATATCCTTGATTTTAGGAAATACACGCTGAAAAGCACTTAGGGATAATGGGCAACATGTCTGTCACTCTCAAATGGTACAGGAAAAAAACAGTATTATTTATATATTTAGAGAGAGGAAGAAAAAGAATAAAGCAAGTGTGGTAAAATATCAACATCTGGGGAATATGGGTTAAAGGTATTTGCAAATACTTTGTACTATTATTGCAACCTTTAAGTCTGAATCTGTCAAAATTCAAAGTTAAAAGAAAAAATTAATACAGTATGGAAAATATGGATTAATAACATCCCTCAATGAACTTGAGGATGAAATAAAACAAAGCTGCACTGAAATTTAGAGGCTAAGCAATGTATCAGGCTCACTCATGCACTAACCAACTACCTCCTAAATATACCATCAGCAAAATTATGTCATGAAGTTACTGTCAAATTCATGGATGTCAAGAATGGCATGGGTCAATTCTAAAAAAAGCAACATGGTTAACTTTGAAGTAACAATGGAGATACATTTTCTAATACATAATTTTGCATCTTAAAAAGTAAAAAGCTATTTTTTTCTTCCAGCAACATCAAAATACAACATAAATGCTCCCTTAATACCGTTAACACGTAAGGCAGAATTAAGCCTAATGAGAATACTGTTCTATCTCCTGTTTTTTCTATGCATTAATACTCCCACTATTATATAGAAAAGTTTAGCACAAACATCCTAACACTTGCAAAACACAGATGTCTGCTGCCATATGCAGTGATCTCTGATCCCACAGATCAACACTGAGATTTATTACAGGAAGCTGAGGAAATAGTGGCTATATAGAGAGGAAAAGTGGTAGTACTAAGTGAAGCTCAAGCCTTGTTTGCTTTCAAGCTATATTAATTAAGCAGTAACAAAAGCTTAATCAAGAGTGAATTTTAAGGGAAACAGCCAGATGTTCATCATTCAGGACAAAACAGATCAATTTTAAGTATATACCACTGCTTACTGATTAGTTCATGTTTGAACTGATCATAAGTTCAATGTTACAAAATGATACATAAAATAGTTAACTGCAGATGGAAGAAAACACTTGGCCTCATTTTCACTCAATATGAGAATAAACGGGCTATAAATTGAAATCAGAATGGGCTAGAATTGTAGCAGAGATTTGATAGGACATAAAAAATAACCCAACAAGGACTAACTAAAGTTTTTTCAAATGAGGTTTTTCAGAGGCCTTAAGAGACTCACAGACTTTGAAGATGATTTAATTCACTCACGTTAAGACACTGAACCTTAGGACTAGGGAGGTTCACTGACTTTAGTTACACATGGAATGAGAGCAAAGTGATAAAAAGTAAAACCTACAGCTCCTGGGTCTCAATTGAGTATTCAACACATTGACCCAAGAGAAACCACGCAAGTGCTTAAAAAGGAAAAAAAGTAGGATTTGCAGACATACTGCGTATTCAATCAGATCTTGCTTGTTTGAAACAATCTGCAATGAAAGTTGACACAAAGATTCTAAAAGAAAGCTACTGTGTTCCAAAAACCGTTTATCCAACCCTAGCACCAGTCCTTTATTTACTATTTTTCTGATAACAGAAAAGAATTCTAATAAACCAGGTATGTAAATCATCAATATAGTCTATTTTTAATGTTTTTTTTTCATACCTTAACTGCTATTTAGCTACCGATATCAAATATTTACAATGTACCAGGGACAGCTAAGTATTTTACATGTACAAACTCATGTACTCATTTTTGGAGTCTAGAGTAGATGTCTCAATGACAGACAATTCTTTTCTATGAGTTAGGTTATAGAGACAAAAACCTTTAAGTCACAACATTAACAGTCAAGTCAAATCATATCACAAGGTATTTATAAATACAAGCCCTTACTTGAAAGAAAATAACAGAACTCCCAAAACATATTTCAACTTTAAATACGAAGAAATTAAGGGCTAGAAAGGTTAAGTAACTTGCCTAAGATTATAGAGCTAATTAATAAGTGGAGGAGCCAGGACTAGAAACCAAGTCAGGCTTCTAAGCCCATGTTCCTAAACCCTAAGTTTTATTCCCTACATTTTTACAGTAAAATAACATTTAAAAGCTAAAATCTGTTGGTCTCCAATACAAGTGCTGCATACGAAGAATAAAAATCTTCTTACATTATAATTGGAAGCTCATTTACTTAACCATTTCTCCATATATTTTTAGAACACCACATAAGATCACTATATATTAAGACTATACTCTAAATTATGAGTTCTTAAAAGTAATATACAGGGACCTCCCTGGTGGTCCAGTGGTTAAGACTCCACACTCCCAATGCAGGCGGCCTGGGTTCGATCCCTGGTCAGGGAACTAGATCCCTCATGCCGCAACTAAGACCCAGCGCAGCCAAATAAATAAAATTTTGTAAAGTAATATACATTCTTAAAGTACTTAAAAACAACTCACTGAAGTGCCTATTAGAGGGTTAAGATTAAACTTTCAGATGAATTGTTCATTCTATTAAAGTCAGGGTAAATATGAGTCAACATAAATAAAATGTCCTCTTATCCCTGAGGTTGACCTGGTCTACACATCCATATTCCAAAACAGCATGAATTTTTTTCCTTTCCCACTACCTATTTAAACTTTTCAGTATGTAATCACTGGCTGATTTTCTCCACAGGTGACACCTTGCTTCTTATCCAATAATAGATCATGGCAGAATTTTACTTTTTGTTTTCTCATTTAAGTTTTTAAGAATATATTTTTCCCTGGGTGCTTCTATAACAAATCAGAACCAAGAATGCCTTTTCTTTACTGAATTTCAAAAGGGCATTCGTATCTTTCCATAAATGGGATCTCAATATTTATCTTATAAAAAGTACCATTAAGCATTGTTTTGTGCTTATGACCATGAAATATGGGATTCATGGACCAAAGTAATAACAGAAGTAAACAAATTACTTTCAAAGTATTTTTCCCACTATAAACCAGGTGAATTAGGATGATTAAAGCTCAGCAAGCAAGGGTTGTAACTAATTTTGTACTCTAAACAGGTCTTGCGATAGTAGCTCTCAAATGATAGTCATTCTCAGTGTGATTTTATAGTTTAGTTTCCTGATTAATTTGTTTAAATTTCCTTCCTAATACTTCAAATTCCCACTGGTATAATCTAAAAATGCAAGTCTTACCTGTCAAGATTGTCTGAAAAGCAGCTTCTACATTTGTAGAGTCTAGAGCAGATGTCTCAATGAATGACAAACCATTCTTTTCTGTGGGGAGACACAAAAACTTCAGTCTTGTCAAATTTTAATACAAGGGATGTATTAAAGCCTTCAAAAGGAAAGTAACATAACTTTTTTAAAGCCCAAGACCTCCCCAACTTCTTGAGGAATAAGAGCACATGTTACTTCCACTTTAGTAGATTAAAAATGACAGCAAGAAATTTTCACTGACTTCTTAATTAAAATAAATACTCGTTACATCTAAATACCACCACTAGCAATGAACAACGCTAGGCATAATGTAGTAAACTTATCAAATACTCAGCTAATTTCATCCCTTACTGGGCTTCTCCCCATCAACCACATAGCTATGGTATGAATGTGGGTGGGTATATGTGATTCACTCAGATTTCTGTGACTGTATTATGTGAAATAAAGCTTCTCTCCTAGAAAACTGAAAAACTGTGACAGAAAATTTTATTCACAGCATAATCAATAGTGGAAGGTCACAACTTTCACTAGTCAAGAATGTACAATGTTGCCTTCTAGTAGGCTGCCCCTACCAATACGGAGTCAATAGATAGGCAGATCCTCTATAAAGCCAGAAAAGTTACAACTCCTAAGCAGCTACATCCCTGTTGGTCCTTGACCACTCCCTGGGCCACTACTTTTCCGACACACATAGAACAAGCCTTAGTAAAACACAGACATAATGGAAAAAGGCAGGAAGCACAGAATAAACATAGATTTCATCTACCCGTTCCAGGGAAAGAAAAGAAGACAGTATTAATATTCAATTTTTGGCAGCAAAAACTCAAAATACAACAGTTTTAATAACTCAAAGTTAAGCAAAAGAGTCGTACAGTCATCACACACTTTCAAAACAACGATACTTGTTAAGCGTTCATGTCTACCTTTCCAAAACTACTGTAACCGATTACCCTCATGGGAGGGTTATCAAAACTGCAAGAAATACAGAATCACTGTAATATCACAGAATTCATATCACTAACCTGCAAAAGCCCTTGCTTCATCTGTAGGAACCGCCCTGAGATGGCGCAAATCACTCTTATTGCCCACAAGCATGATAACAATGTTACTATCAGCATGATCTCTCAGTTCTTTCAGCCATCGCTCTACATTTTCATATGTGAGATGTTTAGCAATGTCATAAACCAATAAGGCACCTACAGCTCCACGATAGTATCTGAAAACAGAAACATGTATTTAACTATTAGAAAACAACCACAAGATGGAAGAGAACACCAGAAAAGACTAAGTATATGGAATATATATATATATACACACACATACACATATATATATATTTTTAAACACACTTATAAATTTTAGAATCCTAATACCGGAATTCTTTAAAGGAAACAAAACAGTACCTTTTCCCAATACCAAAAGTCAGCTAATTCACTTTGGTAGCCTATTTCACAGAACTTAAAAAACTATGAGACTTACGCTGATGTTATAGCTCGGTATCGCTCTTGCCCTGCCGTGTCCCATATCTGTGCTTTTATTGTTTTCCCATCAACCTGGATGCTTCTTGTTGCAAACTCTACTCCAATGGTGCTCTTGCTTTCAAGATTAAACTCATTTCGAGTAAATCGAGACAGGAGGTTACTCTTTCCAACACCAGAATCTCCGATAAGGACAACTAAAAAGACAAAGAACTTAATGTCAGATGAATGAGGCACACACATTCACAATGCCATCATGTTTTAAAGCAAAAAAGACAGGGCATCTGATTTTTAAAAAGGGATGAGGGTGGGGGTGGAGCTGAGTGCCCATGTTATCAATCGATAAAACCAATTTATTCTTTTTAATGTGTTTCTACCTGCATAGTGACTTCCATACATCATCTGCTTAGCACAGATAAAGTATCCTGTCTCACACATGCAAATTTTAATCATCGGTCTACTAGGCACTGATGACAGGCTAATGCATTAATTTAACAATCAACGCTATACCAACCTTACTACCTTAGAAGGTAATAACTTGAAAGATAAATCCTAAACCAAATGAACAATTTGTGATATGAAAATGTATTAGACATGAAAGCAACAAAGGATGTTAGTGCCTTAAGTATGTTCTACTTAGTCTCATCAAAGCCTGGATGACCTCAGGACTCATACCTAGGCAAAATGAAACACACGTAACACAGAAGGCATCAAGTTTATAAACTTTGCCACCCAGATCACAGAAACTACAATGGCCCTTTCATAGTTACATTTACCAGACTGGCAGGAGACTAGAGACCTCTCCAAAAACAAACACCCCTCTAAGTTTAATAGGGGCCCTAGAAAGCTGACTAATAACTCTGAGTCAAAGCCAAAGCAAGGAGGGCCTACACTTTTACTTACGACTTAATGACTTTAAAAAAAAAAAAAAAAGGTTTGATTAAATGAATTTATTTCCTATGATTACTATAGGAGGCAGTTTATTTACTAGCTGGATACAGTGGATTCTTTTTCACCTAAGGTGATATTACACTTCAAAAACAATGGGGAAATAGGCAGTCAACTTGTTTTAAAGCATTTCTATCTGAATTTAAAGAACAAATGAGTTCACACGTTTATAGAATCTGAGCTTGATAACATTTTTTTCCTTGGTAAAAAATTTTATCAGGATTTTAGAAAATATTATACTTATTCCTACTGTTGACTACTAATGCTACTTCTTAGTTCTTATTAGCTAATTGACTTAGATACCAGGACTAGATAATCAAACATGAAAGAATAACACCAGGAATAAGACCATGCCTTACTAAATAGACTGGTATCTGGTAGTGGGTGGCAAGGGCAGTGAAAACTGTGGGAGCTCACTGCACTCAGGTCAGAGGGCAGAGTCCATTACACATTCCTTCCTTGCTACAAGAGCAGATATAAGCTGGCCTCTGGACAGTCTTGAAGAGAGTACAATTAGCAAATGCATATCTTTCTGGCCTCCTCTATCAGCTGATTCAGCAAGAAATCATCCCAGCAGCAGTGACCCCATGCAGCAAAATGCATAGTTATTTCTAGTTATATAGTCAATTAGAGGTGTCAGAGGTACTGCAGCAAACACAGATAATACAGTAAATGCTTTAATTTGGATACCAGGGAAGAAGATGCTACGGTCATGAAAGTAACGTACAAAAACAATGCACTTCCAATTTTACAGGATAGTTGGTTGATATGTTAGTTCTCAAGGTCCCCCATTCTAGATGTGAAATGAAATCCCAGTTTCAGTAATCAAGTCCACCCTATTAGCAGGGTGTACTCACGGCTGCCTCTTAGTGTAAGAGGCTGGATGTTCTGCTGAGGAAAACTCCTTTGAATCTTTTCTGGCCCCACGCTAGCACTGAGGTATAAAAGCCTCACTTGAAGTGGGAATAGGAAAGAAGGGGAAAACCAAAAAGCTGAACATTTCTACTGCATAGGCACTCAGATACATCAGATACATCGATTTAGAAGCCAGTCATTTAGTTTAAAGCCAAAGAGCAAGACATCTAGAATGATAATGCCTTTGGAAAATAAATAAATAAATAACTCAAAGAACGTTTTCTCCATCTCACAAAAACTCTAGTACTTTCAAATTTTGGTCTCTTGCCTTTCAACCTCCACTTTAATGATTATGTTCAACATCTCCCCATCCTCAAATCTTTATGCCATCATAAAAATATTTAGTGAGGGCATGTTTTCCCCTTGATATAACCAATTAATTTTAACATAAAATTAGTACCCTTATCTGAAAATAATTCAAGATTCATGAATACTTTATATAGTATAAAATAGTTATCTCAACTAGACATGGACAAGGCTGACAGAATTATGACTAGCAACCTGTTAAAGGATTGTATCTTAAATGACAACAGAAGGTATTGGCTCTTTAAGAATAGCGCTGCCAAGATAATGCTGAGAAATGACACACTAAGGAAAGCTGCTTCTATTCAGTTGCCAAATGAGAAACCACACCAAGAAAGGTTATATTTAGGCTAACAAAAAAATAAACAAACTTGAATGGATTAAATTACCTAAACAACAGAAGAGAATTTACTGGCTATGATTTTTTTAAAAAAACAAAAACCGGTAAGTTCATAGACTCAGACTTAATTTCTAATCAAAACAGTTTCTCTCATTAAGATCACAACACTTAATTGATTTTTTTAAATGAGACAAACTATATGATCACATCCTATAGTTCAAGAAAGGAATTTGCAGTTTTTCCTATACTTTCCATAATTAGTATCTTAGGTTAAAAGTAGTTCCACTTTAAACATTTTATAACTATAGCCATCTACATAACATATATATACGTGTGTAAGCATAAATTAAATAACAGCGTCTGTATATGAAACATGTATCACATTTCTAAAATAACCTGATAATATTCATTACCACTTGGTTAACCTCATCTGCTGAATTTTACGTATCATCTCTAACATCTAATGCTAAATTTGGTTCATTATATATCAAATACTAGGCTGCTAAATGCCATAAAAACAGAATATACATATTAACTGACCGTTATTTAACAAAAATTTCCAACTCTTCAACCACATTTAGTTTTACACACTCTCTTGCAAACTAACGTACTGGACTAAAATTTAATTCAACAAATCAATCATAGTATCTCAGACCTAAAAGTTATCACCTGAAGGAGTAACTGATAATTTTCATACTGGCTTTTATAAATAAACTTGGAGATCTTTCTACTCTTTCAACTATTCATAGTCCAACCTCACCAAGTCTTTAAAATTCAATAAGGCTGAAGTCTAGACAAGTTTTTCTAGATTCAGCAGAACCCAAATTGCTCAACCAAAAGTTGTGAAAGAAAACCTATCAAGATGCAAGACAGCAAAGTTCCTATGATCGGTCCCACTGGCAATCAGCTGACGGTTAATTACTACTGACCTTCAATGAGACTGAAAAGAAAATGGTGTAGACTATGTATCCAGGTATTTTCAGAAAATGTGACTCTGACTGAATTGGTGTCTACCACAATATTTGTAAATAGGAACTATGATTGATTCACACTTCACTTATGTGTCCCAAAGGGCCTTAACCACATCGTGTGTAAATATTTGTGGAATTAAAGTTTTTAAAAAGTCAAGTTTTAAAAAATAAAATTAATTCCCCACCTCCACCAAAAGTCTCACTGTTGAACTTAACTAAAGATTAATGTTCAAGAACAAATACATAGTTTAGAATAATGCTCCTGCTCTCCCCACATTACAGTCCCACTTGGACCACTCCATCCTACACCAATCAAAATATCCCTTCATTTTCCACTGGTTAAGAGTTACAAACCAATTTACAATTCCCTCAACTCTTAAGTTTGCTAGGTAAGCATTCTCCCAGCTAGACAGCTGCACTCATCTCAGGGAATAAATCCATGTAGAATGAAACGATTTAAAATGACATTATTGTTGCTTCACTTTAAATTATAATTGTATAAATAAGAAATTGGCTATATAATCATCACAGAAGTTAAAAAGTGACTCATATCCTTAAGAGCTTTAAAAAAAAGTGGAAATCTTTCTCAGCAGAATTTGTAAAACACCTTATCCAACAGCAAAATGTACAACACATGAAACCATAACCCATGGAAATATAAAACACTTTAGGAGGTCCTAGTTTTAAGTTTCTTTACTAATACTTAAACTCTCTTACAGTTATAGATTTAAGGTTTAAAAAAAAACCGATGAGAACCATAGTAACTTCTTTCACATTATTACCATTTATTGAGTCCTCACAGAAGCTAAAATTTTACAATCAGTCTCATTTAATTCTCACAACAGCCATGAGAGGTTTTTTTTTTTTTTTTAATAGATGAGGGAACTGAAGCTCAAAAAAGTCATCTTTCCAAAGGTCACAAAGCAAATATAAGACCTGAGTCAGTATTTGAACCCAGGCCTGTGTGATTCCAAAGCCCTGTGCTCTCTCACTCATTGTTAGTAGGATGGTCTAAACCCAAAGCTAAGTTAAAATTTCTTAAGCCAATCCAGGATACTGAGTATTCTTTGTGAGAAAATAACTGACTTCTATAACCAACATTCAAGTTCTAAAACAAACAGGAGAAATACTCTGATAGTCTATCTCATCCTAAATTAATTACTTCAAAAGTAGCTAGCTGCCCACTGCCCTTGCACCTTGTTCAAAAAAACAAATCTCTCTTTAATGACTAAACCCCAGTCTCCAGGGTCTCATTTAAGTAACTGCACCAGACCTCAGATGCCTTCAGCCAAGAGTGTGCAAACTAATCCATGTTTCTTTTTTGTATTTGTAAAATGCATTAAGTACCCTCTTCTCCATAAATGGCTTTCCACTATCAGGGGGGTGGGAGTGGATACTGAAGGTACTCACCCTATATAAAAATTTCTGGCCCAGAAGAATAAGTGGTGATAAGAGCATATCATCCGCTAGTGTGCCAAGATTTGCAAAGTATTGGTAAAGCAATGTTTCCTGCTTGTTTAGTCAACCATTCTTAGCACCCAGTGGCACAGTCAGAAACAGTCACCAAGCTTAACATTCTTTTTAAACTCCACCCTCCACTGTAAAGCTTTAATAGCAATGGCTTCTTCCTCCTTGGTAATGATCTTTGTTCAGCATACTACTGATGGCTGCCCTGCTAATTCAGGAGCAGAGAAAGACCATCAGAGAGAGCGCATTCATCCAACAAAAAAATCATTTAGTGTACTCTTCTCTCAATGAAAACTGTACCCGTTATTTTTGATTAAAAAAAAAAAAACTATTTCCATTCTTTCTGGACTAACCAATAAGCAATTCTTTTTTTTTACTCCCCACTCTCCAATATGTTTTGTCCAAGTGCACTACATGTTTCCCTACCTTATGAAAAATATTTAATTTGACCAAAGAGCACACAACTTCCCCATGCCGGCCCCACCCCCACCTTTGGGAAAAGGTATGCGGCCAACTAGGACTCTTCCCTTCCTGTTCTAAAAACACCAAAAGGTTGGATCCTCCCAGTGTTGCAGCAGGAAGCAACCAGTCCACAGCGATAAAGAAAGCTAGTATTTGTGCAGCGCACAACCTTTCCTGCTCAGGAACTGGGCCTTCAGGTCTGGCAAGGATAACAGCCACCACCCATCCGCAACCCCTTCTCTCGAGCAGAGTCAAGAGCTATCCCAGGCTGGCTGCCGCTGGGAAGGGAGGGTAGAAGAAAAAAGGCTTGGTGGCAAGTCACATCGGTCTGCCGGGTCACTGCGACAAGTGCGCGCGTGGGTGCTGGGACGATCCCTCCTGCCCTACCCCCCCAGCGTCGGGGTCGCACACGAGACGTGGGAGAGCTCTTCAACCATCTGGGGAGGGAAGGCAGAGAAAGAGCTACCAATGCTGAGGGCAGTGCGAGAAGGTTACTGACCGAGAGAACTGTGGGGCGGGTGGGGGTGGGGGTGGGGCCGCCGGCCCGTGCGGCTTTTTACCAGGGCCTGGCCCCGGTCATGGAAGAAGAGTGCTAGGAGAGGCGTCTGTCCGAGGGGAGGGGAAGGGGCTCTCCCGAGAGGAACGGGGGGCGGATAAGAAAAAGACCTGTAATGGGAGCGTGCGTCGAGGGAAAGGTGAAGAGCGGAGGGAAGAGCCTGTCAGAGGGGCTCAGGGAGGGTGTATACTGAGGGGGAGGGGGCGCTCAACCCGAAAAGATGGACGGTGGGAGGGGCGCCCCTTTGAAGGGGCCCTGGAACCCGGGGAGGAAGGAAGGCGATTTGGGAGACGGCAGCCGGCCGCGAGAAGGGCGCAGGGAAGGGGCTCTGAGGCGTCCTCAGGCCTCTAGGGAGGTCGCTAAGAGACCGCTGTGTGGTGAGGATCCCCTCTGTGACGGGAGGAAAAGGAGCTGAGCTGGGAGACCGCAGGACGAACCGCACACAGAGGAAGGGCTGAGGAAGGCCGATCTCAGGGCAGGGGCAGCCCGTGGGCGGGTCCCCCGGGAGTGTCCCGGGCCCCCGAACTGGGACTCGGGGGAGATGTTCGAGAGCCCGTGGCCTCACCTTTGAAGAGGTAGTCGTACTCGTCGTCGCGGGTGCCCATTGCGCGGCCGAGAAGCGAAGGGGCGGGAGCAGCAGTGGTACCGGTGGGACCAGGGGGCGTCGCTGCAGGGGTAAACCGAGCGCCGAGCTTCAGCGGCCGGACCCGGTAAAGAACCCCTCCCTGCCGCTACGCCACTTCCGGCAGGCCCCCGCCCCTAAGGGGAAGTACTTCCGGGGAGGCGGTGCCCCGCCCCTGAGCCTAAGAAGGGCGGTGCTCTCGGGTTTCGATTACGTTTTCAAATTCTCGTCCCCCCGCTCCGCCCCCCACCCCGGGAGGTTCAGAGCGGATACTGAGTCCTGAACTCCCGGCTGACCTTCCTAGCGGCTGGTCTCCACACTTAACGGTCTCTCCCTCATTCCACGCGCCGCCATGCCGCGAAGCGGGGCGCTGGGGAGCGCTTCAGCACTGTCTCTGGCGGTTGGTTTGTGGATGGGGGCAGGGTGCTTTAAGGATTAGAGAGCCGAAGGCGACACTCTGAGCGTGGCGGTTCCATGGTGTAATGGTTAGCACTCTGGACTCTGAATCCAGCGATCCGAGTTCAAATCTCGGTGGAACCTATACCGCTAGATTTTTATGTTGTTTTTTTATCCTGGCCACGCTTTTATAATTCATTTACTTATTCACTAGGTGATTGTACACCTACGGTATATGTGTCCTTGAACTAAGTAGGGAGAGAATGTCACAAAATAGTATCTTTGCCCAGGAAAACCAAATACCTTTCCCTCTTCAATTCTGTACTCTCTGTCACCTAGGTGTCTCCTAAGTAGCCTCTGCTCTTCGCCCCCCCCCCCTTTTTTTTTAACCTGGGCCCTCTTCAAAAGCTTCCATGAAAGCTGATTCCTTTTGCTAGGATTTTCAACCTCCAACTTCATTCAAGGGCAGGCACTTCTCACTCCTTTTCTCCCGAAATCTCTCAAACCTTCTCCAGACGTCATTCAGAGAACCTCGCCCACCCTCCTCATCAAGATTCATCAAGAACTTCTTGAACCCTATTTGTCATCCTCTAAGCTAAACCTGGTTACATAATTATTTAACACGCAGAGCAAAGGATGGCAATTTCCATTTTAGCAGAAATGTGGATGAGGCGACTCAAGTGATTTGCCAAAGATCACGCAGCAGGGCCTCCCTGTATTTGAAGAGAGTTTTTGTAATGCCAAAAAGCTTTTCCCATTTATTGTCAAACCCCGCTACCACCTATGTGCAATTTAGACTTTTGGGCAAGAGTGCCCGTAGTAAGCAGCGTAATGGCTCCCCAAAGATGTCCACTTCCCAATCCTTGGGCACTGTGAATATGCTAGGTTACATGGCAAAGGGGAATTAGGGTGCAGATGGAATTAAGGTTGCAAATCAACTGACTTTAAAATAGGATGATTATCCTGGATTTTCCAGGTGGGCCTAATGTCCTCTCAAGTGTCCTTAAAAGTGGCAAAGGGAGACAGAGGAGGTCAGAGTGATGTGGTGTGAGAAGGCCTCAACCAGCCCTTGTGGCTTTGAACATGGAGAAAGGGGGCCAGGAGCCTAGGAACGCAGAGGCTTGTAGAAGGTGGAAAAGGCACACACACAAAAAGAAGAAGATGGAAAAAGCAAGGAAATGGAGTCTTCTCTAAGGCTCCCAGAAAGAACACGGCCCTGCTGACACCCTGATTTTAGCCCAGTGAGACCCATGTCAGACTTCTGACCTATAGAACTATAAAATAATAAATTTCTGTTGTTTTAAGTCACCAAGTCTGTGGTAATTTGCTACAGCAGCAATAGAAAACTAATACAGTGCCATTTTCAGTGCTTTCCATGATGGTATAAACCAACAGAAGGTTTACCTAAGGCCTAGATACTGCCTTGTGCAGGGGTGGTCATTATCCACACTGGGGGAGATGCAGAATATTACTCAAGCAGCTAAATATTATGTTTACTACAGATTATTTATAAGACACAGTCCTAGCACTATTCAGGTGGGTAGACAAGGTAGACCCAAGAAAGGTGGAATATCAATAACAGTTCTGAAGGAGTAACTAATGAGAGTTCTGGCAACAAATGCCAGAGTTCAGAGGGACTGAGATGACTAGGAAGAACTCCCCAGAAGAGGAGGAGCTAGCATTGACTCCTGAAGGAAGAAGCAAGTAAGGAAACTCATTCTGGAAAATGGAGGAAATTAGATGATAAGAGCATGTTAAGCAAGGCCATTAATGCCAGAGGAATAATTATGAACTTTTTCCCTTAAGTCATTGTTTCTCAACGTGTGTCCTGAGAAGGTCAATAGCATTCCTCAGAAGAAGGATTGCATGCTCAAATAAATTGAGAAGCACTATACACTGTCTCCCCGCCTTTGAAGTTCCCCTACCACTGGTGTCTGAATATTCCACTCTGAAGAAAAATGTTTTAACTGTATTGAACACAGCATTTCCCAGATTCACCTGTGAACAAAAAAAGAACAGAGTATCATTCAACATCCAGTTATACAAGGGTTAAATCACAACCCACTGCAGTCACCCACAGTGCAACAGTGCACCCTGAGGAGAATTCAGGATGAAAAAAACTGGATGAGGCATTCTGTGCTTTGGCTAAACAGCCCCTAGATAATTAAGATGCTTATCTCAGGAAAAATTTTAATGACCCCAGATTCTTGCATCTTCACATGCATAGAAAAGCACTAAAATCACTAACTTGAGATCTGTTCTTTGTGATTAGCAGTAATCTTTAACCAAGATCTGTGCTTTGCTATATGTATTTCCTAGCCAAAAAATTCATATGTATACTGGCTCCTCCCCTACCTCTTAAGTGCAGTTTCTCAAAGCTACTTTGAGTCTGTCTCCCTGGCTACAGTCCTCAATAAGACCCTGAATAAAACTTAACCTCACAACTCTCACGTTGTGCATTTTTCTTTAAGTTGACACACCAAACCACAGAACTCTTTTCCCATGGAACACCTGTTAGCATCCCTCTGAACACTTTGGGGGAGCCATAAAAGATTTGTGGACAGAGGGGTGATTGAAGTAAACCTAGTCTTAGGAAAAGTAAGCTGGCTGTGGACTGCAGGACTGGGGTGAAGAAAGACTGGAGATGTGAGTATCAGTTAGAAGGCTATTGAGGTTAACCAGACACAAACTGGTGTAGAAATAGAAATGAGGTGTAGCTATAGGAATAGAGAAGAAAGAAAAATCAAAGGCTGTTGTGGAAAAAATGGTGAATGGATTCCATGGACATAGGAGAGAATTAGGACTTTACTTTCTTGTTTTGGGGAAGAGGGCTAGTAATTGCTTGATGTATCTTTTTTTAATCTCTCAAGAGATATAGGAACCTAAAGTAAATGACTTAACCTATACAGAAATGTAGATTAAATCCTTAAAGTCCTCCTCCACTTCAATTCCTCCTTCAAACCCAGAGTAACTGCTACATTTTCTTTTAATATATATAAAATCAGGTTATGTGATAAATTCCTCATCTTGAAAAATCTTTCCACACTAGTCCACATAGATTTAACTCATTTGGTGCATAGATTTCCTTAGCAAGGATATACCATAGTTTGTACAACCATCCCCATTCCCTAACCCATGGATATGGCAGATACTGAGGATTCACTAAATTAAAACTTATTCCTAAACTGTTTCTTCCTTGCCCACTTCCTCCTTAGAGGCTAGAAAAGCAAATATTCATTTTCCCAGCTACCCTACAATATTTTATATACTAGTATAAAAATATACTAGCAATATCTTGGACTTCCCTGGTGGAGGAGTGGTTAGGACACCCAATGCAGGGCACACGGGTTCGATCCCTGGTCCGGGAAGATCTCACATGCCACGGAGCAACTAAGTCCGTGCCCTGAAACTACTGAGCCTGCGCTCTAGAGCCTGCAAGCCACAACTACTGAGCCAGCATACTGCAACTACTGAAGAGACCACGCAGCAACAAAGACCCAATGCAGCCAAAACATACATATATATATATATATATATATATATATATATATATACTAGCAATATTTTTAATTTTTGCCCATCTGGTTTGCCCAATAATTTCCACTTCTCCGATAACCAGTGAGTTGTAAACATTTTCTCCTATGTTTAATAGCCAATTTATATTTCTTCTGTGAATTGCCTGTCAATATCCTTGGCCATTTTCTTTTTGGGTTGTTTATCTTTTCTTCTTGATGTGAAGGATCTCTTTATATATTCTACCTTTTAATCCTTTGCCTGTTATATATATGTGGCACAAATATTTTCTCCAAATCTATCACCTGATTTTTAATTTTATTAATGATGCTTTTTTCCCATACAGAAGTTTAAAATTTTTATTTAATCAAATCTCTCTCAGTCATTTCTTTTATGGTTTCTGAGTATTGCATTTTACATAGAAAGGCTTCCTCTCCACAGCAAGGTTTTTCAAAAAATTTTTTTCTTCAAATATTATTTATAACTTTTTTCTCCACCTGAATTTTAGGTATATTGAGGATGAAGCAGGGATCTAAATTAATTCTTTCCAAATGGATAGCCAATTGTTTCAACATCATTTATTTAAAAAGTCTATCTTTTTTCCCCACTGTTTGAAATGTCTAACTTATTATAAATAAATTTCATACAAATAAATAAGTCTATTCTTCAATCTTCACACAATACCTCTGACAGCCAGAGAGGAACACTGCTCAGATGTCCCTTCAAGAAAGAGTCTGTTGTGAGAAGTGTAGTTGGCTGACAGTCTCCAGTTGCCACACCTCCAAGACCCACTACAACATTCACCCTGAAGCCACACTCCCTCTGGACTGTTCTCAAACAAGGATTGAGCACAGTGGGGATCCTACAACTGACCAGTTCTGTCCAAAATGGGGCTCTTCTAATGAGCAATCTTTCTCTGGAGCTCTCTATTGGCCTGGCTGAGATTTTCTCAGAATTACATTATAGTCCGAGGCTCTTCCTATCCAATCCTCCTTCCTTCCCTCTCTCCTTGCATAGGTATTGGACCTAAATTGTGGTCTGAAAGCCCTACATCTCCCTTTTGTCCTTCACATGTATTTTGCCCAAGTGAATCTCTTATGCTTCTAATTCATCTGGTATCAGCTTCCAGAGGACCTGACCCCGACACAGTCCCATTGGTCAAGTTTTCTATTCCTATGCCCGTATCACACTGCTTTAGTATGGCTTTGTAGTCTATTTTGATGTCTCAATGTGGTATTAAACGAGTAAATATTTGTATAGGGCTTAGAATAGTGCCTGACGCATAGAAGGAACCATACGTATTTGATAAACAAAAATAAATATGGCAACTTCCTCTCACTGTTTTTTTTTCTAAACTTTGACTATTTTTAGAGACTTTCTTTTTCAGATGAAACTCAGAGTAAACTTCTTAAGTTCCAAAAAGATTCACATTGGGGTTTTGATTAGGGTTTCACTACTCATCATTAAAAATACCTTTTTCAGGGACTTCCCTGGTGGCACAGTGGTTAAGAACCCGCCTGACAATTCAGGGGACACAGGTTCGAGCCCTGGTCTGGGAAGATCCCACATGTTGCGGAGCAACTAAGCCCGCGTGCCACAGCTACTGAGCCTGCACTCTAGAGCTCGCGAGCCACAACTATTGAGCCTGCGTGCCACAACTACTGAAGCCCGAGCGCCTAGAGCCCATGCTCCGCAACGAGAGAAGGCACCACAATGAGGAGCACTCACACCGCAACGAAGAGTAGCCCCCACTCTCCGCGACTAGAGAAAGCCCATGCGCAGCAACGAAGACCCAACACGGCCAAAAATAAATAAATAAAATAAATTAATTTTAAAAATAAAAAAATACCTTTTTCCGAAATGAAAGAATTTGGACAGGAGGTACAAAAATATGAGATTCTGCCTATGAAGATACAAAAAGAGAGAGATCTGAGGTTTAATAGCTATTTGGAAGAATGATCAATAGAAAAGGGGAAGGATAAGACACAGAAAAAGAGCAAAAATGTTGACATTAGTTTCAGGCATGTCTAATTTTAACAGTTGGTAGGAAAACCAAGAGGAAGTACCCAGTAAGAAGCCTGGAAATACAGATTTAGAAATGTCTTAGCCCTAGAATATGTGGAAGAAGCAAGATCTGGAATATATCTCATCTTCTACAGCCTGGGAGGCAACTCTAAATGGTTGTTGAAAACAAAGTGGGGACTGATAGGTCTGTGTTTAAACTCCAGCTCAGCCATTCACGGAGTGCTATATCACTTTTAATAATTTACCTAATCCTGCTAAAGCTTGGTTCCTTAGCAGCAAAATGTGGACAAACGCGACTGAAATAATATATGTATAGCTCGCACCATGCCTGGCACATAGCAAATGTTCATTAATGCACTGGGTCTCAACAGAGGTCAGTTTTGACCCCAGGAAATTAGATAATATCTGGAGACCTTTTTAGTGTACCACTGGGAGGCACCACTGGCATCTCGTGGGCAGAAACATCCTACAATACACAGGACAGCTCCCACACAACAAAGAATTATCTGGCCCAGAATATCAAGAGGGCCAAGGTTGAGAACCATGAGTTAATTGTAAGGATTATCTGGAGGCCAGGCCAAGACCTATGATGGGAAAAGGGCAGGGTGCAGTGAGCATCACCTCTCCATCATAGCTCATTTTCCAAAGGTTGGAAAACTTATTCCCCAGACCTCAGGAAGGATGCCCAGGAGAGACATACCTCTCTTCAGTAGCCCATAAACAGAGCCCAGGGACCCTCCAGCCTGACACAAAATACTTCTATATGTGGTTCTTATTTGTTAAGCAAACAGACCTCAGTTTTCTATTTCTTGACCCAAAAGGATTTTTATAGTGTCATTCACTTTATAACTATTTGTTAAACTCTACATATCAGTTTCATGCACTTTTTTGTAGTGACATTAGGTTTATTTCACAATAAAAAGAATTTTTTTGAGAGAGAGAAGTAAACACACCTAGTGAAGTGGTGATATTTGTCTTCTGTGCTTTTTATCTTTTCTATTGCATATACTGTAAGGTAACAAATTGTGCACAAGATCAGGAAATTCTCAACTTTGATTATCTGATTATAGTCACTAGAGCACCAACTAGTCTTAAAGAAAGAAATGGTTAAAAAATATTTATATATAAATATATTTGTTATAAATATATATTCATATATAAATGTACAAAATACATGTATATTACAAACAGCTTATTATTTATAACCAAATGCTATGTAGCTCAATCATAGATTTTTTTTTTCCATATCATGAAATCTGAATCAGACTAACTTCTAACTTTTATTTTAACAGTTTACTCCCCACATATTCTTGCCTTTTAGGTTTGGTACTCATAGATCATAAGTCATATGGCACAGTCATCTTTCAAAAATTAAAAGGAAGGACATCAAGAGAGTGAAAAGATCGAAAACAAACTTGTGGTTACCAAGGGGGAAAGGGGGGAGGTATAAATTGGGAAATTGGGATTGACATATACCCACTACTGTATATATAATAGGTAACCAATAAGAACCTACTGTATAGCACAGGGAACTCTACTCAATACTCTGTAATGACCTATACGAGAATAGAATCTAAAAAAGAGTAGATATATGTATATGTACAACTGATTCACTTTGCTGTACAGCAGAAACTAACACAACATTGTAAATCAACTACACTCCAATAAAAAAAAAGAGTGAGAAGATAACCCACAGAATGGAGAAAATACTTACAAATCACATATATGATAAATGATTAATATCCAGAATTTATAAAGAACTCTTACAACTCAACAATAACAAAGAAACAACCAAATTCAAAAATGGGCAAAGGACTTGAATAGACATTTTTCCAAAGAACATTTACAAATGGCCAATAGCACATGAGAAGATGCTGAACATCATTAGTCATTAGGGAAATGCAAATCAAAACCACATAAGATACCACTTCACACTCAGGACGGCTTTTACTAAAAAAACAAAACAAAACAGAAAATAAGAAGCATCGGAGGGCTTCCCTGGCGACGCAGTGGTTGAGAATCTGCCTGCCAATGCAGGGGACACGGGTTCGAGCCCTGGTCTGGGAAGATCCCACATACCGCGGAGCAACTAAGTCCGTGCGCCACAACTACTGAGCCTGCGCGTCTGGAGCCTGTGCTCCGCAACAAGAGAGGCCGCGATAGTGAGAGGCCCGCGCACTGCGAGGAAGAGTGGCCCCCGTTTGCCGCAACTAGAGGAAGCCCTCGCACAGAAACGAAGACCCAACGGAGCCAAAAAATAAATAAATAAATAAATAATTTTTTTAAAAAAGAAGTGTTGGAGAGGATGTGAAGCAATTTGAAACCTGTACATTGCTGGTGAGAATGTAAAATGGTATAGTTGCTGTGTTAAACAGTTTAGTGGTTCTTTTAAAAGTTACAATTACTATATGATACAGCAATTCTACTCTAAAGAAGTAAAAGCAGAGACAGACAGATAAATATACACCAACATTCATAGCAGCATTATTCACAACACAAGGTGGAAGGTAGAAACAACACAAGTTCCATCACAGATGAGTGGATAAACAGATGTGTTATATACTAACAATTGAATATTATTCAGCCTTAATGAGGAATGAAATTCTGATACATGCTACAACAGGAATGAATCTTGAAAACATTATGCTAAGTGAAATAAGGCAGGAACAAAAGGACATATACTGTATGATTCCACTTATATGAGATACCTAAAATGTGTAAATTCTTACAAAGAGTAGAAAGGCAATAGGAAGCTATTGTTTACTAGGTACAGAGTTTCCATTTGGGATGATGAAAAAGTCCTGGAAATGGATAGTGGTGACGGTTGCACAACATCATAAATGTATTTAATGCCACCGAACCACTTTAAATGGTTAAAATGGTAAGTTTTATGTTATGTATATTTTAACACACACATAAAATTAAAAGGAGCCAGATCTCAGTTTTTAAAAAATGGACAGAAACAGGAAACAGAAGGTCAGGATAAAAGCGCAGATAGTTGCGGAAGACTGGGGTGGGCTACTATGAGTTCCTCAGTCTTCCCAGGATCCCTGTCATTCTGGGGCTGTTTGCCTTTTTCCTGACAGCCTCCCAGAATTCCTGTGGGCTAGCTGGCTTTCTAGACCAAAGTTAGCTTGTTCATCCTCATCTACACCTAGCCCAGAAATGACAGCCCCTATGGCCTCTGAAATTCCACCATTACAGAGGAAGTTCTTTGGATGAGTACCAATTACCAGCCCCCTTCCATCCCCACACTCCTACCCTGTGCCTGTTGTGTCTACTACTGCCTCCCAGAAGAGTGAATTGGCTTTGGCATTGTGGGACTCCACCAAGCCCAGGCAATCTCCCATGTGAATAAGAGCCATGCTCACGCAAAAGAAAAGAAAAACCTAGCTGACCATCAGAGTCTCATTTTTGTTTCTCAATCATTTATTTGGGGAAAAAAAAACCTAGACCTTTTAGTAATTTAAAAATAAAAATACTACAACACTAAATTGGGTCAGGGTGAGCAAAAAAGAAGATAAAGGTGACCCTAGAACAGAGGAATAATTACTATATGACCTAGTCAATCCACTCCTAGGTATTTATCTAAAAGATGTGAAAACATGTACACATATAAAAAGCTGTACATGAATGTTTATAGCAGACTTATTTGTAATAGCAAAAACTGGAAAGAGTCCAAATGTCCATCAACAGCTGAATGGATAAGCAAATTTTGGTATATCCACACAATGGAATATTACTCAGCAATAAAAAAGGAACAAACTACTGATACACACAACAAAGTGGATGAATCTCAAAATGATCATGCTGAGTTAAAGGAGCCAGAGAAAAGGAGAGTATATAATATATGATTCCATTTATATAAAATTCTATAAATTGCAACATAACCAAAGAGTAGAGAAGGGAGAGAGAGATTAAAAGGTAAGAGGACATTTGAGGGGATAACGAATATGTGTGTCATCTTGATTGTGGTGATGGTTTCACAGGTGTACACATAGATCAAAATTCATCAGATTTCACACTTTAAACATGCAGTTTATTGTATTGTAAAAAGAAATAGCAGAAGAGAAAACACAAAAGCAGACAAAAGGTTCTCCCTCATCTCCAATATTCTTGAATACAAGGTTGGAATACACAGATGCCACACACATACACACATGCACACACACACACACACACCCACAATCATTGCTGCTCTCACAAACACACTAATCACTAGTCACCAGCATGTTTCCCTTTCAATATCTCTGAGGTGTGTCCACTTCTATTCTTAGCCACTGGCCCAGTCTGAGACCTCCGTCCCATTGTTAGGTTACAACCTAGCCTTACCCTCCATCCAACTTGCAGGTGGCTGCCAGAATAATCTTGACAAAGGACACCTCCAGCCACATGACTCCTATTATTCAGAGCCATCATAGAAAAGCTATAGACGTACACCCGTGCCTGAAAACAAAAGAGTATAAAATAAAATGTTAGCAGTGGTTATCCCTGGGAAGAAGGTGATTTTTATTCTTTTGCTCTTTTTCTATATTTTACAGTAGTTTTTTAAGTAAAAATATCCTTATTGGTTTTGCTTGTTACAAAAAGAATGAATACTCACTGTTAAATATTCAAATAACATGAACAATATGAGAGTATAGTAAAATTGGAAAATGAAATTTGTTTCCTCCTGATCATCAACACTGTGGTTGCCTCTCCAATATCCACTCCGCCCCTCCCATCCAGGAAGCAGCCACGCAGTTTGGGTGGGATTATCTCTACCCACAGCTCCAGGAGTAGCTTCTGGAATGGTCTAAACCAGCAGTTCCCAACCCTAACATCCAAACTCTGATATTGTAACAAACACTTCATAACACTGCTGTACCACCCTGACTTGTAAAATCAATAGATCATATATTATGATATACCTTCTACTACGACATAATGCCAAGACTATAATATAAAGCAGAAATAGTAGGAAAATAATTCACTACGAAATGATATGTATTTTAATATGGAAATGCTTGGGCACAACCATAATAGAAGATACAATGGGGCTTCCCTGGTGGCACAGCGGTTGAGAATCTGCCTGCCAATGCAGGGGACACGGGTTCGAGCCCTGGTCTGGGAAGATCCCACATGCCGCGGAGCGACTAGGCCTGTGAGCCACAATGCTGAGCCTGCGCGTCTGGAGCCTGTGCTCCGCAACAAGAGAGGCCGCGATAGTGAGAGGCCCGCGCACCGCGATGAAGAGTGGCCCCCACTTGCCGCAACTAGAGAAAGCCCTCGCACAGAAACGAAGACCCAACACAGCCATAAATTAAAAAAAAAAAAAAAAAAAGAAGATACAATGAAGTTAGATGCTTGCACCTAATGGCAGAATCACCGTTCATTCAACAGTTTTTGAGCACTATGTGTCAGGCAGTGTCCTAAGTTTACTGGGCATACAGATAGAAATTGCTTTTCATGGAGCTTACATTCTAAAAGGGTAATGGGATACAGACAACAAATAATCAGCAAAATACAACAGAATACATAAGTAAATTATATATTACATCGGAAGGTGATAAGTATTATTGGGGTAAAAAGTAGAACAGGATAAGGAAAAACCAGCATTCAGAGCAGTGGGGAAGTAGGTAGTGAGTTGCAGTTTAAACTATTGGTCAAGGCAGGCCTCACCAGACAGTAACATTCAATTTGAAGGAGGTAAGGGAATGAATCAGGCAGCTTATCTAGGGGGAAGTATCTGGGCAGAGGGAATAGCCATGCAAATGACCTAAGGCGGAAGCCTGCATGGTGAGTATATGGGCTGTAAGTGGCCAGTGAGGTGGTCTGGAGTGAGGAGTATGAGAAAAAACAGAACTAGGAGATGGGTCAGAGAGGAAACAGAGCCAGATCTCACAGGGCATCAAAGGACATTGTAAGGCTTGTACTCTGAGTAAAAATGTGCAACATTAGAAGGTTTTGAGGCGAGGAGAGACATGATCTGACCCACATTTTAAAATGCAAAATCTGGCTACTCTGTTGAGAATAGATTGGGAGACCAGCTTGGGAGGTTGTCATAAGAATCCAGGTGAGAAGTGAACGCAACAGCTACAAATGGAGACTAATATTCAGTACCATATTTCATCTAAGATGTCATTGACTGTAGGATTCATCCTGGTTTCAGAGATAAAATATGCAATGTGAATTGCATTATGCAGTGTGAATTGCAATATTCAGAAGCAGTGTCGGTTGTTGAAAACATGATTTTCTGAAGTAGTGAACAACTCTTGGTAAAGTTCCTAGTGAAACGAAGTACTATTTTCTCTCAATTTACCCATAATTCTCGCATTTTTTAAAAAATTAATTTATTTATTTTTGGCTGCGTTGGGTCTTCCTTGCTGTGCCTGGGCTTTCTCCAGTTGCTGCGAGCGGGGGCTACTCTTTCGTTGTGGTGCACCTACTTCTCATTGCGGTGGCTTCTCTTGTTGCAGAGCACGGGCTTTAGGTGCACTGCCTTCAGTAGTTGTGGCTGGCGGGCTGTAGAGGGCAGGCTCAGTAGTTGTGGTGCACGGGCTTAGTTGCTCCGCAGCATGTGGGATCTTCCCGGACCAGGGCTCGAACCTGTGTCCCCTGCATTGGCAGGCGGATTCTCAACCACTGTGCCACCAGGGAAATCCAATTCTCACATCTTGAGGTTCAGTTTATATTAAGACTATGCAAAAATAGTTCATGTTTATATATAGAATGGAGTTAGGGTCTAGGTTCAGGTTATTATAAACAGGTTTTTAAAATCTACATTAATGTCAAGTGGGACATTAAAAGTCATGCAAGATGTGGGGAAAAGCTGTAATGTATGGGCTATCGGGTACATTATGAGAAATCTATCTCTGGCCCATACTCTAAAGGCTCGATCACTGTGACAACCAAAATTACTTACAAAGAGGTCCTTAGAATGTGATGCTAGCATAGTGCATGATTCAGGAACAGACACATGACCATACTATCATGGTCCAATCAGAGGGAAGCCCAGGGCTGCTGTCTGACAAAGTAGAGAGCTACCAGGTAGCACCGGCACGGCCTGAACGAAGAAGCCACAGGCCTGAATGTGCCATCAACCCTTCCACCACCAGGGGGAGTCAGGCTTGCAATGAGGCTTTTACTTTTTTTTAAATGTAATTTTTTTTAATTGTGGTAAAATATACATAAAATGTAACATGTTAACCATTTTAAAGTCTACATTCACATTATTGTGCAACAAATCTCCAGAACTCTTTTCATCTCGCAAAAAAAAAAAAACCAAAAACAAACTATATTCATTAAACCACAACTCCCCTTTCCCCTCCTCCCCGCAGTCCCTGCCAACCACCATTCTACTTTCCGTCTTCAAAAGAGTTTGACAGTTCTAGGTACCTTTTATAAGTGGAATTATACAGTATTTGTCCTTTTCTGTCTGGCTTATTTCACTTAGCATAATGTCCTCAAGAAGCTTTTACCTTTGAAGGCAAAGCACAAGACAGAGAAAAGCTGGCAGCTGAATGACACTGTTGAGCTTCTGCATCAACCCTTCACCAAAGCCCACTTCACCTCTGAGCATTTTGGTTACTTGGTCAATATATTCCATTTATTATTTAAGCATATTTGTGTCTATATTTTCTATTATTTGCAAGTGAAAACACAGTAACTGATACCCTCCCTTTTTTCCCTCAAATAGAATTAACAGTTTGGTATATATTCTTTCAGACTCTCTAATATACAAATAAAGATGTGCATTTTATTTTTATATACGTGAAATCCTATAATACGGTTAAGCAACTCGATATTTTCGCTGACTTCTTTCAACATTAATAAATATAGATCTAGTTTAAATTCTTTTTTAGGTCCATTGTGTGAATGAACCATAGTTTATTTAACCAACTGGTAAATATTTAGGATCTTCCTAGTGTTTTGATACTATAATCATGTTGTAGTGAACATCCTTCTGCAGATTTATTTCCTTTGAATATATTTCTAGAAGAAATGCCTTCCCAATGGTCATACCAATTTCTATTCCTAATAATATTTCATGAGAGTACCTGATTATCTATATTCTTTAAAATATGGACTATTGCCCATGATTTTCATCTTTCCTAATATAATATATAAAAATAATATCTAACTTTTATTGCAATTAGGAGTTCTCTTTTGCAAATGAAGTTAAGAATTTTTTTAATGCTTACTGGCCATTTCAATTTCCTTTTTTGTGAATTGCTAGTTCAAATCCTTTGTACATTTGTCTACTAGGGTATTTATCATTTGCCTAATGATTCATAAAAGCTCTTTACAGAATTAAGGATATTAAATCCTTGTCAATCAAATGCGCTGCATATATTTCCTCCAGTTTATTACTTGTATTTTAACTTTTTTTTAATGGAAACTTTTCCAAATAGAAGTTTTAGTTTTTAGCATTTTTCCTTATATAAATATGCAGTTGTCGCAACATCATTTATTGAATAATCCATCTTTCCCCACTGCTTTGAAATGCCATCTTTATATTTTAAATCCCCACACTAAAACTCCATAGTTCACTAATCTGCTTTGGGGCTTTCTATTTTGTTCTATTGATTTTTTTTCTGCCCATGTGCCAGCTGCTTCTTATATTTCTTTTCTTTCTTTCAAAATTGTCTCAGCTTATCTCAAAATTATGTTTTCCAGATGAACTTTAGAAACAATTTGAGAAATTCCAAAGAATCTATTGTGATCCTGTTTGGAATTGCATTGTAATTATAGATTAATTTGTAGTCTCCAGAGTGCCTAGCACAGCTTCTTGCCCATAGTAGGACCTCAATAAATATGTGTAAAATAAATTAATAAGTACCTACCCATTAATTTCAGGATCTTTAGATAAGTCTGGGCAGGAAAGTATACAACATAGTCCTTACCGGTTGTGTGCTAGTAAATTTTTAACAACTGGTTCTTGGGAGTACTGATTTCTAGTGTTTGCTGATTTCCAAGGTATAAATATTCCCACCATGGTTGATTTCAATACCCACACGATGTTAACCAGAATGCAAAATTCCTAAAAATTTAGCAACCAGCCCTCTCAATCTTTTTTTTTTTTTTTGATGTGGACCATTTTTAAAGTCTTTATTGAATTTATTACAATATTGCTTCTGTTTTATGTTTTATCTTTTTGGCTGTGAGGCATGTGGGATCTTAGCTCCCCAACCAGGGATTGAACCCGCACCGCCTGCATTAGAAGGTGAAGTCTTAACCACTGGATCGTGAGGGAAGTCCCAGTCTTCTCAATCTCACACAAGCCATTTCCAGCACACCACTGTTTTTACCTTCAAAGAGGTTTTTTGTATGTGTGTTTATTCTTTCCGTTGGATATTTACTTACTGAAAGATAAAATTGGAATAATATTAAATGAAAATTTAAAAAATAATTCTCCCATAATTAACTACCCTAACATAACAACTAACATAACTCTTCATTTTTTTGTGTTCTCTCCCAGTCTTTTCTTTATGCATACATACTTTAACTAATAGTTGTAATCATTCAATTTTTAAAAACTTTTTTAGTGTAGCAAATTTTAAATGTATACGAAGTAGGCAGAATAAAATAGTGAGCCCAGGCACCATAACCCAGCCCCCCAAAACATTATCCTGAAGCCAACCCTGTTCCATCTACTTCGCCAGCTATTTGCCCTCACCCACATTTTTTTGAACAAATCCCAGACATCATATCCTTACATCGGTAAATATTTCAGTAGTAACCATTCAATTTTTCATTCAACTTTTTTCACTTGTAGTCTAAGGAAGACAAAGGCATAAATAATTCAACTAAAAAAACATTTAAGTATTCTGATGTTGGCAGTAAGGATTGATTTGAGGTACAAGGGAGGAGTGTCTAAAAGCTACTGCATCTGAAGAACTTTATTAATGAATCTTCTCATTTTTTCCCCATCCTTCTCTTTGTGGTAAAGTACAATACAACCCAATTAAAATTCCACATGTTGTCATCTCCTCAACAAATCACATATAACATGGGCCAAATTACAGTATCTCTACACATGAAAAATAGCCATCAAAACAGAGTTCATTTAATACAACTAAATCCCAAAGCAGTTATTAGTCATCTTCTCCAATATTAGCAATTTTTAAGGATTTCACTATAAACCCAGAGTAATTCACAGTGTAAACTTGGGGGGAGGGGGGTTGAGACTGTCTTTATTAGTTTTATAACCCTTTTAGACTATTAGTTACAATTTTGAGTCAAGACACTATCCCTTACCCTGGCTCTACCCTGCAGGGTAGATTTTATTGTACTCAAACTGCAGATGAGAAAACCAAGACTCAAGAGACTTCCTCAAGATCAAACACTGGTATGTGGTGAAGTCAGGATCTGAACCCTAGCACATCAGTTGGGATTATTTGGTTGCAAGCAAAAGAAATTGGCTAAGTTCAGCCCAAAAAGGGGGCATTAATTAGAGGGATATTGAATGAATGAATGGGAATTGAAAGAATGAATGGGAAGCTGAAGGAGACAGGCCGGAACCAGGGCAACAGGGATGACCCCATCCTCTAGTCTGGAAAGTGTGAATGTCAACCTTTTTTTCATCCTCTGTCATTGTGTACAAGATTCAAAGTTCATGAAAAGAGACCTCAATTGATTTTTAACTTCAGAAGGAGGGCAGGACATATCATTTACTATCTCATGAAGAAGCCCATGCTGTAGAAGAAGTAATTCTTCTAAAGGAATTCAGGGTGCACTTTTGAAGGGGTGAAATAGATGCTGGGTGGCAAAAAAAAAAAAAAAAAATTAATTCTGTGGTGACATCTTGAGTGTATTGTACAGATCTCCCTTCAAGGAAGGACTTGTGGCCCTTGTTTGTAGACCGCCTTTCAGGAATTGCCTTTGCCATAGAGAGCCACCTCATCCATGGTTACACTCTTCCAGCGACAGCTCACTTTACTGAAGTTGGGGTAGAAAGGCCTGGCCATTTCACCTTAGTGCTGGGACAACTCTGTAGGGCCATTTTTGCTCCAGAGCTCCCCAAAGGGCTGATTGAGGCTGTTGTAGAACCTGCAGCACAGCCCTGCTTTTCCCTGTACCCACTGCTGCTTCCTTCCTTCCTCTCCCTTCCATAGGTATTGATTCCAAGAGAATTTTAAAAACTAAATATCCTGTATGCTAAACTCAGTCTCAGAGTTTGTTGTTGAAGAACCCGACCTGTGACATTTCTATTCACCAGTTCTGTCTGACTCCAAAAGTCCCACATTCTTACCCCACCAAATGTTTCATTATGACTTTTTTGAGATTGTTGTAAAATACATATAACATAAAATTTACCATTTTAATTGTACTGTTCAGTGGCATTAAATATATTTACATTGTTGTGCAACCTCATCATAGCTTTCTATGAACATTTAGAGTCATAGATCCACAGAATATTAGAACTGGAGAGATCTTTATGTACTAAAGTATGCAAATTCATCTATCAAAACTTAGCAAATAAACTGAGAAAGATTGATGGGAGATGAGAGAGAGAAATAAAGCAGGTATTTATCGCATGCAAGCAAGAACTGTAAATCTGCTGCTCCCACATGGACCCCAGTTCCCTCCGACTTCCCCTAGGCAGGCATCTCTCCATGCTGAGGGTGAGTGTGGATTTAAGATTCATATTTTGCTATAACATGGCACCAAACACAAACCAACTACTTCATCTGGTCTCAGTAAAAAAAACAGTGATCTGCCCTCATACTAGACAAAAAAATTATCTAGGTGGGACTTAATAAAAGATAGTGTGTCAGGGACAGCTTGAGGCCTTCCTAAGGGATTTTCAAGGGTAACTTTGACTATATCCAATTTTTACCTTATATGCTGACCTTATAACCTCACCCAGGTGAGATGCAAACCCCCTTTACGTTAAGCTGCATTGTGGTAGTAGAGCATTAACTCATACCAAAAATCATGATATTGCAAAACAAAAAAATTTTTTTTCAAGGTGAATGGAAGTACAGGGTGAAAATAAACTGAAATAAGTTCTCATTAGATTACTTATGGGTTATGGGTTCCCCTATTTGTAAGACTCTACAGCAGCTAGCAGTGCTGTCCGATAGAAATACAACGCTAGCCACCTAAGTCACCTAAGTAATTAAATTTTCGACTGAACCAAATTATTTTCTTTTTTTTTTTTTTTTTGGCCGCACTGTGCAGCTTAGTTCCCTGACCAGGGATCGAACCCACGCCCCCTGCAGTGGAAGCGTGGAGTCCTAACCACTGGACCACCAGGGAATTCCCAGCCACATTTTTTAAAAAGTAAAAGAACAGGTAAAATGAATGACATAATTCATTTAACCCAATACGCATCCAAAATACTGTCATTTCAACATGTAATCAATATAACAACTATTAATGACATATTTCACTTTCTCATACTGTGTATTTTGCACTTACAATGCATCTCAACTTGAACTGACCACATTTCAAGTGTTCAGGGATTACATGTGTCTAGTAATTTCCTTATTGGACAATGCAGGTCTCAAACATATTCTCTGATAACAGAGAAATCTCTTATTTCTCTGTTTAGTCTAATTGGGTAACATTTGAGGGAAAGATGTGGAAATATATGTGGCTCTGTATCAAAACTTTACCTGCATGCATCGTAGATTTAAAAGTGGGCAACAGTCTGACTGTTGGCAGAGTGAAAACCCAAACCCAACTCTATAATGCACCCTTAACAGAGAGAAGCAACATCTCCCGGGGCAGAACATGAATCAATAGTTTCCAGTTCCCCAACTAGCAGTGAATCATTGAAGTTTCACAAGGATAATTCACGGTGCATTCCAATCAATTCTGTAAATTATAGACAAGAAGTCTATTCTTCAAGCCTCACTGCCTTCCATCCCGGAGGAGAAAACAGCAATAGCCAATAGAGAAGGCATGAAAAAATCACCCAAGTATTGCACTATGATTTAATTTAAAACAACAAACTCTACTCTTTACAACAACATAAATGAATGACAGTAAAAGCTCAATTTTTACTGCCTTGAAACAAAATTGAAATATGGAACTGAAAATAGCTTTAAGAAAAATGAGATGGATTTTATAACCTTTTACTCCATTCTGCTAATTCTGTGCCTACAGAATACTAAACTAAAAAAAGGACTAATTTATTCATATACCCTTAGGCAGGCAACACACATACACACACACATACAATTTGGCATCTGATGCAGAAATCTTGAACTAAAATTTCAACATAAAAACTCTTCCATAATTAGTGAAACCTGCAGGGTCTTGGCAGCAGCAAATTGTGAAGCTGACCTGTTAGAAACACCTTCAAATCCATGGCACACAGAACCCCATGGGAAACCCTGCTGCAGATAAACTCAAAGTCAAAAAATTACAAATCACATAAATCACTAAGAGGAAGATTAAAAGAGGGAGAGGCAGAAACAGCAAACAAGAAAAAGTGTACCCCCCAAACTCAAGATAATCGAGCAATCTAAAGAGATTTTTAAATGTTTCTTTAAAAAAGTTTGTTTACAGAAGTTATTTTTTTTTAATGAAGTATAGTTGATTTACAATGTTGTGCCATCTTTAAACATTTTAAGGAATAGATACCTTATGTAAAAACAGGACACTATACAAAAATAACAATATGATAAAAGAACCAATTAGAAATTTCAGAGACAAAATATATAATCACTGGGACGCCCCTGGTGGTCCAGCAGTTAAGACTCCGTGCTTCCACAGCAGGGGGCGCAGGTTTGATCCCTGGTCGGGGAACTAAGAACCTGCAGGCCACGTGGTAAGGCCAAAAAAAAAATTGAAAAAAATATATAATCATTGTGAAAAACACTTAAGGGACAGATTACACAGACTATTAGACATAGCTGAAAATAAATTAATAAATTGGAAGCTAGATATAAAGAAATCATACAAAATTCAGCACAAAGAGATTTTTTTTTTTTAAACTTAAAAGTAAATCAGAGACATGGAGGATAAAATGAGAAGATCTCACATAAATTCAGTCAGAGTTACAAATAAAGAAAATTGGAGGGAGGATAGTATTTGGAGAAATACGGGTGAAGTTTTCAGGATTTTTTTTTTTTAACATCTTTATTGGAGTATAATTGCTTTACAATGGTGTTAGTTTCTGCTTTATAACAAAGTGAATCAGGTATACATATACATATATCCCCATATCTCCTCCCTCTTGCGTCTCCCTCCCACCCTCCCTATCCCACCCCCCTAGGTGGTCACAAAGGACCGAGCTGATCGCCCTGTACTGTGCAGCTGCTTCCCACTAGCTATCTATTTTACAATTGGTAGTATATATAAGTCCATGCCACTCTCTCACTTCGTCCCAGCTTACCCTTCCGCCTCCCTGTGTCCTCAAGTCCATTCTCTACGTCTGTGCCTTTATTCCTGTCCTGCCCCTAGGTTCTTCAGAACCATTTTTTTTTTTTTTTTTAAATAAGCTTTTTTTTGTGTGTGTGTACATGGCACTACAGTTACTCTTTTATTTATTTATTTATTTATTTATGGCTGTGTTGGGTCTTCATTTCTGTGCGAGGGCTTTCTCTAGTTGTGGCAAGTGGGGGCCACTCTTCATCGCGGTGCGCGGGCCTCTCCCTGTCGCGGCCTCTCTTGTTGCGGGGCACAGGCTCCAGACGCGCAGGCTCAGTAGTTGTGGCTCACGGGCCTAGTTGCTCCGCGGCATGTGGGATCTTCCCAGACCAGGGCTCGAACCTGTGACCCCTGCATTGGCAGGCAGATTCTCAACCACTGCGCCACCAGGGAAGCCCAGAACCATTTTTTTTTAGATTCCATATATATGTGTTAGCATACAGTATTTGTTTTTCTCTTTCTGACTTACTACACTCAGTATGACACTCTCTAGGTCCATCCACCTCACCACAAATAACTGAATTTATTTCTTTTTATGGCTGAGTAATATTCCATTGTAGATATGTGCCACATCTTCTTTATCCATTCATCTGTCAATGGACACTTAGATTGCTTCCATACCCTGGCTATTGCACATAGAGCTGCAATGAACATTATGGTACATGACTCTTTTTGAATTATGGTTTTCTCAGGGTATATGTCCAGCAGTGGGATTGCTGGGTTGTATGGGAGTTCTATTTTCAGTTTTTTAAGGAACCTCCATACTGTTCTCCATAGTGGCTGTATCAATTTACATTCCCACCAACAGTGCAAGAGGGTTCCCTATTCTCCACACCCTCTCCAACATTTATTGTTTGTAGATTTTTTGATGATGGCCATTCTGACAGGTGTGAGGTGATACCTCATTGTAGTTTTGATTTGCATTCCTCTAATGATTAGTGATGTTGAGCATTTTTTCATGTGTTTGCTGGCAATCTGTATATCTTCTTTGGAGAAATGTCTATTTAGGCCTTCTGCTGTTTTTGATTTGGGTTGTTTGTTTTTTTTGATATTGAGCTGCATGTGCTGCTTGTAAATTTTGGAGATTAATCCTGTGTCAGTTGCTGCATTTGCAAATATTTTCTCCCATTCTGAGGGTTGTCTTTTCATTTTGTTTATGGTTTCCTTTGATGTGCAAAAGATTTAAGTTTCATTAGGTCCCATTCGTTTATTTTTGTTTTTATTTCCATTTCTCTAGGAGGTGGGTCAAAAAGGATCTTGCTGTGATTTATGTCATAGAGTGTTCTGCCTATGTTTTCCTCTAAGAGTTTGATAGTGTCTGGCCTTACATTTAGGTCTTTAATCCATTTTGAGTTTATTTTTGTGTATGGTGTTAGGGAGTGTTCTAATTTCATCCATCTACATGTAGCTGTCCAGTTTTCCCAGAACCACTTATTGAAGAGGCGGTCTTTTCTCCATTGTATATTCTTGCTTCCTTTATCAAAAATAAGATGACCATGTTGCGTGGGTTTATCTCTGTGCTTTCTATCCTGTTCCATTGAATTATATTTCTATTTTTGTGCCAGTACCATACCATCCTGATTACTGTAGTTTTGTAGTATAGTCTGAAGTCAGGGAGCCTGATTCCTCCAGCTTCGTTTTTCTTTCTCAAGATTGCTTTGGTTATTTGGGATCTTTTCTGTTTCCATACAAATTGTGAAATTTTTTGTTCTAGTTCTGTGAAAAATGCCATTGGTAGTTTGATAGGGATTGCATTGAATCTGTAGGTTGCTTTGCATAGTATAGTCATTTTCACAATGTTGATTCTTCCAATCCAAGAACATGGTATATCTCTCCATCTGTTTGTATCATCTTTAATTTCTTTCATCAGTGTCTTATAGTTTTCTGCATACAGGTCTTTTGCCTCCTTAGGTAGGTTTATTCCTAGGTATTTGATTCTTTTTGTTGCAGTGGTAAATGGGAGTGTTTCATTGATTTCTCTTTCAGATTTTTCATGATTAGTGTATAAGAATACAAGAGATTTCTGTGCATTAATTTTGTATCCTGCTACTTTACCAAATTCATTGATTAACGCTAGTAGTTTTCTGGTAGAGTCTTTAGGATTCTCTATGTATAGTATCATGTCATCTGCAAACAGTGACAGCTTTACTTCTTCTTTTCCAATGTGGATTCCTTTATTTCTTTTTCTTCTCTGATTGCTGTGGCTAAAACTTCCAAAACTATGTTGAATAACAGTGGTGAGAGTGGGCAACCTTGTCTTGTTCCTGATCTTAGTGAAAACGGTTTCACTTTTTCCCCATTGAGAACGAGGTTGGGTGAGGGTTTGTCATATATGGCCTTTATTATGTTGAGGTGAGTTCCCTCTATGCCTACTTTCTGGAGGGTTTTTATCATAAATGGGTGTTGAATTTTGTCAAAAGCTTTTTCTGCATCTATTGAGATGACCATATGGTTTTTATCCTTCAATTTGTTAATATGGTGTATCACATTGATTGATTTGCATATATTGAAGAATCCTTACATTCCTGGGATAAACCCCACTTGATCATGGTGTATGATCTTTTTAATGTGCTGTTGGATTCTGTTTGCTAGCATTTTGTTGAGGATTTTTGTATCTATGTTCATCAGTGATATTGGCCTGTAGTTTTCTTTCTTTCTGACATCTTTGTCTGGTTTTGGTATCAGGGTGATGGTGGCCTAGTAGAGTTTGGGAGTGTTCCTCCCTCTGCTATATTTTGGACGAGTTTGAGAAGGATAGGTGTTGGCTATTCTCTAAATGTTTCATAGAATTCACCTGTGAAGCCATCTGGTCCTGGACTTTTGTTTGTTGGAAGATTTTTAATCACAGTCTCCATTTCAGTGCTTCTGATTGGTCTGTTTATATTTTCTATTTCTTCCTGGTTCAGTCTCAGAAGGTTGTGCTTTTCTAAGAATTTGTCCATTTCATCATGGTTGTCCATTTTATTGGCATATAGTTGCTTGTAGTAATCTCTCATGATCCTTTGTATTTCTGCAGTGTCAGTTGTTACTTCTCCTTTTTCATTGCTAATTCGGTTGATTTGAGTCTTCTCCCTTTTTTTCTTGATGAGTCTGGCTAATGGTTTATCAATTTTGTTTATCTTCTCAAAGAGTCAGCTTTTAGTTTTATTGATCTTTGCTACTGTTTCCTTCATTTCTTTTTCATTTATTTCTGATCTGATCTTTATGATTTCTTTCCTTCTGCTAACTTTGGGGTTCTTTTGTTCTTCTTTCTCTAATTGCTTCAGGTGTAAGGTTAAGTTGTTTATTTGAGATGTTTCTTGTTTCTTGAGGTAGGATTGTATTGCTATAAACTTCCCTCTTAGAACTGCTTTTGCTGCATCCCATAGGTATTGGGTCGTCGTGTTTTCATTGTCGTTTGTTTCTAGGTATTTTTTAATTTCCTCTTTGATTTCTTCAGTGATCTCTTGGTTATTAAGTAGTATATTGTTTAGCCTCCATGTGTTTGTATTTTTTACAGATTTTTTCCTGTAATTGATATCCAGTCTCATAGCGTTGTGGTCGGAAAAGATATTTGATATGATTTCAATTTTCTTAAATTTACCAAGGCTTGATTTGTGACCCAGGATATGATCTAGCCTGGAGAACGTTCCATGAGCACTTGAGAAGAAAGTGTATTCTGTTGTTTTTGGATGGAATGTCCTATAAATATCAATTAAGTCCATCTTGTTTAATGTATCATTTAAAGCTTGTGTTTCCTTATTTATTTTCATTTTGGATGATCTGTCCATTGGTAAAAGTAGGGTGTTAAAGTCCCCTACTGTGATTGTGTTACTGTCTATTTCTCCTTTTATGGCTGTTAGCATTTACCTTATGTATTGAGGCGCTCCTATGTTGGGTGCATAAATATTTACAATTGTTATATCTTCTTCTTGTATTGATCTCTTGATCATTATGTAGTGTCCTTCTTTGTCTCTTGTAATAGTCTTTGTTTTAAAGTCTATTTTGTCTGATATGAGAATTGCTACTCCAGCTTTCTTTTGATTTCCATTTGCATGGAATATCTTTTTCCATCCCCTCACTTTCAGTCTGTATGTGTCCCTAGGTCTGAAGTGGGTCTCTTGTAGACAGCATATATATGGGTCTTGTTTTTGTATCCATTCAGCCAGTCTATGTCTTTTGGTTGGAGCATTTAATCCATTTACATTTAAAGTAATTATCGATATGTATGTTCCTATTACCATTTTCTTAATTGTTTTGGGTTTGCTATTGTAGGTCTTTTCCTTCTCTTGTGTTTCCTGCCTAGCGAAGTTCCTTTAGCATTTGTTTTAAAGATGGTTGGTGGTGCTGAATTCTCTTAGCTTTTGCTTGTCTGTAAAGGTTTTAAATTCTCCGTCGAATCTGAATGAGATCCTTGCTGGCTAGAGTAACTTTGGTTGTAGGTTTTTCCCTTTCATCACTTTAAATATGTCCTGCCACTCCCTTCTGGCTTGCAGAGTTTCTGCTGAAAGATCAGCTATTAACCTTATGGGGATTCCCTTGTATGTTATTTGTTGTTTTTCCCTTGCTGCTTTTAATATTTTTTCTTTGTATCTAATTTTTTTTTTTTTTTTTTTAATGGCTGTGTTGGGTCTTCGTTTCTGTGCGAGGGCTTTCTCTAGTTGTGGTAAGTGGGGGCCACTCTTCATCGCAGTGCACCGGCCTCTCACTATCGCAGCCTCTCTTCTTGAGGAGCACAGGCTCCAGACGCACAGGCTCAGTAATTGTGGCTCACGGGCCCAGTTGCTCCGCGGCATGTGGGATCTCCCCAGACCAGGGCTCGAACCCATGTCCCCTGCATTGGCAGGCAGATTCTCAACCACTGTGCCACCAGGGAAGCCCCTGTATCTAATTTTTGATAGTTCGATTAATATGTGTCTTGGCGTGTTTCCCCTTGGATTTATCCTGTATGGGACTCTCTGCACTTCCTGGACTTGATTCATTATTTCCTTTCCCATATTAGGGAAGTTTTCAACTATAATCTCTTCAAATATTTTCTCAGTCCCTTTCTTTTTCTCTTCTTCTTCTGGGACCCCTATAATTCGAATGTTGGTGCGTTTAATGTTGTTGCAGAGGTCTCTGAGTCTGTCCTCAATTCTTTTCATTCTTTTTTCTTTATTCTGCTCTGCGGTAGTTATTTCCACTATTCTATCTTCCAGGTCACTTATCCATTCTTTTGTCTCAGTTATTCTGCTATTGATCCCTTCTAGAGAATTTTTAATTTCATTTATTGTATTGTTCATCATTGTTTGTTTGCTCTTTAGTTCTTCTAGGTCCTTGTTAAACGTTTCTTGTGTTTTCTCCATTCTATTTCCAAGATTTTGGATCATCTTTACTATCATTACTCTGAATTCTTTTTCAGGTAGACTGCCTATTTCCTCTTCATTTGTTTGGTCTGGTGGGTATTTACCTTGCTCCTTCATCTGCTGTGTGTTTCTCTGTCTTCTCATTTTGCTTAACTTACTGTGTCTGGGGTTTCCTTTTCGCCGGCTGCAGGTTCATAGCTCCCATTGTTTTTGGTGTTTTGGTTTTAGCCCCCAGTGGCTAAGTTTTATTCAGTGGGTTGTGTAGTGTTCCTGGTGTAGGGGACTAGTGCCTGTGTTCTGGTGGATGAGGCTGGATCATGTCTTTCTGGTGGGCAGGACCGCATCTGGTGGTGTGTTTTGGGGTGTCTGTGACCTTATTATGATTTTAGGCAGCCTCTCTGCTAATGGGTGGGGTTGTGTTCCTGTCTTGCTAGTTGTTTGGCATAGGGTGTCCAGCACTGTAGCTTGCTGGTCATTGAGTGGAGCTGGGTCTTAGTGTTGAGATGGAGATCTCTGGGAGAGCTTTCACCGTTTGATATTACGTGGAGCCAGGAGGTCTCTGGTGGACCAATGTCCTGAACTTGGCTCTCCCACCTCAGAGGCACAGGCCTGACACCCAGCCGGAGCACCAAGACCCTGTCAACCACATGGTTCAGAAGAAAAGGGAGAAAAAAAGGAAGAAAGAAAAATAAAATAAAATAAAGTTTTTTAAATAAAAATTAATTATTAAAAAATTTTTTAATTTAAGTAATTAAAAAAGAAAAAAAAGAAAGATAGAAAGAAGAGAGCAACCAAACCAAAAAACAAATCCACCAATGATAACAAGCACTAAAAACTATACTAAAAAAAAAAAAAAAAAACAATGGACAGATAGAACCCTAGGGCAAATGGTAAAAGCAAAGCTATACAGACAAAATCACACACAGAAGCATACACATACACACTCACAAAAAGAGAAAAAGGAAAATATATATATATATTTTTGCTCCTAATGTCCACCTCTTCAATTTGGGATGATTCGTTGTCTATTCAGGTATTCCACAGATGCAGGTACATCAAGTTGATTGTGGAGATTTAATCCGCTGCTCCTGAGGCTGCATGGAGAAATTTCCCTTTCTCTTCTTTGTTCGCACAGCTCCTGGGGTTCAGTTTTGGATTTGGCCCCGCCTCTGCGTGTAGGTCGCCTGAGGGCGTCCGTTCCCCGCCCAGACAGGACAGGGTTAAAGGAGCAGCTGATTAGGGGGCTCTGGCTCACTCAGGCCGGGGGGAGGGAGGGGTACGTTGTGCGGGGCAAGCCTGCGGCAGCAGAGGCCAACATGACATTGCAACAGCCTGAGGCATGCTGTGTGTTCTCCTGGGGAAGTTGTCCCTGGATCACGGGACCCTGGCAGTGGCGGGCTGCACAGCCTCCTGGGAGGGGAGGTGTGGACAGTGACCTGTGCTTGCACACAGGCTTCTTGGTGGCTGCAGCAGCAGCCTTAGCATTTCATGCCCATCTCTGGTGTCCGCGCTGGTAGCCACGGCTCACATCCGTCTCTGGAGCTCGTTTAGGCGGTGTTCTAAATCCCCTCTCCTCGCGCACCCCGAAACAATGGTCTCTTGCCTCTACCGCAGCTCCAGACTTTTTCCCGGACTCCCTCCCGGCTAGCTGTGGCGCACTAGCCCCTTCAGGCTGTGTTCACGCAGCCAACTCCAGTCCTCTCCCTGGGATCTGACCTCCGAAGCCCGAGCCTCAGCTCCCATCCTCACCTGCCCCGGCGGGTGAGTAGACAAGCCTCTCAGGCTGGTGCGTGCTGGTCGGCACTGATCCTCTGTGCGGGAATCTCTCCGCTTTGCTCTCCACACCCTTGTTGCTGCGCTCTCCTCCTTGGCTCCAAAGCTCCCCCACTGCTACCCCCCGTCTCTGCCAGTGAAGGGGATTCCTAGTGTGTGGAAACTTTTCCTCCTTCACAGCTCCCTCCCAGAGGTGCAGGTCCCGTCCCTATTCTTTTGTCTCTGTTTTTCCTTTCTTCTTTTGCCCTACCCAGGTACATGAGGAATTTCTTGCCTTTTGGGAAGTCTGAGGTCTTCTGCCAGCGTTCAGTAGGTGTTCTGTAGGAGTTGTTCCACATGTAGATGTATTTCTTATGTATTTGTGGGGAGGAAGGAGATCACCACCTCTTACTCTTCCACCATCTTGAAAGTCTCCCTAAGGATTTTTTTTTAATTGAAGAAGCCCACTAGCCAAGCAGGAAAAATAACACACCCTTACCTAGACACATTGCAGTGAAACTATGGAACATCAAAGTCAAAGAGAAAAATCTTAAAACTACCACAGAGATGATAAAGCTTATCTTCAAAGTCATGACTATTAGACTTACAGCAGACTTCTCATGAGCAAAAATAGGTGTCCAAATATTGGAATATCATTTCCAAAGTGCTGAGGGACAATATCAGACTTCTATATCCTCACTCAAGACATTTCCAGACATACAAATACTGGGAGTTTACTTTTTTATAGGTTCTTGCTGAAAAAGCTATTAAAGGATACACTCAGGAAGAAAGAAACTGAACTATGAGGGAAGGAATGGGTGCCAGAAGCAATTGTGAGCAAAGAAACTGGTAAACATATTGGTAAACTTGCAAAGAGCTTAAAGAAAATAAAAATAACTAGCTGATCACATAGGATGAATTAAAATGAAAAGAAGCAAATATTCTGACAGATGCACACAGTTATAAAAATCACCCCATGGTGCAAAAAGTTACAAAGACATAAACAAATAAGAAGATATAATTTTCATTAATTCCTCATTTTAACAAAATTATTTCCTATCAAATTGGTTTTTAGCATGTCTTTAGTCAAACCACTAGGTATTCCCTATCTCCATCCCTATCTCCAAAGATCTTTAGTTATAAAGGAACAAAAGAAATCAACAGTCTCATTTCAAAAGCCTAAATTTTAAACATCATGCTAGGTATTGCATAAAGCACATTATCTAGCTACAATCCCAACATTTTAGGAAAGAGAAGAAGAATTCCTTTCCACTCTCATGCCAGATTTGGCTCTTATCTTAATTCCATCTAACACACAGCACAAATATCAGACCAGATATCCTGACTAAAAATCTTAATAATAGCATCTAGTTTTGAAAGTTTTTATTAGCGATATTCTAAGGGCTCTCAAGATAGGAATGATTTTCTGGGACCATTTTCTCCTATGAAATGTGGCATTCTCTATTTTCCAAGGACAGTAGAGATTTTTCTAACCAAAATTCATGAAGATATGATTTCAAAAACATCTGTACTTCCCAACTTGACATAGAAATAAAAATATTTTAACTGATGATTTTAGCTATGTTTACCTTTGGGATTACTAACTCAGAGGTCTGCATTTTTTGTTCATTGCAGCTCTATTTACAATAGCCAGGACATGGAAGCAACCTAAGTGTCCATCAACAGAAGAATGGATAAAGAAGATGTGGCACATATATACAATGGAATATTACTCAGCCATAAAAAGGAATGAAACTGAGTTATTTGTAACGAGGTGGATTTGTAGTGAGAGTCTGTCATACAGAGTGAAGTAAGTCAGAAAGAGAAAAACAAATACCATATCTAACACATATATATAGAATCTAAAAAAAAAAAGAAAGAAAGAAAATGGTCAGAAGAACCTCGGGGCAAGACGGGAATAAAGATGCAGACCTACTAGAGAATGGACTTGAGGATACGGGGAGGGGGAAGGGTAAGCTGGGACAAAGTGAGAGAGTGGCATGGACATATATACACTACCAAACGTAAAATAGATAGCTAGTGGGAAGCAGCCACATAGCACAGGGAGATCAGCTCGGTGCTTTGTGACCACCTAGAGGGGCAGGATAGGGAGGGTGGGAGGGAGGGAGATGCAAGAGGGAAAAGATATGGGGACATATGTATATGTATAACTGATTCACTTTGTTATAAAGCAGAAACTGACACACCATTGTAAAGCGATTATACTCTAATAAAGATGTTTAAAAAAAAAAAAAGGTCTGCATTTTAAAAAGAGGGATGTTTGTGCAAACATCAGTCAGCTTCTGTGTATCTGTCTCTGTGTGCAAAACTCTAGGAATTGTGTTTGACTTTTTAAAAAATACATATCTATCTCTATGCCCTTCTTTCTTTGTACAGCTCCGTGTCGCTATCTTAAAACAAACCAACCCAGGCTTTCTCTCTTGGTTCTTCTGTCTGCCTTTCCCTTTCTTGCTCTATTTCTGTCTCTTTCTTCTCTCATTTTCTTTCCTTATCTTATTTTCCCTCTATTTCTTTCCCTTAGCTTTCTAATATTGAAAAACATTTTAAAATAATTTGAGAAGTAATATAGAGGATAGAGCACAGGCTTCAGATCAGATAGACAGGGATTCAAATCCTAGTTCCTCACTTCCAAGGACTGTGGATCTTAAGCAAATTATTATCCCCTCTAAACTTTACTTTCCTTAACTGTGAAGTGGGGAAATGATGTCTACCCCAGAGTTGTTGTCAGGATTACTGGAGATAAAGTATGTGAAAGAGCCAACATAGAGTAAATATCCAAGAAATACTGGTTCACCTTCTCACTCAAATCGAGTTTTATGATCTTTGTTCTTAATTCTGAAAGCAAATAAATGAAATGTTTTAAATTTCTCTCCAAAAATTGCTTTATGCTTAGCGGACCTGGTCTTACCTACTTCCATTAATAATTAGTGGGTGATCTGATGGGAAACCATTGCCCACCCAGCAGTGTTTCTCAAATTGTATTCCACAGAACACTAGTATCCTATTAGACATTAATAGAGGTCAAATCAGTTTGCATATGATATCTTCATCTTGTAGATTCATTGTTCACACTAGCCTATTAAAAGCAACTCTCCAAGCAGTTTCCATGAACAACTGTAACTCAGTGTTTTCCATCATTAGTTGACCATATTCATTTTTTTGTGTAACACCTAAGTAACATCCTGCACAACATCCAATCAACCCCTTTTAGAAAATGCTAATTTAGAGAGATGGATGGACTTTTTACACACTTCCAGCAATTTTTCACAAATATAACTTCTTTCAACAGAGAGATAAGAGCTAAATAGCATCCAATTAAAATTATATTCTTTGGCAAGGACATAAATAATTTTAAATTGGTGTTCTGGATTATCTTGGTTTTGATTGTTTTATTCTTTTTTTTTTTTTAATATATTTTTCTTAACCATATTTGCTTATTTATTTATTTATTTATTTATGGCTGTGTTGGGTCTTCGTTTCTGTGTGAGGGCTTTCTCTAGTTGCGGCAAGCGGGGGCCACTCTTCATCGCGGTGCGCGGGCCTCTCACTATCGCGGCCTCTCTTGTTGCGGAGCACAGGCTCCAGATGCGCAGGCTCAGTAGTTGTGGCTCACGGGCCTAGTTGCTCCGCGGCATGTGGGATCTTCCCGGACCAGGGCTCGAACCCGTGTCCCCTGCACTGGCAGGCAGACTCTCAACCACTGCGCCACCAGGGAAGCCCCTATTCTTTTTTTTTTTTAATGTGGCTATCAAGGGACATTAGCTGAGTGCATCCACAGAGTACCAATCACAAAGACAAATCACACATGCTTTCTTTAAACCTCAGTTTTCTTGTCACTAACGTGGGAGATTAGAGGCTTTTCTACAGGCTTGCTGTGAGGACCCAATGAGATTATTCACATGAAAGTGCAGTCTATACCAGCACAGCTTGGATTGGTTAAAAAATAATGCTTTTGGGATACTGTCGACTGTCAGGGTGGGAGGAAGGAGGGATATTTAATGGTTCTAAACAGAAATAATCATCACTGCCCAATTGGGCAGGAGGTGCTATTTGAGCTCAGATGCAACCAGCGTGCGATTTTTCTTTCCAAGGGAATTTTAAGAGTATACAAACCCCACAGATTAGATGACCAGGCCTGGAGATATAGGCAAGTTGGAGGAAGGAAAGAACACACACCATCACCTACCTCACAGGGTTGGTATGTGGGCACAGTAAACACACAATAAATGTTAGCTATTTTTAGAGAGCAGTAAATACCGTACTGTTTGAGAAATGTGCATCTAGGTGTATAATGAAAGGCACAAATGTCCATTTACAGAATTAAAAGCAAGCAAAATTACCCTCAAAATTACCGGAAAGGGCTTCCCTGGTGGCACAGTGGTTAACAATCCACCTGCCAGTGCCGGGGACATGGGTTCAAGGCCTGGTCTGGGAAGATCCCACATGCCGCGGAGCAACTAAGCCTGCGTGCCACAACTACTGAAGCCCGCGCTCCTAGAGCCAGTGGTCTGCAACAAGAGAAGCCACCGCAATGAGAAGCCCAAGCACCGCAACAAAGAGTAACCCCCACTCACCACAACTAGAGAAAGCCAGTGCGCAGCAACGAAGACCCAACGTAGCCAAAAATAAATTAAAAAATAAAATAAATTAAAAAGAAAAAAATTACCAGAAAGACAATAATCTACTGAAAAGTAGAAAAATAAAGATATGCCAAAGAAGCATAAAAACAGAAAACAAAATAAGATTACAGAACTAAAACTATACATAATAATTACAATAACAAACGTGAATGAGATTAACTTATCGAAAGAAAAATACTCAAATCGATCAAACAAACGGAATCAGTCTACAAAAGCCACATTTAAAACCAGAAATGGATAAAACCCAATGTTGGTGACAGTGGGGCAAAGATGTTTTAAATTCAGTGTCTGTGGGAAAATAAATTGGTATAACATTTCTGGTAGGAAGTTAGCCTAACTGTATCAAAATGTAAAATGTACACGCCATTGTATTAAGCTAGTCCACTTCTAGAAATTAGCCTGAGGAGCAAATTGAACAAAAGCGAAAAGCTGAACACAAGATGATTATCACTGTGTAATATATGGTATCAGAAAATGCAAACAACCTAACTGCCCAACAATAGGAGACTGGGTGAGTAAATCATGGTTTATAAATATCCTGAATGGTTGGCGAGCGTTAACAATCACGGTGTTAGTCTATAGTTATTGATTTGGAAGTCTACCCATTGCACAGTCTGACTGAAAATAGCAATAACAAAATAACATGTAAATTATGATCCTATGTATGTGAAACTGTATATACACTTCTTTGTGTATATACAGTATAGAGATGTGTAAAGGATACTCACCAAAATTGCTATGGCTATTGCTCTGGGTGGTAAGATTTAGGGGGTGATTTTTATTTCCTGCTTTGTACTTTGTCTTGGGTAAAAACACTGGTCATGAAAACCCCATTTTTTTGTATGTGTCTACAAACCTATAGGCCTTAATAGCTGCTAAATCAGCTTCACAAGATTCCAGATGCCTATATTCTTCATTCCTATCATTTTCCTAATGATAAGTTTTAGAAAGAGGAACACAACAGGTGGCTATTAGGAAAGCCAGGCACAGAAGGGCTTCTTACCTGGAGAGACCAACAGGGGCTAGTCATGCAGACCCAGCCACCATGTCACCTCTAAGGCAGTATTGAAAGCAACTCTTAAGACCAAAGTTCAAGAGTCACTAAATGCACTCCCTTCTCTTTTTGTTAATTTGTTTGTGTGCTTGTTTATAAACATTTCTTAGCTTCTCTGGTGTCTATAATAGAGCGAGTAAGGGATTTTCCCCAAGTTAGAAGTCTACAGTGGCTAATTTCTGGGACTTCCTGAGGCTACTCTGTGCAGTGGGCAGCTGAACAGGGATTCTTGCAGCTCTGGCTGCAGCAGTGGGACAGGGCAAGACTAGGAGGAGCCTCCTAATGCTTTTATTCATTGTTTGACTGTTTTTTAAAAAGGAGCATCAGTTACTTTTTAAAAGCAACCAAACAAAGGACAGAGTGGTCAGTGGTGTCAGAGTATGATAAGGACTGAGACGGGTTCACTGGATGTAGCAACAGGGAGGTTAGCGGGTGACCTGGCCAAGAACAGTGTCTGTGTGGTCATGGGGAGGGGTGGCTTTGAGAGAGAGGAGGGAGTGAGGAAGTGGAGAGAGTGAATTTGTACAACTATTTCTGGAAGTCTGGCCACAAACAAGAAGGCAGGAGAGAGAGCAATGAGTGACTGAAGGAAGGAATGGGGAGGAGTTAGGAAGAGGTGTTTAATTTTTTGTTTTGTTTTTGTTTGTTTTTAAGATTGAAAAGGAGCCTATTGATAAGAAGTGGATGATTCAGCAGAGAAAGGGGCCTTAAACAGCATGAGGAATGTTGTAACTGTGGGGAAGGAGGAAAAGCCACAGAGAGGTCAAATGGAGAGCTGCCTCTCCAACGATAACAGAGAGTGAAATGAAGATGGCCCTTCAGGGCCAGCGCCACTATTTTGAAGAGGAAGGTCTTGCTTTTACCAGTTAGTTCTGAGCTGGGAGCACTCACCCTGTTTGACCCTAAAATGGAAAAGCTAGGATGTAACTGTTCATTATCTTGACTGTGGTGGTTTCACAGGCATGTACACATGTTAAAACTGATCGAAGTGTGCAGTTTAAATAGTGCAATTTATGGTATATCAATTTTCCCTCAATCAACCTGCAGAGAAATTTTTTTGTAGTTTTAAAGTGGCATGCCTCGGTCAACAGGGGGTGTGGTTGTGCACAAGATGGGAAATGGTTTTCTGAGTTTTAGTTCTATGGTTCTGTTTTTCCTGATCTTTTCTTAGATGACAGAGCTCCTATTTATAGGCATTAAAAGAAAACAATTAAATAATTACAGGCATGAAGATATAGGCAAATGTTTGTGCAAAGGTTAGATTAAAACCTGGAGTTGCTGAAATACTCCGAGTGCCTGAGTAGCAGGTATTTACAGACTCAGCCAGAGAAAGGATGAGATAGCAGGACAAAACATTTCTTCTCAGTCATGTGGAAGCCGTGTATGGGATTCTCAGGTGGCGGAGATTACAGTTGTTGCCTTCCAGAGAACAGAATTTTGTTACCTGTTTTTGTGAATAGGTCAACATCAGCACAAATATCACACTATTGGCTGACTGGAGAGGTGATGGGAACAGAGCTCAGAATAAAAGTGGAAGACTCCAGTGAAAACATTGAAAAAGTAAAAGGAGCTTTGAATGTGAGATCTTAATGCAACTGCAACAATTTGGCAACACAGGTGTTAATTCACACCCTGGTTTGTGAAAAGGGTACACATCCCCTGGGCCTCCTCTGCCACTCCCAGATAACTTGTGGCCAGTTTTGTTGATTGAGTACACTGGTAAATGACTCTTTCCTCCCACCCAAGGCCCCATCCATCTTACCTATCACAACACCATAAAGTGGACATTATTAGCCCCACCTCACAGCTGTGTAAAAAGAGGTACAGAGAGGATAAATAACAAGGTCATACTGTATAGCACAGGGAACTATATTCAATATCTTGTGATAAACCATAGTGGAAAAGAATACAAAAAAGATGTATATATACACAGCAGAAATTAACACAACATTGTAAATCAACTATACCTTAATTGAAAAAAATAAAAAATAAAAGAGGTACAGAGAGGTTAAGTGTCTTTCCTTGGGTTACAAAGCTAATGACATAGGAGAGCTGGGTTTTGAACCCAGGACTCAAACACCAATGTCTGGCCTCCTACTTTTTCTCTTCTATCTTTTAAAACACCAGTATCTCTAGGTCAATAGTCAGTAGTCATAGGTGACTATTTAAATTAAGTAAAATTAAACTCAATAAAAACTTCAATTCCTCACTAGCCACACATCAAGTGCTCAATAGCCATGTGTCGTTGCCATATTGGACAGCACAGATGTAGAAGGTTTCCATTATCACAGAAAGTTCTGATGGACAGTGCTGCTAGCACATTACTGTCACGCATCAGGAAGATACAGTTAGACACATGAAATGCTTACCTTTACCTGATTCCGCCCCTCTTTTATCTTTATTGTCTGATTCTGAATAGCCTCTCTAGGACCCCTTCAGTCTTCTGCGTAAGCACACAGAGGGCATACCTGGGGCTGGCCTGCTGGCTCTGAAAGGCACTCAGCGCACAGGGCAGACACCAGGATTGTGAGGACAAAGAAGGATGCCCGACACTTTGTCCAAGCACAGGAGACAGCAGCTCTGAAGCAATCTGCAGTGACAGCACCAGGGTGGGAAGTGAACAGCCTGTTTCTGCAAATCTTCTGTATTTTTGCCAGATCTGTCAGAAGTAGACAGAAGCAGAAAGGAAAAAGGGAGAAAGTCAGAAGTGAAGTGAGGGGAAAGACAGTAGTGGGGCTGAAGATACCAAAAGCTTGGTAATCAAATGGTCTTCTTCTAGTTCTTCCAGGCGCAGAAGTTGATCCTCCAAAACCATGAAGGAGAGAGACTTCATGTGCCATTCCTATAGTGGGAGGAATTTAATAGTCACTCACTCTCTTAAAACACCCACCAAACACGAATTTATACAATTATACAATCCTGGATCAACTTATGTGTTAAAACTATATCCTCCTCATGATTAAGACTCTAGAATAAGTCTTGAAATAAGGTGTTACTTTAAAAAAAAAGAAAGAAAAAAAAAAGGAACAGATAAAGGCCATGAGTGACCTTTCTCCACACCTGTTCCTATCAACCCCTACTCTTTTGTCCTCAGGCTGTACTAGATATTCAGAAGCCCCCACTTTGGTACTCACCCTTCCCCAGCAGTTCTATATACCCATGGGAGAGTTATTTGAGGACCAGTAAAGCTTTTGGCACTCTTTCTGACATCATACCATCTAAGCTATAAATTGTCCACCCCATCTAAATGTAACAAGTTTTACCCTCATTGCTTTTCTGGCTATGTTTCTCCAGCTCTTTGTGTAATTTAGGAAGTAGCATCTTCAGAACATTATAAAACACTCCTTAAGTAATCTGGAGGTACTCTTTTGCAAGACCCTGCCTCACTCGTGTGACTATTATTTTAAAATACTGCCTCTGGATTCTTGGTCTTTAATTTGAAACTTTTATAGCTGCTTCAGCACTTCCTTCCCAGAGAGAGCCTGTGGCCTTGCTCCAAACAATACTACATGTCTTCCTCTAAATATCTGGGTTTGTTTTGGTTTCCTACAACCGAGCTGTCACTCTCTGAACAGCTAGAGTCAAAGCCCGCTGTGGAGGAAAACAGGAATGGGCCTATGCAGCACCATACACAGAGCCAAGGAGCTTGGAAACCACTTAGAGGAGCAGCTGAGTGAAAAGAGGCAGGCTTCCCTGGGATTCCAGGTCCCACCCTACTGGGACACGAATGACACTGGAGGCCTGTGCTTAAAGTTTCTCAAGGGCCTGGCACTTAGCTCTGCTGTCCCAGTGACTCACATGATAGTTTTCCAGGCCTTCAAACTGGGTCAACAAGCTTTGTTTGTCCAAAAAGCTCCCCTGGGAGGACACTGAACAAGCAGGCTGAATGGGGATGTTTGGCCAGGTGATTCTTTTTGCTGGCTTTTAGCCTGAGGAAATATTACCAGTATTCAGGCCAAGAGTTTGGAGAATCAAAAGCTGCCAAGCATCTGGGCTGGATCAACATACACCAGAGTTATTGGTTAAGGGTTAACCATACTGCTAGTGGTGGCTCTTGCCATTCAAGAACAAAACAGATAACTTGGGAAGACCCTAAATCAAGATGTCCACTTCTCATAGATAAGAAAGACAGCAAGCTTGTGCTATGAATCATAGAAGCTTCCATTAACTCTGTGTGACCTGATCAATTTCTTTATTTATTAAGCAATGGAGTCATCCTGCAGCAGTATTTCTCAAATTTGAGAAATCACAGACCCCAAGAACATATCTGAAGACTTACAGACCCAAATTTTTATAACTTAGAATTAAAGGTTTCTCATGGTGAAACAGGAGGGAAGGGGGCAGGGCACAAACTTTAAAAGAATGACATAGACAAAGGGCATGACAAAAACTGGTTAGAACAAACTGGATCCAAGATGGCAGAAGATTTGACTTCCAGTGGACCTTGAGCCTCATTACACACTCATTGTAATACATCAGCATAAACTAAATGACACACCCACCAGTGCCATAACAGTTCTGAGGCCAACTATCAAAGATCAAAAAGTGGGTGGTGGCCCAATTCCTGGAAATCTCCACCCCTTTCCCAAAATACTTAGAATAATCCTCCCCCTCATTAGCCTATGAAATTACCCACCCCTATAAAAACTGACAACCTCATACCTTGGTACTGTATCGCCTTCTGAGATGGCCCATACTCTGTCTGGGGAATGTGTTCGTCTCTAAATAAATCCATTACTTACTTATCACTTTGTCTCTCACTGAATTCTTTCTGCAATGAGACATCAAGAACCTGAGCTTCATTAAGCCCTAAGACCAGGTGTGTGATCTCAGTTAAAAGACTGTGGGTTCAAGTCCCAATCTGGGTTTTGGCTGGGTTCGAGTCCCAGCGCATGGGTTCAAGTCCCAATCAGAGTTACATGGTTTCAGCAGCAGCATTATTCACAATGGCCAGAAAGTGGAAACAAACTGAAACCGAGCAGGACCCTGTGGGGCCCTCCCATGTACAAATCCTTTCCATATCCCCTGTTTTTTGTTTGTAGGAAATAGGCTTCTTTCAGCCTCCTAGACCTTGCATGAGTTCCAAAGGGCAGATTCAAACAGTTGTTAATCCGGGAAGAGAGGGAATGCAGAAACAGGGGAGGAGAAGTCAAAAAACAATACTGCAGGGACAAGGTCCTGGTTCCTTCTGAAGGAATATACCTAACAAAATCTTTGAGTTCTTCTGCAGGAACCCAAGCAGAGGATGGTAACTTAAGGTTGAGTACAAGATTCCTGAAACACCACCCTGTTAAACTCACCACCACTCAACTGGAAGAAAGCCACACACCCTGTAGCCCTCATCCCAAATTTTGCCTATAGGGGAGTTCAGGTTTTTTGAGCACAATCCACACATTCTCTTGCTTGGCCCTGCAAAAAAACTTTCTCTGCTCTAAACTCCGAAGTTTTGGTTTGTCTGGCCTCACTGTGTGTCAGGCACATGACCTTGCATTCCGTAACAAAATGGGATACAATGGGAAAATATTCAGCCGTTAAAAAAGAAATAAAGTGCTGATACATGTTACAACATGGATGAACCTTGGAAACATCCTAAATGAAAGAAGCCAGACTCAAAAGCCACATATTGTATGATTTCATTTATATAAAATGTCCAGAATAGGCAAATCCAAAGAGAGAGAAAGTAGATTAGTGGTTGTCAGGGGTTGGGGAGGAGAGGGAGCAGGGACGGAGAAATTTTCCTCTACTCTTCCAGGTTCTTCTGGCTGGTCTAAGAATTAAATTGACATGAGACAGAGTAACAGGAGAAAAATCAAAGTTTAATTACATGTATATGTGGGAGAGACCCAGGAAAACTGAGTAATTCACCAAAATGGCCTCACCTTAAATACCATCATCAGCTAAAGACAAAAGATGTTTAGAGTGGGGAGAGTCAGTTTTGGGAGGTTACCAGGAAAAGCACAGTAAACAAAGGTGATGGTGATGCAGATTTAAGTTGCCTTCCCACTGATGTTATAGAGATTTGGTCATGTTCTTCCAGGTAGAAAGGGGAGATTTCCCTTACAAATGTAAATGTTTCTTATGAAAAGGCAACTCCTACTTGGTTTTCAGAGCCCTTCCCTGTCTGCTGTTTACCAGAAAATAACCAGCTTAAAACAATCAGTATGCCAAAGAGACATAGTTCAGGGTGGCAAATTCTGCTCCCCTAAAAGAGGAATAAGTAATGACTGCCAATGGGCGTAGGGATTTTTTTAGGGGTTATGAAAACGTTCTGGAATTATATAGTAGTAATAGTTGTGAATCATTAACCTTGTGAACATACTAAAAACCACTGAATTGTACACTTTAAAAGGATGGATTTTATGGTATGTGAATTATATCTACATTTTTTAAAAAGTTACGTGATATTATTTTAGTTGATAACTGGGTGCCAAGATAAGTACTTTGTGTGGAACAGTAAATCCTTGTTTCCAGACTCACTTATGAGGCGGCTAGCCAGGTGACCTAGAAGGCATTTATGTTAACTTTGGAATGTGATAGAAGGATATCTAAAATTTTAAATATTCATAGATAACTTCTAGACCCCAAGAACTCATCAGTGGAACTCCCAAGGGTCCATGAACCCAGGTTTGAGAAACATTGGCCCAGATAACCTTCCAGGACTTTTTACCCTTTTACATGCTATGTGATCAGAATTTTCAGTAAGTTGCTTTCCAAAGTCTGCCCAGGGACACCTTAGAATTTACAAGTCCCTTGGCTAAGTCTTGGTAACATAAGCAAATTACTCTAGCTACACTCCAGGTAATTGATTAAACATGTGATCTACAAAGTTGGAAATGCATAAACCCCATAAGATGAAAAAGGAATTTGATACTGAAACCAAACAGGACCCTGTAGGGCTCCTGGGCACAGAAGCCTTTCTGTGTCCCCCGTTTCTTGTTTGTAGGGAATAGATTCCAGCCTCCTTGATCTTCCCTAAGTTGCAAAGGGCAGATTCAAACAGTTGCTAATCAGGGAAGAAAGGGGATGCAGAGACAAGGGAGGAGCAGTCAAGAAACAATAGTACAGACTTGGGGCAGGGTCCTGGTTCCACCTCAAGGGATACACATAACAATATCTTTGAGCTCTTCTACAGAACTAAAACCCTCAACAAATGGAAGATGTTAACCTACTTGATGAAGCATTTTTTTTTTTGCCTGCACTGCACAGCATGCAGGCTCTTAGTTCCCCAACCAGGGATCGAACCTGTGCCCCCTGCAGTGGAAGCACGGAGTCTTAACCACTGGACCGCCAGGGAAGTCCTGATGAAGCATTCTTAATTCCAGAGAAGGTCACAGTTTGATAACCTTGAGAAGCAGAGAAGCTCATCAGGAGACCACCTGAGGCCAGATTAAGTGAACCAGAGGGGAGTTCCCTGGTAGTCTAGTGGTTAGGATTCTGAGCTTTCCCTGGCATGGTCCAGGTTCAATCCCTGGTTGGGGAACTGAGATCTCGCAAGCTGTGTGGTGCGGGAGGGTGGGGGGAGAAGGAACCAGAGAAGCTCATCAGGAGACCACCTGAGGTCAGATTAAAGGAGTGCAGGCCCTGCACACACCCTGATCTTTAACAACCCCGCCCTTGAACCATTGCTATAAAACTCCTCACCAAATCCCTGCAAGTTGGGACACACAGTTTTTGAGGCACGAGCCCACTGTGTCCCCGTTTGTCTGGCAAAGGAATAAAGCTATTCTTCTCTACTTCACCCAAAACTTTGACTCCAAGATTCAATTTGGCACTGGTGCACAGAGGCTGAGTTTTCGGCATCAATACCAGTTAATCTAACGTGGAAAATCCTCTGAGAAGGTCTCCCACTGAGGCCTCACTTGGGTCATGGATTGTTTAAACCCCTGATTTAAACACTATGACCTTCCAAAAGTGTCCGCAGCAATGGAATAAAGATGGACGTTGCTAACTCAAGTCAGAGGGGAAGGGCAACGGGAGTTTATGTAAGCAAGGGGTCTTTCCCACATGCTCAGTTTGGGCAAGGGCAAAAGTCAAGGAGTACAGGATGCGGTTCACAGCTGGCTCTTCTATTTATTTAACTGGAGGGCAACTGTCTCTACTCTCTGATCTTTTGTTTTCCTCACCTAGCAAAATAATCAGAAACTATCCCACCTCTTGGGGTGGTTGTTCAGATGAGTTCAGTTCACCAAACTTTTACTGAGCATCTGATTTTTATGTATTAGGCACTGAGCTAGTGCTGGGAGGAAACCAGAGTGGCCCCTACCTTCAGGGAGCCCACAGCCTTGTGGGGGAGATTACTGTCCTGAGTGTTATGGAAAGAAACTTTATGTTTAAAGGACTCAAACTACTAAAGTGCTATAAAATATATGGTAATAATGTATCTTTATTACACAATATGAGTCAATAGTTTGTCTGATTCCTGGCTCTGGTTAGTTCTCTAATAAAAATACTTTTGTAGGAGCTTCCCCAGTGGTCCAGTGGTTAAGAATCCTTGCTTCCACTGCAGGGGGCATGGGTTTGATCCCTGGTTGGCAAACTAAGATCCCACTTGTTGCTCAGTGCAGCCAAAAAAAAAAAGAATACTTTTGTAGAATTAAGTATTGAGGCACTTACTGAATATTATTTACCTGGGTATTGACTGAACTCACCATTTTCCATAAAGACATTTTCATGTTGTGCCCACTATGTGTCTCAATATTTTGCAAGAAAATAGAAAAGCACAATGTTTCTTTTTTTTTTTTAATATTTATTTTATTTATTTATTTGGTTGCGCTCGGTCTTGGTTGTGGCAGGTGTGCTCCTTAGTTGTGGCACGTGTGCTCCTTAGTTGCAGTTCACCCGCTCCTTAGTTGTGGCAGGGGGGGCTCCTTAGCTGCAGCATGCAAACTCTTAGAAGTCCCAAAAAGCACAATGTTTCCACCTGTGTCTTGAGTCAGCTGTAATATAAACATCACTTGGGGGAACTTCCCTGGTTGTCCAGTGGCTAAGACTCCATGCTCCCAATACAGGGGGCCTGGGTTCAATCCCTGGTCAAGGAACTAGATCCCACATGCTGCAACTAAAGATTCCACATGCCACAGCAAAGATCCCAAGTGCCACAACTAAGAGCTGGTGCAGCCAAACAAACAAACAAACACCACTTGACTAAAATCTCAACTACTTTCTAGCAACCATTGTGTAAAATGCCAATAAGTGTAGTTGCCTCTTTTAAGAAGGGAAGAAGATTTCTTTGTGGATTCTTTCTTCTTCTCATAATCCATGTACCTGCAAACTGCTCTTCTAAGAAAGCCAGGACTAGGAAGATCAGAAGAAATTCTTCCACCAAGTGAATACTAAGACCCTACAGGCAAGAACAAGATAATGAAAATAAATTTTTTAAAAAGACCCTATAGGCAGCAGCACTGCATCCCCACTGGTTTCCTGGGCTACTGTTTACTTGTCATCTGCATATGAGCTGACATCCCAAACTACACCGTAGTCTCTGTGTGCCCAGGCAGAATGTGTTCTTCCCTATCTACAGGTGTCAGTCAAAAGAGTCATTTTCACAATACAATCCAGGGTCCCTTGCATTGTGAATTTCAGGGTTATAAATGACACACAACTGCTTATCCCAATATTTTTACCTTTATCATGCATGACTTTTCTTTAGATAGCCTTTGGCAGAACTCTTTGCCTATGAGTGACATTAGCGAGGAAGATACCAGATAACAGGAGACTGAATGCCTTCAAAAATCTCCTGCAACTTTAAAAGCTCATCTCATCAGGCTTTCGCATGCTACTAATGGAAGTATAAATGGATATAACCTTTCTGCAATGCAATTTGGCAATATCTAGTCAAGAATATATTTTAAAAGTGTGTGTCTGTCAGGATCCCAGAAGGAAAGGGATTTCATCCAGGATGGTTCAAATGAAGAGACTTTAATAAAGGACTACTTACAGATGGGTAGACCACGTTAAGGGAGTAAATAAGGGATGTTGGGGTCCCCAAAGAAGAGCAACATCCCTAGAGATAAAGGGACAAGGAGAGGAAATAATCTTATGGAACTCAGTAAGAATAGGAACGGTGGAGGAGGAACCACCAAGAAAGAGGGGCAGGGCTGGAGGTGGGAAGAGGCATGCAGCCACTGCCTCACAGCAGGAAGGAGTGAGAAACCTCAACTTCTCTCTCTTCTAGCTTCTTGACCTCCTCCTGGTGCCACCCACTGAAAGAATCTCAAGGAAGCCGAAGGGCAAGAGATCCTGGACATGAGATCTATAAAGACACAGAGCAGAATGAAGAAAGGCAGAGAAGAGGTGGGAGTAGGAATGGAAAATAACCAGCACAAACCTATAATTCCATTTCCAAGAATACATCCTAGGGATGTAATCAAAGATGGAAGCAAGGAATCATATGATAGTATGTTCTTCCATAGTTAAGTAAAACAGTGAAAAAATTGAAAACAAGGTAAATCTCCTATAATGGGAGGATAGATATATTACAATACGTATATCCACACTTCAGAATAGATGGTGCCATTATAAATATTTTTGAAGAATCTGTGATGATATGCAGAAATGCTGACAATAAAATGTTTATTTAAAAAAGGGGGACAGAACTGTATGCACAGTATTAACTCAGTCCCATGAACACCTATATGCAAAGGGAAAAACTCTTAACAATGTTTTTCTGGGATTTAAAACATATAAATTTTTTTTTTTCAAATTTTACTAGGTATCCTCTTTTTTGTTTTTTTAAGGAACTTTTTAAAAAAATTTTTTTAATTTTTTAAATTTATTTATGGCTGTGTTGGGTCTTCGTTTCTGTGCGAGGGCCTTCTCTAGTTGTGGCAAGCGGGGGCCACTCTTCATCGCGGTGCGCGGGCCTCTCACTAGCGCGGCCTCTCTTGTTGCAGAGCACAGGCTCCAGATGCGCAGGCTCAGTAATTGTAGCTCACGGGCCCAGTTGCTCCGCGGCATGTGGGATCTTCCCAGACCAGGGCTCAAACCCGTGTTCCCTGCATTGGCAGGCAGATTCTCAACCACTGCGCCAGCAGGGAAGCCCAAAACATATAAATTTTAATACAAAAACTAAATGCTATTTTTTTAAATTTTATTTATTTATTTATTTGGCTGCACCGGGTCTTAGTTGTGGCACTTGGGATCTTCATTGCTGCATGTGGGCTCTTTTTAGTTGCGGCATGCAGCCTCTTAGTTGCAGCATGTGGGATCTTAGTTGCAGCATGCAGGATCTAGTTCCCTGATCAGGGATCGAACCCAAGCCCCCTGCATTGGGAGTTCAGAGTCTTAACCACTGGACCACCAGGGAAGTCCCAATAAATGCTATTTTTAAAATATAAAATTAAATTTTAACTATGATTTTAATAAATTAACTGCTACAATAAAATTTAAAATTATACTTGAAGATGTGTAAAAAAATATATTACTCTCCTCTTCTCCTCCCTGCCCAGAACTCCTGATAATGTTAATAATTTTCTTTTTGATAATGGGAATTTTAATTTTTTCTTCACGACTTCCAATATTTTTCCTTTTTCCTTTTCACAATAAGCGTATGATACTTTTGTGATCAGAGAAAAAAAGTCAATGCCAGAAAAAGAGAGTCGATCTCACTGTAATGTACTCTACTCAGTTTAAAATATTGATAAGGGACACAGCAAGTTTAAGTAAATTAAAACCAGTGACATGAAGGGTGAATCTCAATCTGTGACTACTTGATATCTGGACAAAAGTGAAAGAAAAATAATCAATTTCTACATGATATCAAACTTACAGATATATTAGATGATTTTGATTTTTGACTACATTTTTAACTCTTCACTTGAATGACAGGCATCATATTAATTCAGCTTTAGTTGGACTCATTCTTATCTTGCAACTCTGGAAAATCCAAGAAATTTCTATAACCTGAAAGTTGTTCCTCATATTGAAATAATAATGTTCTCTCTTTTAATTTTTTCTTTTTGGCCATGGCATGCAGGGATCTTAGTTCCCCAACCAGGGGTCAAACCTGTGCCCCCTGCATTGACAGCGCAGAGCCTTAACCACTGGACTGCCAGGGAAGTCCCTCTCTTTTAAATTTTATCGTTTACTCTTCAGTATCATTTTTAACTATATTTTATTTTTTATCAATTATTAAGTAACACAAAAATACATTTTTGTTTTAAAGTTCCAAACAATACAAAGAATACAAGTGTGCTTTGGCCACCTGCTCACACTTGGTCTCCTTCCCCTAGGCAACCTGTTCTCAGTTTGTCATGTAACTCTCAAGACATCTGCTTATCATTTACATGCATATATATGCATATAGAATATATAGTTTTATTTTCATTTTCTAAGTAAATGATGTTTTATTGTACACATTATTCTGCAACTCACATTTTTCTCCTGTTGAAGCTCCACTTCATTTTTTTACACTGGTTACACAGTTTCCCACAGTTTGATTATTCCAATTTATCTGACTACTCCTGGTTGATGGTTATTTGGGTTGTTTTTAGTTATCTGCTATTTCAGACAATGCTGTAGTGAAAAACCTTGTGCGTGTCTCTATGTGTCTATATGCGAGCACTATTCCTCTAAGGGAGCTAATGAAAAATGGAATTTCTGGTTTGAAAGGTATGTGCCCTTAAGTTTTTACTTGATACTCTCGAGCAGCCTTCCATACAGGTTTATCGATTTACACTTCCAATAAGATGAAAAGATGCCAAGCCTCACTAATAATCAGGAAAATGCAAATTCAAATAAAATAAGATGCCATTTTTACCATTTGGGGTTCACAAATTTAAAAGGATTGATAATGCAAAGTGTGGAGGAGGAAAGAGTCGTGTATCCCCACATAAAGTTCTTTTTACAGCCAGCATCCACATATCAGGGAAGGTTCCTTGGAGACTTACTATTAAAAGTGATTATGCTAAACTGTTGTGATAAGTAAACAAAGGACATTTCTGTTACAGGATCATTGGTTTTTATATGCGCTAATAGCAGCCCTGCTGTTAACATATATTCACTCAGAGCATTTTTATCAGGTATTCTTGTTTTGTAATTACTAATTCCTTTTTTTTTTTTTTTTTTTTGGCTGCACCATGCAGCTTGCAGAATCTTAGTTCCTCAACCAGGGATTGAACCCCCCACTGGATGGCCAGGGAATTCCCTGAAATACAAATTCCTTAATTTACCAAGTAGATAAGAATTTCTCCACTTTAATAACCACATTTGGTTTATAATTTATAAAGTACTTTCACATTCTCATAGGTTCCTTCAATTGATTTCTGCCTCAGTGACAGTGTGAGGTGCTATTTCAGATGAGGAAACTGAGGCTCAGAGAAGTTAAATGATTTTCCAAGGTCACAGTTATAAGTGGAAGGGCTCAGGTCTTCTGACTCCCAGTTCCATTAGCTTCTCACTTTCTTAACTGCTTCTAAAACAAAGTACAGTTGAAGTCCCTTCTGCCTCTTCCATGGAGCTCAAGGCATCCAAAAGGAACCACAGGGGGCAGCCTGGTGCAGCAGAAGATAGAATAGGCTCGAAGCCTGAGAACTGGCTTTTTGTTTCTATTCTGTGCTTCCCCCAGCTGTGTGACCTTAAATAAGTCATTTAGCCTTACTGGGCCTCAGCTGCCCCTTTCAAAAAATAGACATGATGCTCACTTAGTAGTATTGAAAGAAGAGATGATGCCGTGCAGTTCCTTCTAGTTGTGAGATTTTATTTAAGCCAGACGTAAACTAGGGTTCTTTCTCTGCTCATACATTTTATGAAATACCATTTTCTGCAACGGATTTATTTGAAAATATGAACCCACAATGGAAAAATTTACCATACAATGCTTTCTTTGATTGAAGTCTAAAAATGTTCCCTTATCTTTTTTCTTCTTTCTTTATAAAAAAAGCATTATTTGGTAAACCCCTTGCCAAGGCTAGGGAAATCCCCAAGGAACAGCCGCAAACCGTTTCAGGTAGCTGGCTGTGTCTGAAAAGATGTTTTCTGCCTGTATCTCTTACTAGTTGGCATGATTCCAGTTCCACTTACATTTTTTGTTACCTATTATTACAGATTTTTAAAGTGATTTATTTTCCCATCCTACTACAAATAGCGTGAAAGCTTTAACCCGAGTTTTTCTTTATAGTTCCAACTTCCATAAGCCAAAGACTTTAAGAGCTGGAAGGAGTCTTAAGAGATCACTTGATCCTGTCCTCTATCTTTGAACAGATAAAATATTTTTTCCATTTAACAGAGGAAGCATCCAACGTCCAGAAAGCCTGTGACTTAACTCAAGGTTTCACAGCTAGCAAGTCTCCTCGTGCGGTACTTACTCCATTCTTAGTGTGTGACAATTTATTGGTGATCTTGGCTCTTCCAGAAAAACCACAATGAAAGTCAAAATGAGTAAACCATATGATCATTGATTTCTTTCATTTTATCACACATCACAAATTCTTCTATTTCTAACCATATTTTGATGCATTATTTATGAGGGCCATCTGGTCACAGGTTTGCCAAGAAAACTCTAGAATTTTAAAAGTGTGCTTCATTTTTCCAGGAAACACACTGCATAGCTTGGATTTATCCTTAACCTGATCATCGGTGACTCATGGGGCAAACAGATTTGTTAACTGCAATCTGTTTTTTAAAAAAACTGATGTATAACTAACATATAATAAAGTCCACAAATCTTACATATAAACTAAAAACATTTTTACATGTGCATACACCATACAGAGAATTATCAGCACCTCTGAACACCCCCTGTGCCCCGTACTAGTCACCACCCTCCAAGGGCAACCACTATTTTAACTTCTATCACCAGAAATTAGTTTTGAAGTTTGAAAAATTCTGGATTTGAACTTCATGGAATCATACAGTATGGACTGTTTTGTGTTTGCTTTCTCTCATTCAACATTATGTCTGTGAGATTGTTAACTACATTCTAAAAATGCAATCTACTTTCTGGCTCAGTTCCTCAGGGAATCTCTCAAAATTAGGTACATAATATACCAGCTATACACAGGTGTATGTATAAAAAATTCAGTTGAGAAAAGAACTTTTAAAATGACTAGACTAGAATAATCTCTACTGCTTGTGTCACTTTCTACTCTTGCATCATCAATTTCCCTCTTCTTTTAAATGGGCTCTCTCTGCTTTTAAATGGGCTCTGATCTATCCAAGTATTCTCTTTTCTTCTCCCATTAATGGATAAATAACTTACACAATTTTCTTTACTTATTCATATCCAGCATTCCCCATCAGTGCTCCACGATCATTGGTCTAAAAGTTGCAAATGGCCTCAAGCTATCATCTGACACAGACGTCCCTCATTAGCAAGAAAAGCATTATCATTCTCTATTTTCAGATTTAGCAGACAGTAACTGAGTACATATAATCTTCAATGTACTTTTCTAGGTTTTATGGGGGGACTACAAAAAAATAGCAGGAATGAGCCCTACCCTCATGAACTTCCAGCCTACCAGAAGCAGTGTAGTATGCATATAGAATATGGATACTACATTATTATTATGGAATAAAGATCACAATATAAGCTATAAAATGTTAAATGACACCATTGAGTTAAAAGAGAAAAAAATGTTGTGTGAGATCAGAGGGAAAAGTAACTTCCACCTGGGGTGGTGTCAGGGAAGCTTGGTAGGGGAGTATTTGTATTAAGAAGTAGGATGACATAGCTAGGTAGGTTTAGTCATGCAGTGATGGAGGAAGGTATTTTAGATGGATGACTGTAAGGACAAGGACACTGAATTAGGAAATCATGCAGCATGTACAGGGAGCTGCAATGCAGTTTGACCCAAGAGTATGGCAAGTGATGAAGAAACAGAATTACCCAAGGCTATAGCACTATGGGGCCCTAGAATGAGGACTGAATCCCAGGAATCTTCCTTCTAAGTGTTCTTCCCATATTTTGACCCAATCAACATTTTAGCCACTGCCTGCTTTCTTTACAACTGCCCATTATATACTGTCCATTAATTAACTGATTCAACAAACATTTATTGAATAGCCACTACAAGCCAGACACAAATGGACTCTGTGGTCTCCAAGGCTGACTTGGTATGTTATAAAATAATTTTTTCCAAATGGGGAGTCAGGCTAATATAATATTTGGCTAAGATAGATTTTCTTTCCCTTTAATTGCTAGAATTTTATTGAGTTATGCTTCAGAGCAAATACTATAAATAACAGAGAGAATTAAATAAACCACAAAAAAGGATCTCTGCATCACATTTTTCTACATGACATCAATACACTGAGTCTTAGCATTGACTACACACGTGTTTTTTCCATAACTACTTTTACTTAGGTTTGAGCAAGGGGTAACACAGGAGGACCTGAAACCTTCTATTCTTGAGTGAAAGCTTAAAAACATTCTGTATAATCTAGTACAAGACTCACTTCCTTTTAGCTTATCAACACCAGAAGACATTTCCCCTTTGTACTCGTTGTGTTTAATGTAACTATGGAGACGCCACACTTTCTATGCAACTGACACACATGATTCCAGTTTAATGTACTCATTTTCTGAGAAACATTAAAAAAAAATTGTGGTCACTCTTAAACCTTTAAGCTACTTTTGTATTTCAACGTAAATCCAATACATTTATTAGTAATATTCATGAGGGAATAGTTAAGTACCAGGGATTACAGATTCTTTATAATTCCAATGAACTGTTCCTAATTAAAGCTTTGGTGCCAGAAAAAAAAGGGGGGGGTAATTATTATTTGAACAAATTAGGCTATCAGATATTTCTATAAATTGTAGAGTATATAAAGTTGAGTTTTGAGAGTTATATTTCCAGGCATATGTCAGGCTAGACATTCAGACTGCCCTTCATAGTGGAAACAATTTTTTTTTTTTTTTTGGCCATGCCACACAGCTTGCAGGATCTTAGTTCCCAGACCAGGGATTGAACCCAGGCCCCGGCAGTGAAAGAGTCAAGTCCTAACCATTGGACCACCAGGGAATTCCCTGGAAACAATTTAAAAACTGAATTAAAAAAAAAAAAAATCCTAAAGCTCTTAAAAGCACTGAAACATGGACTAGAAAGCTAGGAATTATAAACTCAAAGAGAAGTAAAGTAGGAAACCAGACAGGTATATGGACAACATTGTCCAGGTGTAGAACACCAGGAGGCACCATTTGCATCCTATTCACCGAAATGATGCCCCTGGAGTTGCTCAATCGTGTCCTGAGATCACTTTTGCCCTAAAGGCGTTTGCTCAAGCTGGTGAACTTCAGCTTTGGCTTTAGTGGGGTGTGGAGTGGGGGATGGGACAGGAGGTAAAGCCTAGGCCTTGGAGAATCCTATAGGAGACCTCTCTCCCAATAAAGCTTGGACCCTTTAGGTAGGGATGAAAAAAAACCTACATACCCAATCATCCTGATGACTGCAAGGAAAATTCCTGTGGTGCTAAGCAAAACCAAAGACCAAAAAATTCTGTCCCTGAAAGATTGTAACATCGTGATATAGCCAAAATAGGTCCAAGAAAACCCATCACTATAAGTTGAGTAGGCCCCGGTGTATGAAAAAAACAAATGCAAATCTTCTCTGGAGAAAAGTACTTCAATAATACATAAATGATTTTCTAAGGAAAATGAGCAGCTTACAGTAACAAACACTAAGCACCCCAAGACTTAAGTTACTATTGAGTGAGGACCAGCAGAAACAATATCCAAGAGAAACAACAGAAAACTCTCACAAAGAATTCAGATATTTGAATTATGAAACGCAGAAGGTAAAATAACTATGTTTTATTTTTTGAAGAAATAAAAAAGTGGAAAACGCCTATTCAAAATAAGAAACTATAGAATATAGCCTAGTAGATTTTTCAAAAATATAATTTCTAGAAATGAAAAACACAGTAACCGAAATCAATAACACAATGGACAGGTTTAACAGCAAATTAGACACAAGTGAAGAGAAAATTAATAAACCAAAGGATATGACTATGATGATAGAAATTGTCCAGCATACACCAAAGAGAAACAGAAGAAAGGAAACTTGAGAGAGTACTTAATAGATATGGAGGATAAATAAGACATTCTGACATACATCCGTTTAATTGTGGAGTTCTGGAAAGAAAGGAAAGAGAAAATGGTGCAGAGGCAATATTTGAAGAGACAATAGCTAAGAATTTTCTAGGACCAATCTGTTTCAAACCACAGATTTAAGAAGTCAACTAAATTCCAAGCAGAATTAAAAACAAAACAAAAAATAATTTTCACTTTAACACAACATAGTGAAACAGCAGAATACAAAAGACAAACAGACCATCTTAGAAGCAGACTTCTAAATCCCTTCAGGAGAAAAAAATAACTGCCAACTTAGAAATCTGCCCTCCAAAAGAATATCTTTCAAAAAAGAAGATGAAAAAAAAAAGACATTTTTAGACAAGCTAAGTGAGTTTGCTTCCATGATGTTCATAAAAGGAAATTCTAAAGAATGTTCTTAATTAAGAGAGATAGTGATCTCAGGTGAAAGGTTTAAAAAATAAGAATGAATGAACAGCAAAGAAAGTGGTAAAAATGGGTAAGGCCAAACAAATCTTTACTGTGTAGAACAAGAATAATGTTTTCTGGGGTTAAAAAAAGATTTAAAATACAACAGTAACATAAAACTTGGAGGGGAGTATATGGAATTAAAGTATGTAAAAGTGCTTGCTGCCTGGGAGAAGGGTAAACCTTGATAAGTATGTATGTTTTAATTTCAGTGCATCTGAAATTTTAGCATGCATCAGAATAATCTGAAGGGCTTGTTAAAACACAAGTCTGATTCAGGTTGAGGTGGGCCCAAGAATTTACATTTCTAACAAGCCCCCAGCTTGATACTGATAATAGCACTGTTGACTAGTCATAAAAAACAAACAAACAAACAAAACAAAACAAACTGAACATAAAATCCAAACTAGCAGAGGGGGAAAATTTGAAATGAGAAAAAAAATTCAAAAAGGTGAAAAATCAAATAAAAATAGAACCAGAAGAACAAGTGGAAAGCACAAAACAAGGTACCAATTCAAATATATTAGTAATTACATTAAATATAAAAGGATTAAATGCTCCAATTAAAAGATAAAGATTGATACAAAAAATGAACTCAAAATGGATCACAGACCTAAATAAAACTTCTAGAAGAAAATAATAGGAAAAAATATTTGTGACCTTGGGTTAGGCAAAGAGCAATTAGATACAACATCAAAAACATGATCTATAGAAGAAAAATTGATCATTTGGACTTCATCAAAATGAAAATTTTTTGTTAAGAGAATGAAAAGACACAATTGAGAGAATGAAAAGATTAGTCATATACAGGAAGAAGATATTTGCAAATCACATATCTGACAAATGATGTGTGTCTAGAATATATAAAGAACTCTCAACATTCAATAATAAGAAAAAATAAACAAGCCCAATAAAAATATTTACTTCACCAAAGAAAGGCATGGATGGCAAATAAGCAATGAAAAGCTGTTCAAAATCATTTGTCACTAGGGAAATATAAATTAAAACCATAATGAGATACTTCCAAACACCTGTTAGAATAATTAAAATGAAACAATCTGATAATAACAAGAGCTGGTGAGAACAGGGAGCAACTGAATTCTTTCATGCATTCTCAGACATTGTTGCGGGCCAATGCACAATGGTACAGCCACTCTAGAAAACAATTTGGCAGTTTTTTATAAAGCTAAATATAGAATTACCACAAAGGCAGCAATATCACTCCCTGGTATTTACCAGAGTGAAATTAAAGCTTATGTTCATTCAAAAACCTAAACACAGATGTTTACAGTAGCTTCACATGTAATAACCAAAAATTAGAAACAGTCCAGATATCCATCAACTGGGGAATGGATAAACTGAAGTACATCCATAAAATGGAACACTCTTCAGCAATAAAAAAGGAATAAACTCTTGACACACACAACAACATGGATGAATCTCAAAAGCATTTTGCTTAGTGAAAGTCAGACTCAAAAGAGTACATATTGTATGATTCCATTTATATGACTTTCTTGAAAAGGCAAAACTATAGGAACAGAGAACAGATTAGTGGTTGCCTAGGGTTAAGGGTGGGGTGAGGCTCTGACCACAACAGGGTAGCACAAGGGAATTTTGGGGGGCTACATTCCATATCTTGATTGTAGTGGTAGTTTTAACACTATGCATTTGCCAAAACTTATTTTTACTGTATGTTAAATAACTTTTTTTTTTTTTAAGATAAAGATTGTCAGATTGAGTAAAACTTTAACAGGGTCTCTGACAGCCTCTGTTGGCCAAGGGCAAACTTTGCTCATGAAAAAGCAAGTTCAGTTCTCATTCCGAAAACCCTTGTAAGATTATGTACAAAACCTTATTAAAAAGTGAACAGTATTTCTATTTTTAGATTGCTAACATATAGCAGGAAATAAACACCAATACACACCAGACTTAAATAAATATACTTTAATGTACCATAGTTTTGTGTATTTTATACAACTGCAAAACATACGGAGGTTAAGAATCAAACCGGTGGTTGAAATTGTATGTCTGAAACTGCAAGATGAGTCCTTGAATTTTTCACTTTGCATCCAGCTGTTCTGCCATCATCAGAGGGCTAATTTTAGAACAAGTAATCTTCTTATAAAATACAGTATAATTAGGAAAGTAGGAATTTTTTTTGAGATTTCTAATTCAGAGTTGTACAGGGTGCTTGGTTTTCTGAATCAAGCCAGCAGCCCAAGAATAATCTGAACCATAAATCTAAGGCCAAGCCAAGAAACTTTTAGCTAAAGAATCATAGTTAACTTGTAAAAGAGTGGAATTCCAGCTCCTTTATATCAATGGACTTTGAAATGAAGATAAAGTTACAAATAAAATTTTCCCTCAATCCATGAGAAGCAATATGGAAATCATAGTGTGTGATGGTTTATTCTTCCCGGCAAATTAAATGACTACATTTGCTTTGTAATGCATGTAAGAGAAATATGCTTGCTTACTCTTGCTGAAGACTATAATAGCTGCTTCCCTTGCTTTCTTTTTCTGACAGGAATCATCAGCAACATGGAACATGTTGCCACATTCTTTGAGCAATGATATATATATATATTTTAATGTAAGGAGTCAAACCCAAAGAGTCTAACCCAAACTAAATAATTTATACCACACAGTCCCAACTAGTTTTCCCCATTTCTCAAAATAACTGGAACTGAGTGCAGACCAAATCCCCGCTTTTTGTTGTGCCATGTAGGCACTGCCACAAATCTAAGAAATTCTTCATTTTTCAGGTCAAAATTAAGCCATCGTTTTCGTTCTGTTACACAGGTGAACAATGACTTTTCACTAATTAATTACGAAACAGATTAAGAGAAGACAATTTCATGCAACATCTCACAGGTTCGAGTGCTACATAAGGAAGGATTTAAGTGTGTTGATAACAGCTTATATAGTGTATGAGTTTCTATTAAACTACTTAATAAAAATCTTAATTCCTAGAGCAATTCAACCAACCCCAAGGTCAACTAAAGTAAGTTATTCCAACCAGTTATTAACCCAAGAAACTTCTACAGGAAAATAAATAAATAAAAGGACCAAAGGAAACTGGCATCTTATATTGCCCTGGAATCATGCTTTTTCTGAGACTTTGCTATCACCTAATTATCATAAAATAGTGCTCTCAGTCATACAATTAAAGCCGTTAGGTAGATCATGAGACCATTAACTGGCTTAACATACTTTTGTGTGGTTAGGAAAACCATATTACTGAACTGTTTGCCACTGGCTTTTGACATTTATAAGAACCCTGGCAATTTACCCACAGCTACTGAAAAAAAGTTTTTTTTAACTTTCTTCAAGTTTCCACATGAAAAATGATCTCGTATGTTAGAAGTGGAGAAAAATGTGGAAGAATTACTCTCATTGGGCTGGCTTTGACTGGATACCCCATGTTTACAAAACGTTTTGAGAGAGTCAGATCAGCAGTTCTAATGACAGCATGACAGCATATTATACGGTTATCATGAGCCACGTGCAGCCTAAGGAGAATTTTCAGTCTATCAGAGTGGCCCACATGTTGCTTATTTATCATTTCAATTTCATATCAGAATCAAAATTGAAAAAAAGAAAACTCTGAAACTCAAGCAAGTCATCTGTGGCCAGAGTAATGAGGTCTCTTGCAAAAAAACCCCAAAAACAAAACAAAACAAAACAAAACAAAAAAAACCCAAAAAGAGATTAACACATTTTCGAGAAACAAGCTTTGGTTTCAGAGTACTACTGCAGCTGTTTAATTCACTTGCTGATGCAGCTCAAGTATGTAGACATTTACAGTAAATTTTTTAAATGGTTTATGTGCCCTCAGTAATTTTTACCATTTTAAAGAGAAATGAGAAACACTATGGTAGTGATCAAGTAGTAGCACTTACTTATTTTCAGAAGCTGTATTTTACTGACTAAAGCAGCACTTGTAGATAATAGGGTTATTTCTTGGTTGCAGCACTATGACCGTATGTTACAGCAACTGAGAACTCTTTGATACAGACAAGGCACAAGGTCAGTTAAAGAATAACATTCTCCCAGAAAGGTGATAGCTTTCCTTATAAGAAGAAACACATGAAGCCTAGCAGTCATCGTTTCGTTTCGTTTATTCCATTATGATTGCCTAAGTTTTCAACTGGGCAGTATTCTATTTCAAGGCCATTCTGTTGCAAAACTTTGCCCGTGTGGTTGTAACATAGCTGTGTCTGTTGTAAACCAAAGAGGACAGGAAAAAAAAAAAAAAAAAGAGATCACGGGAAAGAGTACTCCATGTAACTTTTCATGTGAAGGTCTTAAAGTAGGTAACTGATTTCACCCCTGCATCCCCCCACCGCCGCACTGTGCAGCATGTGGGAATCTTAGCTCCCCGACCAGGGATCGAACCTGTGCCCCCTGCCATGGAAGCGCAGAGTCTTAACCACTGGACCACCAGGGAAGTCCCCGTTAACCGATTTTTAAAGCAAAAAATTCTAAATTCTCTGAGCTTCTACCCTGAATGAGCCGTTTTCACTAAAGATTAAGGCGGCTTCTGCAGAGACTCTAAAGTTTAGCACAAAACTGGAATAAGGACAAATGACGGTCTAAATAAATGACTGTCATCTTTATGAGAATTACAAAGACCAATGCAATAACAACAGTTGATCATCATTTATTGAGTACCCATAAGGTATGTAGTCTTATGTGATTCCTTTTGAGGTTTCAGGGTTTGCAATGGGGTTTAGCGATAAAAGTGGAAGACCAAAAATTTATCATATAAAATAACTGTCTGGGACTTCCTGGGCAGTCCAGTAGTTAACACTCTGCGCTTCCACTGCAGGGGGCGTGGGTTGCATCTCTGGTCGGGGAACTAAGATCCCGCATGCCGCGCCGCTCGGCTGAAAAAAATTAAAAATAAAAATAAATAAATAAATAAAATAATTGTCTTGTGTTGAGGTTATTTTTGGTTGATGGAAGAAAGAAAATATGTCTGTGGAATTTCTTTTGTAAATCCCTACCTGTGTAGATATGTAGAGATGTCTGAATGTTTTTAATAATGATGATAATTAACAATTATTCTGCCCAAATACATAGGTTGTTATAAGCCATGTAATGAAGAACTGGGACAACACATATTCACGACATGAATGATGAAATATCTGAGAAGTCCTTCAAATAATTATAGCCTTGGTCATAACATACTAAGAAGGAGAGAATGACTAAGATGTAGTTTGGGTAGTACTTGGAGTGGAAGGGAGATGGTTAACTGAAAATAAAAGGTCAGGGGTTTCCCGCTCTGTCCCCAAATCTGGACTAGGATTTGCTAATATTTTAATAGCTTCTCAGTTGTGAATAAGACCAAACAAATAGACAGTCCTTCCAGGTCTTCTACTCTAGTCTTCATCCTACACAAGAATTCCTTTCCCTGTTCCCTCGAAATTGACAAATTTTTTTAATTAAAAAAAGTTTTTTATTGAGATATAGTTGATTTACAGTACTATATTAGTTTCAGGTATCAATATAGTGTTTCAAAATTTTTATAGATTATACTAAAGTTACAGTTTTTGAAGGACCTTACAAAAGTTTCTCGGGGGCATCTCCACAGTTCTGAAAAAATTAGCATCATAACTTCCTATTCCAAGAAATTTAACTAGGTCAAAAAGAAAAACATTGAGTGAGGTTTCTAAGGCCCTGAATATGAAGCTTCCCTGGAGCTATAAGCTAATAACCATGGTCCAAAGGCACAGTTTTTTCACAAAGAAAACATACATTGCAAGTTTCTCTCCTATTCTAGTTCCAGATCTAGTAGACAGATCTCACTCTACACTGTTTAACATCTGGAACAAACCTTGTTTCATAAACAGTGCACTTACTCAAGCTACAAATCTTTTTCTCACAATTCAAAGCAGTAATAGTGACAAGAACAAATTATTTTGGAAGATATTTTCTGACCCATTTTAGTTAGCAGCATAGATGTGTCCAGTCTAGGTGATATTCTTATGTATCCAAATTGGCTTCAGGTCCAGTTACTCAAATTCTTTGGAATTCTCAGTTCTGAGGACTGAGGTGGGCATTAGTAATTCTTCCCCAAACTTTCATCAGCAACTATTTCTAATAGACTCTAACCCCCAGATGTGCTTGTTTCAACTGCCTTGTTGCTTTGGAAACCCCTACGTATCATCATTTAGAGTTATTTTGCGTTACTGTAGTGTCTTATCAATAGACTCACTGTGGTCTCATATTAAAGTATGAAGATTGCTTTAAACTGATTGCTTTTATATGTAGGACTTACTAATATTCTAAAATTTTGCTTTTCCTTAAATATATGCATTAGTTGAAGTATTCATAAAGCTTCTGCATTAGATTTTGTAAATCATATTAAATCTCCATAGGCAAAGTGTTGAATTTTGCACATGTTCTATAGAAAAAGAAAAACAAACCTAAGTAAGTAAAATGAAGGGTCAAGTAGACAATCCAGCAGAGACTCTCCCAAAGCCACAACCCCTTCTTACCCTAATTTATAGTTTCACTACTGACCACACTTTTATTCGGCTTACTTTTTTTAGTTTCTTCCTTAGATCTGTTATATATGCTTTTGGATAGTAACACTAACCTTTACTGAACTCCTCCTTCTAATGCAACTTGGCCAGTTTCATTTGCACTCTAGGTGCCCTATATGATACAAAAGGCGATGTTGTGAAGACACAGGAATGTAATGGTAATAATATTTCTATTGTCCTTTCTCATCCTCTCTCCTTTAAACCTATCACCACTAATGTGAAGCTACTGTGAAGCCAGAATGATCTTATTTATATAGTCAACTACATATCCCTGCTTTTTTTTTTTTTAATACCCTCTTTTGGCTTCACAGAGTACAACACACATATTGATGAACTGCTAAAAGATTCCAGTATTGTTTTATTACATGGAACTTAGTAGTAATGAAAATAGGGGAAAAACATAAATGATGTACAATAAACCAGCCAAACAGTTATAACTGGAATATCTGGACTCCATGAGCCATTAAATTTTGACCAAATTTCTTGTGTAAGAGGAAGTGACCTTGTTAGCTGTCCTTTCGTTACTTCCTGATAAAGTTAAAATGCTTTTTTATAAATGTAGATTTTCTGCAGTATTAATTCATTGAACAAAATTCAATTTTAAAATATTTTAAACATTCAGAAAGTGAAAAAAACCCAAGTACTCACATAAATTTAAGAAATGCTATCATTTTGCCATATTTGTTTAGACGCTTCTTTAAAAAACAATACACTGCCCCAGCTGAAGTCCCAATTTCATCTCATTTCCCAAGCTCCTTCTCCAGAGGTAGGCACTATCCTAAAGTTGGTAAGTATCCCTTTATTTTAGAGATTTGTCCTTGTTGATAGATGTCAGTAGATTTCACTAATTTTTTTTCTTAGATTGACTATTTTTCAAAATTTTTATTGGAGTATAGTTGATTTACAACATTGTGTTAGTTTCTGCCGTACAGCAAAGTGAATCAGTTATACTCTTTTTTTAGACTCTTTTTCCATATACGTCATTACAGAGTATTGAGTAGAGCTTCCTGTGCTATACAGTGGGTCTTTATTAGTTATCTATTTTATATATAGTAGTGTGTATATGTCAATCCCAATCTCCCAATTTATCCCTTCCTCCCTTCCTCCCTGGTAACCATAAGTTTGTTTTCCACATCTGAGATTTCACTAATTTTAATTATTGTACAATATTCCATTGCATGACTATGGACATTTAGTTTTTGTCATCATTAATATGAATAATACCCCAACGAACATACTCATAGTGTCTCCTGGTGCATACGTACAAGAATTTCCCTAGATGCAGGAGTTTTTAAGCTTTTATGGCCAATACGCATGGTGAGAAATAATTTTACATTAAGATCCTGTACATGCATATATGCATATATCATCACAGGCTGAGTTGCTTGGGAAGTAGATCTGAGGCAGAAATTTGTGTACAAGACGTTTATGAGGGAGTGTCCCGGTATCAGCACCTGCTGGGGAGTAAAGAAAGCAGGAATGTGGGCAGAGGTAGTTTTGGGCTCTAATGAAGTGACAACAAAGGCCTCAGCTGATCCCGCATTGCCTGCAGTGATTATTCAGAGTAATTTTGAATTAGGGCAAGGGGATCAGGCCTTTATACACCTGCATAGATCAGTTAGTGAATACAGCTGCACCCAGGAAGAAGGTGTGACCTTGGGCAAATAGCTCTCTTCCTGGAGAGAGTCCTGGAGAGGGACTCAGCTACAAGCTGTTGGCTGCCAACACTCCTAGCAGCTGAAATTAATGTTTCAGTCCTGGAGAGGGAGAATCTAGGTGGTGCACAAAAATTCACAAAACAATCCTTACCCTGATATTTCTGTTCTATTTCATCTGTAAAAAAAATGTTCATTGTAACCCTTAAATTGATTTCACAATCCACTAATGGATCATGAATCACAGTTTGAAAAAAACTGCTTTAGAGTATATACCCAGAAATGGAAGCTGGATTGTAGGGTATATGCATTTTAAATTTTACTAAATATTGTCAAACTGCTTTCCAAAGGGGTTAGGTCATTTGACATTCCCACCAGCAGAGCATGAGAGTTGCACTTTTCCTACAGCCTTGATAACCCTTGGTATTGTCAGATTTTTTTAATACAAAAATACAGTAGAGAGTAATACAGTAGAGACTTTGAAACCAATCCTTTGGTGAAAGTGAAAACATTTCTAATGATGTAGTATAGTAAGACTTACTTCCTGCTAGCTTATCAACCACCAAAAAGCATGTGCATTTCCCTGATAATTAGGTAACGTTCAATTTTTAGTCTTGCAAAATAAATCTTTTAGTCTTGTAATCTTTTTTATGACACCTAGCAGAGTGCCTAGCAGGTAACGGCACAAAGTAAAATACCTGTAGGTTGAAAGAGTGAATTCTATGCCTAGGCACATGGCATTTAAGATTTCACTTTTTTTAAACTCTGAAGCAATGTGGTTTAGTAGAAGCCTATTGGTCCAGGGATTGTGAGGCCTGGGCTCTGGTCTAGTCCAGCCATGGGATTTGGTAAATTTACTCCACCTTTCTGAGCCTCAGTTTCTTTATCTCCAATAATTTTCCTATGTATACAGCTTACTTCATGGGGAGTTTGGAATACTGAGTTCTTAGAACTGATTTAATATTTACGTAATAGAGAAAGCAAAGTACTTGGAATCTGGGGATATGGATTCTAGTCCTCGCTCTCCTCCCACTATTGGATGTATATGGCCTTGGACAAATCACAAGTAGGCAAATGTTCACTTTTTGGAAAATGAAATGGTCACTAGATGATCTCTAAGGTTCCTGCTCAAAAATCCTATGTTCTGGGTTATAGAAACATGAAGTCAATTTATGAAAACATCATTCTGATAAAGCCATCATGACCTGGGTCAGATGATATATTTTAAATCCACTTCTAATTGCCTGCCCCACCTCAATCGCTCTATAATCCAATCCATTTAGTCCTACCCTTATCCAGCTGCCCTACAGTGTTGCCTGAACTCCACCCTTGAGATTCTCCTTTGCAACTGACAACTATCTTTATTACCTCTAGTATTACAATACTTGTGGCAAACAGAGCCTCGTGCTGTGTGATCACCAGGAAAATCTGAAATGGAAGAATATGTGTCTTCACTTTTTTTGTAACTCCACTAATTCCCCATTCCCTTTTAGCACAGAATTGGTTAAAGATCAGCGGTACTGTTACATACTCTCCTCAGCCTGACATTGAGGATTCTATGGCTCTGCTTTCTCCACTACGATTCACTACCTTCCAGACAGCATTGCACATGCCGGCAGGAGTCTGCCAGTACTATTGTGCCTTCTCCAAAAGCCTTTCTTCCACTTCAGTTCTAATACATTCAAATAAAAGAGAGCCTCATCTCAACTTCTTTCTGCTTCCCTTTCAGCATAATTTAAAACTCTGCAAGTTACTATTACAACATCTAAATTCTATTAAATCAATAAGCTGATGTTTATTAAATTTCAAATGTGGTTAAGATAGTTACAATCAAATATGAAAACTTGCAGGCTTATTAGCCAAGAATGTAGAGGAAGGATATCTGTTTCTAGGAGATAGTTAAGTGATATTGACATTAAAGGGCCTAGGAGTGGTTCTGGAGATCTTAGGAGTGGTTCTGGAGATCTTTGTTTCTAATTTAAATCTTTATTACTAAAAGTCTATTATTCTCCAAATCCTGAATAAACTAGTTGCGAGAGTTTTTCCCCTCTGGATTAACTTTGCCCTTAATACAACTATCTTGATATAACTAACCAATCCATCTCTTTGTCTGTATGCACATGTGTGCTTATGGACAGCAGAGGCTTAAATGCTTTCTCTCCATTAAGAGCCTCCTGTCATGAGTCTGAAAGTGTTCCCTATGAGAGGCTGTCTTCAACATACTGGAGAGGGGACAGGGAGAACCAGGAATAGGCCCTAATGCCCTGCTTCTCTTAGGTAACATCAAGACTGGACACTGATGAACTTTTCCACCAAGAATAGAAAGAAAGGAAAAGAGGAAGCTAGCAACCTCAAACTACCTCTGGAACAAATGATATTTCTTCTTTAGAAAGATCAGCCTGGCAACAAAGGGAGGGATGGATAAAGAAGAAAAGACAGGAGATTGGGAATCCAATTAGTTGACTGCTGCAAAATTTCAAGTGAAAAAAAAAAAAAAAGATGTGGGTTTGAACTGGGTCAGTAGGAATGGAGATAGAGAGGTGAGGAAGGATATGCTTGATGTTAAGGAGGTGGTATCAACTGGTTTTGATGATTAAGGAATAAGCAGAAAAAAGATGAGTTGATTACTCACAGGTTTTGATTTTGTGACTACTGCATAGTGAATACTATTCAAGAAATTAGAGAATATAGGAGAAACAGGTTTGGGGTCAAATAATGAGTTTACCTTTGAAAATGTTGAGTTTCAGGCGCACTTGGGAGTGAGATGTCTGGAGGCAATTGAATATACAATCCTGAAGCGTAGAAGAGACGTACAGACTAAAGATGTGTTTGTCTCCTAGTCTGAGGGATTATAAAGAAAACAGAAGTACAATTGCAGGTGTCTCCCCTTGCTGGCAGGGTTCCTTAAGCCTTGACAATAAGAAGGGCATGGGGATATGTGTATATGTATAGCTGATTCACTTTGTTATAAAGCAGAAACTAACACACCATTGTAAAGCAATTATACTCCAATAAAGATGTTAAAAAAAAAAAAAAAAGGGCATCCCTGTTGTCTACCCTTGCAGGATACATGCCTGGGCCAATCAATAAAAAGAAAAGACTTACGGTGTCTGATTTGTTCAGCTTCGTGTTTCCTAAATATCCTAGCTGTAACAACAGTGCTGAGTACATGAGAAGAGCTGACTCATATTTCCTGTAAGTCAGCACAGATATCCATCCATCCTTCCAAATTATTTGAACCTCTGGCCACTCCCAAAGAGAGTCAAAGTGCTGGAACAATTTTTGAGCATTTCTTTCATTTGCTGAGAACAATTCTAATACATGTTATAAAGATTCAGAGCAAAAAAAAAAGCTTTTCCTATTTTGTATCACTCCCACCCCCACATCCCAAACGATGATGCCCTCACATAGGCATCAAAGTCTAAGGCATAGAAAGTATAAGTTCTCTCTGGATTGGTTCAAATGTCATCTATTCATCACCTTCAATCCCCATACTCAGAATCAATCTCAACTTCCCTAAGCTCCAACAGCAATGAGTTTAAACATCTAGTGCAGAACTTCTCATAGTTTGATTTTTATTAAAGTTACATGGCCTGGGAACATACTTTGTGCCTCTAATATGCGCTTATCTACCTTCGTTTCCTTCTGTGCCCAGCATAGTGCTTTGTGTATAAGTGCTGACTGAAGTGAATTTGTTAAAAGTTCTGAAAATACTTGATTGTGGACAACGATAGCTAAGATACTCTATAGAAAAATAACTTTCTTTTGCAGATCATTTAAAAACTAAAAGTTGAATTTAGAAGGAATTGTTGAGATAGGTAAAAGCGTTAACTTGAGGAAGATGGTGAGAGGTGATAATTTTCCAATTTGTGAAAAAGTGCTGACTCAAAGATATGACTCCTCAGCCACCAAGAGGGTAGAGAGAACAGTGGCTCAGACTGCTGCAGCCCTCCTGTCCCTGGACACTCCTCTCAAGTATCAGGTTTCGAATTTGTTATTTGGAACATGACATTTCTCACTATTATTCTTGCAAGTTGTTCAGATAATTTGTCTTCGAAAAGTATGTCATCAGGTTTGTGTTTATAAGAAATAAGATGATAATCTGACAACATTGCCAATAAATTTTAGTTTGTGGATTAAATATACTGGAATGTCATTCTAACACTTTCTCACAATGAATAGAATTTGGTACTGTGTGTTCTGCTTTGGGACACATCCAGAGATTTTCTAAAAGACCATAAATTCCTAGTGGAAGGCTTTCTTACCCATAAGGAAGCCACAAGGGATAGATATCAAGAACAGCTTTATAGAATACTCTTCCCAAGACATGGGTAACTTTAAAGACATAAAAAACTTCTGGTCTAGCAATTAAGGTGAATAGATTTAACAGGTGGAGAGGATTAGGTGGTACAACAGCTTGAGCTCCCAGTGCTTTAAACTGTTACTGGTTTCATAGTTTTCCTTCATGCATTGTTCAAACCACAGCATTTAAAAATAATTTCTAAGAAATAGCCAGATAGAGTTCCAGGTGTAAAAGATGACATAATTTCAGAAATGGCATGGGGCCCAAATTTCCAAGCCACACTTTTCCATCTGGCCATTACTGCATTGTTAGACTCCCTTGACCAAATCACATTTAGGGTTCAAGTTTGTTTAACTGTGACTATAGTGACATATGCTGAAAGGACTCCTTATATGACTGTTAAGGGCGATGAGGTACTTAGAAGCATTTCCTGAGCATGCAGTCAAATACTGCGTATTGTTTTTCTACTGCTTTTTAGTATGTTCTTTCAGAAAGTGTTATCTTTGATTAAGAAAAAAAACACTTCAAAACTTCTCAACTTTTGAAACTTTTTAGAATTCCATTCTGTAAACTGTGCTCGCAATTATATGTCTATAGTATTTAAATTGGTATTCTGTAATGCAGATGAAAGTATGTGAATTTGTTTGCCAGTTAAGAGTGCCTTTAGTTGCTAGTCAAATGCTTGATACACCAAGCTACTCCTCAAAGAGGAACTGACCCGATAGATTTCAAAACAATTAAAACCAATAAAAGGCTAAATCTGTGTCCAATGGGGAAAGAATGGGAGGTTCCCAGTTGGACTTCTAATTTTTTTTTACAGCTTTATTGCAAAATAATTGACATACAGTGGACTACACGTTTAAAGTGTGCAACTTGACAAGTTTGATGTATGTTCACATCTGTGAAACCATCACTACAATCTGGATAGTGATCTAGATATCCATCATCCCCAAAAGTTCCCTCTTGAGCCTTTATGCTATAACCTCTCGCTTGTAATCACTGATTGGCCTACAGCCATATCCTCACATTGGGGATAAGAACACTGAGAATGATAATGGGCAGCGGGGAGGAAGGGTCTGGCCTGGAAAAGAGATTTAACTTTTTGTTTAGTGGAGTTAAAATGCTGCATTTGGGTGTGCTTAAAAATACAAAAAAAGTGGTCGACTCAGTATTTTCAGGTCAAGATCTTGATCTTTTGAACTTTATAACTTTATGGAATGCTGGGTTATCTGAAATGTGGCAAAAATAGGCTTCCTTCTCTCTTGCCCTTTTCTAATCCATTCTTCACAGAAGAGTACTTCTTAAAATTAAATTTACCCAGAGCTGGAATCACTTATTTTTTAGTGAAAATTAACAGCATCAAAAAGATACGCATTTAGAGTAGTTATACATAGAGGGGCAGGTTGTTTGGGTCATCTTGGAGCACACATTTACAAGACTATAGAGCACATTTTATGGTCACGGAACAGTTTTTCAGTGCTAAAAATTAACTGATCCTATATTAGTATTCCTCATTAGTAGTATGATGTGTTAGCCATCTGAGCTAAAAACTTACACTTATTTCTTCCTCTTATTTCTTGGGTGGTGGTTTCTAAACTTATATGTGGTAATTCCCTGGCGGTCCAGTGTTTAAGACTCGGTGCTTTCAATGCCGTGGGCCGGGGTTCAATCCCTGGTTGGGAAACTAAGATCCCACAAGTCGTGGGGCGAGGCCAAAGAAAAATAATCATCATAATAAACTCATCATAATAAACTTATATGGTATGGTCCATTAAACCCTTCAATGGGAGCAAACAATCCTACTGATCACCAAGGCCACTACCGTTTTGTGGTTTTTTTGGGTGTCAGGGGGAACTCACCAGATACCTTTCAAAGATACATGTCTTAGATATGGGGATATATGTATACGTATAGCTGATTCACTTTGTTATACAGCAGAAACTAACACACCATTGTAAAGCAAGTATACTCCAATAAAGATGTTAAAAAAAAAAAAAGATACATGTCTTAGAAAGTAGAATAGGAGTTATAATTTACTGGGTACAGAGTTTCAGTTTGGGATGATGAAAAAGTTCTGGAAATGGGCAGTGGTGATGGTTACACAACAATGTACTTAACACCACTGAACTGTACACTTAAAAATAGTTAAAATGGTAAATATTATGTTTTGTATATTTTACCACAATGAAAATGTTTTTTAAAAATTCATGGCTTGATATCAAATTTCATGAGAATGTGCAGAGCTAAGCAGTTAACACATTTGGAACTACAGCATCAGTAAACTTCACATTTATAACAGTTCATATTCTTTTCTTTAGTAGCACTCTGTGCAAAAATGAGTAAGAATCACCGATTTGGATTACTACTTGTAATCAATTAAATAAACCAATAAATGTACTTATCAAATAGCACTGATTAGACAACTATACATGACATACAAAACACTTAGTAAGAAATTACATTACTTAACAATTTTCAGTGAAAGTAGCATTTTTCTGTATACAGTCTTATGTGATGCTCACACTTTTTTTTTTAATCAATAAGGAAATTGAAGATCAGAACATATAATTTGAACAATTTAGTGTTGAAAAGGCTCAACCCCAGGTTTTTTTGTTTTGTTTTGTTTTACCTTAAATCCAGTTCTTTGGCTCATATACTGCCTGAAATATAGATATGATGTCATAACCCAAACATCACTGTTCCCAATTGCCTGCTCTAACAGGCATCCCTTACTCTTCAATAGCTTTCAGCAGCAATTACAATAAAATCCAATCTTGTTTTTATGTCTTCTTAGGGCCTGGGGGAATGGGCCCTCACTTGCTTACACACTCACCTCTCCAATCTCAGGGCAGGTTCCTCCTTACACCATGGATTCCCCAGCACCATGGACTCCACTTAGTTCCAACAGCCAAGTTCCCTTCTACCACAGGTCCTTTGCACAGCCGTTTCCTCTGCCTTAAACAATTTCCCAGGGCATTTCTCTACTGGCTCCTTCTCATCCCTCAGATGGGCCTTTCTTGACCACTCTGTTTTTTTTAAGGTATCCTGGTATTTGCTCTCCCAGATTTCTGTTCATAACATTTATAGCATGTTTCCCTCAAAATGTGATGAAGTACTTTTGTCCCTCTTTTTCCCACTAGACTGTCAGCTCCATGAAGGCAGACCTTTTCTCCTTCCCTCACCAGTATGTCCCCTCAGTGTCTGTCTGAGTTTCGGTGAATGTTTGTTGACTGACTGACTGACTGACTGACTGAATACAATGAAAAGTGGAGATAGGAAATAGAGCTGTAAACCCGGTTAGTACAAGGGATTACAGCCTATTCTGCACAATTTAGGAGAGTTGACTTGAAACATTTTAGGGTCCTATTTCTTCCTTCATTTGTCCATGTAATAATATCGAACATTCATTGAGTACTTTCAGGTACTATGCTAAGCACTTCACATATATTATAGCATTTACCCTTCAGAGCAACCCTGTAGCAGTAATCAGCCTTTATTATCCTCATTTTTCAGGGGCAATTTGCCAACAGCCACTGATGGTGGAACCACAGCCAGGTGTAAGTAGGCCATATCCCATTAATCCAATGTAATCTACACCCCTTCAGTCAACAATAGGTGTTTTATCAACGTACTTTTCAGAGAACCCGCCTGAATTCCCCATTTTACCTGACCTTCAGTATCTTGGGACCGAAACCTACCAGAGGTGGTTGCTAACCCCTCAGGGGGTTTCTTGGGGAATCTGAGTGCTCTTGGTAGAGGAGCGGCCGCTCAGGCAGACGCGACGAGCTCTGGCTAGCCAATGTCAGGACTCCTGGGACGGCTGGGGAGGAAGGAGGAAACAGGTCAGTTGGCCCACGACGGATCCCTGACCCTCGGGGTGGTGAAAGGGGAAGGGAAGGTGTATGCCGCCCACGCTCGCCTAGGGGTCCGGATCTCCCAACGCGAAGGGGAACCACGGCGCACTTCCCCAACTCTACCGCGCGTCACGAGAGAACGCCCCTCAGCTCCGCCCACCTTCTACGCCCATAGCAGTTTCGGGCGCTAGGACCCCGCGACCCTCAACCTGTCACTGTCCTGCCCCCTCGGGCAAGGGCCTGGCCCGCTATTGGCGCTCACAGGCCGCGATCCCCGCCTCCGCCCACTCCGTCACTGTCAAGATGGCGCCGGTCGCAGCGGCGGCTGCCGCGGCGGCTGGAACCAGAGAAGGAGGCGGAGGCAGCGGCGGCCGCGAGGGGAGGGGGAGTCCCGTCTGACTGAGACCGCAGGCCTGGGCGGGCGGGGGTGCCGCGCAGGGCGGAGCGCCGGGCTGGGGATGAGCTAAGCGGGTTCGGAGCCCCGCGGCATTCAGTCTCTCGTGTCCCGCCGCCGCTGGTGAGTGGACGCGGCACCGCTCTCCAAGCTCGACCGGCTGCTCGCGAGGGAGCCAGCGGTGAGGTGAGTGTGGGGGCGGCAGCGCGGACAGCGGTGGCATGTGGAGCTGTCACTGCCCGGAGCGGTGTCAGCCGCGGCCACGGGAGCGGGGCCGGCTGGGCTCGGAGATGTGGCGTGGATGGCCGCGACCTCCGCCCGGGGACTTCTCGGAGCCTGGCCGTCCTCCGAGAGCTGGGTCTGCTCCGGATGGCGCGGCGGTGCTGAGAGTAGCACCCGCGCCTCTGCGTCGGATGCTGGGGGGACTCCTGTGTTTTCATTCCGGATTTTCTATTCCGGGCTGGCCTGGGGCTCTTGTTGGGAGCTGGGGGTGGGGGCGGGGGCGGTGAGAGGGGAGGTCCTGGAGCTGGGATTTTGACAAGCCCGTTACGTAAGACGGAGGTGGCCTCCCGGAATCCCACCTGCTCGCTGTTTTAAACAGGCGGCAGCTGGATCCTGGCGGGCCCCCAGAGGCCCGATTTTCCTCCCGGAGGTCTGCCTAGCCTACTCCGGCCAGCGTGAACCTGCTCAACGTCCAACTTGTCCAGTTTGGGTTTTTTTCCCAGTCTTTTTTGGGGGGGCGGGGGCGGGAGGGGGTAAACAATTACTGGTCGCGACTGTTCCCTTTGAAGTTTACCGCTTTCGGGGGGGGGGGGAGGGAAAAAAAGCTTGTGACCTAAAACTGGGTCGCAGCGACAGCTTTTCATTATCGTACTTTTAAATGACAGATGTGCTGGAAGATTTTTGTTATTGTTCCAGTGTGCTTTTAATTCAAACGTATGGTTACGCCTGGAGCCTTAGAGAAGGGTTTTGTCTTATTGGACAGTTATTTTCTTGTTTGCAGCAGCAGGATAGGCATCAGTCAACAGGCATGTATTTATCTGAGGAGAAAACGCATGTCAGCTAGCTAGAGACCCGTGAGGGCAGAAATTGTATTACTACGTGAATATCTTATTCTTTAAAATATTATCCGTTAATGAAAATAATAGTCCAAGTTTAAAAGAAGCAATTTTACAAGATTACAAGCTGTTGTTTGGTGTATATGGTCTCTTTCTATTTTTATTTATTTATTTATTTATTTATTTATTTATTTTTTCTATTTTATCTGCTTGCCCTAGTCTACCTCTTCTCTCCTCTTGGGGGAAGGAGGCGGAGACACCTGTAAACAGCGTAACCCAGGTTACAGTAATCTACTGTAGTACATTTGAGATTATTGTAAAAAGTAGTCTCCGGGGGACCTAAGATTGGGTAATAAATAAGGACTCTTGGGCAAGTTATACAGTTTTGTGTTTAGACTAGATACTGGGATTTCAGCCTTTGAAAACCTAGGTATACATAATTTTTGAGCTATTTGAACCCCGTTTGAACTTATAATGAAACAAAAGATTGTATTTGGCCGCTTTTACGGGAACTTTGTTTTGTTTTGGCCAGAATTAAACATTTTTGGTAACTTTTACCTCATTTTCACATTCTCCCTTTGAACTGCAGCTCTCAGTAGGAGTCCAGAATAGTATATATTATCATCATCGTCATTATTGTACATACTATATGTTACATAATTTTCTTTTTCTGAATGATTAAACATAGACTTAACTTCATTGTGGGTTTTATAAGAATGTACTTGTTAGGAAAGTTAATTGATCTTGACAGCAGCCCAGTACTGGGAATAAATGTAAGTAAAATTTGGCCTGAGTTTTAAATTTATGTACACAAATTTACACTTTTGAAAATTGGTGAAGCGATATAAATTTTCTGTTTGTGCAAGAGAGCCAGGAAGCTGATGCTGATTTGTTCTGAACTTTTCCACATGAATTACCACTGGCTTAAATAGTTATTGATTCTTAAGCTCCTGGAGCTGTTGACCTATTTATGGCAGCTTGAATAAAATTTGGAATAATTGGGAGGCTATAAGAAGGAAGAAATAGAGTACATGACATTTTCTAATTCATTCAAAAAATAATAAAAATCATGGAGGAATTGTAAAAGAAAACTGTGTTCTCACTGAGTGATATTAGTTACATTATCTTTTCTGTTTGCAGAATTTTTCTAAGCAGTCTACTTACTATGAAAACCTAGATTTAAGCACCAATACAAACAGAGATGTTTGATATATTATAAATCTTGTTTATTCCTATTTAAACTGATGGCTTCTTATTCTAAGTGGAAAGCAGAAGTGGCTGTGGCAGGAAGATTGGCTTGCTGTTATTGTCCTCTCTGATATCAGAGACTTACCTTTCAGGACTTTTTCCTCCTTCCTACAAGGTGTGGAAGAAGAGAATGAAGAAAACTTGATAAAATTTCTTCCTTTCTTGTTTGTTTGTTCAGTGTCCTACTGATTATTGCTCAGTAGAATTTGTGGGTTGGGGAAAGTCAAGCACTCCATGCTTTATTACTTATTATTATTTATTACTTTATTACTTATTACTGTGTATCATAATTACCACTGAATTCTACAATAGCAGTGTAGAACCTTATACATAAGAAAGGATTAATTTATATAGTGTGTTACTATAATAGTGAAAAATTTGTAATAGTTAAAATGCCATATAATAGAGGATTAGTGAAATTAATGATGGTTAATCTATGTGGTAAATGCAGTTATTAAAAGTCATATTTTAAAAAATATTTACTAACATGAGAAAGCACAATATAATCTTGAGATAAAAATCAGAATATAAGGAATTACTATGTTATTACTTATAATATATCACATATATGGCAAAATGATTGGCAGGAAGTACATAAAATATTAAAAGACATTATCTCTGGATGATAGCATTATAGGTAACTTCTGTTTTAGTGTTTGTACTTTGTTCTGTCTTCTGAGTAGTATTACTCTAATAATCACTAAAATGACATTAAAATATTTTCAAGAGTCATAGGAGAAAATCCTGAAAATCCCACATAACCACTGCCCCTCCAACAGAAAAACTACCTTATGATTCATTATTAGCCAAACTAACTGAAAATACGGTGCTTATGCAACATACACAATAATGGAAACAGCCAATAATACAGGTGAAGGCATTCTCCTAGCTCCCAGCACCAGCCTGGTAATGGTTTTCCATATGGGGATGCTCCTATTAATGCACATCGTTACTGTCCAACCTCTTTTCTGTTTGTGTCTTACACCCTAATTGTTCTGTGTTGCCAGTGCCACCTATTAATGGACTGCTTGACTCAAGTCTTTTCCTCATTACCTCATCAGTCAGCGGTTTGTGAATGTTTATGAGGTGCCAGGTACTTTGCTAGTCACTGAGTATACAAAGGTGAATGAATGAAACGTGGTTTCTAACCTCAAACTCTGGTAGAGAACCTTACTTTTCTTCTTGGTTCACGAGTGCATATTGTATACTCTGCTTTTTCTATCCCACTGCTCATGCCCTGGCACCTCAGACAGTATCTTTTTCCTGGTGCTCACATCCTCTTTTAACTTTCTTTATGGGAAAATATGTTCTGAGTTCCAGACAACCAATTTACAAATGAATTTTTGGAATGTTACTTGATTGTATGTGGGGGAATCTTTTTTTTTTTTTTTAATTTATTTATTTTTTATTTTTGGCTGTGTTGGGTCTTCGTTTCTGTGCAGGGGCTTTCTCTAGTTGTGGCGAGCGGGGGCCACTCTTCATCGCGGTGCGCAGACCTCTCACTATCGCGGCCTCTCTTGTTGAGGAGCACAGGCTCAGTCGTTGTGGCACACGGGCTTAGTTGCTCCGCGGCATGTGGGATCTTCCCAGACCAGGGCTCGAACCCGTGTCCCCTGCATTGGCAGGTGGATTCTCAACCGCTGCACCACCAGGGAAGCCCTACGTGGGGAAATCTTAAGTTCAGAAGGGCTGCATATATGTTCATCTATGGCTGTTGTTATTTTTTAAAGTATGTGACAATTTCTTGGTGCTTTCTTCTTGCTTCCTTCTTTTAAAAAGCACAAACAAGTAGAAAGCAGAAAAAAGAGGTAGAAAGGTATCAAGGGGGTTTTCTTGCTAGTGCTATATATACTTCATTTTCAGTGAGAAGAGTGAGTCATCAAAATGTAAAGTAAGAGATACTGTTTCTGATATACTTCTAGTATATCTCTTTTGAGCCCTGTAAAAATGCATTTTCCATATGTATGTTAAAGTATATATACATACATAAACTCACAGTTTAGCTGTTTGCATTTCCAAATAAAACCTGAAATATGGAGATTGGAAATTTCTTAAATTTCTTTTTATTTTTTAAAAAATTATTTATTTATTTGTTTATTTATTTATTTATTTTTGGCTGCGTTGGGTCTTCATTGCTGTGTGCAGGCTTTCTCCAGTTGGCGGCAAGCGGGGGCTGCTCTTCGTTGCGGTGCACGGGCTTCTCATTGCAGTGGCGCGCGGGCTTCAGTAGTTGTGGCACGTGGGCTCAGTAGTTGTGGCTTGCGGGCTCTAGAGCGCAGGCTCAGTAGTTGTGGCGCAGGGGCTTAGCTGCTCCGCAGCATGTGGGATCTTCCCGGACCAGGGCTCAAACTAGTGTCGCCTGCATTGGCAGGCAGATTCTTAACCACTGCGCCACCAGGGACGTCACTCTTTTTATTTTTGTTATAATATTGTTTCATAGAGGAGACATTTTGTTTTTGAAAAGTTTAAAAAATACAGAAAATTACAAAAATTTACAAAAAGTAGTGAACAATGCACATACTCACCATACAAAATGTTGACATTGTTTTCATTTTTGCTTGAGATGTGCATTTAATATAAAAGAACCACGTATGTCGTCAGTATCACACTGAATTCTAAAAGAGCAGCGTAGAACTTTATATTTTACTTGCACATTGCTGATGAAGTTAAAGCCCCTTTTGTTCTCCCCAATTTCATCCTCTTTCCTTCTCTCCTTACATCCCCTCCCTGGCAATTGTTGTGATAAATTTGATGTGTATCCTTCCAGTTTACCTTTTAATAAACTGTATGTATTTGAGTAGTACATGACGTTGCTTTGGATGCTTTTGAAGAGTGTGGACTTCGGAGCCATAACTCCCTAGGTTTGAATCTTGACTCTGTTACTTAATAGTTTTGTGACCTCAGGCACGTTTTAAAATTTTTCCGTGCCTCATTGTCCTCGTCTATCAAATCCGGATGATAGAAATGTCTGCCACATAAGGTTGTTGTAAAAAGTAAATGAGTTTATTTATATAAGCTGCTTAAAACTGTGCCTGGCACTTTTTTTTTTTAAGTGTGCTGGTAAATTTAACCAGTTATTAATATGATTGTGTCATGGTATACACATTTTGAAACTTGTTTTCTTTATTTTACTTTTTTTCCCCTCGATTCTTGTTGGTACTATAGGTCTAGTTCATTCATTTTTTACTGGTTTGTAGTGTTCCATTGAATAAATATACTGCAATTTGTCATTTCTTCTATTGATAAGCATTTAGATTGCTTTCATTTTTTATGTTATAAATAGTGCCTCATGAAATCCTTGTATCTCCTCAAGCAACATGCCAGAGTTTCTTCAGGTCATATACCTGATTGTCAAATTGTTGGGTCTTAGGATATACGCTTTTTCCCCTTTGCAGGGTGTTTATAGGATACTGACAAACAATTTCTATTTCTCCATATCTTTACCAGCAGTTGGTGTTGTCAGACTCTTGGATTTTTCCAATCTGATTGGTGCGAAATGGCATTTCATTTGTGTTCTATTTTTATTTCCCTTCATATTTTCTTATATATGGGCTTTTTTTTTTTTTTTTTGGCTGCTTTTGGGTCTTTGTTGCTGCACGCGAGCTTTCTCTAGTTGCAGTGAGTAGGGGCTACTCTTCGTTGCGGTGCGCGGGCTTCTCATTGCGGGGGGCCTCTCGTTGCGGAGCACGGTCTCTAGGCACGCGGGGTCAGTATTTGTGGCTTGGGGACTCTTGAGCGCAGGCTCAGTAGTTGGGGCGCACGGGCTTAGTTGCTCCGCGGCATTATATGGGCATTTTTGGTTAACTCTTAAGTGATGTGCCTATATCCTTTACACATTTTCCGTTAGACTTTTTTGTAATAGGTTTTTTGGTTTTTAAATATGTTCAAGATAGTTACAAACATTAGTGAAGTGTTCTTTTTATTTTTGGAGTTTCCAGATCTCTTGAACAGTGACCATTATGGACCCAAGTTATTGTGAATTTTACATTATAGTATATTGTTATTAGTGAACTTCCCAATGTACTTTCTTAAAATATGTATAGTTATATTTCTCTCCCTCTGAAACTATGAGAAAATGTTTCAGTAATGTACTGTGGATATATTTTTACTAAAACTATTTAAATTTTGTGGACTTCAAAAACCAGGTGGAATTTTTATTAATAATAATTAGTACCACAGTTTTGTTTTAGTCTAAAATTTGAGTGGCTTCCTGCTTAGAGGAGAGTTTTCTGCTCCTAAAGTGCTTATCAACTAAGGAATAAAAATATGCACATATGAAATGACTTTAGGCACTTACATATACAATATTATAAATTGTTCATCAGTGTTGAGATTGTTTTGCATAGTACTAACTGTTTCTGTTTTTGTCCAACCCTCTATACATGACTTAAAGGACTAAAGTCAGTCTGGTTAAGGCAGTAACTTCCCTGCTATTGTTATTATTACTATTAATTTATTTAAATAAACTTTTAATTTTAGGATAATTTTACATTTACAGAAAAGTTTCAGGGAGTTACCACATCCCCTGCACCCAGTTTCCCCTATTGCTAATATGTGACACTTCTGTTTTACATTTGTCACAACTAAGGAACCAACACTGGAACATTACTATTAACTAAAGTCCATACTTTACTCAGATTTCATTAGTTTTCACCTAATGTCCTTTTTCAGTTCCAGGATCCCATCCAGAATACCACACTACATTTAGTCATTATGTTTCCTTTGGCTCCTCTGGTCTGTGACAGCTTTTCAGATTTTCCTTGCTTTTGATGACCTTGACAGTTTTGAGGAGTACGGGTCAGAGATTTTGTAGCATGTCCTTCAATTTGGGTTTGTCTGATGTTCTTCCCATAGTTAGAGTAGGGTTATGGGTTTTGGGGAAGATGACTGTAGAGATAAAATGCTATTCTCATTATATCGTATCAAGGGTACATACCATCAATATGACTTATCACTGATATTTTTAACCTTGATCACCTGGCTGAGGTAGTGTTTGTCAGGTTTCTCTACTGTAAAGTTTTCCTATATGCTGCTTTTTGGAAATAAGTCACTAAGTGCAGACCATATTCAGTGGGTAGGAAGTTAAGCTCTAACTCCTCAACGGGTGAGTATCTACACAATTATTTGGGATTCTTCTTTAAGGGAGATTTTCCTTTTCTCCCCCATTTATTTATTTATTTATTTAATCATTTATATCAATATGGACTCATGGATATTCATTTCTAAATTTGGGTTATACTCCTATATTACCTTATTTTTTTGCTCAAGTTGTTCCACCTCTTTCAGGTTGGTTCCTGTAACCAACAGGACATAAACCATTGTTTTGTTTTTTTGAGCACTTCCATACTTTCTGGCACTACAAGATGCTCCAGGCTAATCTTTTATATTCCCTGCCCCAGCCCTATAATCAACCATTTCTTCAAGGATCCCTTGTTACTTTTATTAGAGAAGGATATTAGAAACCAAGATTTGGGCACTGGGTGTGCTCATTGCTGTTGGGATATCATTGCTTTTAGACCTCAGTGTACAGACCTAGGAAATATATGTATGTATACTAACACATGTATACAGATATATAACTATTTTTTACCTATATGTCCATCTGTATCTAAATGAAGCTAAACATGAGTTCATACTGATATCTTTGACTCTGCTTCAGTACCACATGGTTCATTCTATCCTTACCCCCATGCTTATCTGTAACCTTACTCTCCAGAAATGAGAAACCTGGTTCTCATCATCTGCAGTCCACTTACTTGTTTGTTCAATCTCATTATACATGCACAGTTTCATAATTGTTAACCATATCCCAGTGAGAAATGACTTCAACAACTAGAGAAGTTTTATCTTTTTTTTAAATCCTTTTGTCGTTTAGAGTTCCCAGTCAGAACACTATTTTCCAAAGTTACTTAGGTCAGGACCTTTCAGAACCTTTTTTTCTCTGTCTTCCATATTTTAATTTTACTTCTTATAGGCTGGTCTAAATTACAAGTAATTATATATATAAAACTTATGAAAAAAATTTCCCTTACTAATTACAGAGCCTTAGCTCTGTATGGTTTTTTTTCTCTCTGACTTTTGTGGCCAAAAAAAAAAAAAATCCCTTTTCTGAAAGTAAAACTTCCTGAGGCTTAGTCAGAATAGTACTCTGTCATTTGGTTATTGGTTGATATATTTATGATTTGGACTTAGAGTTATTATAGCTTCAAATATTTTTCATAGTACATTTTGAGAAATGCTGTTTAGTGACTGAGCATTAAGATCCTGGCAAGTAAACAAATATATAATAATATTTGAGTGCTCAGAATTTACCTGTATTCTTATAGTAATTTTATATGGATTAACTCATTTAATTCCCTCAAGAAGTCTGTGAGGTAAGTACTTTATTATTTTGCTCCTTTTAAAGATGAGGAAATTAAGACACTGAGAGATTTAGCAACTTGACCACAGTCACATAGCTAGTAAATGGCAGAGCTGGGATTCGTATGTAGCCAGTCTTGATTGTGGAGCCAACACTCTCAATCACTTTGCTATATTGCCTATAAATAAGAAAAGTTCAAAGTGTTGTAAGAGTTACAGAGGAAGTAAAACACGATGATGTGAGAGAATGATTGAGAGGGTCCTTAGGGTACTTCTTAGGGAAGTCCTCTCTTAGGAGATGATATTTGACAGATGAGAAAGAGCCAGTTACGTGAAGAGCTGAGGAAAGAGTGATCCTTATGGGAGAATATCAAGTGCAAAGCCTTGCCATGAAAAGGAGTTTGAGATGAGAACAGAAAGACACCCAGTGTGGCTACGTGTAGTGAGCATGAGGGCCTGTAGCGTTACTTACAGGTGAGGTTCCATGTAGTAAGTCATTTAGTGCTCAAAATAACCCATTACCTCAATTTTATAGATAAGAAAATTGATACGGTAATCTGCCTTGGCTGAAATTATGTCTTTTCTCTCCCATTTACTCTTTATCCCACTACAGTCTAATTTCTACTTCTTATGTCACTAAAGTTGCTCTTGCTAAAGTAACCAATGACAGTAATACTGTTGGCCATTTTCTCAAGAAACTCAACCCCTTGACTTCCACCCTGCTGCCCTCTTCTGTTTATCCTGGAGCTTCTCAGTGTGTTGATCATTCCCTTTGAGGGCTTGCCTTCCTCTGCCAGTCTCAAAAGAAGTGGTGGTCCCAGGGTTAGCCATTTGCCCTTCTCAGCCTTTACAGTAAGCAAGTCGTAGTTATCCCTATGGTTTCAGTTACCGTGTATCTACCAGTCACCCACCAAGCTGTTTTTCCAGCATTAGTATTCAAAGCATCAGAGATTGTCTTATCTAACTGCTTATGTATCTTCACTTTAAACTCCGTTTGTCCAAACTGAACTTATTAACCTATCTAAAGTTTTTCTTTGATTTATTGTTTTTCAAAGACATCTGGACTATTGGCTTCATCATTCAAGGAACTTTGGATCATGTTTCCTCCCTCTTTCTCTCTCCTCACATACATTCATTTACTATTCATTCTGCTGATTTTGCCACCGGAATATTTTTTGAATCGGTCATTTCCCTAGTATCCCTGTTTCAGCCACCGCCTTATTAGGAACTACTTCCTTACCTTCTCACTGGTTTTCCTGTCTTCATTTTTATCTCTGTGATATTCACATCAGAATTGCCGGGCTGGTATGTCTAAAACACAGTTAGAAAATTCTTCTTTAACACCCCATTGTTAACTGAATAAAGTCTGAACTCTTTACCAGGTCATTAAGCCTCATCATGATTTGGGACTGGTTCTCTTAACTCATAATCTTAACTCATAATTTCTGCTTTCCGTTTTCCACTCTAGCCATATAAAACTACTTTTTGAAGATTCCTTGAATGTACATGCTAGTTCTGAACTGTTGACCATTGCTTATGTAGTCCATCTCCTTGGAATGACTTCATTTTCTTCTTCCCTTTTCTTTTTGCCTAACTCCTTTGCATCTTTTAAGACTCAGCATAAGCTTTATCTCCTCCAGAAAGCCTTTTCAGACCCATACTTTTTTTTTTTTAATTTTTATTGGAGTATTGTTGATTTACAATGTTGTATTAGTTTCTGCTGTACAGCAAAGTGAATCAGTTATACATATACGTATATCCACTTTTCTTTAGATTCTTTTCCCATATAGGTCATCACAGAATATTGAGAGTAGAGTTCCCTGTGCTATACAGTAGTCCTTATTAGTTATCTATTTTATTTTTATTAAAAATTTTTTTTAAATTTATTTTTGGCTACATTGGGTCTTCATTGCTGCATGTGGGCTTTCTCTAGTTGTGGCGAGCGAGGGCTACTCTTCATTGCGGTGCATGGGCTACTCATTGCGGTGGCTTCTCTTGTTGCGGAGCTCGGGCTCTAGGCAGACGGGCTTCAGTAGTTGCGGCATGCGGGCCCTAGAGCGCAGGCTCAGTAGTCATGGTTCATGGGCTTAGCTGTTCCGCAGCATGTGGGATCTTCCTGGACCAGAGATCGAACCCGTGTCCCCTGCATTGGCAGGTGGATTCTTAACCACTGAGCCACCAGAAGTCCAAGTTATGTATTTTATATATAGTAGTGTGTATATGTCAATCCCAATCTCCCAGTTTATCCCTTTCCCCCTTTCCCCCCTGGTAACCATAAGTTTATTTTCTATATATGACTCTGTTTCTCTTTTGTAAATAAGTTCATTTGTATCATTTGTTTTAGATTCCACATATAAGTGATATCATATGATATTTGTCTTTCTCTGTCTGACTTCACTTAGTATGATAATCTCTAGGTCCATCCATGTTGCTGCAAATGGCATTATTTCAATTCTTTTTATATGGCTGAGTAATATTCCATTGTATATAAGTAGTACATATTCTTTATCCTATTCATCTGTCAATGGACATTTAGGTTGCTTCCATATCTTGGCTATTGTAAATAGTGCTGCTATGAACATTGGGGTGCATGTATCTTTTTGAATTAGAGTTTTCTCCAGATATATGCCCAGGAGTGGGATTGCTGGATCATATGGTAGTTCTATTTTTGGTTTTTTAAGGAATCTCCATATTGTTCTCCATAATGGTTGTACCAATTTACATTCCCACCAACAGTGTAGGAGGGATCCCTTTTCTGTACACCCTCTCCAGCATTTATTGTTTGTAGACTTTTTGATGATGGCTATTCTGACCGGTGAGAGGTGATACCTCATTGTAGTTTTGATTTGCATTTCTCTGATAATGAGCGATGTTGAGCATCTTTTCATGTGCTTTTTGGCCATCTGTATGTTGTCTTTGGAGAAATGTCTATTTAGATCTTCTGCCCATTTTTTGATTGGGTTGTTTGTTTTTTTGACATAGAGCTGCATGAGCTGTTTGTATATTTTGGAGATTAATCCCTTGTCAGTTGCTTCGTTTGCAAATTTTTTCTCCCATTTTGTGGGTTGTCAGACCCATACTCTTGTCTGGATTGTCAAGTTCCCTCTGAAATAATCTGTTAGTAACTATGTTATGTCTCAAGCAACTAGAACAGTGTCTGGCACAAGAGAAGACACTCAGTTAAGAATTTGTTGAATGAATTATTTTAGTATTGGAGAGGCAGTATAAAGTAGTTGCTCTGGACCCAAACTGTCTGGGATTAGCAAACCTGACTTTGCTATTTGACTATCTGTGCTCTCTCTCTGTACCTCAGTTTCTTCCCTTGTAAAATGAAGATAATGATGTCTTCATAAGATTGTTGTGAAGCTTAAATTTGTTAATGCAGGTAAAGCATTTAGAACAGTGCCTGGCACTTTGTGTTCAGTAAATAATGTGTTATAGCCATTGCTGCCCTTAGAATGTTTTAATTTATGTATTCGAGTCCCCCCACTGTCCTAGAATTAGGGAATGAATAAACAAACCAACTAATCCTGGGTTTTAAAATGAAAGACAAATTCCTAGCTTTTGAGAATGTCTTGGCGAGCTAACCATTAGTCTTTCTTGCAGCTCCAGCATTTGGTGTTCTGTCACAAATTTGAAATTGGCATTAGTGATGATTAGCATTTCTTAATTGTTCTACTTAATTAGTTTTTTAAATTCCTGCACACTTTTCTAATTAATAACACTGTTTAAACTCTAGGAATGCCCTTTATTTATGCTTAGTCTTCATATAGCCTATCCTGTAGCATTAACCAGCCTTTCCTATTATGGATTAAGGTGTGAAGGTGATAGCTCTCCTGATATTGTGCTTTTTATTAATTTGGGAGATAAACTGAAGTATGTTGCAGAGAAAGATTGAACAACGGGGTAGAATGGGGAAACTGGAAAAATTCCCACTTCAGAGTCAAACCTGCACATTATCCCTTCACTCCTTGGCTCAAAATAAATTCTCAGAATATTGGACGCTCATAATCAAATGTAATTTCAGTAAACACAGTCTGGAGGCAATATAAGTCATTAAAAATGATTGATGCTTCTGCTTTCTTCCATTATTGTAAACAATTGGGACTTGTTTACTTAAAATCTTTTTTATGGCAATCACTGTTCAATTTTTCATAAGCCTTTCCTTTTACTTTAATGTCTCATTTTTTTCTGAACACCAGAACTGTCTATATAATCTTGGCAAATTTGATAGAAGTACTGTTTGTTTTGGTTTGTTTGTTTTTATCTCTGAACTTGCTGTTACATTTGTAGATTTTCCCTGTCTTGCTAAAGTGAAACTAGTCAGTTTTTCTTAAGTTATCAGTATTCATTCTTCTTCACTATCCCTTTGAAAATACTAAAGAAACTAGTTTTTTTTTTTTAAAGTCTGAATTGCCAAAGAAAACTTCTTACTAATAAACTAATTTCAAAGAAAAATGGAAAACCTAATATATCAGTCTTTTTTTAGAAACTAATGCCATAGAGTGACTGTGCTGTTGGGAAATGCTTCCTTTTTTTTAAAGGTCACTGTCTTCTGCCACTGAGCATTTTAGTTGAAGACTGAAGTGGCATGTTTGTATGAGAAAAGCGTATAGATGGATGGGGAAAACGGTATAATGATACTTAGTCTTGTTAGATAGGACTGTTATCACCAGAAAAGACATATTCCCACCCCCTTTTTGGTCAAAATTGTAGTAAGTGGTATTATTTCTCTTTATAAAATAATTTGTCCTGGGCTTCCCTGGTGGCGCATTGGTTGAGAATCTGCCTGCCAATGCAGGGGACACGGGTTCGAGCCCTGGTCTGGGAAGATCCCACATGCCGCGGAGCAGCTGGGCCCGTGAGCCACAACTACTGAGCCTGCGCGTCTGGAGCCTGTGCTCCGCAACAAGACAGGCCGCGATAGTGAGAGGCCCGCGCACCGCGATGAAGAGTGGCCCCAGCTTGCCGCAACTAGAGAAAGCCCTCGCACAGAAACGAAGACCCAACACAGTCAAAAATAAATTAATTAATTAATTAAAAAAAAATTCTAATAAGCTCTGAGATACTCCCTATTCTTTAATCTCTCTTTTTCCCCCTGAACTTTGAAATATAATTTTATTCATACTGACTTACAACTATGCTGAAGTTGGATTTATAGGTTGTTGTTTGAACCTGTTATGGTTGGTGAATATTTTTCATTTTCTTACACTGAGAAATGCCTGAAGATACCAATGTAACAGCCATTTTTTAACAAGGGGTTTTTTTTCCTCCTCTGGTTAACTGACATTTTTATATTCCTACTTGACCTTTTCTTTTTTGAGGTTTTTAAAATCAAATTTCTTTTGTTTGTGAGTATTAGAAACGAAATTCAAACTAGTTTACTCAAAAAAGGGAATTAGTGTTGATGGCAAGGATACTGGGAATTTCAGAGTACTGTACTTTGAAGGTAGAAGTACAACCAGGCTTCATAAGGGGGAGGGGAACCAGGAACTGGAAACTCATCAGTAACTCAGGCAGCTGTTTTCTCCCCACCCTGGGGCAGCATTATCTCTTCTGCTTCTCCCTACTTGTCTACTTCGTTTTTCTCTCTCTGCATGTTGTCTTTTACCACTGCGCATGGCCGAACAAGTCCTCTAACTCTTAAATTCTTATATTCACTCATGGTTCTGTGATCCCATTCTAAGCCCTGGGAAAAAATCTAGTTTGAGGCAAATGTCTGTGTCTGGTCCAATCAGCTATGGCAGATGAAACCAAGGTTTTAGAGAACATTTCAGGCCCCATTTCTATGATAAGGGAGTGCATACAGGGCATACACCTCTCAGAGGAGAGGTATGTAGGCTACATAGATACCGTAAAAGGTGGTGATTGCAAAGGAATACTAAATAACAGGAAATAAAATTGAGGTTTTTTCGAAATAAAAAAGAGACCACTCATTAGCTTTATGTAGTAGTAAAGAACTTAAATTATTTCATCCCCAATCCATAGGTGGTTATTCTGAAAGCTATAAAAATATCTCCCTTTTTCAAATAAGAGCTGATTTTTTAGCTTCTGCATACAGAATTTGAAGTTTGAATCATGCTATTTCATGAACACAAATAATCTTATATTAATATTATTATTAATACATCATGTCATTTTCTATTTAACAAGCGTTTACTGACTGCCTGTCCTTTCTTAGGGGCTGTGCTAAAACAGATATTTACAGAGCTAGAGATGTAACATTGCCTACTCTCAAAGAATTCCTAATCTAGCTGAGAAGAGTAGATGTTCAAAGAAATGATTACCGTATTAATGTCATAATCGTAATAGAGATATGTACAGGATTGTCTTAACGTATAAGGAAAGAGAATGGCAATCTCTTCTAGGGAAGGGGATCAGGAAGGGCTTCAAAGAGCAAGTCTCAAAGATTACACAGGAGCTGGCCATTTGAACGGGCATTCTGGCAGAAAGAACTGAATTTACAAAGGTGGTGTGGAGTTTGGTATGACTGAAGTGAATTTTACATCATTCAATTTACTGAAGCTAAAATGAAAACTTATTTTTTCATATCTGTCCTTCACATGATAGTGCATACTTCTTTTTTCAAAGGAGGATTATAGATTTTAGAATATTCATCATTTTGTTTGTAACTGTGATGTCACTTTTGAAAATGAGTCTTCACTGATCATTTGCTTTCAGTCTCCTTTATCAAATTTTTCTAATAGTGGTTGGTTGGTTAGTTTACTTTTATGGTTATTTTTTTGCTGTTCAAGCATAGAACTCCATACAGTGGATGACTGAAAATGCAAGGGCTTATAAAACTTATGAATATCACAGTTTTTATAAAGGTAAACAGTGAAAACAATATATAGCATAAGCCTAGTATAATTTTAAAAGATAAATCTCTAAAAATGATGTATGTCAGTACTGAAATTACACACACAATTATTTTGTAAAATATTTTACCTCAGTTTTTTTCCCCTGTAGAGTCGTACCTACCTTTAAGCAAAAGTAGTGTGAGCAGTTGGCAGAATGCTTTTTGCTTCACTACTCTGATCAGTTGATTAATGCCTTTACTTCTCTTTTCAATTGCTTTATCCACTCATTCATGACTCCTATTCCACAGCTGTCACAGATAACCAACCACCCAAAAAACAAAAAACCCCAAATCCAGAGGTCCATAGTTGACTGTTCTGAGAAGTGACTGAGATAGGTGAGAAGGAGAGAAAAGATAGTTGTGGCCAGCTTTGCGGTGGTGGGAGTGGTGATGGTGAGTGTGTGTGTTTCAAGTATGAGGTTGTTTTCCTGTAGCAAGCTCAAAAATACCACCGTTGTCACCCAGGTCACAAATTGTAACTGTTTCTCATCCCCTTCCACAAATCTATCAGTCTGCCTTTTGTCACTTTTATCCTTCAACTATGCTTTTGATACTGTGTAGGAAGGAAGTGATGAGCAAAGAAAAGGCCGTATGCCTCTTAGTTGTTGCTCCTTTTGTTTGGAATGCACTTCCATCTCTCCTCTATTACCCTACTCATATTTCAAGATTTAGATGATAACTCTTTCTTTTCTGACTCCTGAAGGCTAAACTGTGTGTCCTTCTTGTGCTTTCTGTGATTACTTCTGTTATAGCCTTCTCACTTACAGTAATTGTTTGTTTACTTGTCTGCCTTCTCTATTAAACTCCTGTAAGGCAAGGCCATACATAAATTATTTGTCTTTGTGTTCCCAGTGCCTGGTACAGAGCCTGGCATATGGTAAGGTTGCCATTTTGGGATTCTTGTTTGCAAACTACAGAAATCAGCTTTGGTTAAAAAGAATTTATTGGAAGGATAGTAGTTAGCTTACAGAAATGACTGAAAGACTGGAGAACCAGACTCTGAGAACAAATAGGAAACAAACTAATCAACCTCAGGTCTAGACCATAGCCAAAGTAATGCCACAGAAATGTCCTTTTTGTTTAAGATACCTTTGACTCCTCCACAGGATGCTGGATGCCATTGCTGGAACGCTGCCTCTGGGTACTGTATGTCACTGCCCTAAGAATGAATTTTAAACTGTCTCTGCAACTTTAGCCCTAGAGTCAAATTCTGCATGAAAGCATCTAATTGACCAATCTATGTGCCTCGTTCCTAAATAACAAAGCAAGTATCTGGTCTTTTTGTCTTCCATGGTTGACTCTATCTAGGACTTACCTTCCTTCCAAGACACACACAGTGGCAGATTTTTAAAATATAGTAAAGGAGTTCAGATGCTGGACGTTCAAAAATAAAACTCTGATGCATGTCCTTTTCAATAAACATTTGGTAAATATTTATTAGATGAATGACTGAGAGAATCAGAGTCATAATTTCCTGTCTCTAAACCTTTACATCATCAAGTCTCGAAGTGAATATGATGCTACTTCTATAATTCAGAACAAAATCATTTCCAAAACATCAAATAAAAATAAGCAAAATCAACAAAGTTCTGATTTCTTAAAATGATGATCCCTCATTGTTAAATTATTTAAATAAAATTATTTGAATTAAACTTTTTTGGTGTACTTTTCTGCCATAACCTAAGCACATGTTTATTTGCTTGTATGATAATCTAACACTAAATGGAGCTAGGATTTGAGCTTGGCCAAACTGATTGCAGAGCACTTTTCTCTTTTTATAGTGTTCGTATAGTTGTATTCAGCAATGACTTAATTGAAACAAAACAACAACAAACTAATATTTTAGAGAGGTCAGTCAGAGAAATGTTTCTGCTTGCAAAAAACAAGTTTTTATTTCCTAAGCCATCTCACCCATCCAATATAAGGTCTTATTACAACTACTTTGGAACACTGGCATTACGTACCAAAGTTGGGTATACATTGACCCTGTATCCTAGCACTTATATTTGTAGGTATTTTTGGCAAATGCATGCATTTGTGCATGAAAAAACATGCACAATAATTTACACATGACTTTGTAATTATTTATAATACCCTAACATTGGAAACAAGCCAAATGTCTATTAACAATGGAATGGATACATAAAATTATGATATTCTCAAAATGAAAAACTATACAGAAATGAAAATGAACAAACTGCTACACATACGAGTATGACTGAATCTCAAAAACATATTGTAGAGTGAAAAAAACTAGACCATACACATACTGTAAGAATCCTTCCACGTTCCATTTATATATATAAAGTTCAGAAACAGACAAAACTAGTTCAAGATAGTGATTCTTTTGGGGAAGGTTGAAGGGGGATTGGGGACTTCCAGTTACTGGTACTGTTGTATTTCTTGACCTGAGAGGTATTTGTAATGGTGGTATTGTGTTTACTTTCCTAGAGTTGTACTTTTATATATGTATGTTATACGTTAATTAAAAAGTAAAAACAAACAAAAAAACCCCAAACAGACTTGTGTATGGATTAGCTTGGGGAGCATGGCTCAGTGACCCCCCTAAAGTTATATGTAAAGTTCTATCTGAATATCTGTATGTGTATTTTAAGGGAGAGAAGACCCATAGCACTAATCAGATTCTCAAAGAGGTTCATTACCCCAAAAAAGTTAAGAACCCACATCACCAAAGCCTGCATATTCAGAAAAATCATTGTTAAGCATATTATTATGGAAAGCTTAATAAGAGATAAATCCTTGTCTCTGTGATCTGGTCCTCTGTGTTTTGGATCCCATCCTCTCATACTTTCTCAAGGCTTTTACAGTTATCTTTCTTTTCTTCATCCTCATTTTCCGTCTCTGCTGGATGATTGCCCTTGGCATACCCCCCCTTTAATTTTGTTTATTTAAAAAAGTCCTCTGTTGATTCCATGTCTTCTCAGGTTATCACTCCATCTCCCTGCTCCCCTCTACATCGAAACTCCTGCAAAGGGTTATGTATACTTCCTCACCCCCCATTCTCTCCTCAGCTCATTCCAGTTGGGCTTTCTTCTTACTAACACTTTACTGAAATGGGTCTTCTCGAGGTCACAGTGATTTGAGTTTTGCTGAAACCAGTGGCTCAATAGCTCTCTTTGGGAGCAAGTGGGGTGAGGGCGCCTCAGGTATAGAGAATTGATTTAATCATATTTCTGATTTCATGGTTCACTTTCGTCATTGGCCTGTGTGGGGGCCTGCTTTAATTTTATTTTATCTTCTTTTATCCTCCATCTTCACTCCCATTCCCTTTCCCCCATAGATATCTACTTTAATATGTTTACTTAGCATGTCATCCTGGATATATTTTTCAAAACTATAGTGCTGTTTTGGGTATATATTTTTAATTTATATAAATGATATTTTGCTTTAGATTCCTTTCTGTTTTATACTATTTTAATTCAACACTACATTTAAAAAAATTATCTATGTTGCTATGTTTACATCTGTTATCATTGCTTCTGACTGTTACGTGATATTCAAATCATGGTATCTGCCACATTTTAAAATGATTCCTTTACTTATGGACACCTTGATTTGTCTATTCATTCATTCAACAAATTGACCACATAACTATTCTTCAGGCACTGTTCTAGGTGCTGGTTATATAGCAGTGACTAAAATGGACAAATTCCTACCCTTTTTGAACTTACTAATCTTGAGGAAAGAGAGAGATAATAAATGAAATGAATATGTATAATATGTAGCATGTTAGATAGTGAAAAGTAATAAGGTGGAAAAATTAAAATAAGGAAAGAGCAAATATGAAGTATTGGGTGTGGGAAATTGTTGAAATTTTAAAATAGGGTGGTCATGGAAAGCCTCACGGAGAAGGTGACTTTTTAGAAGGAAGGACCTGAAGATGCAGCTGGCTCAGCTGGCATCCGAGAAGGCTATTCCAGGCAGAGAGAGCAGCAAGGATAGAAAGGCCTTGAGGCTGGAACATGCCTCGTTTGTTCAAGGATCAGTAAGAAGACTGGCATGTTACCTCCAAGAGTGCTTTCTAAGAGTTTTTTAAGTATGTCTCTTACTATTATATTAGGACTTATTCCTGCCATCTTATTCTGTGTTTTCTATTTACACTAATTTTTTTCCCTTTCTTTCTCTTTTCCAATTTCTGAGGATAAATAATTTTTTTGTGCCAGTTTGAAAATTATGTATTCTATTTTTATTCTTCTAGTGGTTACCCTTTACTTAGATTCTTATTTATATTTATAAATTTTTAAGCTTATTGATTATATATATCTTCCTCCTGAATAAGGCATGTATCTTAGTAGGCTCTCCCTCCTCTCTGCCCCTACAATGTCAGCATTCTCTAGTCTTTTAATACTCAGGATTATTATGGGTATACTTTACTTTTTTTTTTCTTCTTTTTCCTCCTTCATTCCCTCCCCCCACTTCCATTGTTTAATTAGCAATAGTGAACCTTTAAGTTATTTACGCACCCTTTCTTGCCATATCTTATCGAGTCCCCTAGATTTATAACCTTTAGACCAATAGTTTGAGTTTTTATTTGTTTGTTTAGCTGCTTTCTTGGCAAGCCATCTGAGTACTTATATTCCTAAGAATATCTTTATTTCATCCTTGTATTTAAATAATAGTTTAACCATATATTAAACTTCATTTTTTACATTTAAAAAATATTACTCCATTATCTTACTAATTGGAAGTCTGGAGTCAGATTTTTTTTTTTGGTAGGTGAACTACTTTTTCTTTCTGGGAATTTTTAGAATTTTCTCTTTGAGATGTTCTAAGAGTTCCTTATAAGGTGTCTAGGTATTTTTTTCTTATCTGTTATACCAAACTGACATCTTATATCTTTAATTCTTGGAAATTATTGGTCATTATTTCTCAAGTATTTCCTCATCTCTGTTTTTTTCTCACCTTCTGATATTGGCTCTGTTTTTCCTAGCCTCCATATGTGTTCAGAACTAATTCTTTTATTTTTTTTCCTTTCAAATCCACTTTATTTTTTAGAGCAGTTTTAGATTCACAGCAAAATTGAGCAGAAATTACAGAGAGTTTCCATATACTGCTGCCACCACACAAACACAGCTTCCTCCACTGTCAACATCCCACACCAGAGTGGTACATTTGTTAGAATCCATGAACCTACACTGACACATCATTATCACCAAAGTCCATAGTTTATATTAGGGTTCCTTCTTTGTGTTGTACATTCTGTGGTTTTTGACAAATGTATGATAACATATATCTGCCATTGTAGTATCATACAGAATAGTTTCACTGCCTTAAAAATCCTCTGTGCTTAGACTGTTTATCCCTTCTTCCTAACTTGCTGGCAACTGCTGATCTTTTTACTGTTTTCATAGTTTTGTCTTTTCCAGAATGTCATATAGTTGAAATTATATAGTATAAAGCCTTTTAGATTGGCTTTTTTCACTTGGTAATATGCATGTAAAGTTCTTCCATGTCTTTTCATGGCTTGATAGCTCATTTCATCATAGAACTGAATAATGTTCCATTGTCTGGATGTACCACAGTTAATTTATCCATTCACCTACTGAAGAACATTATAGTTCCTTTCAAGTGTGGCAGTTATGAATAAAGCTGTTGTAAACATCGTGTGCAGGTTTTTGTGTGGACGTGTTTCCAACTCATTTGGGTAAATACTAGGAAGTGTGATTGATGGGTCATATGGTAAGAGTATGCTTAGTTTTGCAAGAAACTGCCAAACTGTCTCCCACAGTGACTATATGATTCATCTTGCATTCCCACCAGCAATGAGTGAGAGTTCCTGCCACCCCAGATGCTTGCCATTATTTGGTGTTGTCAGTGTCTTGGATTTGGGCCATTCTAATAGGAGTGTGGTGATTTCTCATTGTTATTTTACTTTGCATTTCCCTAATGATATATGATGTGGAGCATCTTTTCATATGCTTACCTGCCATCTGTATAACTTCTTTAGTGAGGTATCTGTTCAGGTCTTTTGCCCATTTTTTAATTGGGTGGTTAATTTTCTTATTGTCAAGTTTCAAGTGTTCTTTATATATTTTGGATAACAGTCCTATATCAGATACATCTTTTGCAAATATTTCCTTTGTCTGTGGGTTGTCTTCTTATTCTTTTAAGCCTCCATATTTTTAAACTTTTATAATATATATTTTCAATTGCTTTATGCCTTCTTAATATCTCATTCTGATCATCTACTCGTTGATTTTATTTTCAACTATATTCATTTTTTCCCTCATATCAAATATAATATTCAACTATATTTATATTTGTTTTGTTATTTAACCTATCTGACTTAGAATTTCAGTTATTTTATTTTTAATACCCAATATCTGTTGTTGGTTCTTCATTATTCCTTATTTTCCTAATATTCTACTTTAGTTTCCTGAAGATGTTTGTCATGCTTATTTAAGAAATATGTTTGGTCTGGACCAAAAATTCTGTTTCCTCTGGGGTAGGTTGTTCCGTTCTTGGCCTTTTTTTTTCTTTCACCCCTCTTTTTTATTCCTGTAGTGTTTATTTTTTTCTTTTCTGGAGCCCATATTCACTTGAGACTGTCAACTACCTTGACTGATAATATGTACAGGCAAAGTCCCAGGTTCAAATTTATGCCTTTCCTGCTGAATTTATAGAGTATAAGTATGTGTGTGGGCAGAGAAGTAGGTTTAGGTCTAAAGGTGGAGATATGCCAGAGAAATAGTTCTGTTTTGGCTATTAGATGTGCAGGTAGAGATATCATGCAGGCATTTTGGATCTCAATAGAGAGTCATGGTTGGTGATATAAATTTGAAAGTGAGCAGCAGTTAGTGGAACTAAAAATTCTCCTGGGAATAAGAAGAAAGAGAAGGTCCTGAAGTTTGGTTTGATTGCTGAAAGAAGGTTAAGGGAGTTTAAAGAATAGAAGTGTATCTGGGGCTGGTCCTGGCCATCAGAATGTTTAGAAGGAGCAATGTGTCATCTAGCCTCACCAACCTGATCTGCTTTATCTTTGTCAAATCTGGGTCATTGTTTCAGACTTCTGTGGAATAGTCTACATTGTATGTAGTAGCAAGAGACCTGGGATAAGGAGTTTTAGGCCCTGCTCTGCTAGTGAAGAACTGTGCTATTTTGGGCAAGTCATATTTACCTTTCTACCTTTTTTACTCTAAAACTTCTATGAATCTTTAAGGAGGTATGGTTTTAAATAATCTAGACCAACAGTTTGACTAAAAAATATATATATTTTCTTGAGATGTTTCACCAAAATAGAATTAGTTAATAATAGTACAATTAGTTTTAAGTACAGATGGATTACTTTTCAGAAAATTCTTCTAATTCACAGTGCCATTAACAATTTTTTTGTTAAGTATTTATTTATTTATTTATTTATTTTGGCTGCAGCAGGTCTTAGTTGCGGCATGTGGGATCTTCATTGTGGCATGCGGACTTCTTAGTTGCGGCATGCAAACTCTCAGTTGTGGCATGCATGTGGGATTTAGTTTCCTGACCAGGGATTGAACTCGGGCCCGCTGCACTGGAAGCACAGAGTCTTACCCACTGGACCACCAGGGAGGTCCCAACAATTTTTTTAAATGTTTATTTATTTATTTGGCTGTGCCAGGTCTTAGTTGCAGCACGTGAGATCTTTAGTTGGGGCACACGGGATCTTTTAGTTGCGGCATGTGGGATCTTTTAGTTGCAGCATGCGGGATCTAGTTCCCTGACCACCCGGGCCCCCTGCGTTGGGAGCGAGGAGTCTTAATCACTGGACCACCAGGAAAGTCCCCCACTAACAGTTTTTAAGTGTACTTATTTCTTTACAGCACTACAGCATTGGGTTTAATGTTTTTTTTCATATTTGTTAATTTACTGGACATGATGTAAAACCTTGAAGTTTAACTTCTATAATTATTTGCAAGGCTATCAATTCTTCCAAGTATTTGGTTTTTCTTGTGTATGAACTATTTGTTTGTAGTCTTTGATCATCTAGTAAGTCCTACAGATTAAAAAATTGTATCAGTCACTATTAAGTGGGAGAATAACAGATGTCTCAAAGTTGTTTTCAAGTATTAATTAATTCTCAAAGGTCTTTTCAGGTGCTTATTAACAAATAAATATGTTACTTGTTACAGTTTGTGGGGAAAAGTGGATTTTAAGCCTTTAAAAGGCTTAAAGTACTATATTTAAATAGGTGGTGAAATGAAATAGTTAAGAAAGTGAAATGTTCAACATTAACCAAATGAGAGAACTGTAAATCTTGATATCTACTTTTCAAGAAAGGTGATATTTTTAATCAATGAATCTCATTTGTATTATATGTTAATATAGCTGAATTTTAGATTACTTGTCTTCTGAAAATATATTTTTAATCACCCCAGTGAGTATTATTTCTAGTAACCATGAAATGGAGAAGAAAAACCAGATATTTTATGTTTAAGAGAAGCTTTTGGGAACATCCCATTGGTGGCAACAATTCATTTTAGATACCAGCTAACAAATGTTTATGATGATTCAGGGGACTTCTCTGGTGGTCCAGTGGTTAAGAATCCACCGTCCAATGAAGGGGGCGTGGGTTCCATCCCTGGTCAGGGAACTAGGATCCCACATGCCATGGGACAACTAAGCCCACACACTCTGGAGCCCGAGTGCCACAACTAGAGGGCCTGCACACCACAACTGCTGAGCCTGTGCACTCTGGAGCCCATGCGCCACAACTAGAGAGAAACCCGTATGCTGCAACGAAGGTCCCACATGCCACAACTAAGACCCAATGCAGCCAAATAAATAAATAAATAAAAATAAATACTAAAAAAAAAGTTAACTCCTATCAACACATTAAAAAAAATGTTTATGATAATTCAAAGAGGAGGCAAGAACTTTGCGATGTGGGAGTGGTATTCATATGTGAAATTAAGTAAAAAAAAAAAAAAAAAAACGATGGTGCAAGAGACAAAATTTAAAACCAGACTTCCCTCTCACTCTAGACTGGTAAGCATCATATATTTGCATTTCTTGTATAGTATTGAATATGAACAGATTTTCAGTATGAGACTGGTAGTTGTTTATAGGGAATTGTTTATAAGAATGATAAATCTAATAGTTTCTTTATTTAAAAAGAATGTAAATAGCATTAAAAATTCTCCAGGGCTTCCCTGGTGGCGCAGTGGTTAAGAATCTGCCTGCCAGTGCAGGGGACACAGGTTTGAGCCCTGGTTTGGGAAGATCCCACATGCCGTGGAGCAACTAAGCCCGTGTGCCACAACTACTAAGCCTGCGCTCTAGAGCCTGTGAGCCACAACTGCTGAGCCCGCAAGCCACAACTGCTGAAGCCCGCGTGCCTAGAGCCCATGCTCCACAACAAGAGAAGCCACCGCAAAGAGAAGCCCACACACCGCAACGAAGAGTAGCCCCCACTCGCCACAACTAGAGAAAACCCTCGTGCAGCAATGAAGACCTAATGCAGCCTAAAATAAATAAATTAATTAATTTTAAAAAAATTATCCAGATACAATTTCCCCATAACTCTCTAACCATTTCTTACTTTTCTCCATCCCGTTTCTGCACTATTTTTTTACTCATCTTTTTTTATTACTTTTCTTGCCATATCTCTTTGTTCAACTTCTTTCATTTTCTATTTTACTCTTTTCTCTGATTTTTAGTCATTCATTCTTTTTCTTACTTGCCAATTGCCCCACTCTCTTCAGCCAGTTTAACTTCTCCCACTTACCTATTAACTTTTTTTTCCATCAAAGCCCACATTCATGAATTAACACACAGGGCTCCCCAAGGAATTACTTTCTTCTCTTTCATTCTTGAATTGAAGTATAGTATAGAAGAACTCCAAATTAAAAACCATGAGAGTTGAGTCATAAATTGATGTATTTGGTCTTAGGCAAGCTGTTTAATGTTTATGCCTCGATTTCTTCATTTATAAAAAAGATTGAAACTAAATCTCCAAGGAGCCTCCTAGCTCTACAATCCTATGATTCTGTGGTGTCTTAACTTTCACATGTTTTTCCTACTGTGCTGACCTCATTCATTTAATAAATATTTATACACCTACCATGTATTTATAACTCCTATAATTTATGTGAGGAATCAAAGAAATAAAAGACAGGGTTCCTTCCTTTGAATTGTTTATAGTCTGTCTGGAGAGACAAGAGGTATCTGCATATTAACCTTCAGTTATTTCCAGTCTGTTCCTGTTCTTTCTACACCAGATCCATATTCTCAAGGGAATACCAGCTATTTTATTTTCTTTATTTTTTAAAACATCAGTTTTACAGGTTCCCCCCCCCCCACCCCGTGGCCACGCCGCACAGCATGTGGCATCTTAGCTCCCCGACCAGGGATCGAAACTGCTCCCTCTGCATTGGAAGCTCAGAGTCTTAACCACTGGACCACTGGGGAAGTCCCTGCTACCTTAGTTCAAACCTAATTCCTGGGGGAGGGGCAGGTTTACCTCTGAACACAGTAAAAGACTCATTTTTATTTTCTTATACATCTAGGAATCCCCACTGTAGTTGTTCTGTAGCATTATTTTATGTTGTCCGCTTGATTCCAGTCTGGAATTTTTTCATGATAGGAAAATTTATCTCAGAACCAAGGGGATTGATTTTTATTGTGATTTAGTAGATGATCACTCTCTGTCCCTATCTTTGCGTGCATACGTATGTCTGTGCATTTATATTTGTATAATCATATTCAAATGTAATGTTCCAGATGGCTGAGTGAATGTGACCAACAAGTCTTTCCACACGTATATGCTTTTTTCTCTGGTTTGTTTCTTCACCTATGTTGTAAGGGGGTGTTGCTTTTAGAGACGTTGTCTTTTCCTTTCATTGGCCCTATGTGCTCTCTGGTAAAAATATACCACTCCACAGGGATTAGGGACAGTGGGGGGAAGACAGGAGGAAGTGGGCGTACTTATAAAAGGTCAACACTGGGACTTCCCTGGTGGTCCAGTGGTTAAGACTCTGCACTCCCAATACAGGGGGCCCCGGTTTGATTCCTGGTCAGGGAACTAGATCCTGCGTGCCGCAACTGAAAAAGATCCCGCATGCCGCAGTGAAGATCCTGCATGCGGCAACAAAGATCCCGCATGCCACAACTAAGACCTGGCACAGCCAAATAAATAAATATTTTAAATAAATAATTAAATAAAAAATAAAAGGTCAACACTAAGGATCCTTGTGATGGAACTGTTCTGTATCCTGACTTTGGTGATAAGTACCTGAAGTGACACGTAATAAAATTGTATAGAACTAAGTACACACACACACAAACACATATACACAAATGAATACAAGTAAAATTGGGGAAAACAAAATAAGATAGGGGAATTGCATCAATGTCATATCCCTAGTGTGATTGTACTATAATTTTGCAAGATGTTACAATTGGGAGAAACTGGGTAAAAAGTATACTAGATCTCTATTATTTTTTTCAACTGAATGTGAATCTACAATTATTTCAAAATAAAAAGTTCAATTAAAAATAATAGCAATTTAAAGGGGTCTGTGCTGAAAGATAATTTAACATATGTAGCTGCAGGAAGCACATTGACATATCACTTTGAGGAGCATGACTTTCCATTTACATCAAAGGATGCTCTACTAAATAGATTTTACACATTTTTTATTGCAAGTTTTCTTATGCATGTATGGAAAGTGAAGCAGTAGCTGTGATGTGTTGTCTCCATTAACAGAAGAACTTTGTAAACACTTAAGTGATGCCAGTTTTATATCAGTCTCATCTTCTGTGTACTGGGAAATCAGTTAATTCTAATAATGGGTCAGTTTTTTCATACGATTCATGGAATCAAAGTAAAGGTTTTGGAAGTTCATACTGTCAAAGAGGAAACATTTCATATTGTGAATGCTGCTGTAAATCTAAAACTTTCAACATTGAACAAAATGCTTTATTTTTTTAGATAAATTTATTTATTTATTTATTTATTTATGGCTGCATTGGGTCTTCGTTGCTACGTGTGGGCTTTCTCTAGTTGCGGCGAGCAGGAGCTACTCTTTATTGCAGTGCTCGGGCTTCTCATTGCGGTGGCTTCTCTTGTTATGGAGCACGGGCTCTAGGCACGTGGGCTTCAGTAGTTGTGGCTCGCGGGCTCAGTAGTTGTGGCTCGTGGGCTCTAGAGTGTAGGCTCAGCAGTTGTGGTGCACGGGCTTAGTTGCTCTGCGGCATGTGGGATCTTCCCGGACCAGGGCTTGAACCTGTGTCTCCTGCATTGGCAGGCAGATTCTTAACCACTGCGCCACCAGGGAAGCCGCATTGCTTTGTTTATTGAGTAACAAACAAATATTAAGTTTAGTGGAGCATAGAGTCATGGTCAAAAACAAAATGTTCGTACTATATTAAGAAACTCAATGTAGCAGAAAATTTATTTGGAATTGGTTATATACTACATTCACAATTCATAATTGCATCAAAACAAGCCTGATATTCTATCAATAAAATAGGAGCTGTAGTTTTCAAAATTTGCAAGTGTTTTTACGTACATAGAGTATTTCAGCTAGAACATTTTTGTGATAATCTGATGGTGAATTTAAAAAATGTTTCAGCAGGTCAATATTTACATTGTTTCTTTGCTGCCTGTCAGCAATAAGATTTAAGAAATATTTGAAAAATATATGTACCACTCCATATTTACTGACTGAAAATACTCAGTGAATCTGAGGTGGAGTGGTATCCTAGTTTTTTAAACATATATATCTATTTTGACCATTTTAAGCAATCTAAAATGTAACAAGATTGTACTTATGTTACTTCTCATTCATTCTTTTCACCCTCCATTCCATTCTAAGACACTTTAATCATATCTTGACTCAAATGATTTTGGCCCTTTCCCCACTCCTCTCCTACTTCCCAGACACACACCAAGGACCAACCAAGTTAGGTAAATCTGGTGTCTGCTGTTGTTGCTATTTCCCCGTTATTAGTAGATATTCAGTATTGGTTAAAGCTGTGGTTTCTTCCTCTTGTGCTCGTGCTTATATTTTTCTTCTAGGAATGAGGTACTATACATAATGCCTAAGAAATAGGCATGTTTTTCTTTCTCCTTGTTCCTGTACACATTTAGTCTTTTGTGCCCTTACTTATTTTTTTGTTTTCTCTCTTTGTCCCCCTTATTTGCTTTTTTTTTTTTAAGTATGTATCTATTCTGGACTGAAACGTGTTTTCTGGAAGAGCTGGTATATGAAAATTACTTGTTGACTCTTTAACCATATGAAAACAATATATGCAACCATTTTGTTTGAAAATTATCATTGTTAACAGGACTTTTAAGTATCCACAGGCATCTTCGGGGGAAATATTTGATTGGAATTAATTTAAGCTTAATTCTTATTCTTTTTAATACAGTATTTCTCAAACTTCAAGGCTTGCAGAATTCACAAATTGAGATCTGGCATCATTTTCAGAGAGAGACTTTCAGTAATGTGTAAGTAGTTTTTTTTTTTTCGTTTCGATTTGTTTTTATTTGCCACAACTGCTGAAGCCTGCGTGCCTAGAGCCTGTGCTCTGCAACAAGAGAAACCACCTCAATAAGAAGCCACGCACCGCAATGAAGAGTAGCTCCCGGCTCTCCGCAACTAGAGAAAGCCCGCATGCAACAGCGAAGACCCAATGCAGCCAAAAATAAATAAATAAAATATGAATAAATTTATTTAAAAAAAAAAAAACTTTGCGCAGGGTGAAGGCAGGCACTTGGGATCTGGAAGGGTGGTAGGAGAAAAGATGGCTAGAGGTGGAATAAAAGAATAGAAAGAGATGTGGAAAAATAAAACTGAACAAGAAACTCTTTGAAGGCAGAGGCTAGCTTTCATCAGTATCGTCTCTGGCTCTTAGAATAGTGTCACATCTTAAAAAGTATTTATGAAAAATTCACTGAATGAATGAATCAATTACTTATTCAGTAAATTTCTAATTTCGCCCAAGGCCCTGATGGTTAGTTAGACTCAAATCATCTAGTTTATCTGTGTTTACCCTACATTCAAAAACTATAGTATTTAAGGTAATTGGGGTTCAGAAAATTGATTATGAATTATAGAAAAAAGACATTACATTTAGTATAATATACTTGAGGAAGGTTATAAAGTGAACTATTTATTCACTTAAATTTTTTTTAAGCACCTACCTACCATACTTTGGGTACTAGCTGGGAGAGGAAAAATGGGGTACTAATTATAGTGTATATTTCTATTTGATGGAATATTATATAGTCATTTAGTATAATTATGAAGATTATAACAGTTTAGACTAATGCTTTTTAAATAAAATAAAAATATTTATATTCTATATTGTAACTGCATGAGGATTAGAAGGATGTTTTCTGTTCTCAAAGAAGACTAGGAAACTTTGTTAAATATAAACCAGATTTATTATTGTAAATGGGATTATAGAATTTCTTTTTCTTTCTACTGTTCTGTACAATTCATAAAGTTTAAATGAAAATCCACATACATTTAAATTGTTTTGAAAAATAAGATGAACATGTATCGACTAGAAAAAGGTAATAGTGTATCATCAAAGGGAAAGGGCAAAACTGTATTTGAAGGACAGTAGATAGATTACCTTGGTTGGAAGAAAAATGAGAGGTGAAGTTTAGAAAAAGATGGGAATGAAGGTCTCTAGCTTAGTTTTGATAATGTAAGGAAAGATGAGCTAGGTTAGGTTTTTAACTGTGGAATTACATTTTTTTTAAAAAAGAAAGAAAATTTCTTCTAGCTTATTTATTGAAGTGAACTGGAGTGAGGGGGAGTTGAACTGGTCCATCGTGTTATCAGCCGTTTTCATGTATAATCTTGAGTTTATGACTATACTAGGCCCTATCTGAAAGACTTTGCTCCTTTTACCATTTCAGTAATAGTATATAATTTTGCAAAATTTATGTTCAGATTCGTTTTTCATATATCTTTAAAATGTTATCACTGATTTCCACTCTTGCCTTTTCTTGTCCTTAGAGTTAGCCTAGGTAGCAAATGCTTTACTACTTGACCTAATGGAGTGATAGAAGAAACAAAAAAGAATCTGAATTGATTGGGCAGAGATAGAAAGGGAGAAAAACAGGTCAGTCTCCCTTAGTTGCTGAATGAGTAAGAGCTTTCTTGTAATGATTTCTCAATTTCGCTCCCATGAACCTTTTAGGAATAGAGAGCACATCCTTCTTGTTTTCTAATCTCAAAGAAAATAGATGTAATTTGAAATGAAATACTAGCCAAGTAGGTATCTGAAATTTTAAGATGTCTGTAAACATCTTATGAGCTAACTCCTTAAGTTATCTGTATCATGTTGAACAAAGAAGAATTAAAAAAACAATAACTGATTAATGATGTAGTGTTATTACTTGAACTTTAGTAAAGTTGTTTCAGGGTTTTATACTACCGTGATTATTTTGAGAACTGTTGGATCAAATATTTGTTTTGTGTGGCCCCCCCATTTCCAAAACAAATTTAAGGAAATTTACCTTCTAAAAAAAAGAAAAGAAAAGAAATTTACCTCCTAATTGTTAAGGGTTTTTGCTCTGATGTACTACACTAAAAGTCCAAGTTTTGTGCGTGACTACGAATGCTTTCCTCAGATGCTCTTACCAACATAAGGCATTTTGTCTTAATATATGTTTAGTATTTTCCATGAGGATTGTAAATTTTATACTCCAGTGGAAGTCTCTTGGTTTCTTGGAATTGTTAGGAAATACTATTCATTATTTATTTCTGTGTTAAAGATTTTCAATATTTTCTCTGCCTTGTAATTTGCAACAATGTCTTCCCCCTAGCTTCTAAACCTCAAACTTACTTTAAAAACAGTTGATTTAAAATAAAAAGTAGAGGTGCATTTTCAGTATTATAGACTCTTTCTGAGAGAATTAAAGAGCATTTAGATCTAGAAGTCACCTGGGATGTTGCCAGCTGTGCTCTTGACATTATATGCTTTGTCACCAGTGAGTGCCTTCAGATATTTTTGCCTACCTTCTTTACCACTCTCCACACCCGAATGAATAAATGGAAAACAACAATAACAACAACAAGGCAAGGGAACTGGAGTAATATATAATTTACTATTCTGTCAATAAAAGTAAGAATATTTTATCACCACTTTAAAATTGATTGCTCTTATATGTATTGATGAAGAACTTTAACTTGTTCCCTTTTAGTAGTTATTTACTGTATTCAACTGCAAATCAGATCAAATGATAAAAATTTGTAAACCAGGAAGATGTAACAAAAACAATTTTCATACAGTTTTTCCCCAAATATCTGCTTATTCATATAATAGCTGTCTATTTCCAATGGCTAAGGTAATAGCTTTCAAAAGAACCTATTAAACATATATATGTTTTCATCATAGTACTATTTCCATTCTCTTTCCCTTCTTTCTGCATAGCAAGACATAAAACTTTATTGTATGTAATAGTAACTATACGCTTTAGTTTAAATAACACGAAGTTAGAGTCTAAGAAAAAGGAGAATATTTAAATCTCTTCATTATGATGAAAGGAAAGTGCTCTACTAAGGTAATTTTTAAGACTTGTGTCTATCAAGAGCTTATAATTTAAAATTTATGCACATATAAAAGCAAATAAACACTTACAGAAGCTGTAAGTGTATGTGTTGCTTTGACCCAATAATTCTACTTCAGTAAATTTATCCTGAAAAAAATGAGTTGTAACCAGAGGTTTATGTTCAAGGTTATTCATCTTAGCATTTAAAAACTATTAGCAAAATAAGTAGGTGTAATAAATGATCAACAATAAGGAAGTAGGTCAATAATGTTATGTCTGTTAAAATACTGTGCAGCGGGCTTCCCTGATGGCGCAGTGGTTTAGAATCTGCCTGCTAATGCAGGGGACACGGGTTCGAGCCCTGGTCTGGGAAGATCCCACATGCCACGGAGCAACTAGGCCCGTGAGCCACAACTACTGAGCCTGCGCGTCTGGAGCCTGTGCTCCGCAACAAGAGAGGCCGCAATAGTGAAGAGGCCCGCGCACCGCGATGAAGAGTGGCCCCCACTTGCCGCAACTAGAGAAAGCCCTCGCACAGAAACGAAGACCCAACACAGCCAAAAATAAATATAATAAATAAATAAAAGATTACTATTAAAAAAAAATACTGTGCAGCTATTAAAGTTATTTTCAAACACTATTTAATGAAGAAAATAAGTTAAATACAAAAGTGCTTTTAAAAAAGTGCTTTGTTTTCCTACTTTAAAAAAATGGATAGATGGTCAGCTGTTTTTTTGTAGAACACCTGTAATAGACCGTCAGCTGAGAGTGACTATCAGTGTTTAACAGTTTTCCAGGAGAACAGGTTATTACTTTCCTTTACTGTCAGTCTGGGACAGTAGGGATTTCTGAAAAGTTTAAGCCGTTCGTTTTGTGCAGAAATCTTATCTGTAAGGGAATTGCTACATAGGAGCCATATATACCTAAATAAAACAAGTAGGAACATCGATCCTTTTTTAGGTGTGTTTTCTAAGCAAAGAGTGAGAATATTTATAGAGTATATTTAAGCAATGGATACAAATTCCAAAAAATGTGGCATGAATTCTGAAAACTCATGACATTAGCCATATAGAAAATTAAATGAATTTTGGGATTATGATGAAAGTGGTGATAATTATATTATAAACAAGTATATTACATAAGAATTTCTTTGCCTCCAGGTATTTTATAGTCTACAAAAGAAGGCTGTTTACTTTAAATAGCATTTTCTAAAGCATGTTCTGTGGGTTTATTCTAGTTTTTAAGTGGGAAAATAGGGTTTGTTGTTCAGTTAGACTGGGGAAATCCTGGATTAAGGGAAGTTAATCAGGTACCTTTATCAAAAGATTTCCAAGGCTTTAATTTTTTATATATATTATAAATATACAGTACAATATTTGTCCATAAAATCCTTTCTTTGAATTTTTTGGAACTAAGTCTAAGATGAGACACATGTTTGGAAATTTCTGTTTTAGGTTAAACTTTTTTTCCTATAATTCTTATATAAGTAATGACAGTACTGTGGCCGGGGGGCGGGTAGGAATGTCTTCTCCTAGTTCAAGAAACAAATAAGGTTTAAGTGATACTAGACAACTGAAGGAGATTTTGCTATTAAAGTGTTTGCAAATACATGATGAATTCCACTTTGTGTATTTTTTCTTTGTATTTGTTATAAGCATGCGTTACCGTTATAATCGCTGCCCTACTTTTATTATTTGAAGTTCTTCTGTTTTTTGTATCTTCTGAAACTCATTCAGGGTGGATTTTTCTTTGTGTGTTTTATAATTTTAGAATAGGAGGTCATCTTCAACAGGGCTTTATCTGTGGAAAACCTGTGTTGAGGGTACCCTCTAGAACTTTTTTGCATTTGCTTCCCCAGGGCTATCACTAGCCTGGGAACACAGTTATCATTAATATCTCAGTTTGGAGCATCCTGGGACCATGCAGATGGCTTAAGATCAAACCTCAGATCCAAGTGTGAGTAGGCCTATTGTTATACATTCTCAGAAGAGACTTTTTACTCCCCCCAAAGTAGGGCTCAGATTGAGGCAAACTTTATTATCTCCCTGTACCAGTGGATGGATTTGTAAAATTCACTCCTTAACTGGGGATGTAGTTCTTTGAGGCTCTTAGTTTTATACAGATGTCTCAGTTCTAATCCGCTATCTTATGTGGTCCCAAAGCATTGTCTCCTGTCCCTGTAGTACCTTTTAAAAATACACGCCCCTTGATTACTGAGGAGATCAGCCAAATTCTCCCACCCAGTATGAGCTTATACACTGCATTCTGGCATTTTGGTCTCCTCACTGTTTTGGGGCCCTGGGAATTTCCCCTTACATTTTTACAAGTTAGTCTATGCATTTTAAAGAATGTGTGCTTTTTTGTTGTCTACTTAGGTAATCTAGGCTTCCATATTGCCAAAAATGGAAATTTATGCATTAATTTTATAATCAAAAAATAATGCTAAATATATATAGTCCTTTTTTTTTTAAAAAAAAGCATACTTTTAACATATGAAAGTGAAATGTGTAATACTAGTGTGTTTAATCAGGGAGGTAGTGCACTTTTTTTAGTTTTTTGTTCTTATTTGTACACAAACCACTTATATTTATTTGACTTATTATAGGAGAATATTTATTTGACTTAGTACAGGAGAATACTAGTCTTTTACTTTTCTTTCAGATGTAACCTTCTGTAATGGAAGATGATTGAAGATAAGGGGCCTCGTGTTGCTGACTACTTTGTTGTAGCAGGATTAACTGATGTTTCAAAGCCTCTTGAAGAAGAAATTCACTTCAATGATGCTTGTCATAAAGTAGCTAAACCAAAAGAACCTATCACAGATGTTTCAGTTATTATTAAATCTCTTGGGGAGGAAGTGCCACGGGATTACACGTGTATTGATGTTACCCCAACTGGACTGTCAGCTGATCTCAATAATGGAAGTCTTGTGGGGCCGCAGATTTTCCTTTGCTATAGAAGAGGAAGAGATAAGCCTCCACTTACAGATCTGGGGTAAGTAGTTTTTAAAAAGAATTATTGTTATTGATCCAAATAATATACCTTATAGATTTTGAAGTTAACTGTTCAATTTGTTTATTAATAGATACATGGCAGCTTTAGAAAAATAGACACGTTTATATCCAGAATCCTGTATTCTCTTCCTGTGTTCCTTATATCTTTTCAGTGTCTCTTCATTCTAAAGGTTCTAGCATTTTTGTCTGAGTTTCTTTCTATTAAAGATAGGGGACGGACTTCCCTGGCGGTCCAGTGGTTAAGACTTTGCCTTCTAATGCAGGGGGTGCGGGTTCAATCCCTGGTCAGGGAGCTAAGATCCCACATGCCTCGCGGCCAAAAAACCAAAATATAAAACAGAAGCAATATTGTAACAAATTCAATAAAGACTTTAAAAATGGTCCACATCAAAAAAATCTTCAAAAAAAAAAAAGATAGGGGAGATAATTTGAAAAACATTTACAGGAAAGTATCAGAAATTAATGTATTATCCTGATCATAAAATTTTTATTATTTTTTTATTTTTATTTTTTTTATTTTTTTATTATTTTTAAAGTATGAGAAAAAGATGGCTTTTAAGGATCAGTTATAATGATCATTATAGTTGGGTGCTTAAGTCTGTATGCATCAAACAAGGATCTTGGGTAAATTAGTGCTTTATTTAAGATATTGTGCTGTACTTGGGGCTCCCTTTTTATATAATAGCCTTACTGAGTTATAATTCATACCATACAACTCACCCACTTAAATTGTACAATTCAGTTGTTTTTAGTATATTTATAGAGTTGTGAAACCATCACCACAATAAATTTTATAACATTTTATCATGCCCCCAAAATAAACAATCCTGTATTCATTACAGTTTCTGTCTAATTCTCCCTAACCCCCTCAGCTGTAGACAGTCACCAGTCTACTTTCTGTCTCTGTGGATGTGCCTAATTCTGGACATTTTGTATCAGTAGAATCATACTGTATATGGTTACCTTGTGGCTGGCTTCTTTCACTTAGCATAATGTTTTCAGGGTTTATCCATGTTGTAGTATGTGTCTGTACTTTATTCCTTTATATGGCTGAATGATAGTCCATCTTATGGGTCTACCACAATTTATTTATCCATTCATCAGATGATGGACATGTGAGTTGTTTCTACTTTTTGGCTGTTGTGAGTAACGCTACCGGAAATGTTAATGTACAAGTTTTCGTATAGACATATGTTTTCATTTCCCTTATATATGTACTTAGGAGTGGAATTGCTGGGTCATATGGTAATTCTGTGTTTAACCTTATGAGGAACTGCCAGTCTGTCTTCCAAAGTAGCTGTACCACCCTGCATTCCCATCAGCAGTGTATGAAGGTTCCAATTTCTGCCAGTCCTAGCCAACATTTTATATTATCATTTTGATTATAGCTCTCCTAGTGGGTGTGAGATGGTATCTAACTGTAGTCTTGATTTGCATTCACCTGATGGCTAATGATATTGAGCATCTTTTCATGTGCTTATTAGCCATCTATATATCTTTGGAGAAATGTCTATTCAGAATCCTTTACCCATTTTTAAATTGGGTTGTCTTTTTATTGTTGAGCTTCGGGAGTTCTTTATATATTCTACATGTAAGTTCCTTATCATATGAGTGGTTTACAAATATTTTTTCTTATTCTGTGGGTTGTCTTTTCACTTTCTTTATGGTATCCTTTGGAGCTGAAAAGTTTTTATTTTGATGAATTCTGATTTATGTATTTTTTTCTTTTGTTGCTTGTGTTTTGGTGTTGTATCTAAGAAGGCTTTAACTAATCCAGAGTTACAAAGATTTACATTTAAGTTTTTGTCTAAGAGTTTTATCGTTTCAGCCTTTACATTTAGGTCTTTGATCCATTTTGAGTTAATTTTTGTATATGTTGAGGAAAGAGTACAACCTTACTCTTTGGCATATGGATATCCACTTTCAGCACCATCTGTTGATGAGAATATTCTTTCCCCATTTTCAAAAATTAATTGGTGATAAATGTATGGGTTTATTTCTGGACTCACAATTCTATTCCATTTGTCTGTATGTCTCTCCTATCCAGTACTACACAGTTTTGGTTACTGTGGCTTCGTAGTAAGTTTTTACGTTAGGAAGTGTGAGTCTTCCAAGTTTGTTCTTTTTCAAAATTGTTTTGATTATTCTGGGTCCCTTGAATTTTCCTATGAATTTTAGGATCACCTTGTCAATTTCTGCAATGATAGGGCTTTTTAAAAAAAGAGGAATATATATGTAAAAGAGGAATATATAAATGTAAATATATATACACATATGTATTTATTTATGTAGAAGATTCTCCCTGAAAAACTGAAAGAAAAAGGCCAAAGGAAGGCTACGAGTAGCTCTATTAATGTCTTCACGATAGATGAAGGGTTTATAGGGAATGAAGATTAACTTTCTTGTTTCCGTGGCTCTGTTTGCAAAAGGGGATAGGCTTAACTTAAAATATTCTGGTTAAAAATAAGGAAGATAGCAATGTCCCTACTAACATCAGTAGAAGGGCTATAAAAGTTCCATCTCCCAACATATTAAGTCTGAAAGTGAATAGCCATGTTTACTCATGCCTAAGGGGAGATAGGATGAATTGGAAGAGCTCCTGAACATTCTTCTACTTTTAAATTCTATTACCTAATGTTTAATAAAAGTTATATTAAACTCAGTCTTTATTGTGTTAATTCATGAATTTATTACAGTAATTTTAAGTGGGTTTCAGAACAGGTATAATATTGCTTCATATGAAGTTTACATATTTGGGAAAATAAGCCAGCTATTAGATCTTATTTTTAAAAGATTACGTTAAGTTCCTCCTATGATCACTGGTCACTGTCAGAATTCTAGTTTGCAGATAAAATGAAGGGAGTGTTGCAGATTCTTGTTAGGGTGTTGGAGCTGCCTAAATTAGAGATGAGGAATTTTCCAGGCATAGGAAGGATTCTCCAACAGGAAAGGACTTGAACTGGAATGAATAAATTAACCACTCTTATGGCTATTCTCATATATTTGTCATTGTGGAGGATATAACATCATTATTGCCTTTAAACTAAGCTTATAGTTTAAACAGATAAGAAAAGTTACCCGACAATATAAAAATCAAAAATAGTGATACAAGTAATGTATACAACAGCACAATACCTGATTAAAGAAAATAGGTAGCTTATGTATCAAATGTACTTATTTTCCATATCTTTTAAGAATTTGAGGTAATAAATAGTGGTTTGTTGTTCTGTGTGTTGTATTTTTCTTTTCTTGTTTTCAGTTGAACATCTGTGTGCCAGACATTATTTTGGAGACCCTACTTGTACTCTCATCTAATTCTGCCAAGATCCTATGAGTTAGATTTTTAGATTTTGTAGTTGAATAGTATAAGGCTCAGAGAAGTTAAGTAACTGCCTAAGATAATACAGCTGGTACCAGGTGGTAGGAGTTCGAATTCAGATATGTCTAACTTCTCTGTTACAATGCCTTTTTAAAATTTTTTACTTATTTATTTTTTAAAATTGAAGTATAGTTGATTTACAATGTTGTGTTAATTTCTGCTTTACAGCAAGGTGATTAGTTATACATATATATACATTTTTTATATTCTTTTCCATTGTGGTTTACCTCAATATTGAATATAGTTCCCTGTGCTATATACAGTAGGACCTTGTTGTTTATCCATTCTATATGTAATAGTTTGACAATGCCATTTTTTAGGATTAAGAAAAAACAAGACAGAAAAGCAAGATCAGGAGGAGGAGGAGTAAGCAATTAGGCTAACATTGGGATATACATAGCTGCTATGATTAAGCATCAAATTTCACTCTAAATTTTCAAAATAGAATGTTTAAAGAAAAAAATTTTTAAGTTTGCTGACAGCTGAGACAAAAGGGAAATTAAAAATTGTATTAGAAAGAAATAATTTGACCAATTTTTGGCACTAAATTTTATTTGTATAATGGGATTTTATAAAAGGGAATACCGATTGATGTTAGGGACATTACATTCTATAATAATTTTTATAGCAAATGAAGAAACATTTAACAGGGCTTTAATTTTTTTTTTTTTTTTTTTTTTGCTAATGCCAAAGACTTAGCATTAAAGTACAAATTAGTGAATTCTGTGAGGGAATAAACTAATATTATTCAAGCATGATGTTTTCTTTGTTTTCCCGAGTACTTTAAGTAATAGTATTTAGAAAACTTAAGGAATGGGTGCCTGGCCTGTCCTTTATTAAAAACTTATGATTTTACCATAAAGGAGAAGGGGGAAACTTTCACTTGTACTTTTGATGAAAGATAGACTTAAGGTCATTTACTCTTTTGAAAGCCTTAAAACTCTCTCTTAAAGCTGAAGGAAGTATTGCAGGTAAAAATGTGCAAGCAGGTTCTCTACTGTATGGCAAGGAGCCTTTTGTAAAATTTTAACTTTGGTCAAAATACAAGGTTGCTTTTTCTAAAGATGATGCTTGGTTTTAGAGACATATGTACATACATACACCTATCTGTCCGTCTATCTATCTATTAAATGGAATGCTAAAATAAGCACCTTTGCACAAAATTGCTATTCCGTGGTTTATGTCAATAAACAGAGGTTAATATGAATTTTCCTTACATTATTAATTTTTGGTAGGGAAAACAGTTACTCTTTAATTTTTAATTTAATTTAATTTATTTTTATTTTTAAAAATATTTATTTATTTGGTTGCTCTGGGTCTTAGTTGTGGCAGGCAGCCTCCTTAGTTGCGGCACTTGGGCTCCTTAGTTGCAGCTTGAGGGCTCCTTTAGTTGCGGCTCACTGGCTCTGTAGTTGTGGCATGCAAACTCTTAGTTGCGGCATGCATGTAGGATCCAGTTCCCTGACCAGGGATTGAACCCGGGCCCCCTGAATTGGGGACATGGAGTCTTAACCACTGTGTCACCAGAGAAGTCCCCAGTTATTCTTTAATTTTATATGGGACGGTGCATTCAAACTTGCAGTACAATTGGAATATCTGCTACATTTAAGGATCAGTTTATGATTCCTGACAATATTACCTTTCGTATTTGCAGGTGCTTTGTAATTGGGTACTAATTTATTTTATTTATTTTTTAGGGTTTTATATGACTGGAAAGAAAGATTGAAACAGGGGTGTGAAGTTATCCAGAGTACTCCCTACGGACGCCCTGCAAATATTAGCGGGAGTACCTCATCACAAAGAATTTATATCACTTACCGAAGAGCCTCTGAAAACATGACTCAGAATACGTTGGCTGTTACAGACATATGTATTATTATACCCAGTAAAGGAGAAAGTCCACCACACACATTCTGCAAAGTTGACAAGAATCTCAATAACAGTATGGTAAGTGACTCTTTTGCACTGATAAAATTAGCCACGGATGAAAAGAGCATAATTTAAAATAAATCTTTGGAAAACAGCATAGCACAATTACTGAATTAAAAAATAGATTTTTTAAAGATGTCAGATATTTTATTTTTAGGAAAGTAATTTAGTTGTACTTTCAAAAAGAGCTGTGCAAAAAGCTTTCCTTTTTTTTGTAATTAAATAATTTTTCCCCCTTACTGCAAAAGTGATGCATTCGCCAAGGGTAACCCCTCCACTTGTGCACTAGATCCCATATACTCACCTATTTGAGACATGGAGTCAGCAATCCTCCCTACTTTTTTTTGAATCATCACTTTTTCATTCTCTAGTGGGTTATTTCCTCCAGCATGCAAAAGCATGTTACAATACCTCCCATCTTTACAAAGCTTCTTGATCTTTATTTCCCACTCCATCTATTCCCCCATTTGATTGTTCTTTATAATAAAACGTCTCAAGAGTTGACTGTATTCTGTCTCCTTCCTCACTTTGGCTCTTTCCAGTTAGGCTTTTGTCTCCATCATTCCACCAAGATTGCGCTTGCTGAATCCAGTGATCAATTCATCTTAATTTTTTAGTACATTTAGACATAGATGATCACTTCTCCCTTCTTGAAACAGTGGCAGGAAGAGAAGGTGCAGTCTCTGTCCTCTGTGCTTTCTGGCTTTTTTCCTCCTACCTCACCAGTTATTCCCTTTCTGCCTTTGCTAATTTCTTCCCAATTCCCTAACCGCTACACAACAGAGTGCCCTAGGGTTCAGTCCTCAGCCCATTTATCTTTAAATCTAAACTCACTTCGTTGATGATCTAATCATTTAAATACAAGCTATGTGTGGATGACTTCTAAATTTCTGTGTCCCCTCTGGATCTTTCTAATTCATTATCTCTTCTTGGATATCTTATCAAATAGGTTATCTCAAATTTAACATGTCCAAAACTGAACTCCTAGTGTCCCTCTCCAAATCTACTTATCCCCATAATTTTCCTCCTCTAGTAAAAGGAAATTCCACTCTTCTAGTTACTCAGACTAAAAGTCCTTGGAGTAATCCTTAACCTTTATCTTCTACCTCTCATTCAGTTCTTCTGTAAATTCTGTTGACTTTCATTTCAAAACATATTTTGAACTTGAACACTTCTCAGCTTCTCCACATGCTGCAGCCCTGATCCAAGCCATAATCATCTCTTAACTGGATTATTGCAGTGGTCTCCTAATTCAGGAGTTAGGCAAACTTTTGAATAAAGGGCTAAACGATAAGTTAGCTTTTGCAGGTCATATACAGGCTCTGTCGCAAATTCATCCTTTGTTTTAAAAACAACCTTTTTACCAGTCTTAGCTCAGTTGTGCAAAAACAGGCCTTGGGTCAAACGCAGGCCGTAGTTTGCCAGACACCTGGTTTAGCTGATCACTGCTTCTACTTCTTCTTCCTACAACCTATTCTTCACATAGCAGCAAGAGGGATGCTTTTAAAACAAATTAGATCATATCTCTCTTTGGTTTACAACCCTTAATGGCTCCCCATCTCACTCTTAGTAAAAGCCAGAGTCCTTCCAGTAGCCTTAAGGCCATGCATGATCTGTAATTGTAATTATCTTTTTTTTTTAATTGCTGTTTTAAATTTTAAAAAGAAATATGTACTCAAAAAAAAAAAATTGAGAGGGGGAGGGGAGCAAATCGTAGATCTAGGAAGTAAAGAGTGAAAGTTCTTGTTCCTGCTTCCATCTTTTGTGATCCTTTGCCAGGATTAACAATTAACAATTTGACTTGTATCCTTCCAGACCCTTTTGTGTGCACATATGTGGAGTATATATAATATGGATAAATTCATCCTTTATTTTTCAAAAGTTGGAAATTTCAATATATTCTGATATAAGCTTTTTTTAAACTATCCATCTTTATCAGTTAATATAGCTCTCTACTTAATTCTTGCAATGATTGTATAGTATTCCAGAAAATACAAATGAAGAATGATGAATACAAGTTATTTCCAGTTTTTCCCATTACTAATAATGCTGCTTTGATCAATTTTGTGCCTTTTTCTTTGTATATTTATTGGAGTGTTTCTGGAAGAATAAATAATTGTAACTAGAATTGATGGGTATGGTGTACATTTTGAGAAGTGTTGACAGATTGCTCTGAAAAAGTTGTGACAGTTTATATTCCCAGCAACCGTCCTCTATAAGAATGCCCTTTCCCAGGTCCTGTACCTCACCAACACTGGTTGTTATCAATCCCTTTTTACTATCTGATAAGAAGAAATCATTCTAATTTTAATTTGCATTTCTTTGATTATTGTGGAGGTTTAACATCTTTTCATATATAACAGCTTTGAATGGCTAAATATTACTACATTAAGTGGATGTGCCACAATTTATTCCATCTTCTATTGTAAGACATTTAGATTCTAAGTTTTTTATATTACAAGCAAAGCTGTTATGACCATAGTTAGAACTACATCCTTCCTAAAATAATTTACATTTATTGAGCTCTTATGTGCTCTCTTCTTTTAAGCTTGCAAGAAGAGAAATACTGAAGCTTTAGGTAAGCTGCAAGAAAAAGAAATGGAGTGTATTGATATGTGACTGGATAAAACACAAATTTTAGGAGTCTGAAAATTTTTTTAACCCCCTCAATAAGATAGTAAAATAGATCTGTATTGTGTAGTGGTTAAGATCAGTATAGCCAGATGGTTCAGAGCACAGACTCTGGAGCCATAGTGTCTGGATATGAATCCTATCTCTGACACTTATTGGCTTTGTGACCTTGAGAAAGTAACATAACTTCTCTGTGCCTCAGTTTCACAATTGTAAAATGAGAGTGATAGTAGCATCTACCTTATAAGTTATTGTGATGGTTAAATGAATTTAGTATCATGTTCCAGTACATATAAGAAAACACTGTATATGTGTTAGCTTATTATCTATAAATATCTTTCAATTCCAAATTTTCTTTTAGAAAAATCTGCAATTTTAAGGTAGTAGCCGTATTTGTTTAAAATGTTTAAATAGGTAATTCGAAAAATGGATGTTGACGGTATCTCAGTTGTATCCTAAAAGAGTTATTTGCAGCTATGTGACCCATACTTGTCAACAGCCATTCATATACAAAATGCCCTATTCTTTCATGCTATCCTTGCATTTTGATTTGATGATTACATGTGACAGTGGAGAGATTATGGAGGAAGAAGATCATGATAGCAAATAAGTTTTACAGGCCTCATGTGGTACTGATAGTGATGGCAAGAAGGGTTTTTGAACTCTTCCATAATCTGATGTCCAGCTTAACCTTGTTTCAAGATTTGGTTTGGTGTTTTAGCAAGACTGTTCAGGCTCACAGATACTTGCCATTTTCCCATTGGTGAATTTTCCTTTATTTTGTAGATTTGTTGGTTTTGGATTCAAAGCAAATTGACAATGTCATTAGAACCATTTCTAGGTCTTACTAATTAATCAAAGTGTTCAAGGTAGACTTGTTGCACTGAAAACAAAACCATACACGAGCTCCTATTTTTCCTTACTCTGAAGTATTGGTCCCAGTGTTGTCAGAGAGCATTAATTCTCTGCTGAAAGAATAAAGAGGCAGTGTAACATAGTGTGAACAGAATGGACTCCAGCTAACCTGCTGGATTTGCATTCCAGATGCCTGTCTTGGACAAGTTCTTTGACTCTTTGTGCCTCAGTTTCCTCATGCATGAAACAAGGATAAAGTAGTATTTTATTTCACGGCTTTTTGTGAAGATTAAATGTTTCATATCTGTAAAGAACTTAGGGTAGTGCCTGGTACATAGTAAGTGCTATGTAAACATTAGCTGTTATTAATTACTCCTTAGTTAACTCTGCTTATTCAGTCCCTTTTATGTGCATTTAACGACTGAGGATGAGCTTTTCTTTTTTCTTGTTTTTCAGTTTTATTGAGATATAATTGACATACAGCAAGGAAGAGTTTTTTTATTTTATTTTTGCCCAGTGTTTAAGCTCCTCTCAGTTCTCTTAAGAAATATTATAGAAATAAAAACCTCTTAAATGGTTATTTTCTTACTCTTTTTCTTTAATTTTTTAATTTAATTTAATTTATTTTTTAAAACAGCAGGTTCCTATCAGTCATCAATTTTATACACATCAGTGTATACATGTCAATCCCAATCGCCCAATTCAGCACACCACCATCCCCACCCCACCGCGACTTTCCCCCCTTGGTGTCCATACATTTGTTCTCTACATCTGTGTCTCAACTACTGCCCTGCAAACCGGTTCATCTGTACCATTTTCCTAGTTTCCACATACATGCGTTAATATACGATATTTGTTTTTCTCTTTCTGACTTACTTCACTCTGTATGACAGTCTCTAGATCCATCCACGGCTCAACAAATGACCCAATTTCGTTCCTTATTATAGCTGAGTAATATTCCATTGTATATATGTACCACATCTTCTTTATACATTCGTCTGTTGATGGGCATTTAGGTTGCTTCCATGACCTGGCTATTGTAAATAGTGCTGCAATGAACATTGGGGTGCATGTGTCTTTTTGAATTATGGTTTTCTCTGGGTATATGCCCAGTAGTGGGATTGCTGGATCATATGGTAATTCTATTTTTAGTTTTTTAAGGAACCTCCATACTGTTCTGCATAGTGGCTGTATCAGTTTACATTCCCACCAACAGTGCAGGAGGGTTCCCTTTTCTCCACACCCTCTCCAGCATTTGTTGTTTGTAGATTTTCTGATGATGCCCATTCTAACGGGTGTGAGGTGATACCTTATTGTAGTTTTGATTTGCATTTCTCTAATAATTAGTGATGTTGAGCAGCTTTTCATGTGCCTCTTGGCCATCTGTATGTCTTCTTTGGAGAAATGTCTATTTAGGTCTTCTGTCCATTTTTGGATTGCGTTGTTTGTTTCTTTAATACTGAGCTGCATGAGCTGTTTATATATTTTGGAGATTAATCCTTTGTCCGTTGATTCGTTTGCAAATATTTTCTCCCATTCTGAGGGTTGTCTTTTCGTCTTGTTTATGGTTTCCTTTGCTGTTCAAAAGCTTTTAAGTTTCATTAGGTCCCATTTGTTTATTTTTGTTTCTATTTCCATTACTCTAGGAGGTAGATCAAAAAAGATCTTGCTGTGATTTATGTCAAAGAGTGTTCTTCCTATGTTTTCCTCTAACAATTTTATAGTGTCTGGTCTTACATTTAGGTCTCCAATCCATTTTGAGTTTATTTTTGTATATGGTGTTAGGGAGTGTTCTAATTTCATTCTTTTACATGTAGCTGTCCAGTTTTCCCAGCACCACTTATTGAAGAGACTGTCTTTTCTCCATTGTATATCCTTGCCTCCTTTGTCATAGATTAGTTGACCATAGATGCGTGGGTTTATCTCTGGGTTTTCTATCTTGTTGCATTGATCTATGTTTCTGTTTTGTACCAGTACCATATTGTCTTGATGACTGTAGCTTTGTAGTATAGTCTGAAGTCAGGGAGTCTGATGCCTCCAGCTCCGCTTTTTTCCCTCAAGACTGCTTTGGCTATTTGGCGTGTTTTGTGTCTTCATACAAATTTTAAAATTTTTTGTTCTAGTTGCGTAAAAAATGCCATTGGTAATTTGATAGGGATTGCATTGAATCTGTAGATTGCTTTGGGTAGTAGAGTCATTTTCACAATATTGATTCTTCCAATCCAAGAACATGGTATATCTCTCCATCTGTTGGTATCATCTTTAATTCCTTTCATCAGTGTCTTACAATTTTCTGCATACAGGTCTTTTGTCTCCCTAGGTAGGTTTATTCCTAGGTATTTTATTCTTTTTGTTGCAGTGGTAAATGTGAGTGTTTCCTTAATTTCTCTTTCAGATTTTTCAACATTAGTGTATAGGAATGCAAGAGATTTCTGTGCATTAATTTTCTATCCTGCAACTTTACCAAATTCATTGATTAGCTCTAGTAGTTTTCTGGTGGCATTTTTAGGATTCTCTATGTATAGTATCATGTCATCTGCAAACAGTGAGTTTTACTTCTTCTTTTCCAATTTGTATTCCTTTTATTTCTTTTTCTTCTCTGGCTGCCATGGCTAGGACTTCCAAAACTATGTTGAATAATAGTGCTGAGAGTGGACATCCTTGTCTTGTTCCTGATCTTAGAGGAAATGCTTTCAGTTTTTCACCATTGAGAATGATGTTTGCTGTGGGTTTGTCATATATGGCCTTTATTATGTTGAGGTAGGTTCCCTCTATGCCCACTTTCTGGAGAGTTCTTATCATAAATGGGTGTTGAATTTTGTCAAAAGCTTTTTCTGCATCTATTGAGATGATCATATGGTTTTTATTCTTCAATTTGTTTTTTTTTTTTTTTTTTTTTGGCTGCGTTGGGTCTTCATTGCTGCGCGCGGGCTTTCTCTAGTTACAGCAAGCGGGGATTACTCTTCGTCGTGGTACGCGGGCTTCTCATTGCGGTGGCTGCTCTTGTTGCAGAGCACAGGCTCTAGGCATGTGGGCTTCAGTAGTTGTGGCATGTGGGCTCAGTAGTTGTGGCTCATGGGCTTAGTTGCTCCGTGGCATGTGGGATCTTCCCAGACCAGGGCTCGAATCCGTGTCCCCTGCATTGGCAGGCGGATTCTTGACCACTGCGCCACCAGGGAAGCCCTTCAATTTGTTAATATGGTGTATCACATTGATTGATTTGCGTATATTGAAGAGTCCTTGCATCCTTGGGATAAATCCCACTTGATCATGCTGTGTGATCCTTTTAATGTGTTGTTGGATTCTGTTTGCTAGTATTTTGTTGAGGATTTTCGCATCTATATTCATCAGTGTTATTGGTCTGTAATTTTCTTTTTTTGAAGTATCTTTGTCTGCTTTTGGTATCAGGGTGATGGTGGCCTCATAGAATGAGTTAGGGAGTGTTCCTTCCTCTGCAATTTTTTGGAAGAGTTTGAGAAGGATGGGTGTTAGCTCTTCTGTAAATGTTTGATAGAATTCACCTTTGAAGCCATGTGGTCCTGGACTTTTGTTTGTTGGAAGATTTTTAATCACAGTTTCAATTTCATTACTTGCGATTGGTCTGTACATATTCTCTATTTCTTCCTGGTTCAGTCATGGAAAGTTACATCTTTCTAAGAATTTGTCCATTTCTTCCAGGTTGTCCATTTTATTGGCACAGAGTTGCTTGTAGTAGTCTCTTAGGATGCTTTGTATTTCTGCCGTGTCTGTTGTAACTTCTCCTTTTTCATTTCTAATTTTATTGACTTGAGTCCTCTCCCTCTTTTTCTTGATGAGTCTGGCTAATGGTTTATCAATTTTGTTTATCTTCACAAAGAACCAGCTTTTAGTTTTATTGATCTTTGCTGCTGTTTTCGTTGTTTCTATTTCATTTATTTCTGCTCTGATCTTTATGATTTATTTCCTTCTGCTAACTTTGGGTTTTGTTTGTTCTTCTTTCTCTAGTTCCTTTAGGTGTAATGTTAGATTGTTTATTTGAGATTTTTCTTGTTTCTTGAGGTAGGCTTGTATAGCTATAAACTTCCCTCTTAGAACTGCTTTTGCTGCATCCCATAGGTTTTGGATCGTCGTGTTTTCATTGTCATTTGTCTCTAGGTATTTTTTGATTTCCTCTTTGATTTCTTCAGTGATCTCTTGGTTATTTAGTAACATATTGTTTAGTATGCATGTGTTTGTGTTTTTCACATTTTTTCCCGGTAATTCATTTCTAATCTCATAGTGTTGTGATCAGAAAAGATGCTTGATATGATTTCAATTTTCTTAAATTTACTGAGGCTTGATTTGTGACCCTAGATGTGATCTATCCTGGAGAATGTTCTGTGCGCACTTGAGAAGAAAGTGTAATCTGCTGTTTTTGGATGGAATGTCCTATAAATATCAATTAAATCTGTCTGGTCTGTTGTGCCATTTAAAGCTTCTGTTTCCTTGTTTATTTTCATTTTGGATAATCTGTCCATTGGTGTAAGTGAGGTGTTAAAGTCCCCCACTATTATTGTGTTACTGTCGATTTCCTCTTTTATAGCTGTTACAGTTGCCTTATGTATTGAGGTGCTCCTATGTTGTGTGCATATATATTTATAATTGTTCTATCTTCTTCTTGGATTGATCCCTTGATCATTATGTAGTGTCCTTCCTTGTCTCTTGTAGCATTCTTTATTTTAAAGTCTATTTTATCTGAAATGAGTATAGCTACTGCAGCTTTCTTTTGATTTCCATTTGCATGGAATATCTTTTTCCATCCCCTCACTTTCAGTCTGTATGTGTCCCTAGGTCTGAAGTGGGTCTCTTGTAGACAGCCTATATACGGGTCTTGTTTTTGTATCCATTCAGCCAGTCTATGTCTTTTGGTTGGAGCATTTAATCCATTTACATTTAAGGTAATTATTGATACGTATGTTCCTATTCCCATTTTCTTAATTGTTTTGGGTTTGTTTTTGTAGGTCTTTTCCTTCTCTTGTGTTTCCTGCCTAGAGAAGTTCCTTTAGCATTTGCTGTAGAGCTGGTTTGGTGGTGCTGAATTCTCTTAGCTTTTGCTTGTCTGTAAAGGTTTTAATTTCTCTGTCAAATCTGAATGAGATCCTTGCTGGGTAGAGTAATCTTGGTTGTAGGTTTTTACCCTTCATCACTTTAAATATGTCCTGCCACTCCCTTCTGGCTTGCAGAGTTTCTCCTGAAAGATCAGATGTTAACCTTATGGGGATTCCCTTGTATGTTATTTGTTGTTCTTCCCTTGCTGCTTTTAATATTTTTTCTTTGTGTTTAATGTTTGATAGTTTGATTAATATATGTCTTGGTGTGTTTCTCCTTGGATTTATCCTGTATGGGACTCTCTGTGCTTCCTGGACTTGATTAGCAATTCTCATATCAGACAAAATAGACTTTAAAACAAAGACTATTGCAAGAGACAAAGAAGGACACTACGTAATGATCAACGTATCATTCCAAGAAGAAGATATAACAATTGTAAATATTTATGCACCCAACATAGGAGCACCTCAATACATAAGGCAAATACTAACAGCCATAAAAGGGGAAATTGACAGTAACAAAATCATAGTAGGGGTCTTGAACACCGCACTTTCACCAGTGGACTGATCCTCCAAAATGAAAATAAATAAGGAAACACAAGCTTTAAATGATACATTAAACAAGATGGACTTAGTTGATATTTACGGGACATTCCATCCAGAAACAACAGAATACACTTTCTTCTCAAGTGCTCATGGAACATTCTCCAGGATAGATCATATCTTGGGTCACAAATCAAGCCTTAGTAAATTTAAGAAAATTGAAATCGTATCAAGTATCTTTTCTGACCACAATGCTATGAAACTAGATATCAATTACAGGAAAAAACCTGTAAAAAATACAAATGCATGGAGGCTAAACAATACACTACTTAATAACCAAGAGATCACTGAAGAAATCAAAGAGGAAATCAAAAAATACCTAGAAACAAATGACAATGAAAACACGACGACCCAATACCTATGGGATGCAGCAAAAGCAGTTCTAAGAGGGCAGTTTATAGCAATACCATCCTACCTTAAGAAACAAGAAACATCTCAAATAAACAACCTAACCTTACACCTAAAGCAATTAGAGAAAGAAGAACAAAAAACCCCCAAAGTTAGCAGAAGGAAAGAACTCATAAAGATCAGAAATAAATGAAAAAGAAATGAAGGAAACGATAGCAAAGATCAATAAAACTAAAAGCTGGTTCTTTGAGAAGATAAACAAAATTGATAAACCATTAGCCAGACTCATCAAGAAAAAAAGGGAGAAGACTCAAATCAATAGAATTAGAAATGAAAAAGGAGAAGTAACAACTGACACTGCAGAAATCCAAAGGATCATGAGAGATTACTACAAGCAACTATATGCCAATAAAATGGACAACCTGGAAGAAACGGACAAATTCTTAGAAAAGCACAACCTACTGAGACTGAACCAGGAAGAAATAGAAAATATGAACAGACCAGTCACAAGCACTGAAATTGAAACTGTGATTAAAAATCTTCCAACAAACAAATGCCCAGGACCAGATGGCTTCACAGGCGAATTCTATGAGACATTTAGAGAATAGCTAACACCTATCCTTCTCAAACTCTTCCAAAATATAGCAGAGGGAGGAACACTCCCTAACTCATTCTATGAGGCCACCATCACCCTGATACCAAAACCAGACAGAGATGTCACAAAGAAAGAAAACTACAGGCCAATATCACTGATGAACATAGATGCAAAAATCCTCAACAAAATGCTAGCAAACAGAATCCAACAGCACATTAAAAAGATCATACACCATGATCAAGTAGGGTTTATCCCAGGAATGCAAGGATTCTTCAGTATACGCAAATCAATCAATGTGATACACCATATTAACAAGCTGAAGGAGCAAAACCATATGATCATCTCAATAGATGCAGAAAAAGCTTTTGACAAAATTCAACACCCATTTATGGTAAAAACCCTCCAGAAAGTAGGCATAGAGGGAACTTACCTCAACATAATAAAGGCCATATATGACAAACCCACAGCCAACATCATCCTCAATGGTGAAAAACTGAAAGCATTTCCAATAAGATCAGGAACAAGACAAGGTTGCCCACTCTCACCACTATTATTCAACATAGTTTTGGAAGTTTTAGCCACAGCAATCAGAAAAGAAAAAGAAATAAAAGGAATCCACATTGGAAAAGAAGAAGTAAAGCTGTCACTGTTTGCAGATGACATGATACTATACATAGAGAATCCTAAAGACTCTACCAGAAAACTACTAGTGTTAGTCAATGAATTTGGTAAAGTAGCAGGATACAAAATTAATGCACAGAAATCTCTTGCATTCCTATACACTAATGATGAAAAATCTGAAAGTGAAATTAAGAAAACATTCCCATTTACCATTGCAACAAAAAGAATAAAATATCTAGGAATAAACCTACCTAAGGAGACAAAAGACCTGTATGCAGAAAATTATAAGACACTGATGAAAGAAATTAAAGATGATACAAACAGCTGGAGAGATATACCATGTTCTTGGATTGGAAGAATGAACATAGTGAAAATGACTCTACTACCCAAAGCAATCTACAGATTCAATGCAATCCCTATCAAACTACCACTGGCATTTTTCACAGAACTAGAACAAAAAATTTCACAATTTGTATGGAAACACAAAAGACCCCGAATAGCCAAAGCAATCTTGAGAAAGAAAAACGGAGCTGGAGGAATCAGGCTCCCTGACTTCAGACTATACTACAAAGCTACAGTAATCAAGACAGTATGGTACTGGCACAAAAACAGAAATATAGATCAGTGGAACAGGATAGAAATCCCAGAGATAAACCCACGCACATATGGTCATCTTATCTTTGATAAAGGAGGCAAGAATATACAGTGGAGAAAAGACAGCCTCTTCAATAAGTGGTGCTGAGAGAACTGGACAGCTACATGTAAAAGAATGAAAGTAGAGCACTCCCTAACATCATATACAAAAATAAACTCAAATTGACTTAAAGACCTAAATGTAAGGCCAGACACTATCAAACTCTTAGAGGAAAACATAGGCAGAACACTGTATGACATAAATCACAGCAAGATCCTTTTTGACCCACCTCCTAGAGAAATGGAAATAAAAACAAAAATAAACAAATGGGACCTAATGAAACTTAAAAGCTTTTGAACAGCAAAGGAAACCATAAACAAGACGAAAAGAAAACCCTCAGAATGGGAGAAAATATTTGCAAATGAAGCAACTGACAAAGGATTCATCTCCAAAATTTATAAGCAGCTCATGCAGCTCAATATCAAAAAAAACAAACAACCCAATCCAAACATGGACAGAAGACCTAAATAGACATTTCTGCAAAGAAGGTATACAGATTGCCAACAAACACATGAAAGAATGCTCAACATCATTAATCATTAGAGAAATGCAAATCAAAACTACAATGAGGTATCACCTCACACCAGTCAGAATGGCCATCATCAAAAAATCTACGAACAATAAATGCTGGAGAGGGTGTGGAGAAAGGGAACCCTCTTGCACTATTGGTGGGAATGTAAATTGATACAGCCACTGTGGAGAACAGTATGGAGGTTCCTTAGAAAACTAAAAATAGAACTACCATATGACCCAGCAATCCCACTACTGGGTGTATACCCCGAGAAAACCATAATTCAAAAAGAGTCATGTACCACAATGTTCATTGCAGCTCTATTTACAATAGCCAGGACACGGAAGCAACCTAAGTGTCCATCAACAGATGAATGGATAAAGAAGATGTGGCACATATCTACAAGGGAATATTACTCAGCCATGAAAAGAAACGAAATTGAGTTATTTGTAGTAAGGTGGATGGACCTAGAGTCTGTCATACAGAGTGAAGTAAGTCAGAAAGAGAAAAACAAATACCATATGCTAACACATATATATGGAATCTAAAAAAAAGAAAAAGTCGTCATGAAGAACATAGAGGCAAGACGGGATTAAAGACACAGACCTACTAGAGAATGGACTTGAGGATATGGGGAGGGGGAAGGGTAAGCTGCAACAAAGTGAGAGAGTGGCATTGGACATACATACAGTACCAAATATAAAATAGATAGCTAGTGGGAAGCAGCCTCATAGCACAGGGAGATCAGCTCAGTGCTTTGTGACCACCTAGAGGGGTGGGATAGGGACGGTGGGAGGGAGGGAGACGCCAGAGGGAAGAGATATGGGGATATATGTATATGTATAACTGATTCACTTTGTTATAAAGCAGAAACTAACACACCATTGTAAAGCAATTATACTCCAATAAAGATGTTAAAAAAAAAAAAAGCTTATGGCAAGGGGCCTTCCCTGGTGGTGCAGTGGTTAAGAATCCACCTGCCAGTGCAGCGGATATGGGTTCGAGCCCTAGTCTGGAAGATCCCACAAGCCCGTGGGCCACGACTACTTCGCCTAGCGCTGTAGAGCCCGCGAGCCACAGCTACTGAGCCCATGCACCTAGAGCTCGTGCTCCGCAACAAGAGAAGCCACCACAATGAGAAGCCCAGGCACCGCAACAAAGAGTAGCCCCCACTTGCAGCAACTAGAGAAAGCCCGCGCGCAGCAACGAAGACCCAATGCAGCCAAAATTTAAAAATAATAAATAATAAATTTATTTTTTTTAAAAAAAGCTTGTGGCAAAAGTTTTCAAGAATTACTAGTTTTTAACCTTTGAACCATAAGCCTTAAGTGATTTGGACTTTGATTGATTTAGAATAGAATAGTAATATTTTAGAGCTGGAAGAGAACTTAAGAGTGTCATATGGTCCAAAACTGCAAAAAATGTGTAGTTAAGGGTATTTAGTCCAGGTGCTTTGATTCACACAGCAAATATTTGGCTAATTTGGGACTTTCTCCTCAGTTTTTAACTCATTGAGAGTATTTTTTTAATATTCTCTACAAATGGCTCTTGTTTTACAACTTTTCAGGAATGTCAATGTTTGATTTAGCAAGTTGATTTAGAAAAGTGGAGTTATTAACAAACCAAGTAGTTAAATCATGCACCTAATTCCAGAAGAAAGGTTGTTGCCATGGCAAACCACAGTGTGGATATTTTATGGGTTAAATGTTTAAAGTATTTTAAGAACAATGGCTCTTCCTACTTTCTTTTTTGCTGAACCTTTGTATAAAAAGAAATTTAGAAAAAGCTTCTTGTATCCTTGGCTCTTTTCCTCCAGAGCCTTATAACTTTTACTTTAAGTCTTTGTTTTTTATTTTAAGATATTCCTTTCAGTTTCTACCATATCCACATGGTCATATATAGTTCCTTTTTTATCATCACAAAAGTTATTGAAGGTTTTTTTGTTATCTTTACAAATTTGGCTTATTGGGAACTGGAGTTGAGACTTTGCAATACAGGACCCTTTATAAATTTTTTACCCACCGGATAAACTGAAAGTCCAGTTTGCCTACATTCATAATATCCACTTGAATTTTATACATCCATTCTTTTGATGCAAAAATATTGAAATGTTTATTAAAAAACAAAATCCCAGCAGAGCAATGAGCATAACTTAATGTCCTAAATAAGTAGGGTTTAACATACTAATCTGCTGGGGACATATTAAAAATGTTTAAGAAAGTGGAAAATTTCTAGGTGATGAGACAACTTATTGTATCATTGTTCATAATAGTCCCCCCAAAAGGAAACAACCTAAATGTCCCTCAGTAGGGGAATGGATAAAATAAACTATGTTTCTTTCATTAATGGAATACTATCCAGCGGTTCAGATGAAGAAAGTAGATCTGTATCAACGTAACTAATTCTCAAAATCATTTTGATGAGTGAGAAAGCAAGCCATAAAGGCGTATATTCAGCGCATCACCGTTTATATAAAGTTATAAAGCATACAAAACAATGATACGTACTTAAAGATGTGTATATTTACATAGTAGAAGTTTTTAAAATGCATGTGAATGAAATGCGCTAGCTTCAGGCTAGTAGTTAACTCTAGAGGACAGAAAGGGATGGAAGATGAGGCTTTAGTTAAATCTGTAATTTTTTTGTTTCTTTATAAATTAAAATATCGGAAGCAAATAAGGTCATTGTTAACATTTGTTAAAACTAGGGGGTGAGTAAATGGGTGTTTGTTATGGTAATCTCTTAATATTTAAAAAATGTATTTCTTAAAGTAAGTGTATTTTCTTTATGTATTTGTTCTCAGTGCTAAGTATCTGTCCTCATGTACTGGTCCATGCAGGCACTCTCCATCATGTATGCACAAACACATCCCCTCACATTCATTCCTTTAACAAGTATTTATTAAGTATTTCTACATAATAGGCACTGTTTTGGGTGCTAGATACAGCAGTGGACAAAACAAAGCCCTTACCATCATGGAGCTTATGTTCTAGTGGTGGGAGGCAGATAATAAATTAGAGAATATACAATATGCCCAGTGGTGGTAAGTGCTATCTATGCATGGAAGAAAAAAAAAAAAAAACCAGATAGGGGCAGTAGGGAGGACTGGGGAGGGTAGAGGGAGACTTGTTATTGTATATAAGGTGATGAAAGGAAGGCTGTCTAATAAAGTGACATTTGAGTTGAGGCCTGAAGGAGGTGAGGAAATGTGCTCTGTGAATGTATCTGTCACCACCTCATGTCAAGTGGTGACATCTCCTAAGTTAAATATCCATTTCAGACTTCTCGCCTTACCTCCATTTGACTCTATGCTTGGATGTCTAATAGATGTTTCAAACTTAAGATGTCTGAAACTCCTTTTCTTTACCCCCAAATCTGCTTTACCCATAGTCTTCTTCATCTCATTTGTAGCTAGGACTAGGAATTTGAGACTCTTTGGGGAGTAGCTGTTATTTAAAGGCGTGGTACTAAATAGATGAGATCATTTAGAGAAAATAAAAGATCACATTTAATGATCAGGAAAAGAGAGGGGATGCTACAAGGGAGATTGAGGACTGGCCAGAGATTTGGTGGCGAGGGACCCAGGAGAGTGTGATGCCTCAAAAGCCAAGAAAGGAAAATGTTTCAGGAAGGGAGTCATTAGTGGTGTCAAAATCTGCTGAGAGGTTGAAAAAGATGAAGACTAGGAATCAACTCTTAACATTTGGCATCATTAAAGTTGTTAAAGTGTTCTTTTAAAAAAATGATGGGATTAAAACCTGGTTTGGAATGGATTCATGAAAGAATAGGAAATAAGGAAATGGATATGGCAAATTACAACTCTTGAGTTTTGGTATAAAGAACTGGAGAAAAATCTGGCAGTATCTGAAAGGTGTTGTGGAATCAAAAGAAAGGTCTACATACACGAGTAGGTATTTCTTTTTATCATTTCTGCCCAGAGTTTGGACTTAGAATAAAATCTAAATTTTTGTGGTTTACTTTTGTTTTAAAGGGTCGCTTTCCTCATGCTATTGCTATCGCAAGGGGAAAATATGTTACATTTTATTTCTGAAAGAAAATTAGGCAATAACTCCAATAAAATGCTGACAAAATAACCAAGTGAAAATAAAAAGAAATCTGTCACTACATCTTAGGAAATACATACCGGAGAGATCAAAGAGATTCCATTTTATTAAGTTACTACCTTTTACAATTTAATGATATTTCCTTTTTTTTTTAATTCAGTGGGGATCAGCAGTGTACTTATGTTATAAAAAATCGGTGGCAAAGACTAACACTGTATCTTACAAAGCTGGTAAGTATAATTTTTCATGGAATACTTTATAAATGTATTATGGGGCCAATAAGATTAAAGAAAAAAAAAACGAAACCTGTCTTACGATGTGTTAGTGTCAGGACTGGGACTATATAACCCATGTCTTTTGATTGTTTTGTCTTCATCCATACTTTATTGGATGCTTAATGGAATATTAATTTTAAAAGAAGGCAAGGTTTTTAAAATATTAGGTTTAAGTAAATAACTAATAAGTAGATATCGTTCTCTTTAAGTTTTTAAATCAGTAGAAAATGTGGAAAAGTATTTATTGTCCTTTTAAATTAATGTTTCCTTAATAGTTATATTAAATTTAATCAAATCTATAGTTCATATGTAATTATATTTCAAAATCACCTGAAATATTGTAAACTAACTTGTAATTTTATAATGCATAGTTGAATCTCCAGAAACCTCAAAATATCAAATTATGTACAAGAGAGCAGATTCAACCTTTTAAAAAATAAATTTTTAAAGTTAGTGTCCTAGACTCCTACCGTCTTCTATCTGTGATTTTCTGGGGTCCACAGCTCATCGCTATTTCTATAGTTACTTAAAGGCTATACCGTTACTTCATGACTTGAGAAAGTAATGGAGACTTAACTGTAAATCCTTATGGGATCAACTGGCTGGCTAGCATATAATTAGAGAATTTTAGAACTGCCTTGGACCTCTATATCTAGTTCATCTCACTTTATAGATGAGAAAACCAGAGACCTATAGGTACATGATTTGTCCAAAGTCAAACAGATATTAGTGTGGCTGACCAACCACTCATATTCTTAGTTTATCATTTTGTATTTAACATCATGTCTGGTGATGGTTTCCACTTGACTTTAAGGGTTCAAGGTCAGGGAATCTATTTTCTGTTTCTAGTCCCACAAAATCCAGGACAAGAGTCTGCTCCGAGGGTTTGTTAGGTAGAAGATACCTGAACTACTCTCTAGACTAGTCTATTTAACATGAAATAATGTGCCACTTGAAACTCTATTTTCATATATTCTGGGATTATTCAGAAGCTGCGGTTAAGCTGATACTATTTTAAAGACATTGTAAATATGTGACTTCTATTTTTATGTGTATTTTTCTTGTATTTGTCCTAGAAGTTATATATATAGTCCTATAGAATATCTATTTTAACGTGTCAAAAAAAAACCCAAGGGAAAGTTATTGAAAGCTAGTGAAGTGGATATATGCATTTGAACATTTCAAAAAAAAATAGTATGTTCATATGCTTTAAGACAGTGTGACCACAAAATGAACTTTTAGGAGTGTGTTTATATTTGTGTATGTTTCTTTAGAATAATCTTTTCTTGTTTACCTTACTAGCCTTTGTGGATGAAGCTTGATAAATATTACATAGTTAATATGAATAGTTTGAGGATTAAAATCTATATGAATCCTACTAAAGTATTCAGAGTTACTTGGTAAACATATATGTAATGTTTTGGTCTTCCAAAAGTGTTAAATAATAAAGCATTTTAGCATCATTCAAATTATGAGCCCCTAAATTCAAGACATGATGAGTTAATATTTATTATTGTTTTTACAGGTCTAATTTGTAGATACCCTCAAGAAGATTATGAGTCATTCTCACTCCCAGAATCTGTTCCCCTATTTTGTTTACCAATGGGTGCAACTATTGAATGTTGGCCACCAAATAGCAAATACCCTCTCCCTGTATTTTCTACATTTGTGTTAACTGGAGCCTCAGCTGAAAAGGTACTATATGTTTAACAAATGATATCTGCAAATTTCTTGTATACTTTCAAGTCTTAAGTTTTATATGCAGGAACAATAGAAAAAATAACTGGTTAAATTGAATCTATTACACGCACCTCTTCCACTTTGTTAAAATAACTATATCGAGAGACACAGGAAAAGAGAATTTCATTCTGTCCCATATACCCAAGTGCTTCTTTTGTGAATATAGTGAAAGATTTTTTTTCATCATCAAATGATGATCCTTCATTGCTTCATTTTCTGTGTTACAGAAACTTAAAAGTAATACTAAAGAGATTATTAAATATGCAGTGTTATTTAGAATCATAAACTGTTATATTGTTGGAATGGACTTTGGAAATCATCTAGTCTAACATCTTCATTTTATATATTGGGAGATTGAGGTCTAGAGAAATTCAGTGAATTGTCTGAAGTTGGAATATTTATTTCCTTATCTAAAATTCTGTCCCACTCTCTATTAAATAATTATTTTCAATCATTTTCTTATAGAGAATATTGATACAATTGCTTTTACTCTTTATAAAACAAATGCAATTTAATTAAAACACCTTTTTTTTTCCCAGTAATAAGGAGACATGAGAGTTGTGCTGTGTAGTTTTGTTGTTGTTGTCGATGTTTTAACGTACTTCAAGAAAGCAAGAGAGGTGTCTCTTCACCACTGGGTTTCTGGTACCTGGCACCTTGCTTGGCTCATAGGCATATAATGGCTCCTAATAGCTCATCCATTAAATATTTAACTAATGATGTGATTGGAATAAATGATATAAGGCATATTTATCAAATATATTACTTGTTTTCCAGGTCTATGGTGCTGCTATTCAGTTTTATGAACCATACTCCGAAGAGAATCTCACAGAAAAACAGAGATTTCTTTTGGGTTTAGCATCATCAGCAGATGAGAAGTCTGATAGTTCCAAGACAGTTCACACTAGTAAATGCATCTGTCTTCTCTCTCACTGGCCTTTTTTTGATGCATTCAGGAAGTTTCTGACTTTTCTATATCGTTATTCCATCTCTGGACCTCATGTCCTTCCAATTGAGAAGTAAGTTAGAAGCCTTCTTGGTTCAAAATTTGGCAGCTCTTTCCATTATGTGTGGTGTATTTATACTGGTAATTGAGTAAATTTTATTTGGAAGCTAGATTTTTCAAGAGAAAAAAAGTTTGGTTGATTCAGTCAGGTAATATTTCTCTATTATACCTACAGTTTTGTTATTTTAGATAATTTTATCTCTAACAAAATGAAATAAATGTTTCATCTTTTTGATACTCTTTTGAAGTTTGGAGATCCTAATTAGCATTTTTTTTTACAGGTTTTGTTAATTCTTATTTTACATGTAATTTGGGTTTATATGAACCTTTAAAATATTCCTTACTATTTTTAGATATCATGAATTTAAAGGAAAAATTAGATAAACGTATTTTTTATTCTTTTTAAAATTTTTGTGATTTACTTTAAGATCACTCAAACTGAATAATCTTTAATGTAGTAAGGTTTGACACAAATGAGATCTAAACATCACCACTGTCTATTTGACTATTGTTTATTTTATATCATCTATCACTTAAGCTCTTTTGTGTTCTTCGGCAGAATTCTGTGATTCTAATGACAGTTGAAAGTGATAGAATTATTATAAGAACAGTCAATGTAAAATATTACTTTATAATTTTTCCTTGCAGTTTTCTGCCCACATCTCAGTATTCTAATCCACCAGTTCTCAAATTTTTTAGTCTCAGGACCACTTTATACTCTTAAAAATGAAGACCCACCCCCAAAGAGCTTTTTTTAACGTGTTATATCTATTAATATTTACTACATTAGAAATTAAAACTGAGAACTTCAAAAATATTTATTAATTTATTTTAAAAAATGATAAACCTGGGCTTCCCTGGTGGCACAGTGGTTGAGAATCTGCCTGCCAGTGCAGGGGACACGGTTTCGAGCCCTGGTCTGGGAAGATCCCACATGCCGCGGAGCAACTAGGCCTGTGAGCCACAATTACTGAGCCTGCGCATCTGGAGCCTGTGCTCCGCAACAAGAGAGGCCACGATAATGAGAGGCCCGCGCACCGCGATGAAGAGTGGCCCCCACTTGCCGCAACTAGAGAAAGCCCTCGCACAGAAACAAAGACCCAACACAGCCATAAATAAATAAATAAAAACCCAAAGTTTAAAAAAAAAAGAAATGATAAACCTGTTACATGTTATCATAAATATCTTTTTTTTTTTAATAACCATTTCCTAAAACAAAAAACTTAGGAAGAAGAGTGACATTGTTTTACATTTTTTGCAAATCTCTAATGTCTGGCTTAATTGAACATACCTGGGTTCTCATTTTATCTTATTTTTAATTTTTTTTGGCCATGCAGCATGTGGGATCTTAGTTCCCCAACCAGGCATTGAACCCATGCCTCCTGTATTGGGAGCACAGAGTCTTAACCACTGGACTGCCAGGGAAGTCCCATAGCTAAGTTCTCATATATGCTTGTGCTTTCAGTCTGTTGCAATATGTTGTTTTGGTTGACATAATGAAAAAAACGTGGCCTCACACAAATATGTTTGTGGAAAAGGGAGGGCATTTGAATAGTCTTTTCAGAAAATTGTGGATTTTCTTTTTTGACACTGCACCAAAACCTGACAAGTATAGTTTATTATAGGTTACTGTCAGTATGGAATCTAAAACTTTAGTGATGAACTTTCTCTGTTACAGTAAAATCTATTGGTCTGTCTCTTTGAGTGGAACTTTTATACATGTGTGATTTTGTAGCATCGTACATTGGTCATTTGGAAAATACTGGTTCACTGAGTTAACATAGATACATCTCATTATCAAAATTTAAAAATCAGATTTGTGAATATAACCACCTACATCAGAAAAATTTTTGAGTATTGAGAAATTGTCAAGTTTATGGTAGCAAGATTCTAATTTTTACTTGAAAGCTTGAATTTATTTACTTATTTGTTTGTTCCTCCTTTGGGGTTAACTGAGAAAAAGGTTTTAGTATTCCATTTTGATTTCTCCCTTGGCTTTTTAAAAACAGCTTTATTGAAATATAATTCACATATCACACAGTTCACCCATTTAAATTAGTATACAATTCAATGTTTTTTAAAAACATGCATTCTCAGGGTGTACAACCATTACCAAAATCTAATTTTAGAACATTTTCACCCCCTAGGAGAAACCCCATACCCATTAGGTGTCCTGCCCCATTCCCCACTTATCCACTCAGGTCTAAGCAACTTATATGGTCTTCTTTGACTGGATCCTTTCATCTTTTCGTAATGTTTCCAAGGTTCATCCGTATTGTACCATGTGACAGTACTACATTTCTTTTTATTGGAAAGCTTGAATTTAATTATTGGCAACAAGTACTGTAAGTTATTTTTCTTGAAGCAATAGCCTCACTTTGCTCATTTTAATGTAGAAAATATCTACTGAATACCCACATTGGATAACATTAATATGTCTTTTGTTCTTTCAAGGAAAAATGGCATTCTCTGGAAACAAAGCAAAACAAAAACAGCTAAATTCACTCACAACTCAGTCACACAAGTGCTCTTCCTCAAGACAAACATCATACTCCTGTATGCAGCAGAAGTGCTTTATGCATTCTTCCCCTTTCATCACACAGATTATTTATAAGTATACACCGCAGAGTCAAAATTTAGTAAAATTAATAGTATTTACTGCTTCATCCGAGACATTCTTAAGTGAAACTGAATACAACAGCTACAGTTCAGTGCCACTCCCTTGATTCATAGTAAGGGGCAGCAGTTTTATCCACAATGCTTTTGCACCATCAGTGCAAATATCAACACAGTGAAAATGGCAAACAGTGTCTTTAAAAAGTAGCTTTGACCTTGCAGATTCTCCCTGAATTGGTCTTGGGGATCTTTAGGTATTCATGGATCACACTTTGTTTTCTGCTATTCTAACTACTTCACATAATGCAAGCAGATGTGTGTCCTCTGGAACTCATTCCCCTTATCTTTTTGTTCTTAGACTGTGAGTGCCTTAGTAGTAGAAACTGGTAGTATATGGCTTTTAAAAAAATAATTCCCAACATGTCTGGCAGTATCTTATATATAGCAGGCAGTCAAAACATGTTTGTAAAAAATTAATAGTTTTCTCTTCTGATGTTTTGTATCCAGTTGAAATTATCTCAGTTCTGAAACCAAGATGATTTGGAAATAGTTTAAAAGTAATAGAGAAATAAAATAGCTCATTCCTTAAAAAAGGATTGTTCACTATTGTTGCCTTTTTTCTTTTCCATGGTATTCAAAACAAAACCCATCAATCTAGCTTTTTATCTGTTCTCTTCTGGGGAAAAAACCCATAAAATCAGTAATAGAATTTTTAACCTATTGTTAATAGAAAGTATATTGTTCATGTTTTAGAAACAGTTAAACTCTTTCATTTTTCTGGAGTACTCAGTGGTTGCTTCATTTTAAAAATATGAGCAATTGACTAAAAAGTATATGCAAGAATTAGCTTCTTTGGTAATGTCCACATCTCTGTTACGTTGTTTGTTATCTTCTTAGGGAGAGGTAGAAGTTACAGTGGCTTTTCAGACATTAATAACACAAACGTTATTGAATGTGAGAAAGTATTAATATGAAAAGTTTTTGGGTGGGTTTAGATAGAAGGAACTTTCCTGGGACAAACGATTTTTGGTTGTTGTTTGTTCACTTGCTTTTGTAGTAGCAGGGATTTTGAAATTATAGGTACACAGAGCTTTTGACTCAACCTGGACTTGTGGTGACATGTTGACCTTTATAGCATATGGTATTCACTTTGGAATCAATCAGGTGTTTGTTTGTTTGTTTTTAAGGCATATTTCTCATTTTATGCATAAAGTTCCTTTTCCATCTCCTCAGAGACCACGGATTTTAGTTCAGGTAAGATTTTCATGACGTAAGTGCTCTGTTAAATAATTATTGACTCTGTCAAAATGTACCATAAGAATAACAATTTTATATGGGTAAAAAAATCAAATGAAATCAAAAGAGAACCAGATACTGTTTTACGTTGGAGTTTGGACCCTTATGGTTTTATTAACTGCCTCCCAGACAGACATCTAATGTTTCCTCTTAGATAAAGCGTTGCAGAGTTAAAGAAGTAGACAGCAGTAGGCGTTTTGAACATGTAAAAAGGGACTGCTTTCCCTAAATTTATTCTTGGTATTTGAACATTTGTGCCTTTGGCACTTATTCCCTAAGTTAAATGTATTAGAAGAGATAAAAGAAAAAGCTGTGTGTTTTCATATATTGCAGGAAGAATTGCTCATATCTTTGTGAGAGGAGGAAGTTTAAAGTGAACATAAATTATTTTCCCCATCTCTTTTCCCTGTTGACTTTATCTTTCGTCTTTTGTTTACATTTCTTTTTTGTCTATGCTCTTTATATGTAAGTTGTCTTTTGAATCTATTTAATCACGATTTTTGAAGTGATTTTGAGAAAATATTTCATGTATTATCACTATATGTGCCTTGTATTTATCACAGCCCTTAATGCAGTATCATTCAAAATGAGAAATCATTTATAAATAGATATTTGCAAATTTGTATAAATCTGCATAAAATTTTAAATGTAGATTAAATTAATTGCATTAATATATTGATACAGATAAAATGTCTAGAAAAATATCATTTTGATAAGCTTTATAAATAGTCTGCATATCTACATATCATCCCAAGTTACTTCTTGGTATTTAGTGCCAGAATATATATAGCGCAATCAGTTTGAATACACATAAAAGATATGTTTTATAGCAGAAGTTGGCAAGTTTTTTATGTTGAGGTTGAAACAGTGTTTCAGTCTTTACAGTGAAGGCCATACTGTCTCTCTGGAAACTACTCAGCTCTGCTTTCATTGCACAAAAGGAGCTATAGGTAACACGTAAACAAATGTGCATGGCTTTTTTTAAATAAGACTTTATTTATAAAAGCAGGTGGCCTGTGGATTTGCCTTGAGGCCATAGGTTTGCTAACTCTGGTTTTACCGTATTAAATGAATAATTTAGTCTTTCGATACAGATTTGTTAAATGGCATCAGGGAAATGTTGAGAAACAGAAGAAAAGAGATAGGATTCAGAATAAGAAGAGTTAGTAGTTAGAAGAGGTCAGACATCAGGACATATTTTTCAGGATCTTAGTAAGTGATATAGATGGTTCCTATACTGGTGAATGGGGATATTGAAACTTTATGGGCATCGTCTATATATATATGTTTTTTTCTGGAAGATGGTGTTTTAAAGTTCATCTTTATATTTCAGATACTTTATTTTTAATCTATTTTCAGTTATCACCACATGATAATCTGATTCTCAGTCAGCCTGTTTCTTCACCTCTTCCGCTAAGGCAAGTAAAACTTCATTTGTGTTTCTCTAAATGTAGTGTGAGCTAAAGTAACATTCAAGTATTTTCTCTCTTTCCTAGGGAAAATTGCAAATGTTGATGGAAATACTTCTCATTTAATTGTTTCTTACCTAAATTTCTTTTACTTAACAGTGAGGTTAAAGGTCTTAAAGAACACAGAAAAACTTTTACAATAGTGTTTGGTATTTTGTGTATCCATTTATTATGATTAAGTACATACAACTACATAAATACGTATATATGTCTGTAGATTATGAAAACAATTTTTTTTAGCTTTAAATATCCTCTGAAGAACATTCAAATGCAATTAATTTTAAATTTAACCCCCAAATAAAAAGTTACTTATAAATACTAGCCCATGGAATAGAATAATGTATTTCATCACCTTAAAAGTTCAGAGAGATTATGAAATATGTTTTTTCTAAAGTATCATTTCTTGAAATTTAATTAGCTGTGTGATTTTTCTAGCTGTGTGATTTTTCTAGCAGGGAAATAGTTACAATATAATTAAGTTATTTTGTAGCACATACCTAAGGGAGACCAGCTGCCATCTTTGACATTAATTTTGTAAGAATTGCAGACTATTTCATCACCAGGTCTTGGCCCAGAGTGACCAGTGTTTTCTTAACCTTTGTTTGAGCTGAGAATAAATTAGAAATACTGACTGAGACTACTTTAAAACAATTCTACATTACCCAAGAGCCTTTTTTTATTTTTTGGTAATGGCTTTATTGATATATAATTCACATACCATACAATTCACCCAGTTAAATTGTACAATTTAATGATTACATTCACAGAGTTCTGCAACTATCACTATAATCAATTTTAGAACATTTTCATAGCTCCAAAAAAACCCTGAACCCTTTAGCAGTTACCCTCCCTTACTCCTCCCATCCCTATATATACAAACGCACACACGCCCCCTTGCCAGCCCTAGGCAACTGCTGATCTACTTCTTTCGCTTCAGATTTGCCTGTCCTGGACATTTCATATAAATGGAATCATATAAAATGTGGCCTTTTGTGTTTGGCTTCTTTCACTTAGCATGTTTCTAATGTTTATCCACATTATAGCATGTATCAGTTCTTCATTCCTTTTTATTTCCAACAAATATTTCAGTGTATGGATATACCACATTTTACTTATCCATTTATCAGTTGACAGACATTTGGGTTGTTTCTACTTTTGGGCTACTATAAATAATGCTGCTATGAACATGCACAAGTTTTTTGTGGGCATATGTGTTCATTTCTCCAAGAGACTTTATTAGTTTTGGTTTATTTTTAAAAAGTTAATTCAGTGAAGCCAATTATTTAACATTATAGAGATGAAATACTGGTTAGCTTACTGAATCATTTACTTTTTTTTTTTAATTTTTAAAAAAATTTATTTATTTTTTTATGTTTGGCTGCATTCGGTCTTTGTTGCTGCGCACGGGCTTTTCTCTAGTTGCGGCGAGCGGGGGCTACTCTTCATTGCGGTGCGCGGGCTGCTCATTGGGTGGCTTCTCTTGTTGCAGAGCACGGGCTCTGGGCGAGCAGGCTTCAGTAGTTGTGGCATTCGGGCTCAGTAGTTGTGGCTTGCGGGCTCTAGAGTGGAGGCTCAGTAGTTGTGGCACACGGGCTTAGTTGCTCCGCAGCATGTGGGATCTTCCCAGAGCAGGGCCCAAACCCGTGTCCCCTGCATTGGCAGGCGGATTCTTAACCACTGCGCCACCAGGGAAGCCCAGAGTCATTTACTTTGTTAATGCAGTATTTTGTTAACCATGTACAGTGTCTAAGTTTTGATTATTAATTTGCTTTGTATGTGTGTATCATCACGTAGTGGCTCTTAATTAATATTATCATTACAATAGTAAAGATAATCTAGCTATTTCTAAATCCAAATTTTGAGATGTGTATTTACCTTAAGGAAGTTGGGCCTGTAAGTCACGTATGTTTTCTGATAATTACAGAGGAAGATGAGCCATGTTAAAAAAAAAAAAAGAAAAAAAACTTGGCATTAAACGATTTGCTTTCAACCAAAGCACCCTTCTTATACATTGAATTCTTTATTGGAACATTATCTACATGGCACATCTTTTTATATAAAATGAAGCAGATGACTTTTCATTTTCCATATTTAATACAACGCAGAAGAATCGAATGATTTCAGAACCCCATAAAACTTCATTATTTTCATAGTGTGTTTCTGATGCAGTGTTTTCCCTACATAAGAGCAACAGTCACGTTTAAAGTTAAATATGTAATATGAACTATAATCCTACCCTAATCATGAACTTTTAAAAATTATTTTGGATAATGAGGTGTTTGATCTCTGTTTTTTTAATTATATATTTTTGTTTGGATTTATAGTGGTGGCAAGTTTTCAACATTACTTCAGAATTTGGGCCCTGAAAATGCTGTGACACTACTGGTGTTTGCAGTAACAGAACATAAGATTCTTATTCATTCCTTACGGCCTTCAGTGCTTACTAGTGTGACAGAAGCATTAGTGTCTGTGAGTATCACAGTTTCTTATTGGCAGTCAGTTTCATTTTAAACCTAATTATTCATATAATTTAAAGCTGTTTTAATGCTTAACTAAAATTCAGAGTGTAATGAATTTCAATTTTCTGGCCACTAACACTAGTTGTAATTATTTAACAAGCATTATACTACTTTCGGTATGAATATTTGAAAGACAGTTTTTTGTGTGTGCTGATGAATTATGCTTCAATGTCAAACAGCTAAATATTCTCTTTTCTTTTATTTATCCAAGATGATTTTCCCTTTCCACTGGCCATGCCCCTATGTTCCTCTCTGCCCACTGGCTTTAGCAGATGTCTTGAGTGCACCATGTCCATTCATAGTAGGAATTGATTCAAGATACTTTGATCTCTATGACCCTCCACCAGATGTCAGTTGTGTTGACCTAGATACCAACACAATTTCTCAGTAAGTTCGTTTTAATGATTCTACTTCCAGTAATTTACAACTTTGTAGTGTATGTATGTAAATGTATATTTTGTGAATGATAACTAGAATTCTTTTGAGCTATGTTGTTTTTATATTTGGGGTTTTTACCATCTTTGAATCAGTTCTTACTATACTTTGATGGGATAGGTTTAGTGTATTAGAGAAGGTTTTAATCCTCAGCTCTTTCAATATTTGAGAAATATTATAATCTTACGCTTACTTAGAAATTTATGTAAGAAATGTAAGGATTTTATAATTTTCTCTCTCTCTATTGGAATAATATTTAAGTTGTAGCTAAGCTACTGGAACTGTATACTTACAGCTTTTTTATAATTCAGTGTTTTCTCTTGTATTGTTTATTTTCAGTTTAATCATACTTAAGCTCTTCAGGGAAGAGGAAATTGATGCAATACCACGTTGCATCCACAGGACATACTTAAAATAACTGCAAGTTACCCTATTAGTAAAGCCTAAAAGCTAGTATACCTTTTACAATTTAAGTACGTAGTTGTGAGATAGGTTTTTCTCCATTTTTAAATAAGCATGTTTCATATTAACGCCTTTTGATTTAATTCTGAAATCTTACATTAATTCTAGTATTGTTATATGTCAAAACCTCAACTGCCTAAACCATTAGAAAAGTTTAGCAAAAAATAATTTTATAAGGCATGTATGCTTTCAGAAGCCTAACCAAGAAAATATGGGATGTACTTTGTGCATTAAAGCCATTTTATATATGGGATAAATAGCGTCAAAGATTCTTTACCATGAACATTTCATACTTTACCAGAAATATTTAATTCTTCAAATATTAAAGTAGTATCTCTTTTTTTTTGGCCAGTTGTTAATGTTACATGACATAATGTTTTTAAAAATTGAAATTCAGGGTGGCAAATAAGTATATACATTTTCTCTCTTTTTATACTTTTATACTTTTCCTCAATTTGTTAAAAGAATTTTTTTCTTATTATTTTAACTTTGTTTTGATCACTAATGAGTTAAAGAATCAAAGAAACATGACTTGTTTGCACTCATCAGTGGTCTTCCTTCTTGGTTTTATGGCCTTTCCAAACCTATTGGAGGACTAAACTAGTGAATTAATAGCTTTCTACTTTCCTTCATCCTGAATTTCTGGAGCCTCAACCTGAAATTTGACAGAAAAATCTGAGTATGAAATTTGTGGTTTCCTTTTCCCTTCTCTGACTCATAAATACATATAATAAGGAATATATTATGAATGTCAAGAAATTTCTGAAGAAAGGGAAATTAATATCTCATATGTACTAGGCATAAAGCTGTATGCATAGCCTAAGGTATCTCATATTATTCTCTGTATTTTGTGAGGTAGTTTTTACCAACCAGTCTGACAGACAGATAAGAAATCCAAAGCTTAGATTTTTAAGTAATTTATAAAAAGGCACATAACTTAAAACTGCCAGAACTGATTTTGAAACTATCATTGTCTGACTCCATAACTATTACTTCTGCCACTAATTACTGGCTAACTACTTATGCAATAGTAATCCTATAAATGGAACTTACTATGAATAAAAATGCAGAAGGCTGTCATAGATCCAAACTCAGGTATTAGATAAAATTCCTTTTTTTTTTTTTTTTTTTAATTATTTTTGTCTGCCTTGGGTCTTCGTTGCTGCGCGCAGGCATTCTCTAGTTGCAGCAAGCAGGGGCCACTCTTTGTTGCGGTGCACGGGCTTCTCATTGCGGTGGCTTCTCTTGTTGCAGAGCACGGGCTCTAGGTGCTTGGGCTCAGTAGTTGTGGCATGTGGGCTCAGTAGTTGTGGCTCACGGGCTCTAGAGCGCAGGCTCAGTAGTCGTGGTACATGGGTTTAGTTGCTCTGCGGCATGTGGAATCTTCCCGGACCAGGGCTCGAACCCGTGTCCCCTGCATTGGCAGGTGGATTCTTAACCACTGCGTCACCAGGGAAGTCCCTCAGTAAAACTCTTCTCCCGAGCCAAGTTTTACAGTGATGATATCAAGGGCAAGAGGAGGAAATTATGTGAGTAAATAATAGTAATTTGATGAAATGATACCAAAATACTGTTCATTCACTTATGCTACAGACATCTCTTGAGTGCCTTTTTTTTTTTTTTTTTTTTTTTTTTTGCTAGGCACTGGGAATAAAAAGACAAACCAGATACACTCCTTTCTCTTAAGTTGCTAATAATCTAGTTAGCAAGTCAGGCACACACACAGTGAATGCTAAGGCACAGTAGGAGTGCTGTGTTTTAAAGTTTTAGCAAGAAAATAATGTCAAAAGTGTTTTTACATTGTGTTCTCACTTTAATACAGGGTTCCATAGTCCTGGTCACATTATAGATGAAATAAAATCTCACAGCAGGACATCTGCAGTTTGACCCTGCCCTATCTGTATTTTATTATCATTGTGGAAAGATAGGGTAGATTCCAAGACAGTTCTTCTTTGTCAGCTTAAGCTTTCCCATCCACTCTTTTTTCTTTCAAAGTGATATTTGCCCTTTTTGTTCTGTGGGAAGTTTAGGGAACATTAAAAAAAAAAGTTCAGCAATTCCATTTCACACCGGTGCTATGATGTCTTTGGTGGTTAGAACATAAGTGATTTACTTTTCTTCTCCTTTTTCTCTGCATTTTTCAAGTTTCCTAAAATGAGTATTTATTGCTTTTGAAATAGAAAAAAGATTTAATAAATAGAGAGTGGAATCAACAAAGCTATAGTTAAGTCCAAAAGCTTTATCATGTTTTATCACCATGCTCTTTTCTTCTCCTACTCCATATATAGTTTAAAGATCATGGGCTTCCCTGGTGGCACAATGGTTAAGAATCCACCTGCCAATGCAGGGGACAAGGGTTCAAGCCCTGGTCCAGGAAGATCCTACATGCCGCGGAGCAACTAAACCCGTGTGCCATGACTACTGAGCCTGCACTTTAGAGCCCGCGAGCCACAACTACTGAGCCTGCGTGCCTCAACTACTGAAGCCCATGTGCCTAGAGCCCGTGCTCCGCAACAAGAGGAGCCACCGTGGTGAGACGCCCGTGCACCGCAACAAAGAGTGGCCCCCACTCGCCTCAACTAGAGAAAGCCCACACACAGCAACAAAGACCCAACGCAGCCAAAAATAAAAATAAATAAAATAAATTTTTTAAAAAAAAGGATTAACTGTGTTGTAAAGGTTGTATAAAGGAGATTATAGGAGTTCATCTAGAAACAAAGATATCACTGTCAAGCTGATGTCCTCTTTTATAGTTATAAAAGTATTTTGGAGTGTTATACTTTATTCAAATAATCTAATATTTTTTAATTAATTAATTAATTATTTTTGGCTGTGTTGGGTCTTCATTGCTGCACACGGGCTTTCTCTAGTTGCAGCGAGCGGGGGCTACTCTTCGTCGCAGTGCGTGGGCTTCTCATTGTAGTGGCTTCTCTTGTTGTGGAGCACGGGCTCTAGGCGCACGGGCTTCAGTAGTTGTGATGTGCGGGCTTCGGTAGTTGTGGCACATGGGCTTCAGTAGTTGTGGCGCATGGACTTAGTTGCTCCGCGGCATGTGGGATCTTCCCGGACCAGGACTCGAACCCGTGTCCCCTGCATTGGCAGGCGGATTCTTAACCACTGTGCCACCAGGGAAGCCCAAATAATCTAATATTATAGATTATTTCTTTTCTGAAAGAAACAAAGCTAAATTTTACTTATATTTTTAGGAAACTAAATATTTGGATATACCGAAGTATTTTGATAAGCTTTATGGATCATAAGTTCATTAAAAGTTTTCTACAGTGCTTTGTCTTAGAGTATATAAGAAAAAATCTCCTAATAGTAGGATTTTCCCAATGTTTAGGTGTCTAGAGACTCTTAGATAAGATTAAGAGTAATGACCACCACATTAAGTTTTGTAGTGATTTGCATGATTCCAAAGCAAGTGGAATTGACTCAGTATAAACATAAGTGTAAAGTTTTGAGCTATATTTAATACAGGGTTCTACTCTCATATAAATTAATTTTTAAGTATTAAACACTCCAATTTACCCCTGTAGTATTTTTCTTCTGTTAAGTAGAATATTTTGTATATTTTATTTTTGTTCAATGTGTTTTCTCTTTTCCCCTTTTTATAAATAACAGATATATACCCACCCCTGCCCCACCCCAAGTTAATCTAACAAATATATTATTGTTGTCATTTAATCTCAGAACTGGTGACAAGAAAAATGTAGCCTGGAAGGTACTTCCAAAGAAACCATGTAAAAATCTGATGAACACACTGAATAATTTGCACCAGCAGTTGGCAAAATGTAAGTGTATAATTTAATTAAAGGAAGTAATTTAATCTGAAGAAAGGACTCCAGCAACTTTGCCTTACGTGTAAAAGGATGGTGTTTACCTAAAGGAAAGTGTTTTTACAATCTTAAAGGCAAATGAGCATTAAAGCAAAATTTTTTAGAAGCTGAGTGGGAGATTTACAAAGTTAATATTTTACATCATAATAAAATTCAAAAAGAGATTAAGGTGATTATTTTCAAATACTATGGAAAAAATACTGGTTTCTACTTGTGTATTTTCTTTATACATAGAATAGAAAGTTAGTTTTGAAAATCTAAGACAGATGGTTTAAATTACATTAGAAAATGCTGATGATTTTTGTGGGTTGAGAGCAAGGTCATGTGCTTTTCACCTTCAGTAGATCTTAATGCTGTGCTTACCTCAAATAATTTGAAAATAGAAGCTTGCCAGAAGCATTCGGAAATTAATTAAAGTGAAAATTGATTAGGATATGGAGAATTTCAGTTCAAAGCTTACAATAAGAGTATCTTGATAGTGATCCAGAATTACCAATAAGAGGAATTAAGCCTTCATTTATCTAATCCTCTTGGTATTTTATACCAACAGTCCATTCAGGGTTCATAATTTAATACTTATTGTATAAAAAATGGTCAGTAATGGTGCAGCAATAGTTGAGGTTCTCATTTATGTATTAGGTGAAATATAAACATGAGAGGTGGCCTACATCCTCAAGGGTTCAAGGGTGCCTATAGAATAGTTGGAAAGAGACATGGAAAAAGACAGTGTTTACAAAGTAAACCTTATAACAAGTAGATAATTCAGAAGTGGCTCATAAGTATTGGGATATGAAAAAATGACATCAAATGGAACAAATTTTATACTATGGAACAAATAAATTATGTATGGAATTTTATTTAAGCTACTTAGTTAATTGCTTTCTAAAAATTCATGTGCTTCTTTTGAATAACTGAGAAGTCCAACAGCTTTTGTAGCAGTATTTAAGTATTATTAAAATAAGTGAAATAACCCATCTGGCTCTACTGAAGGGTAGACTCTTACAGCTTAAAATTACAGGTTTAAACAATACTGATATTGTTATTCAGGATTATATATCACTTTACAGCTTCAGAGCACTTTCACATACATTCTTTTGTCTTTACAACTGTGAAGATACTAAGTTTGAGGGAGGTAGCTTGTCAGAGATCATACAGTTAATAAGGATGAAGCTAGGATTAAAACCTAGGCCTTCCATTCCAGTGCCCACGAACTTTTACTTTTTTAAACAATAAGAACCCCAAAAAAAATCTCCCTAAGATGATTTATTGTTCCTCATATTTTAAGAAGTTTTAAAATTTTGAGGCAATCACAAACTTTGTTTCCGTGACCTTTTGAGAATAGATGTCCCCATCATCTCCAAATGAAGTGTATTTCCTACCAATAAGTACATTCTGTATCACTGCAGTATGCTATAACCATGAAAATCAGGAAGTTAACATTGACCATTACTACCATCCTTATCCTCAGACCAAATTCAAGTTTTGCTAGGGTTATATATTAAGGAGTTATGTAAACAAAGGGTTGAAGGAGCGTGAGCCCTTTTGAAAACACAACACATTTATTATTTTTCTTTCAATTTTATTGAGATATAATTGACATACAGGACTGTACAAGTTTAAGGTATGCAGCATAATGACTTGAATTACATATGCAATGGATTTATAATTGATACCTTTATGAACATTAATTTTGACAGTTCTGGGGAAAACATTAACACTGTATTTCTTCACAGTGCAGCAGAGACCAAGAGACGATGGACTAATGGACTTAGCAATGAATGATTATGATTTTAATTCTGGAAAGAGGTTGCACATGATAGATTTGGAAATCCAAGAGGCATTTTTATGTTTCATGGCCTCTATTTTAAAAGGTTATAGATCATACTTAAGACCAATAACACAAGCCCCATCTGAGACAGCCACAGATGCAGCCTCTCTTTTTGCCCTACAAGGTGAGTGATTGCATAGTACTACAGCTTTCATATTATTGAGCTTAACCTTATGATGATTGCTTTCTGGGTTAGTAGCTCATATTTATCAAAATATACTTATCTATGTCAGGAGTATGTGAGTATCAGCTCAGTTGGTAATCCATTTCCATAGGACTGGTTATTTCTCAGGCACATTAGATATAATCCCATTAGCAAAATATGCAGAAGAGACTATTTGAAAAGTACAGAGCTTCCTAACCATGTACCACTGCACTCTGTTGTGTCACAGATGCGTTAAGATATTGATGCTTTTAGCTTTCAGGGCAGCCTGGTGGTGTTGGGCAAGCAGAGGAGCCCCTGGGTTGGGGGATTTGAAAGATCTGGGTTCAAGTTCCTTTCCTATTGCTATCTTGGTCAGGTTACTTCCCCTTCAGGGGTCTTAGTTTCTTTTTCTGCAAAATAGTAGGGTGTGGGGGGTATAGATGACATGGTTGATCTAGTTCCTTCTAGCTCAAAAATTCTCTGAATCTATAAATGATATTATATATGCTAAAATTACAAATTTATGTTGAACAGCTTTCTTAAGAAGCCGGGACCGGTCACATCAGAAATTCTATAACATGATGACCAAAACACAAATGTTTATTCGCTTCATTGAGGAATGTTCTTTTGTCAGTGATAAAGATGCAAGCCTGGCGTTTTTTGATGATTGTGTAGATAAAGTAAGTAATAGTATGTCTACAGTGCCGTAACTTATTTTGTGTGACTGTTATAAATGTTATGAGTTACAGTTTCTATTTATAACTTAACCAACTTTTAACAAAATTTAAATTAATTCCATTTCATCACTGACCCTTTATTATGAAAGTTTTGGTGGCCTACTAGATGTTATAGACCACAACCTCTTAAGAGTACTTTGCAGGATTTTACCAAATTATGAGTTTTATTTTAGCAACCAGGTCTGTAACACTGCCTGTCCACTTACAGACTATGGGAGCTTTGTCCAAGCCTATGGACCTCTAACTTGATCATCCTTAATTTTCACCTCTCCTTTTGGTCTAAGGTGGATTGTCACATGCTGAGAGTAGGTGTAGAACATAACATTTCACCTGAATATTTCTACAATTTGGGAGTGCATTTATAGCATAAATTAAGTGAATTAATTCTAGTATATTAAATTCATGTGTGAAACCTTTCCTGCCCCTGTAGTCCGCTATCATTAGTGGAATAGAGCAAAGTGGGTATCCATGGTGGATAGAGAGGAGCTTGGGAAACAGTGGCTCAAAGAGGGGTGTCAAAACCTGAATGGGTGAAGAAGGAGGAGCAGCCTAGCATGGGGTGTTGGAGCCCAAGCCAGGTGAGGAGAGCATCTATCCATGCAGGGGGTGGCCTAGCATGGGGGACCAGAGGACGAGCAGGATAAAGAGAGTGTCCATGCTGGAGGACAGACTATTTCCAGGGGTCAGAACCTAAACAGTATGCGTTCATGCAGACATGAGGACAGCACAGAGTGTCAGAGTCTAAGCAAGGCAAGGACAGTGTCCCCACTGGGTAGGCCCAGCAAATGGGGTATCATAGTTTAATCTGGATGAGGGAGATGTCAGCCTGGTGGGGCAGAGGGTTGGTCTGGAAGGAGTTGTCAAAGCCAAATTAGGGTGAAGGAGTCATATGCATGGAGGAGGAGTGGTGTTGGAGATGGGAGATTGTTACATATGGAGGGATTGATCAAATTAATAAGTGCCATATGTGTCTTATAAAAATGATTTTCATCATGCAAGATGTAGAAGGAAAAACACTGCATTGGGAATCAGGAGAACTTTGATCTCAGCGTTCCTACTTGTGACTTTAGTCAAGTCATTTAGTCTTTCTGTGTTGTTTTCTTTTTTTTTTTTTCTGTGTTGTTTTCTTATGTACGTTTTAAAAGTATTGTGAGGAGAGATCATTATAACTGCATTTTTCACAGTGTTCAGAGTAGTGTTGTATGAACTATAAAGTAGGAAAATTTATGACGATTTTTATATTTTTCTGGTTTTTATTACAGTTTATAGATTAGTAGTTAATTTGGTTTTATTACTGCATGATGTAGAAATGTTCAACTTTTGAATGACTTACACATATGAAGAACAGGAACAAGTTCAGAGCCTTGTGGAGGAATTTACATTTTCCTTCAAATTGGAACACCTGAGAGATGATTGATGTGGAGAAATACTGTTTCTGGTGCTGATAGAGAGTTAACAAGCTAAGATGCCCAGAAATATCTACCCTAGTCCTTGAAATGCTTTAGAATAGGGAAAAGATGGATATATGTCAGTATTTGCTTAGAACTCATAATTCATTTTCCCACAGAAACACTCATATATGTGGTGATTAGCTGTAGTTCAGATGGTGCATGGCTACAGTGTTGTGCTAGAAATATGTATTAAATTTCTTTTTGGTGGATTGATATTCTAACTACCTTTTAGGACATTTTTTAAAGTCCAAATTTATTGTAGTATAATATACAAACAATAAATGCACCTTTGAAGTGTATAGTTTGATAAGTTTTGGCAAATATAGATTTCCATGTAACCATGACTCCAAAACATAGAACGTTTCTATCACCCTAGAAAGGATATTGTTTTGAGGGGAAATTCATTTTCTGTATTTTGAATAACCTATTTGTAGACAGACTTTTTTTTAATTTTTATTTTTTAAAAAATATTTATTGGACTTCCCTGGTGGTGCAGTGGTTAAGAATCCGCCTGCCAATGCAGGGTACACGGGTTCCCACATGCCACAGAGCAACTAATCCCTTGTGCCACAACTACTGAGCCTGCGCTCTAGGGCCCAGGAGCCACAACTACTGAGCCCACAAGCCACAGCTACTGAAGCCCGCGTGCCTAGAACCTGTGGTCCGCAACAAGAGAAGTCACCACAATGAGAAGCCCGCGCACTGCAATGAAGAATAGCCCCCGCTCGACACAACTAGAGAAAGCCCACGTGCAGCAACAAAGACCCAACGCAGTCAAAAATAAATAAATAAATAATTTTTTAAAAATTTATTTATTTACTTATTTATTTATCTGGCTGCACTGGGTCTTAGTTGCGGCACACGGGATCTTCGTTGCCACGTGTGGAAGCTTCGTTGCAGCATGCGGGATCTAGTTCCCTGAACAGGGATTGAACCCAGGCCCCCTGCATTGGGAGCACAAAGTCTTAACCGCTGGACCACCAGGGAAGTCCCTATAGACAGACTTTTAGAACTCTGCCTTTTTGTAAGTTGAGTTCTGCCTGTATAAAGCTTTGAAATCTTGTTTATTTTGAGAATTAATATTATAGCTCCTTGATAGTTTTGTCTTCATTGCAGCATTTACTAAGAACCTGGTTTTCAGTATTTTAATCCGATTTTTAAGTTTGCCTTATTTCTTGCTTATAAAGTTAAATATTAATAGAATAAATAAATAGAAAGTTGTGCTTTAAATAGAAAAGGTGTACAATGAATAGAAAAGTATGCTTTAAAGAATAATTTCTCTAAATCCCTTTTTACAGGAATAATTGTGTTGGTTTTTGTAAATAAAAATGATGTTTCTGACCAGCATGTACCTTGAATGTTTTTCCTCTATCGTGCTGGGCTTCCACTGGTCATCTGTATGTACTCACTGAGCTGCCATTGTGAACAGTGGCATGTATTTGGGTAACAGTTGTTCCTTGTGCCAAGTCAACTGAATCATAAGGGACCAAATTAGTGACAGGGTTTTGCTAATAGCATGCTTTAGCCAATAGATTTATTAATCCATATAGGAATACTGAATTAGTTGGAAGAATCCAATTAACAGTGCAGAAGAGAGAAATCTTGTATTGTTCCGTTTTACTTTTTGCTCATTTTATGTGTCTTGTTTTCACAAGTTTGTGTTTCAGCTAAGAACTCATATAATACTATCACATGGTTTAAAAAATACTCATTAATATTGTAAGACCTTCATGACATAATTTGGCAAGGTACTTAGGGTATCATGTTCTAAGGAGGATATTTTATTACTGATAATTACTATATTATATTGTCTAGGATTTTCTGAAAATAGGTCACCTGTTATTTAGTTGATAAGAGTCAAAATGCGAGGCGTGACTGGAGTGATTGCTTAAAGAATATAAATTCTGAGAAGTCTCAAAAAAGAAACAATCCAATTAAATGTGTAATTATTGTTTCTAGGCAGATTGTTTTCCTAAAATGCTATTTACCCATTCAAAGTCTAGATTCAACAAAATACCACTTATATATAATGGATTAATGTTATACTTAAAGATTTTGATGATTATTAAGAAAATCAAAACTGAAAATTAACTCACTAAAACATAGTTACTTGTATTTGCTTTATTATAATTCAAAGAACTGTTTTATTAGAGAAAATAACAAAATGTAACAAAATCCAAAATATATCTTTTTTATAGTTAAAAATGATCTTATTTTATTTGTGATGTCATAAAATATATCTTAATCTTCATATATAGTGAGAGTAGAGGTTAATTGTATTCCTAGTATTATTAAGCAGAACTCTCTGAAATAAATAATTACACAGTGCTGTTACTACTTTTCATATTTTAATACCACAGTTTAAGTGCATTCAACACAGCAAGTCAGTGCTTACTTTTAATCTGTAAACGGTTTTTGAATATCAGTAATACTTTTAAGATAGACATTCATGTGGGGTTATTCCTTAGTTGAGTGACTTTGAGCTTAATTTTTTAAGTGAACAGATCCCCTTACCTCTGGCAGTTTAGCTATGAAAAGTAAATAATATTAGATGTGCATTAAGTGCTTAAGATTGAGCAGAATCCATGACTAAGATTGAACAGAAATTGGATATATTCCTCTTTTGATCTTAGCCTATCCAAACGGAAAACATTTGACCAACTTTTAAAAAGCTGGAGTGAGTAATCCTGAATAGGAGTAAGAAAAACAATGTATGAAAATTATTTGAGTTTCATTTATGACTAATTTAAGAACCATGTGTTCTTGTTCTTCATATGATTGTATTTTAAATCCTTACAATCTGTTCCTATAGGATGCAGCTTAACTAAAAGCAGTTTTGTGCAACAAATAGCCTGGTAAGGTTTTTCTCGGTTTCCCAAGCATTCCTCTGCAGTGTTTTCTGAGCATTTTAATGTCTTGTGAAAAAATATGAAGAGAATATGAAAATTATTTTAATTTTATCCTGCCATGGGTGTTGGATTTCTTTTTTCTCCCAGTAGAGACAGATGTCACTGTGCTTTCCAAAAGACAGAAATGCCCAACTGTTAAATGGAGGATTTATTACATGGCTGTTTTTGTAATGTTGAAATGAGATGCTATTGGTAGACAAGCTAGGGGAAATATCTTTTACCAAGGTACTGAATTTACAGAGCACAATTGTAATATTTTAGTAGACTTTACTATACTTAGAATTAGGGTAATTGTCCATGTCCACAGATTTTTTTCTATGCAAGCAAAGACACAGGTCTGACAGGGAGAAGCTGATAAATAAATAAAAATTTAAAAGCACCTGGTGCTCCCAGACAAGTAGTTCTCTTATAATGTTCCATTATGGAGACCGGAGTAGTTTCCAGCTTCCTTTCTAATGACCTTGGGTATTTGTTGGGCCAGAATAACCTTTTTATTCTAGTCCATCTCTTCTACTTCGTTATCATTGCTGCCCTTATAATTACATTAACCCCATTTCATCTGCATAAAAATGTTTGTGTATAGAGCTTCTCATTTACTCTTGGGTTGTCCATGGATACCATATCCTACTAGGGATACCAGTGATTTTGAGTTATCATTGACATGTTCCTAATGTTGTTTTGTAAAGTAACAGGAAGTGTGGAAAATAAAAGGGAGGAAAAACTCCATAAGCCCAGTACCCTAATATCCACTTTACATTTACTTTCAATGTTTTTACATAATTATAGTATACTTCCTAATTTTTCACATAACCAGATCTTATAAACATTTTTTATATGCTACCAAATCTCTAAAAAGTAAAACATAGCCTAGTTTAAAAAGTCAAATGATTTTACAAGGCTTAGGTCACATTTTTTCCCCACCCCTAGTTTCTTTTTTTTTTTTTTTTTTTTAATTTTTATTGGTGTATAGTTGATTTACAATGTTGTGTTAGTTTCAGGTGTGCAGCAAAGTGAATCAGTTATACATATATCCACTCTTTTTTTTTTTTTTTTTAAGATTCTTTCCCATATAGGCCATTACAGAGTATTGAGTGGAGTTCCCTGTGCTATACAGCAGGTTCCTGTTAGTTATCTATTTTATATATAGTAGTGTGTATATGTCAGTTGCAATCTCCCAGTTTATCCCTCCCCCCCCCATCCCATGGTAACCATAAGTTTTTTTTCTACAGCCGTGCCTCTACTTATGTTTTGTAAATAAATTCATTTGTACCCTTTTTTATGATTCCACATAGAAGCGATATCATAGGATATTTGTCTTCCTCAGTCTGACTTACTTCACTCAGAATGACAATCTCTAGGTCCATCCATGTTGCTGCAAGTGGAATTATTTTGTTCTTTTTTTATGGCTGAGTGATACTCCATTGTATCTATGTACCACATCTTCTTTATCCATTCCTCTGTTGATGGACATTTAGGTTGCTTCCATGTCCTGGCTATTGTAAATAGTGCTGCAATGAACATTGGAGTGTATGTATCTTTTTGAATTATGGTTTTCTCCAGGTATATGCCCAGTAGTGGGATTGCTGGGTCATATGGTAGTTCTATTTCCCACCCCTAGTTTCTGTTCCCAAAGGTAAGCACTTTCTCTTTCAGCCATTTCATCAGTCATTTTCCTTAAGATTTCCAAATAATGTGTTGTTATTGCGCTTATTGTTTTATATATTATCTATTAATGTCATATTTACCACCATCACCAAAATTTTCCCAATGTAGTTGGTCAGATGGTTGTTCAATGTTAATATTTTTATCACTGTATATAATCACAGGTAGGCCATATATATATTGTAGTTAAATTTCCTTTTATGTATGGACTTTTGTTTTCCCTGAAGTTAATAATTGCTATATTTCTTGTTTTGTGTGTATTATTAATTCATCTCCAAACTCTTCTATGAAGGTAAAAAATCTAAAATCTCTCAATTTTTCTAATATATTAAGTAATCTATCCGTTTGTTGGGTTTTTTTGGTTTTTTTTTTAAGTTCTTGCTGGAGCTTTCCATCTTTGTGTTCCAGTCTGAACTGACTGCTTTCTAGTCTGTCATTCACCATCATCTTAGAATTATACTGACCTCTCTCCGGATTTGTATCCCCTGCTTTCTGGCTTCAATAACTTCTTTCTTGGTTTATTTCCTTGTTATGGTGAATCACAACTTTCAGTAGTTTAGTGAGAAAGAGTACATGGGAGATACATTTTTTGATGCCCTGCCTGTCTGCAAATTTCATTATTCTGCCTTAATACTTGAATGCTAATTCGGTCGGATGTAAAATCAAGTCATTACTGCATTGTCTTCTGGATTGTTATTGTTGAGAATAACATCTAGTCTAACAGTATCTTGATTTCTGATCTTCTGTGCCTAATCTCTTTTTCTGTCTGGAAGCATTTAAGATCCCTGATATTCTGAAATCACAAGGATATGCCTGGTGACAGCCTTCTTTTCATCTCTGAGTTGGACACTTGTAGGCCCTTTTAATCTATGGACTCATGGCCTTCAAATTGTGGGGAATTTTCTTGCATTTTTTTCTTTCTTTTTCTTTCCTCCACTTTCTCTGTTCTCTGGTTCTGAAATACATATTTGTATATTGGCCCTCCTGGCCCGATCTGCTTAATTTTCTTTTTTTTTTTTTCCCCATCCCATTTTCTGCCTCTCTGTCATTCATCTCCACTTTCTGGGAGATTTCTTCAATTTTATCTTTCATCCATTATAGTATACATTTTACCTCTGCTATCATGTTTGTAATTGCCATAGCTCCTTTTCATTCTCTGAATGTTCCTTTCTTTTTTTTCTTTCTTTGTAGATATTTATTTTTATTTTATTTATTTATTTATTTGGTTGCACCAGGTCTTAGTTGTGGCAGGTGGGCTCCTTAGTTGTGGCAGGTGGGCTCCTTAGTTGCGGCATGCATGTGGCATCTAGTTCCCTGACCAGGGATTGAACCCAGGCCCCCTGCATTGGGAGCGTGGAGTCTTAACCACTTAACCAGGGAAGTCCCTGAGTGCTCCTTGCTTATAGCATCTTCTTGTTTCATGGGTGTAGGCTTATTCATTTTAGTTGTTTTGAAGGTTTTTTTCCCCCTTGCATTGTCTCTGCTTCTTCAAAATACCTTTTAATATTTGTTTACTTTATTCTATTTCAAGTTATTGGTTTTTTGTGTGATCTTTGGTTGGTATTCATTGTCAAGTGTGAGGCACAGAGAACTCATTAGAGCTCTTTCTGGGAGGGTGGGGCTTGGAGCTTCCTTAGGTATGAGACTGATGATCATAAAGGAACTCAACTATTTCATTAGAGTCCCTATTTGATCAGTGTCTGCAGTTCTTTTCTTTTAGGCTACGTAGTTTCCCCAGGAGGTATCTCCAGTCTCAAGCCTGGAGTACATAAGCCTGACTGTAAGTATTCTCAGAGCTGAGTGGGGAAGGTAACTAAGATTTTCCACTTGTTGTCACATGTAGGCTTTTACTCACTTCACCTGTTTTTATTAACCTTCTTCATCTTCCTCAGCTCTGCCCAGCGTCCTCAAGTCTAAAGTCCCTCTGGTTCTTCACTCAGAAAGACCCAACCTAGTCTTATGCCATGTTGCGGAGAGGTAGTGGCCTAACTATACTGGGTTGGGCAAGGGATCTAGGAGTTCTTAAATGCAGGATTTAACTAATTCTCCCAATTCAACCCCACTTGCCCTCCCATCTTCAGGGGCATCATGCTTTTCATTCCTGACCTTTCTGGTGCTCCGTAGAGCAAAACGGCTGACTATTTGAGTGTTCTCCTCTATCCCCTCACCAGTGCCAGATATGTGGCTTTCAGCTTTCACAGGTCTCATCAATCTACTTTGCAGCTTCTAAAATGTTTTGAACTCAGCTCTGCTGTTGTCTTCTCTCCAGTTCATTTTGTCATTGTCGTTGTTTTTTAATCTCCTTACTCTCATTTTGGTGAGATTTCAGGAAGGATTGAAGGTAAATTGTTGTGTTTAATTTGTCTTGTTCAACCAGGAGTCTGCATAACCTTCACTCTTTTCATTTTGAATGATTGTATATTTCATCTGTGTATCATCCGTTATTCATTTACCTATTTTTTGACATGCAGATGACTTCCAATTTATTGCTATTGCAGTCCTGCAAAAAAAACATCTTTCATACTGATAGCTTTTTTTCATGTTAGGTTATTTTCTTAGAACTTATTCTAAGAAAGAATAACGTTTAAACACATCTTGCTTTCTAAAAAAGACTGTACCAGTTTTGAGTACCAGCAGGGTTTGTGATTATCCAACTTACTATATTTGTTGTATCATTGCTAGTTTTACCATATTAAAGTCTTTTTGACAGGCTAAAAAGAAAGGCACCTTCTTTTATACTGATTAACTTTCAAATATCCTTCAACAGAATTGAAATAAGTGCTTATTCTAAAAGCAATATAGTCTGCCTTGTTTAAATTTTTATTCTGAGCATTTATTACTTTTGTAATTTTTAAAAAGCAAATAAAAATAATATTCATTATTTTTAATTGGAAAGCAAATAACAATATAAAGAAAATTAATTGCCAATAATACCATCACCCATAGGTAACATTTTGATAACAGATGTGTATGCGCATCTGTGTGTATGAGAGAAAGTGTGCACACCCAGAAATATATCTATATAACAGATATATGCACACTCTTAAGAAAATTAGAAGCACACTCTGTGTGTGTGTGTGTATACACACACACACATTTATATTATTTAGTAGTCTGATTTTTTCATTTATCATTATTTTGTGAACATTTTCTCCTGTCATTAATTATAATTCTGAAACACGCCTTAATTGTTGTCTAAAATGTCTGGATACACCATTAAAAACATTCTTTAATACTAGAGATTACAGCATGTAATGCTGTGAAATTGTAAACAACAATTTATAAAAGAAGACTCTGAATGTATCAACTCTTCCTAAAAGTTAGAAAAACTTTAAAGCTGTCCCTGTCCTTTTTTGGTATACTCGGCCCTAAATCCTTATCTTAAGATTTAACTTGTTAATAATTCTTGTTTTCCCATTTATTCCTGGCTGGTATGTGACATTAATTCTGTCTAACCTGGAAAAGTTCTGTGGGTTATATTTTGTCATGTGTTTGACATCTGGTTTAAATTAATGTCAGTGTTGTGCTCTTTAGTTTATGAGTGCCTTTTGGGAAGTTTAGATTCTATGAAGTTTTTATTTTTTATGACTATTACCTTACCATAGAGTATCTAGGGGAAATAGTACTACTAAAATGCTTTAAATATTGATGTGACTAGAATTTAATTCAAATGTGCTTCTACAAATGCTGGAAGAACTTAGGGAAATTCGTTATATTTAGTAGAAATCAAAGACAGAACCCAGTATTCTCAACACACACACACATACGTTTTAATATTATTATATGTTAATATAATAATATTTTTAAAAATAGGATTTCTTGAATAAATTTTCATTATTCAAAATGCAAAAATAACATTAAAAGGTATATATTGGGAAATCTGGTCCTGTCCCATTCTTGTCCACTCCCTTCATCTCCTCTTAGCCAAATAGATAATTACTTTTTTTTTTTTTTCCTATTTTTGGCCACGCTGCTGTGTGGCATGCAGGATCTTAGTTCCCGACCAGGGATCGAACCTGCGCCCCCTGCAGTGGAAGCGCAGCGTTCTAACCACTGGACCGCCAGGGAATTCCCTTTTTTTTTTTTTTAAGTATTCCTTTATGTGACTACAAGCAAAAAATGAATATGTGTTCTTATTTTTCCCTCTTTCTTTTTTTTTTTAATTAAAAAAATTTTTCCCTCTTTCTTACTTAAAAGATAGTATACTATATACAATGTCCTGCATCTTATTATTTTCACTTAATTATCCTGGAGAGCTTTATATAGTGCTACGTAGAGAACTTGCTCATTCTTTTTTTTTAAAAAAATAGTTCCTTAGTGTCCAGTTGTGTAAATGGTTTATTTAACCATTCCCCTATAAACAAACACTTGTCTGGCGAATGTATTTTTTTAATGTATGTTTTTTAAACTCCTTCAGGTGGATATGGACAAGAGTGGTGAAGTGCGACTTATAGAACTGGATGAATCTTTCAAAAGTGAACATACTGTTTTTGTAACACCACCTGAGATCCCCCATCTACCCAATGGTGAAGAACCCCCTTTACAGTACAGGTATTCAAGAGGCAGAATGTTTGAGATTGAAAGAGAGAAGCAATCCATCATCTGTGACGTAGCTTTCTAAGGACTGTGGTATTTTCAAAAATCCAAACTTTACAGATCCCTAATTTTTAGGTGGTAAGCAAGCTTATCCCACATCCATTACTAAGTTTTGAGGTATAAAAAGAAAAAATATATAATTTTACATTCTATAGACTTAAGAAGCTCTCTATATCTGCATAAGTATATGTTCTCATAAATGTTGATTAAGAAGTTAGGGCCCACCCCACCAAAATGCAGCACTTTTATTACAGAATTTTTATTTTTGTTTCTCCCTAAGGCTGGTTTCCTCACTTTCATCCCCTCCCCCAACACAGGCTGGTTAATGTAACCTTGGTTTACAAAAGGATTATCAACTATACTTCAATTTTTTAAAAAAGGATTAAATCTAATTTAGAGTCGATATTTGTGGCCTTGATTTGGATGATATGATTTTTTTAGGCTTTTAATTTTTCCATGAGTTTTATAAAGTCAAGGAAATTCAGAACTATTGGGATTGGTCATTGTTAATTTAGGAAATTTGGTCAGGTACTGTGCTAAGTGCTTGGTATAGACTTGAATGATCCACTGGTCTCGTTTTCAAGTCTAGTGGGAAAGAGAAAAACTCTGAGCGCAGTGATAGGGTTATGATAGAGGTAGATTTATTATACATCTGTATATCTAGATATGTATTTATATATATACACACAGATATATATTATATATAACATTTGTTATAACTAGAGGTAGTTTCTAGTATACCATTAAAATGGCATTTCCTTTTAGATTTTTTAAATTCTTCAATAATAATTTCTTATTTAAAGATTCTAAAACCATTTCACATCTATTATTCATTAAGTCACAGTTTGTTATTTTCATTGAAAAGGGATTTTTCAGGACATCCTCATTTATAACTTGGATTGAATTCTTCTTTTTACAGATGAAAAAGTGGTGTAACAGATGTTTGTGAATGTTGATTAATTCATAAGCCACCTGATTCCTACCCTTAATTTTTATATATTGATGATATTGCTTATATCAATATTTAGAAGTCTGCCTTTTCTCAAAGACATTTAAAATATTTCTCATAATTTCTCTTTCTTCTTTTTCTTTCTAAACAAGATCTCATTTCTTTTATCTCTTTCGTACATTATATACTTCTAAGACTTCTTTTGGTATATTTCACTAATATAGTTTGTTTTTCTTTTTGTGGTTTGGTTTTAACTTTTTAATTTAAAATTTACCTTTAGATTTAGTCCTTTAATAAGAAAATTACTTAGTTTAAAAAGTTCCCATTTTTTAAAGAATCTAAGTCATTTTTTTTTTCCTTGAGACTACTAATATAATTTTGGTGTAATCATACCCATCATTGGAAAAAACCTTAAGTGTCTTTAATGGGCACAGTGGATCCTGTTAGCAGGAGGTAACTCATATACTTACATTGTCTGTATAAAATGATAAGACAGTAAGTTTCCATAAGATACACAGAATGGTCTTATTATCACACCATGTACCTACAGTGAATTTTCTTAGGGGACATAGTTTTCCTGAGCTTCATTGCTATTTTATTCCTACTTAACATTCAGTCATTACTAATATTTTCTTATTCTACTGGATTTTCCTATAATAATATATAATAGGTATAGTTTATCTTTTATTATAGTTAGTTTTCTTCTTAGTTAATTAAAACTATTTATATGCCTTTAAGAATATTCTAAAGTAGGGTAAGTTTTCTCCTCAGGGGCTTCTTCTGTCGTTTTAGCATGTCGTTTTCCCAGCTGCTGCTACCTTTTAAATGCCCCAAACACTCTGCTCTAGCACCCAAATTAGGCCCACCTCCTCATAGAGTTGCCTATTCTAATCTTTGTTCCTCTTCTCCAACCTCTTCAATTTTCTTTCTCATAAATGAGGCCCTGAATCAGCTTACCTAACCAGATAAATCCATTCATGATAATGTAATAGGTTGTCCTGGTTGACTTATGTTATTTGCATTTTTTTAAGAGGAAGGTTCTACAGTAATATGTTAATCCAAACAATGATATTAATAACTGTCCTGTGTGAAAGTATGATTTGGTGGGCCTTTTACCCGTACTATCTGATATGTTTGCTATTTATTTACATGAATACTAACTTACAAAGTTTTTTTGAGTTACTTTGTAGTTTGGTGTCAAGTTCAGCAAAATTTAAATGTATTTCACTTTTTTCCCTCCAAAATATATACTTGAATCTGTATTTGGCTATTACGTTTTTATTATTATAGTAAGAAAAGCAACATTAGCATGAATATTTGTTGATTATATATATCATAGTCTGATGGAGAAAGATAGTTAAAATAAGTTAAGTTATTGGTCATAATTTTTTTTTAGCTTGTAACCAGTATGATCATCTATGTGTGCTTGAGATTTTTTTTTTTCTTTTCAAAAACAGCTATAATGGATTTCCAGTTCTTAGGAACAATTTATTTGAGAGACCTGAAGGATTTCTACAAACACGAAAGAGCAAATTGCCTTCAAAATCAAGTAGTCCTAGTAGCCCTTCTCCCATGTTCAGAAGAACAAAACAGGTGCTTCGATGATTTTGTATTCTTCATGTAATCAAGTATTAGAACAAAAATAAATTTGACACTCTTCCTCCCTTAATATACTTTACTACCCCATATATAACTATTAGTAGATCATTTATGCTCCCTGAAGCATTCTGAAGAAAATTTAGAGTAATCTGACTTCAAAAAATTAACCAGTTCTCTTGTCCTAGAACATTATTTTACATATTGTATAATATAGATTAAAGCAGAGACTTGAATATATATTAATTATAGACAGATTTTGTTAGGGAAACATTGTAAAAGCATGTGAGTTGTACTTGTTCAGCCTTCAGTTAAGGATAAGGATGCTTAAGTGTGCAAATTTATTAATAAGGTCCTTGCATTTTTTCTAGGAAATTAAATCAGCCCATAAAATTGCCAAGAGGTACTCTTCCATTCCTCAGATGTGGTCTAGGTGTCTACTGCGTCACTGTTACGGGCTGTGGTTTATTTGTCTCCCAGCTTATGTGAAAGTATGTCATTCAAAAGTCAGGGCTCTGAAAACAGCCTATGATGTGCTTAAAAAAATGCAGTCAAAGAAGATGGATCCACCTGATGAGGTAACAATTATCCTTTAAAATGCATTATTTTATTCCAGGTTTATGTACATAGATATTTTGATTCTGTACACTTTCGAAATTACTGTGTTCCAGGTGTGCTACCGCATTCTTATGCAGCTCTGTGGACAGTATGATCAGCCAGTGCTTGCAGTTCGAGTGCTGTTTGAAATGCAGAAAGCTGGTATTGACCCCAATGCCATAACTTATGGTTATTATAATAAGGTAATTATTTTGACTTAATGGAGAAAGAGTCTAACTTTTGTGATTTTACAACCTTAGTTTAATGGCAGAAATAAATGATGCAGGGGTTATTTGGTATTTATTTTAGAGTATCTAAAATATATTTTGTAAATTGGAAGTAAGATTTTTGTTGTTCTATTGATATTTTGGATTATACAATCTACTTATTCTTTAAATTAACTCTAAAGCCAGTGGGTGTTCATTTATAAAAATTATTTTACTGATTATTTTATTTTGTCAAATGAATAGGCTGTTTTGGAAAGTACCTGGCCTTCAAGGAGTCGTAGTGGCTATTTTCTTTGGACAAAAGTGAGAAACGTTGTTTTAGGAGTAGCACAGTTCAAAAGAGCTTTAAAGAAACACGCACATTTATCGCAAACAACTCTCTCAGGTAATCAGAGGTTTTTAAGGGATGTATATGTTGTTCTTTTTCTTTAAAATTAATTGACTAGTTACAATTTCCACTTTTTAGAAATTTTAATTAGTTTCAAAATATTGAATGTTTTCTAGTTTTTATTGCCATTAAGCAAATTCTAATATTAGAGTGTTCTTCCCATTTAAAAAAACACCAAATTTTACTTATTTTCTTGTAACTGTTAAATTTTCAACCTTTGGTGGTCTTGTTTTAGTATTCGTTAATAATTCACAATAGGATTCTTTGTTATAGTTGTATTTTGCTAATTATGTTACGCTTGTCATGTTCAGTATCAGTAGATTATTAACTTGAGCAGCAAACTAATATGTATTTTTGGTATCTCCGTGAGTAGTAAAATGCTGTCAAATTGTGTTCTTAAGCAGATGGCAGTGACCTGGATGCTGTTAGTCATGGCAGCATGGATAGTGGTCATGGGACACACACTGTGGAGCAGGCACCTTTTAATACGGGTTTAATCAAAGTGTATGCTTCTGATGATAGATCTAGTACAGGTTTGTGTGTGCTTATGTATACATTTATTACAATACATTTTAAAAACTAGGTTTGCTAGCCTGTCTTTTTTAGATTTTAATTTTCAGTGATATATGTAACTATCACATTTTAATTTTATATGGTAGGCATATGACATTGTATTTAATAACTATGCAATTTTATTCATTCTCTATTTGAATAGAAATGAAAGTTTAAGAAAGTATTCGAGTGTTTAGTCCATGATAATCCATTTAACTCTGGATAGTACACAGGTCTCTTTATCATTTCATTTTCTTAGGATAAGTTCTTCTTTGTGTTATGAACATGTTATTATAGTTTTTTTAATGTTGTTAGGATTTTAAAAAAAGAAACTTAGATCCCTGATCTGAGTTAATAGTACCATATCAACATCAATTTCCAAGATTTAACAGTGTCCCATGTTTCATGTAAGATATTATCATTCAGGGAAGCTGGATAAAGGGTACACAGGAACTCTATGTACTGTATTATTTTTGCAACTTCTTGCGAGTCTTAAACTGTATTAAAATTAAAAGCTATAATGAAAAATTATAAATATATATAAAACTTGTAACATTCTAGCACTGAAGATGACTTAATTTCATTAAAATATAAGATTTGTACATAAGCTTTCTCTAAGTATTATTAAAACTGACACACCTAAATTATTTGAATAATTCTGTCCATTTCATTATTACATTATAAAAATTAGACATGACTTTTGAATACAGTATAAGAGCTACCTATTAATGGACAGAAACTTTAAATTTAAAAATCCAAGCATTAATAATAAAATATGGAGGCTTCTATCTCTGCAAATTTTAACATTATGTTGGTCTATCTCCTTTTATGCATACTTTTAAGAGTAATAAATATAAGCTATGTGTATTGATATGTTGTTCGTCCTTGGCTGGTTTTGTTTCTTGTTCATGCAGTTGTGAATTTAATCACAGAGTTGTAGTAGTCATCCTTAGGCATTATCTCTTAAAAATGAAGAAATCCATCTTTTGTTTTTGACTGTGGCCTTTAAAAAGGCCATCTTAAAGCAGTGCAGAACCTTATAATAAAAGCATGAATTTTATCAAGATTATCTTCACATTTTGTGATTTATAGTTTCTTTGGAAATAGAGATGAAACTGATTAGAAAAAATACCAAACTCAAAATTATAACAAAAATATTAAAGTAAATACCTAATGATACTTAATACAATTTCTTTAGATAGTTCTTTGCAAGTTTATAAAACCATTTTTTATGCAGTCATATACTCATATAATCATAACAACCTTTTATATTATAAATCTGGGAACTTGAGATTCAAACAAAAAGGTTAAGTGGTTTACTTAAAATCATGTCTCCTAAGGTAAAGTACTAGAATTCAAAACCTTATGTTTTGATGCTAATCTAGTGAAAACAATTTGCTGAAAATTACAGAGAGCCTCTTTAACAGAACAGTGTATTAGAAGTTTTCTTATATTGATGCAAAGGTTGCTTTTCTTAATAACTTTAATACTAGATTTTTTTCTCATTCCCATGTATTTGTACTCATGTGCAATTCAGTAATTATTCAGTTGAATTTTCAGAATAACTACCTATCAATAAATTTAAATAAACCCATTTTTTTGGTCAGATGATTTAGACATTTGGCTCCAGTGATTTGTGTGTGAGTGTTTTGTTAGGAGTGCCCTGCAGATTTTTCTTCTCCGTTGCTTAGTTGGATCTCAGACCTTCACCTAGAAAGGTCATGGACTTGTATAAAGAATGTGTGGTTTGTCTGTGTCTTTTGGAGCCCAGATAGTAGTGTGAACATACATAATTACTGTTGACTACATTGTGAAACTAAAAATAAATTATTTTGTGATCATCCCTTTCTTATGTTAATAGAGATGGGGAGGAGCTAACAAAATAATGCTTTCAACTGGAAGTTATCCAGAAAAATTTCTATGAGTAAATCTAAACACCAATGTGTTGCTTCTAATTCCAGTTCTTCTTACTAAAGAAGTTTATGATAAACAGCATAGGGTTTTTTGTCTTTTTCTTTTTCCAGGTGGCCAGTCTGACCTTGGATATAATTCACTATCTAAGGATGAAGTTAGAAGAGGGGATACATCTACTGAGGACATTCAAGAAGAAAAAGATAAGAAAGGGAGTGATTCTAGTTCCTGTAGGTACTAAGTTGATATTGTATAAAACTGTGAGCTTACATTAATAGAAAAGTTGAGTGACTTTAAGTGTAAAAGTACTAATTTTATGTTTCATTTTCCCATTGTTACTCCTATTTCCTCCCATTATAAGCCCTCTACACCACCTAATATTCCAATGTACAAGTACTTCATGTGTGAAGTTTGTAGTCTCAGTGGCAAAACACCCTCCGATCAAATACTATTCTTGTAGCAGAAATATATATTTCTTCAAACAGTGGCTCTTTTCTGGTGCTTAACAATATTTTTATTTAATGCTTTTTATTAATGGTCTGTGACTTATATTTTTCCTGCTTACCTCCCCCCATCAAAAGCAGTGTTTCACAACCAAAGAAGAAATATAAAATGTATGCATAGACCTCATGTGTGACCAGTACTTAGTTGTTTGATACACACCTTGAGGACTTGAATGAATGGTATCACTTATTTGTGATTGACAAATATAGATATAGAGGTGTTCAATATTTTCTCATCACGTATTTTCCAATAGAAGTATTTAGAACTAAAAGCTACTTCTCTTTATGGCTCCTCTGATGTATATAGATTTCATCTTAACAGTTGCATTTTAATCTTTACAGTGTCAGAGAGCGAGAGTGCAAAGGGAAGTGCTGATTGTCTTCCTAAGCTCAATTATCAAAGTTCTTCCAGTATAGTTCGCCTCAGTGCTACAAATAACAGTGCTGATAAAACGTCAGGAGAAAGCACAGGTAAGTTGAATGGTATATGTCTGTATGTGCAGAATAACTTGTATCTGTATTTCTAGTGAATATATTTTTTTAAGTCTTAATTCTCCAGGGATTTTTTCATTTTTCATTTTTTTGTTTTGTTTTGGTTTTGGTTTTTTGGTATACTTGTGCAGCCTCTCATGGTATAGTTTAGAAGCTTAAATTCTGTATTTTATAATATAGTTTGTTCAAGCTTTTATTGTAACAAAGTAAAGGGACATACCTACAAGCTACCTTTTGAGTTTGGACTGTGGTGAGTTTTGGGAAGGGGGAAGTGGGGAGCAAGTGAGATGATCAATCTGAGGGTACCAGGCACCTCGCCAATTTTTAAATGAAGCATAGAGTTCCTTAGTCTTCGTATTGTTCCTGTTTTTTCAGAGGCGAAAGGATAGTCCTTCAGGTAGTTTAAATAGCAATACCTAATATTTTTTCTTTTCAAAGCACTTTTTATATACTGTTTTTCATTTATTATTACAGCAGTGCTTATATTAGTGAGAGGGGGTATTAGCACTCTTTCAAAGATGAGAAAATTCAGGCATAGTCGGACTATTGGCAGGTCCCATAAGTTCTCAGCTAGTTAATGGAAAAGTCATTTTAGGATCTGGGATAATACCTGGACTCAAAAGTTTTTCATCAGACTGTTTTGGGGGGCACTAAACAGACATAAGATTCAGAGTTTCTAGTGTTAATAGTCTGATTTCATAATTACATTATTTTATTTTTGTATTAGCTCAGTTCTGCATCATTATAATCTAAACAAACATTGAAGGACTTGTGCTGTCAGGGCTGAAATCTCTCTATAAAGGGCCCTGCTGCTGCAATGATGTTTGTTTTTCTGCAGCATAGTTAGATATGCCTCTAACTCAGGGGTAGGCAAACTGTGGCCCATGGGCCAAACCAGGCCTGCAGCCTGGTTTTTGTACAGGCCCACAAGCTAAGAATGTTTTTTTACATTTTTAAATGGTAAAAAATCAAAAGAAGAAAAATATTTTGTGACACCTGAAAGTTATATGAAAGTTCAGTGTTCATAAACAAAGGTTGATTGTCACACACCCAGCTCATTCACTTACATATTGTCTATGGCTGCTTTGGCACTACGTTGGCAGAGCTGTGGAGTTGCCACAGAGGCTGTATGGCCTGCAGAGCCTAAAATATTTACTTTCTGGCCCATGACAGAAAAAGTTTGCCGACCCCTGTTCTAGCTATCAAAAAAAAAGTTAAATGATCTATAACTGTCTTTCTTCGCATTTCCTTGTTAGATAATTGTTATAACTTAAACATTAAAATTTTTTCATTGGTATAATGTAATTGCTTCACAATCATTTAGTCCTTCCTAATCATTGTCTAATTATAACTCTTAATAACTGGCCTTTGGTAGTCTTTGCTTTCTTGTTCTTTCGTTACTGTCTATTCATGCTTGCTGTTTGCTTAAGATCTGCTTTTATGAACTTTCTGTTTTCATATGATTGTAAACCATCCTTTGATTCTGACATTTTGTCATAGTAATAAGCATCTGACTCAGCATCTGGCTTTTGATTGCCCTCTGTGCTTAACAAGCCAATTTTTTAAAGCATATAATAGGTTTCCTAGGTATGAACTAGAGTTGTTAGTTTATCCTTAAGATTTTTGACTTGAAAACTTTCCCATCTGTTAAGTACTCTGGGTTTATCACTACTACCAAAGACTATATGTGGGATTTATAGGAATACTTACTTTTCTGTAACTTTTTTATTACATACTAGTACTTGCTAGGATTCAAAACACCTTTCAAGTTTCTTCATGTTTTGCAGTACAGTGCAGTATATGTATATTTTATTTATATCATTATATAAATAAATGACAGCTTCTAAAAGATGTGGGAGTGGAATAACCAAAGAAATGTTTTAATGTTTGGTTGGTAATTGAAATAAAATCATCATCCTATGGTTACTTCATGGTTATCTTGGGAATTTTAACATTTTGATAAATATATATTGAATTACTGAGAATTCAATCACAAGACAATTTACTCTGAAATGAAACATGCTCTGAAGTATGAAAACATACTCTGAAATGTTTTTTTAAGCCTAATTCTGCTTTTAGTGTGCTTTAACTTTTTACCTTTAGCTACCACATTTAGCTGTAACATGTCATATTATAATATATTATACTATGTTATATTCTGGGTTGGTCTCTTGACTGCAGTTGTTTCCCAGCAGACAATATTCATTCAGCGATTATTTTTTGAGCTCCTACTATACCTGCTACCATATGCCAGGTGCTACTGAGGATATGGTAAAGAACAAAAATAAACATGGTCCCTGCCTCCATAGAGAAGTACATGGGAGGGCTGGGAAAACATTAATCAAATAATCAAGTAAATGTAAAAACACCCTGATATTAAATACTGGCAAGAAGGGCTGTAAGGGCTTCCCTGGTGGTGCAGTGGTTAAGAATCCGCCTGCCAATGCAGGGGACACGGGTTCGAGCCCTGGTCCGGGAAGATCCCACATGCCGCGGAGCAACTAAGCCCGTGTGCCACAACTACTGTGCCTGCTCTGTAGAGCCCGGAAACCACAACAACTGAGCCCACGTGCCACAACTACTGAAGCCTGTGCGCCTAGAGCCCATGCTCCGCAACAAGAGAAGCCACTGCAATGAGAAGCCCGCACACCGCAGTGAAGAGTAGCCCCCACTCGCCACAACTAGAGAAAGCCCACGCACAGCAACGAAGACCCAATGCAGCCAAAAATAAATAAATAAAATAAATAAATTAGAAAGGAAAAAAAAAAAAAAAAAGAAGGGCTGTAAGTTGCCATGAATATGTAACCTGTCCTGGGTTTAGAGGGACATTGGTCAGGAAAGGCTTCCTTGATAATATGGTTTCTGAGCTTAGATCTGAAGGGTGAGTAGAAAACAAATGAGGATAGGGGTTCCAAAGGAAAAATTGAAAGGGAGCATTCCAAGCAGCGGGAAGCAATATGTAAAGGCTGTATAGTAGGAAGGGATTATATCATGTTCAAAGATCTAAAAAAGGGCTAGTAAATCAGCTCAGAATTCTTTCAGTTTTAAGGTTCAGAAAATATGACTTAACAGTGGCTTAAACACCTTGAGGGCTTCTTTTCTCACGAAATTCAAAGGTAAACAATGGCCCAAGATGTTGGTTCAGGGGCTTTACATCAGATCTCTGAACCTAACCATGATTATAATACAGCCGCTGGCAACTTCAGGCACCACCTATCTGTGCAAGGCAGAAAGAATGGGCAAGGGGAGTGCCAGCCACATCTATCTCCTTTACCAGGAAAGCAGACGTTTTCCCAGAAACCCTCAAAAACTACCACTTTACTATCACTTGCCAGAATCATGTCACAGAGCCACCAGGCCCAAGGAAGTTAAATAGTTTGCAGCCTCTCTGTTAGAGGTGCGCAGCATCCAGCCTAGTCTGGTGGAATTTAGCAGGTGTATAAACTTAGAGTCAGACAAACTATTCTGTAAATGGCCAGGTAGTAAACATTTTAGGCCTTACAGGCCACATACAGTCTCTATTGCTTGTTCTTTGTGTGTGTGATTTTTACAACTCTTTTAAAATGTTAAAACCATTTGAGACTGTATATAAACAGTCCACAGGCTGGATTTGGCTCAGCACTGTAGTTTGCCAACCCCTGGTATAATTTGGTAACCAACTTTATTTGTCTGTAGGCCATTGCATAGTTCTTACTTTGCAAAGGAACACATCTATTTAAATGCAGTCCTAGAGTTACATCTTTGGATTATAAGATTGCTCCAGGTCTTTGATAATATATAACCTGTTAAGCAGGTTTCCCAGAATATCAGAAGAAAGTATGTTCTTGGTTTCTTATATACTTAATCATAAGCTGATACAGAAAAAAAGAAGACCCTTTACCTCTCTGCTATACTGTTTTCCTTGTTAATGCTGTATGCTTATTAAACGGTATTAGTTTGTAGGCTTTTATGGTCTCTAGTAGTCCCTTTTATCTACTATCTTGTTACCCAAATACATCACATGATAGGAAAAAAGGCACATTTTTAGGAATTGCCTCGTTATAGAGAGCTAATTCTGTTGGCTAAAGCATGTAAAAAGAGTAGTTGAAGGACTTTCCTGATGATGCACTGGTTAAGAATCCACCTGCCAATGCAGGGGACATCTGTTCAAGCCCTGGTCGGGGAAGATGCCACATGCTGCAGATCAATTAAGCCCGTGTGCCACAACTACTGAAGCCCACATGCCTAGAGCCCGTGCTCCGCAACAAGAGAAGCCACCGCAGTGAGAAGCCCGCGCACCGCAACAAAGAGTAGCCCCCGCTCACCGCAACTAGAGAAAGCCCACGCGCAGCATCAAAGACCCAACGCAAACAAAAATAAATAAATAAATTTATTAAAAAAAAAAAAAAAAGTAGTTGACAATACCATACCTAGACTAATGCTTTAGAAGACTCCCACATAAGGACAGTTAAAGTGATCAAAAATCTAGATTTCTGCTTTCAGCATAGGTACCTAAGTAATTTGGTAAAAAGCAGTGAACAGTGTTTCTGAATAGAAAGTGGCCATTCACATTTGACTGTTATAAACTTGAATCAATATGTAAAGCAAAGGTAAAATTATTTAGCCACATCTATAGTCATAAGGATTTGGAGTTTTAAAAATAATTTTTATTTATGAATAAAGCTCACATAGCTGCCTTTTATTTGGTTTGGTTTAGTGTTTTTGGTTTTGTTTTTCTTTTTATCGGCAGAAGACTCAGAATCTTAAGGTCGTCTAGCACAACCACAATTGTATAACCATTGTTATTTAATCCATTCAGTGAAATGGACATAAATTCATTATTATTGTTGTTAAATATACCAAGGGTAAATATTAATCTTAACTTACAAGTTTTAAAAAGCAGTGCATCCTTATATCTCAGATCATACCCTTCATATTTGATTTGAATCCCAGTTCTCTCACTTAAGGACTGGGTAACTTTGGGCTAGGTAATCTCTCTGAGTATCAGTTTTTTCTCCACCCATAAGGATGTTGGAATGATTATGGTAGATAATGTGAGTAAAGTGCCTAGTATAGCATCTGTGAAATAGCAGGCACTTGATGAGTGCTTGCTGTTATCATTTTATTACTAGTATCTTAAATATTTAAGACAACTTATATTTGCATATTACATTTTTCGTGGCTAAAAACACTCTTCTTGTTTTTTAGAAAGTACGTCTGAGCCGCTCTTAATATCATCTTTTGAGGATACAAATGAAACAGGAAACATTCAAAGTAGATGCTTCAGGAAAAGACATAAAAGTGACAATGAGCCTAATTTGCAGCAGCAAATGTCCTGGGGAAATAGAAACCGAAATCTTAGTGGAGGAGTACTAATGGGACTTATGCTCAATAGAATTAACCAGGAAGCAAACCCTGGAGATATGGTTGAAAAATTAGGAGCTGATGCAAAAATTCTTTCAAATGTAATCTCAAAAAGCACAAGACCAAATAGTCTTGATATTGGAAAGCCATCTTTAAGATCAAAAAGAGACAGTATAGAGAAGGAATCTAGTGATGATGATACACCTTTTGATGGTTCTAATTGTTTGGCAGATAAAGTGGATTCTCCTGTTATTTTTGACTTAGAAGACTTAGACAATGAAACAGATGGATCAAAAGTGGGGTATGTTGCTCCACAAAATCCTAAGAGGAGTCAACGCTTGAATAGCAGCTTTTCAGTAAAACCTTTCGAAAAAACTGATGTTGCAACAGGATTTGATCCCCTCTCTCTTCTGGTTGCTGAGACTGAACAGCAGCAAAAAGAGGAGGAGGAAGAGGAGGAAGATGATAGCAAAAGCGTTTCAACACCATCTGCTAGGCGAGATTTAGCTGAAGAAATTGTGATGTATATGAATAACATGAGCAGTCCTTTGACAAGTCGAACACCAAGCATTGATTTACAACGGGCCTGTGATGATAAAGTAACCACTAAGAAAAGTCCAACGTTGGTCAAGGCATGCAGAAGATCTAGCCTGCCTCCTAATTCTCCTGGGCCAGTGAGACTTACCAAATCTAAAAGTTACTCAAAAAACGAAGACAGACCAAGGGATAGACTCTGGTCTTCTCCAGCCTTCTCACCTACTTGCCCATTTAGGGAAGAATCTCAAGATGCATTAACCCATTCATCACCTTCATTTAATTTAGATACACTACTAGTACCTAAACTAGATGTTCTAAGAAACAGTATGTTCACTGCTGGAAAAGGAGTTGCAGAGAAAGCAAGCAAATGGTATTCAAGATTCACCATGTACACCACATCATCCAAGGTAGGTTTATTAGTGTTTTCTACTTTTCCTTTTACCCTTCTCCACCACCAAAAGTATCTTACTTGCAAAGATGTCTGTTTTTACCATTCTCCTAAAATACAGCTTTACAGAAAGGACTCTTGGGATGCATAAGGTTTGTAAGTAACAGATATTGGACTTGAATAATAACTTCGAAAGGAAAGAATTCACTAACTAAGGTTATATTTTTAGTTCAGTTTTGAAAGAAAGTGATCTGTAGCTGGAGTAAAAATTAGAGTCATATGAAAATGCTTACTTGAGCTTCATTATTTATTGCCTTCAAAAATTACCAGCCAGGCATAGGATTTCTCTTTCTGGTTAGGATGAAGTACCTTGTGATACACCTGCATATGTCCCAAAGCAAAAAGCTAGATGAAATATGGAAAGTATTTGTTTAAAGTCATCAGAAAACTGCTGAAACAACTAGAAAGTAGAGGGGCAAGATTCTAGAGAGAGGAGACTTGCAGAGATGAGCTGAAGTTTTATAGCTACTTTTTCCTTGAGGGCATTTGCTTATTCTGAGCACAGAGCAAGAGGTTGCAAATCCAGGCTTTGCCTTATCAGAGGACTGTGGAGAGGTGAGGGGGCCAGCAGGACTTTTGGGATCTTGTAGAGCTGGAGAGACAAAAATAGAGACTGGAGGGTCCTCAGATACACAAGTTTTTTCCTTCAGGACATTTTCCAAATACTGATACTGCATGAAACAGGAGTCTGAAAACATAAGCAGAAAGTCTCTGATAAATAAGAGTTCTCAGCAGTTTCATGGTGCTGGGAATACAATAGCTTAGTTCATAAGCTGCTGGGAGCTGGGGAAAGTGAGGGCAAGGAAGCTTTGGTGTACACACCAGGCCCTTAGTTCAAATTCCTGCAGAGCTATGCCTTAGGAGCATTGGCAAAACAGAGGTAGACTGAACCTGACCAAAACTGCAACCTAGGCTGGACTCAGCTCAGTCTGTGATTAGATTAAACTAATCAGCCTTTACTCTAACAAGGAAAAAGTGTGTCCTTTCCAGAGGACCAGAACATCAACTGGAGTCCTTACGGTTTTTTGTATATAATTTTTTATATTCTATTATTGAATTAAAAATAGCTATACTGAGGGACTTCCTTGGTGATCCAGTGGTTAAGACTCCGCACTCCCAGTGCAGGGGGCCCGGGTTCCATCCCTGGTCAGGGAACTAGATCCTGCATGCCTCAACTAAGAGCCTGCATGCTGCAACTAAAGATCCCGCACACCACAACTAAAGATCCTGCACACTGCAGCGAAGATGCCACGTGCTGCAACTGAGACCAGTGCAGCCAAATAAATAAATATTAAAAACAAACAAACAAAAAAAGCTGTACTGAGAGACAAGGACCATAACTAAAAACAAAAGAAAAACAGATGGAGGAAACAGACCTTCAGGTGATCTAAATATTTGAATTAGCAAGATACTTTGAAGTAATTAAAATATGTCCAAGAAAATAGAGGAAAGGGTGAGAAAAAAAAAGCTAGAAACATGCAAAATTTCACCAGGTGATTATCTTTTGAAAAGAACCAGTGTAAATTATAGAACTGAAAAAGATGCGAAATTAAGAAAGCAGTAGTTGGATTTCACAGCAGACAAAAAGCAGGAGAAGATTAGTAAACTAGTTGGGAAGATAGTAGAAAATATCCACACTGAAGTACAGACAGGGAAAAAAATTGGAAAATACAGGAAAAAATGTGGGGTTTAGTGAAAATGCTTAACATTGATGTAATTTAGTTCCAGAAGAAGAAGAAAAAAAGGGGTAGAAGGAACATTTAAAATGCTAATTGCCAAGAATTTTCCAAAAGTGATTAAAGATGTCACTCACATATTTAGAAGATCTACAAATGTCAAGCAGAATAAATGCAAAAAAAAAAAAAAACCCCTATACTTAGGCATCTTATGTTAAAATAGATGAAAATGAAATACAAAGAGAAAATCCGAAAAGGAGCCAAAGGAGAGAGAGATATTACCTTCAAAAGAGCAACAGTAAGAAAGCTGACAGTTGTCTTCTGAATAGAAAATGTGATGTCAAAAGACACTGGAAAGACAGCTTTAGAGTACTGAAAGAAAATGACTGCCAACCTGTTTTTTCTGTATCCAGCAAAAATACTCTTTAAAAATTTGGGTGAGAGCTTTAGTTCCACTGTGGTAACATAAGGCCACTAAAGCCCGTCCCTCCCACTGATTTACAACTAAGAACTCCAAACAAAATACAAAAAAAAACTATCTAAAGATTCTGAAAAACAAAAGCAGCAGATTGTGGGGAAATTTTCCCATTTTCTTTCTCATGCATTTTTGCTCCAAGAGCAGGTCCCAGTCACAGTGTGGCAATGGCACCCCTGGCAGCTAAAACTTCAAGAGAGTCCCCGTATTTCCTGGACAGAGGAGCCAGAGAAGGGAGCCTCTGCGGGCTGGAGAGTATGGGCGGAGTCTGTGAAAGAAGGATTCCTGATTCTGTGCATGGCCCACACAAGTCTGAGCCTCACCCTTGAGCTACACATACATGGGATAGATGCAGACCAGCATGGACAAGGCTTAGAGAATTAAACTGGGGATTAAATCACCACCTACAAAAATCCAAACACAAATTACAATCTGAACATAACGTAGTTGACTGCCTGCTAATACAATAGCTCAGCAGTCTCCAAGAGATTATAACAGTTCCCAGACTACACAGCATAACATTCATGGTGTCCAAAATAAAATCCAAAATTACTTGAACCAGGAAAATGTGACTAACTCTCAAGGGAAAGACAACCCAGATGTTGGGATTATCAGACGGAAACCTTAAAGCAGCTGTTATAACTAGATTCCCTGAAGTAAAGAAAAAACACATTTCAAATAAGAAAAGAAAAGAACTCTTATCCAGAAAAATTAATTATTTGTCAAAAAATTTTATCATAAAAAACACACTCTGAAATAAACTCATTGGATGGGTTCAATAGCAGAATGGAGATGACAAAGGAGAGTCATTGAACTTAAAGATTGAGTAATAGAAATTATGCAGTTGGAAGAACAGAGAGAGACTTTATAAAAATGAACAGAGCCTCACAGAGTTGTGGGACAATATCAAAATGTATAACATATAATAGGGATTCCAGGAGAATTGGAGAAAGAGATTATGGTAGAAAAAATATTTGAAGAAATAATGGATAAAATTTCCCAAATTTAGTAAAAGATTTAGATTTACAGATACTCAGCAAACTATAGACAGGATAAACTCAAAGAAAACAACACCTATATATACATAAAAGCAAACTGTTAATAACCAAAGATATCCATTTCTAATAAGAAAATAACTGCTGGAAAAAAAAACAAGAATAAAAAGTATCTTGAATGCTATTAAACAAAAACGACACATTACCTACAGAGGAATAAGGATTTGAATGACCACTTGTTTTCATCATAATCTGTGGAGGGAAGAATACAGTGGAACAACAGTTTTAACCTGTTGAAGAAAAGGCCTGTCAACCCAGAATTCCATATCCAGTGAAAATATTCTTTAGGGGTGAAGGTGAAACAAAAACATTTTCAGATAAAGGAAAAGAATTCATGACTAGCAGACCTGCTCTTTAAAATAAGCTAAAGGAAGTTTTTCAGGCTGAAGAAAAATTATACTACAAAGAAACCTGGGTCTTTGGGAATGAAGAAAGAGCAAAATAGATGGTAAATATCTGGTTAATATGAAAGACCCCTTTTTTTTTTAATACAGCAGGTTCTTATTAGTCATCCATTTTATACACATCAGTGTATACATGTCAATCCCAATCTCCCAATTCATCCCACCCCCAGCCACTCTCCCGCCTTGGTGTCCATACGTTTGTTCTCTACATCTGTCTCTCAATTTCTGCCCTGCAAACCAGTTCATCTGTACCATTTTTCTAGGTTCCACATATATACGTTAATATACGATATTTGTTTTTCTGACTTGCTTCACTCTGTATGACAGTCTCTAGATCCATCCACATCTCTACAAATGACCCAATTTCGTTCCTTTTTATGGCTGAGTAATATTCCATTGTATATATGTACCAAATCTTCTTTATCCAGTCGTCTGTCGATGGGCATTTAGGTTGCTTCCATGACCTGGCTATTGTAAATAGTGCTGCAGTGAACATTGGGGTGCATGTGTCTTTTTGAATTATGGTTTTCTCAGGGTATATGCCCAGTAGTGGGATTGCTGGGTCATATAGTAGTTCTATTTTTAGTTTTTAAAGGAACCTCCATACTGTTCTCCATAGTGGCTGTATCAATTTACATTCCCACCAACAGTGCAAGAGGGTTCCCTTTTCTCCACACACTCTCCAGCATTTGTTGTTTGTAGATTTTCTGATGATGCCCATTCTAACTGGTGTGAGGTGGTACCTCATTGTTGTTTTCATTTGCATTTCTCTAATAATTAGTGATGTTGAGCAGCTTTTCATGTGCCTCTTGGCCATCTGTATGTCTTCTTTGGAGAAATGTCTATTTAGGTCTTCTGCCCATTTTTGGATTGGGTTGTTTGTTTTTTTAGTATTGAGCTGCATGAGCTGTTTATATATTTTGGAGATCAATCCTTTGTCCCTTGATTCGTTTGCAAATATTTTCTCCCATTCTGAGGGTTGTCTTTTCGTTTTGTTTATGGTCTCCTTTGCTGTGCAAAAGCTTTTAAGTTTCATTAGGTCCCATTTGTTTATATTTGTTTCTATTTCCATTTACTCTAGGAGGTGGATCAAAAAAGATCTTGCTGTGATTTATGTCAAAGAGTGTTCTTCCTATGTTTTCCTCTAAGAGTTTTATAGTGTCCTGTCTTACATTTAGGTCTCTAATCCATTTTGAGTTTATATTTGTGTATGGTGTTAGGGAGTGTTCTAATTTCATTCTTTTACATGTAGCTGTCCAGTTTTCCCAGCACCACTTATTGAAGACACTGTCTTTTCTCCATTGTATATCCTTGCCTCCTTTGTCATAGACTAGTTGACCACAGGTGTGTGGGTTATCTCTGGGCTTTCTATCTTGTTCCATTGATCTATATTTCTGTTTTTGTGCCAGTACCATATTGTCTTGATGACTGTAGCTTTGTAGTATAGTCTGAAGTCAGGGAGTCTGATGCCTCCAGCTCCGCTTTTTTCCCTCAAGACTGCTTTGGCTATTCGGGGTCTTTTGTGTCTCCATACAAGTTTTAAGATTTTTTGTTCTAGTTCTGTAAAAAATGCCATTGGTAATTTGATAGGGATTGCACTGAATCTGTAGGTTGCTTTGGGTAGTATAGTCATTTTCACAATATTGATTCTTCCAATCCAAGAACATGGTATATCTCTCCATCTGTTGGTATCATCTTTAATTTCTTCCATCAGTGTCTTACAGTTTTCTGCATACAGGTTTTTGTCTCCCTAAGTAGGTTTATTCCTAGACATTTTATTCTTTTTGTTGCAGTGGTAAATGGGAGTGGTTCCTTAATTTGTCTTTCAGATTTTTCATCATTAGTATATAGGAATGCAAGAGATTTCTGTGCATTAATTTTCTATCCTGCAACTTTACCAAATTCATTGATTAGCTCTAGTAGTTTTCTGGTGGCATCTTTAGGATTCTCTACGTATAGTATCGTGTCATCTGCAAACAGTTACAGTTTTACTTCTTCTTTTCCAATTTGTATTCCTTTTATTTCTTTTTCTTCTCTGATTGCCATGGCTAGGACTTCCAAAACTATGTTGAATAATAATGGTGAGAATGGACATCCTTGTCTTGTTCCTGATCTTAGAGGAAATGCTTTCAGTTCTTCACCATTGAGAATGATGCTTGCTGTGGGTTTGTCGTATATGGCCTTTATTATGCTGAGGTAGGTTCCCTCTATGTCCACTTTCTGGAGAGTTTTTAATCATAAATCAGTGTTGAATTTTGTCAAAAGCTTTTTCTGCATCTACTGAGATGATCATATGGTTTTTATTCTTCAATTTGTTAATATGGTGTATCACATTGATTGATTTGCTTATATTGAATAATCCTTGCATCCCTGGGATAAATCCCACTTGATCATGGTGTATGATCCTTTTAATGTGTTGTTGGACTCTGCTTGCTAGTATTTTGTTGAGGATTTTTGCATCTATATTCATCAGTGATATTGGTCTGTAATTTTCTTTTTTTGTAGTATCTTTGTCTGGTTTTGGTATCAGGGTGATGGTGGCCTCATAGAATGAGTTTGGGAGTGTTCCTTCCTCTGCAATTTTTTGGAAGAGTTTGAGAAGAATGGGTGTTAGCTCTTCTCTAAATCTTTGATAGCATTCACCTATGAAGCCATCTGGTCCTGGACTTTTGTTTGTTGGAAGATTTTAAATCACAGTTTCAATTTCATTACTTGTGATTGGTCTGTTCATATTTTCTATTTCTTCCTGGTTCAGTCTTGGAAGGTTATACCTTTCTAAGAATTTGTCCATTTCTTCCAGGTTGTCCATTTTATTGACATAGAGTTGCTTGTAGTAGTCTCTTAGGATGCTTTGTATTTCTGCAGTGTCTGTTGTAACTTCTCCTTTTTCATTTCTAATTTTATTGATTTGAATCCTCTCCGTCTTTTTCTTGATAAGTCTGGCTAATGGTTTATCAATTTTGTTTATCTTCTCAAAGAACCAGCTTTTAGTTTTATTGATCTTTGCTACTGTTTTCTTTGTTTCTATTTCATTTATTTCTGCTCTGAACTTTATGATTTCTTTCCTTCTGCTAACTTTGGGTTTTGTTTCTTATTCTTTCTCTAGTTCCTTTAGGTGTAAAGTTAGATTGTTTGAGATTTTTCGTGTTTCTTGAGGTAGGCTTGTATAGCTATAAACTTCCCTCTTAGAACTGCTTTTGCTGCATCCCATAGGTTTTGGATCATCATGTTTTCATTGTCATTTGTCTCTAGGTATTTTTTGATTTCCTCTTTGATTTCTTCAGTGATCTCTTGGTTATTTAGTAACGTATTGTTTAGCCTCCATGTGTTTGTGTTTTTTACGTTTTTTCCCCTGTAATTGATTTCTAATCTCATAGCGTTGTGGTCAGAAAAGATGCTTGATATGATTTCAGTTTTCTTAATTTACTGAGGCTTGATTTGTGACCCAAGTTATGATCCATCCTGGAGAATGTTCCGTGTGCACTTGAGAAGAAAGTGTAATCTGCTGTTTTTGGATGGAATGTCCTATAAATATCAACTAAATCTATCTGGTCTGTTGTGTCATTTAAAGCTTCTGTTTCCTTATTAATTTTCTGTTTGGATGATCTGTCCATTGGTTTAAGTGAGGTGTTAAAGTCCCCCACTATTATTGTGTTACAGTCGATTTCCTCTTTTATAGCTGTTAGCAGTTGCCTTATGTATTGAGGTGCTCCTATGTTGTTGCATATATATTTATAATTATTACATCTTTTTCTTGGATTGATCCCTTGATCATTATGTAGTGTCCTTCCTTGTCTCTTGTAACATTCTTTATTTTAAAGTCTATTTTATCTGATATGAGTATTGCTACTCCAGCTTTCTTTTGATTTCCATTTGCATGGAATATCTTTTTCCATCCCCTCACTTTCAGTCTATATGTGTCCCTAGGTCTGAAGTGGGTCTCTTGTAGACAGCATATATATGGGTCTTGTTTTCGTATCCATTCAGCAAGCCTGTGTCTTTTGGTTGGAGCATTTAATCCATTCACGTTTAAGGTAATTATTGATATGTATGTTCTTATGACCATTTTCTTAGTTGTTTTGGGTTTGTTTTTGTAGGTCCTTTTCTTCTCTTGTGTTTCCCACTTAGAGAAGTTCCTTTAGCATTTGTTGTAGAGCTGGTTTGGTGGTGCTGAATTCTCTTAGCTTTTGCTTGTCTGTAAAGCTTTTGATTTCTCTGTTGAATCTGAATGAGATCCTTACCAGGTACAGTAATCTTGGCTGTAGGTTCTTCCCTTTCATCACTTTATATATGTCATGCCACTGCATTCTGGCTTGTAGAGTTTCTGCTGAGAAGTCAGCTGTTAACTTTATGGGAGTTCCCTTGTATGTTATTTGTCGTTTTTCCCTTGCTGCTTTCAATAATTTTTCTTTGTCTTTATTTTTGCCAATTTGATTACCATGTGTCTCTGCATGTTTCTCCTTGGGTTTATCCTCTATGGGACTCTCTGCGCTTCCTGGACTTGGGTGGCTATTTCCTTTCCCATGTTAGGGAAGTTTTCGACTATAATCTCTTCAGATATTTTCTTGGGTCCTTTCTCTCTCTCTTCTCCTTCTGGGACCCCTATAATGTGAATGTTGTTGCGTTTAATGTTGTCCCGGAGGTCTCTTAGGCTGTCTTCATTTCTTTTCATTCTTTTTTCTTTATTCTGTTCCGCAGCAGTGAATTTCACCATTCTGTCTTCCAGGTCACTTATCCGTTCTTCTGCCTCAGTTATTCTGCTATTGATTCCTTCTAGTGTATTTTTCATTTCAGTTATTGTATTGTTCATCTCTGTTTGTTTGTTCTTTAATTCTTCTAGGTCTTTGTTAAACATTTCTTGCATCTTCTCGATCTTTGCCTCCATTCTTTTTCCGAGGTCCTGGATCATCCTCACTATCATTATTCTGAATTCTTTTTCTGGAAGGTTGCCATCTCCACTTCATTTAGTTGTTTTTCTGGGGTTTTATCTTGTTCCTTCATCTGGTACATAGCCCTCTGCCTTTTCATCTTATCTTTCTGTGAATGTGGTTTTTGTTCCACAGGCTGCAGGATTGTAGTTCTTCTTGGCTTCTGCTGTCTGCCCTCTGGTAGATGAGGCTATCTAAGAGGCTTGTGCAAGTTTCCTGATGGGAGGGACTGGTGGTGGGTAGAGCTGGCTGTTGCTTTGGTGGGCAGAGCTCAGTAAAACTCTAATCCACTTGACTGTTGATGGGTGGGGCTGGGTTCCGGCCCTGTTCGTTGTTTGGCCTGAGGCGACCCAACACTGGAGCCTACCCAGGCTCTTTGGTGGGGCTAATCACTGACTCTGGGAGGGCTCACGCCAAGGAGTACTTCCCAGAACTTCTGCTGCCAGTGTCCTTGTCCTCATCGTGAGACAGAGCCACCCCCCGCCTCTGCAGGAGCCCCTGCAACTCTAGCAGGTAGGTCTGGTTCAGTCTCCTGTGGGGTCACTGCCTCTTCCCCTGGGTCCCGATGCACACACTACTTTATGTGTGCCCTCCAAGAGTGGAGTCTCTGTTTCCCCAAGTCCTGTCAAAGTCCTGCAGTCAAATCTCGCTAGCCTTCAAAATCTGATTCTCTAGGAATTCCTCCTCCTGTTGCTGGACCCCCAGGTTGGGAAGCCTGCCATGGGGCTCAGAACCTTCACTCCAGTGGGTGAACTTCTGTGGTATAACCGTTCTCCAGTTTGTGAGTCACCCACCCAGCAGTTATGGGATTTGACTTTATTGTGATTGTGCCCCTCCTACCATCTCTTTGTGGCTTCTCCTTTGTCTTTGGATGTGGGGTATCTTTTTTTCATGATTTCCAGTGTCTTCCTGTCAGTGATTGTTCAGCCGTTAGTTGTGATTCCGGTGTTCTTGCAGGAGGGAGTGAGAGCATGTCCTTCTACTCCGCCATCTTGAACCAATCTCTCTAAGACCCCTTTTTTAAAACCTTTTTTTTAAAATTTTTATTGAAGTATGGTTGATTTACAGTGTCATGTTAGTTTCAGGTATACAGCTCAGTGATTCAGCTATACATACGTATATATTCTTTTTTTTTAATTTATTTGTTTATTTTTGGCTGCGCTGGGTCTTCATTGCTGCACGGGGGCTTTCTCTAGTTGCAGCGAGTGGGAGCTACTCTTCGTTGTGGTGCATGGGCTTCTCATTGCAGTGGCTTCTCTTGTTGCAGAGCCTGGGCTCTAGGCATACAGGCTTCAGTAGTTGTGGCTCTCGGGCTCTAGAGCACAGGCTCAGTAGTTGCGGCGCATGGACTTAGTTGCTCCACAGCATGTGGGATCTTCCTGGACCAGGGCTCGAACCTGCGTCCCCTGCATTGGCAGGCGGATTCTTAACCACTGCACCACCAGGGAAGTCCCTTAAAACCTTTTTAAATTCCTTAAAATACTTGCAGTTGGACAAAACAAAAATTTGAATGTTATCTCATGGGATTTTCAATATGTGTAGAGGTTTCATAGTGACTAAGAGACTCACCCTACTGACATTCTTTATAGGTATATTATTATATATGAAGTGGTACAATACTAATTTTAAATCAACTGTAAATGATTAGGTATATGTATTGCAATCCCTAGAGCACCCACTTAATAAAAAATACAATGAGATATAGCCAAAAAGCCAATAAAAATTTACAAGTAATCTTAAAAGTAACTCAGTAACACATACACACACACACCTGTGTATTATCTGGGCGGTGTAATTACAGTTATTTAAAAAATTTTTTTTCTTCATACAAAAGTCTATCAAATTTTCTTACATATTACTGGTGTAACCAGGAAAAAATACTTATACTTTGGTGTTCTCAAAAATGAAAACTAGAAATACATGTCTTTGAAACCTGGATTGTTATGGAAAAGAATAAAATGTAAACATAAATGAAATTAAAAGAGATTAAAATGTAATTTTCTAATGGTATCATCCTGGGCTGGGATTTGCAGGGAAGAAAATTAACAATAAACACTTAAAGTTAGCAATTGTCTAACTAACAGGTATCTGCTTTGATCTAACTAAGAAATGCTGTCTTAAAAATTGATCTCCAGCTCACGTTTGTCCAGTATGCCCTTGTAAAATTGGTTGGTTTTTTTTTTCTCTAGAAGTTGTATTGTTAATTAACTGATCATCTGAGTAATTAGGCGTTTCCTCTGCCTTTGAAGTGAACTTTTAAATAACTAACTTTAAATATGAAGGAAATTAAGCTTATAATTATGTCCTTAGGATCAAAGTTCTGATCGTACCAGTTTTTCTTCAGTGGGAGCCCAGGATTCTGAATCTACCTCATTAACAGATGAAGATGTCTGCCACGAGTTGGAAGGAGCCACTTCTTCTCAGGAAAGCAGTGCCACTGCAGGGACTAAGGGAATTGATTTCAGCAGAACAAGCCTGGAAGGTTCTTCCTCCTTAGAAGGTTTGTCCAAACAGCTCGGTCATACTGCATTTGATTTGTGGTACCTTTATTTTTTCTCCTTTATGTTTAATTTTGTAAAAGATTTGCATGGCTCAAAACAGTAGAGAACCAAGGCACTTTCAGAGAAGTCTGGCTTCTTCCATCCTCATCCCTTCATCTTGTTTTGTCACTGTCCCTAGAGGTAGCCATTTTTATTCATTTTGATTTATCCTTTCATTGTTGCTTTTTTTAATGTGCTTTTGTTTTAAAATGTGCTTTTTTAAAAAGCGTGTGTGTGTTTGTGTGTGTGTTCTTAATACCTCTTTGTCTTCTTACTCAAAAGGTAACATGCTATAAACACTTAACTGTTTCTTGCTTTTTTCACTTAACACTATATTTTGAAGAGCATTCCATATCATCACATAGTGTTGTCCCTCATTCATTTTTACCATTGTATTGTTCATCATGTGTGGATGTATTGGTTTATTTTAACCACTTCCCTGTTGATGGACTTTAAGTTCTCAGTCTTTAACTGTTATAAATAATACTGTGATGCATATATGTCATATTATATTTTGCCAGGGTATTTTTGGAAGATACTTCCAAGTTTTTCCTTGAAGTGATATTGCCAGGTTCCTTCCTCAGGGGTATACTATTTTGTATTCCCACAGGTAGTATATAAGAATACCTATTTCCCCACAGCCTTGTGAAGAAAATATGTTAGCACACTTTGAAATTTTTGCCGTCTGATAGGTGAAGAATGTATTTCAATTTAGTTTTCATTTTTCTTTATCTTATAAATTAAGTCGCATATCCGTTTATGTGTTTAAGGACTATTTGTATTTCTTTTTCTGTGAACTGTCCTTTGCCTACATTTCACTTTCACTTTTTGGTCCTCCCCACTTTTTAAAAGTTTTAATAGCTCTTTTTTATGTTAGGGAATTAATCCTTTGTCTCTTATATAAGCGGCAGATGCTTTTTCCAAGTTTGTCAAGTTCAGGGGTTTTTTTTTCCCCCACATAAAAGTTTTTAATTTTATGTCATCAAATTTATCAGTTTTTGCCCTATTGCTTCTGGATTTTGAGTTATTATGAAAGATTTCCCCTTCCCTAGGCTCACCACTGTTTTCTTCTCATACTTCTCTGATTTCCTTTTTAACATTTTCTGGGGTCAGCAGACTTTTTCTGTAAAGGGCCATATTGTAAATAGTTTAGGTTTTGTGGGCCACATACATCTCTGTCACATATTCTTTTTTGTCTTTTTCTTTTTTATAACAGTGCTTTAAAATGTTAAAATTATTCTGAGTTTGTGGTCATACAAAAATAGATTTGACCCCTGATTTAAATATTTAATCCATTTGAAAGTTATCCTGTTATATGATGTGAGGAATGAATGTATTATAATGTTTTTCAAATTTGCATCTTTGCTACTTTAAAAAGCTTTTATTTTGGAAATAGTCAATCACAAAAGTAGAAGGAATAGCACAATGAGCTCCCATGTACCTTCACACAACTTCAGCAACTATCAACAAATGGCCAATCTTGTTTTATCTTTTCCGCCTCTTCTGCTGCCAACATTTTTTCCTTCCCCACTGGATCATTTTAAAGTAAATCCCAAACAGTATATAATTTTATTCATAAATACTTCAACATGTATTGATATTTCTAAAACACAAGGACTTTAATGTTATATCTTTGTAACTTTTTATTAAAGTTTATTTATTTAATACATTTATTATTTACTCTGTTATACATGTAGTGTGTACATTTTTATGTATGTAAATACTGTACATTTCACAAATTGAGGACAACTGATTAACCAGTATCAGATTAAGAGGCAGAAAGAACCTTGGGACTTCCCTGGTGGTCCAGTGGTTAAGACTCTTTGCTCCCAATACAGGGGGCCTGGGTTTGATCCCTGGTCAGGAAGCTAGATCCCACATGCCACAACTAAAGAGCCCACATGCCACAATGAAGCTCCTGCATAATGCAACTAAGACCTGGTGCAGCCAAACAAATAAATAAATAAATAAATGTTTGGGTGGGGGGAGAAAGAAACAGAACATAAACAGCATCCAGAACCCCCTCTCATAACCACATCTACTCACCACTCCCTTCACAAATGAACATTATCTTCTAACACTGTATGTCAGCATGGCCATTTTTGAACATGTTATGGACTCATACAGTATCTTTTGTGAAGCATTCATTTTTTTCGAAACAAAATTGTAATATTGTTATATTTTTAGTGTGACAAGATTTATCATATATCTTATATAAAATATATACTTAAATTTTCACAACTATCTCATGAAACTCTTTTTAAAAGGCGGTTTGTTCAAATTGAGACCCAAACAAGGTCTACTTTTTGCATTTGTTTGATATGTCTACTAACTCCCTCTCATCTTTGTTCCCTGTTTTTTCCCCCTTTCGTATATTCATGAAGAAATCCGGTGATTAGTTCCCTGCCCCTTATTTTTTTTCTAACATGCAAGAACAGTTTATTGAGCTAAGTAAATAAGACTTACCTCACAACCTGATTCATATTTGCTAAAAAGAATATTTATTCTGTGCTGTAGATTGATTAGATACAAGAGGTAGGCTGCCCACATAAATGATTGAATTAGTCAAGGCTGATAGATAGCAATTTTGAACTAGCTTTAGCAGAGGGGGATTACAGAAGGTTATCGGGGGACCATCAGGAAAGAACTCTAGTTGCCACCATTTCTAAGCATCTTAAAGGATGATGTGAAGCTTCAGCTCTCTCTCCACCTCTCTGTATGTCTGTGTGGCAGGGCCTAGGGCTAGAGAAAGCTCTAGAGCTATCTTTTTTTTTTCCCTTGTCATTTATTTGCTGAAGCAATCAGATCATTAATCTGGATTATGCATCCCCATGGTGGTGTTTAACATGTTTTCCTATCCTCTCTATTTCTTGGAACTGATAGTTTATACTGTTACTTTTTTTTTAACCTTTATATTTATAAAAATACCATTGTTAATGCATAAAATGTAGTAACTACTGGAAAAAAAAAGTATAGAAAATGTATTGATTACTTCCAGTTTTCCTAACTAGATATAGCCACTGTCAGCAATTGACTTGACCACAGAACTGCCCTTATTTTGTTGTCATTTTAATACCTGCTAATATCCCTTTGCTCTTAAGAATATACTTGGAAACTCTTCCCTAGTGTTTAAAAGCAAGATTACTGTTCCAGATTTTAAAGATCCTTATAAGGCAGAGAGTTGCCAGTAATTCTTTTCATGATCTGAAATAAGATCAGCTATTTTATACTTTTTAGACCTTAGAACTAAACACTTTCTTTTATCCAAAACATGTAAGAATAGAAACAGCAAAATAGTAATTACAAACAACTGGAATGTCTTCTAGTCTGTACACACAAAGTGCTTAATAAGTGAGTAATGAATTAAAGCACATTTCCTTAGGTGTACACAAAGGCATATGTTGAAAAACATTTTTCATTATTTATTTGCTTTTTCTTAAATTACCTTTATCATTTTAAATAGTTTTAAATAAAATAGTTTGACATTTTACCAGAGAATTTATGAAAGTGAAAGATTCTCATATCCTTTCTGTTAATTTTAATGGTTTTGCTCTTTGTTTTTTAATAATGAACAGGATCCTTGTCCAAGTTTGCCTTACCTGGGAAATCAGAAGTGGCATCTTCCTGCAACACGAGTAATACAAATATCTTCCAGAACTATGCAATGGAGGTACAAGTTAATCAAAAGAACATCTTCATGTACTACTTAATAAAATTTACATTTCTTAAGTGTTGATAGCCTCTGGTAGAGTGATAAAAAGTTAAATATATGGCATCTGAAAATTTCAGAATGTATATTGCTCCTGAATAAACTTAAAATATCTAGTATTTCAGATTATTAAAGTCATATGACTTTTTCTGTTTAGAAAAGTTCCATACTTCCTTTCATGTTTATCAACATACAAAAGCATTTTTATTTCCAGTATTTATATTTACCCTTTGTTTTATGTATGTCCTCTTTGAATTTTTGTTACACTTTGGTTTTTCTTTTTTGTTTTGGCCATACCACACAGCATGCAGGATCTTAGTTCCCCAACCAGGGATTGAACCCGCACCCCCTGCGGTGGAAGCACGGAGTCCTAACCACTGGACTGCCAGGGAAGTCCCTATTTCACATCTTAAACACTTGTAACTAATTTTGCTGTGCAGGCACACTTTTTGGATGAGGATACAGGGAGCAGTTTTGGCATTTGTGTCAACTTTTTCCATCATGTTTTTCATTCTTTGTGTCACTTTGATGTAGATATCTGCTGGGTATGCTGCTATATCCCATTTTCTTGCAATAAAAAGGTTATAGTTTTACACCTTAAAAACTTTCCCTAATTTTTGTGTAAAAATTGCTTCCAAATACATTTGTGTTTCTGTTTCACACTAATTCGCATAAATTTGGAAAATAAATTTGCATGCAGCTGGAAAATAAATGATGAGCACTGATGTTGCAGTTTACAAAGTTTCTGATGGCTTCAGGAATTTCTATATTTTAATGTAACGACAGCATTTACATTTATCTATAGCAATGCTTCTTAAACTGTCTGTAGTGACAGACCAGGGTTTTTTTTGTTGTTGCTGTTTTTAATTTCCCATCTGTCATGGCTGTTACTCTTGTAAAATCTACTGATCACCGACTTAGCTGTTACAGCAATTAGTTTAAAGGTCTCCAAATCCTCTTCTCAGTTTCTTTACTTAGCTCATCACAAACCAGTAAGAGTTTGTGGACCAGCTCCTGACTGGTGACCACACTTTGAGTAGCACAGATCTGTAACATGTAATTACCAATACCTATTTTGTGTATTAACAAAGTAATACTTGGGTTTAGTTTTCCGTTTATAAAATCATGGCAGATTTTATAGTACGTAATTATAATGGTAAAAATGCTCACTTAAATGCAAGTTTCCCTTTCAGGCAAAAGTTTTGGAACAGACTTAGCTGAAATAGTTAAAGATGAGTTTATTATATAATGTACTGAATGTAATCCATTTTTCATTTGTAACTTCTGAATCCTTCTGAGTTTTACTTTTCCAGTAGATATATGAATTGAAATGGTTTTTAAATTGTAATTGCAGTAACCGGCTTACTTTATAAAATGCTGTTTTCTCCCATAGGTTCTTATCTCGAGCTGCTCTCGTTGTAGAACCTGTGATTGTCTTGTCCATGATGAGGAAATCATGGCTGGCTGGACAGCAGATGATTCAAATCTCAATACAACCTGCCCATTTTGTGGCAATCTTTTCTTGCCCTTTCTGAACATCGAAATAAGAGATTTAAGACGACCTGGAAGGTAATGATTTATGCTTTTTTTCCCTTCATGTTTAAGGGTCATGTTTCCTAGAATATCTCTTTTCTCAAAAAGCTCCTTTGATTCACATTACAGATACTTTTTGAAGTCAAGCCCGTCTACAGAAAATATGCATTTTCCATCCTCCTTTTCAAGGCAGACAAGGCAGTCTTGTATCTCAACATCAGCCTCTGGTCTTGACACATCTGTTCTCTCTGTTCCAGGGAATTTTGATCTAAATAGGTAATTATGACTATGTGGAACTATATTTTAACAACATATATTATACATTTCAAGTAATGACAAAAGAATTAGCTGACCATTTTAAGGTTTAAATTCCTATGTATAATAGATTCTTAATCTCAAGTTCTTATTCCTAATTAATTATCTCTCTCTCTTGAGGAATTAAGTCAGTACTGAGGTACTTCTACTTTGCAATATTTAATTTTCTACTTAGGAATATTTAATAATCTAAGAGAACATTTGGCGCTGATAGATGAACTATAAAATCAAACTAAGACTTACACAGTAAGCCTAATACAAGTAAGTCTGTGCTTAAAACAAATGCCGAAATCGACTCCATTTTGGAGAAGTGCCAAATACACCAGATATAGCTGGGCAAGTGAAGCTATATTGGTAACTGCATGTGCAAAAGAAAATGCCTACATAGTACTAGCAGGCTAGCATGACCTGTTTGATCCTGAATGCTTAGACTGCAAAACTGCAAATCTGTGTGTGTACCTTCTTTCATCATAGGTCTATTATAGCCCTTTCTTTGTCTCCCACTAGCTCTGACTCCTGAAGGAATAGGTGCCTATTTTTTCTGGTTTGTATCCTCGGGCCTGCTGTGGTTCCTGCAGTATAAAAGTTGTCCACTAAATGTTTTGAACAGATGAATGACTCTTGTATATTTAAAGTTTACTGGATAAAAAGGAAATTTAACATGACTAGGCTACTTTAAACTGTATCCTTTTTCCCAGCCAAAGCCTGATTAACATCTTTCCTTCGTTTTACTTTGCTATGTGCAGCTCTGATTCTAAAGAGAAGAACATGGTCAGTGAAATAAAGTAAATCTAGACAGTGATACGCTTTTTTCTTTTTTCAATGCCCAAGCAAATCAAAGTTGCTCGAAAATACATGTGCCCGAAGTATTCAGATCCCTGCTGATAGATCAAAAGCAGCTTTGTCAAGATGTCCAGTATTTCCAATGGCCAGGAGTGTTAGTACTTACGGCACCTTGGATAAGGAAGACAATGGAGGGCAGACGCTCATTCCTACAGGCAGCCTGCCAACTACTTTACAAGGAGCTACAGTATGTATTTTGGTGTTTTTTACAATTTGGACATTGATAATTTACGTATGAGTTTGTTCCCCTTGTGCTAAACAGCCTTGTAAGCTTCAATTTTATTATTGTTAAGAAGAGTGTCTTGTTACATGATACAGTTACATTTCTAATTATATGGAGATTATTGACAGGAATTTTTTTTAATGATTTAGTATCATCAATCTTATAATTGCTATTTATGGTTTTTACTCAACAGGATTCTTTAGGATTAGAATGGCACCTCCCAAGTCCAGATCCTATCACTGTTCCATATCTTAGTCCTTTAGTGGTATGGAAGGAACTTGAAAGCTTATTGGAAAATGAGGGTGATCATGCAATAACAGTGGCAGACTTTGTGGACCATCATCCAATTGTTTTTTGGAACCTGGTGTGGTATTTTAGACGTCTTGACTTACCCAGTAATTTACCTGGATTGATTCTTTCTTCTGAGCATTGTAACAAGTATTCAAAGGTATGAGAGTAAAAATTAACTAAAAGCCAGTGCTACTGTCACCATTGTAATGTTTGCATATTCCTAATGACAAAAAAGTAATTTTATGCTGAATATTTTTAATAACCATCTGAATCAATAAAATTGTTGCAAATAATTTTTCTTCTTACAGTCTAGCGGTAAGACAGTCATGTTTTTTAGACTTCTTATAAAGTTTACACAAAATGGACTTGACTTTTTGTTATAGCCTCAAGAATAAACTGTAAATGACTCTTATGAGAAGACTTTGTGAGTTTGCCCCACTCATGCCTCATCTCATACCTCCTTCAAAAATAAGCCTAACACTTTAGTTGGACATCTGTAATTCATATCACAGTCATGTGCTACCATTCTCTTCATTCCTTTACTGTGAATTTTTGTTTAACATTTAGGTAGTTTGTTATATGTTCACTCGTATTTTTGATATGTTGCTCTATTAAAGCATTTTTTTTTCTTTTTCATATGCTGTCACTGGCACTAAATGGCAAAGTGTCTAAGTTCAGAAACTTTGTCTTCTCCCTTCTTGTACTTCATGTCTATGATTGTGCATGTGTTTGGATTTTCAGTACATAGTGAATGAGAGATTAACTCAGTCAGAGTATCTGCGCTAGGGTCTTGAACTGATGGAGAATGGGGCTCCTGGATTCGTCTTTCTGTGGAGCCTCAGTCATAAGCTGGTCAAGATTAGCCCTTCATGGTACCCTTTCTCACTGATCTTAGTACTTTGTTAAATCTGCTACTTTAGGGATCATTGGCTTCTCAACTCAGGTCATCTCCCTTCGGTAGGTTATAAAATGCAGACAAATCAGTGATTTTTCTGTTCTCTTTTCTCTCTTACACACATGCATCCTAAAAAATATTTTTAAGGCTCTTTATAAAATATTTACAAAACATTGTCATGTAAGGATCATTAATGAATGTTTTTTTATTCTTCAACACAGATTCCTCGCCACTGTATGTCTGAAGACAGTAAATATGTTTTAATACAAATGTTGTGGGACAATATGAAATTACATCAGGATCCAGGACAGCCGTTGTACATCCTCTGGAATGCCCACAGTAAGTGCTGTCATAGAATGCTGATGTCCTTCATATGAGAGTACTATTTGCTTTAAATAGCCTAAACTAATGTGTAACTGACTTTTATTTTACACTACTTTTTGTCTTACAGGTCAAAATCGTACTCTTTTGTTTGAGAGTGAGTGTTAAGTTTGATGTTTTTAGTATTATCATCTATGGAGGTCAAGGGGTTTTTGTTTTTGTTTTTTGAGTGGTGCTGTGTATGTGCTGGAGGGGTTATGTTTTGTAGAGTTTTGTTTTTAGCACATTGCTTGTACCCTATTTCTTCTTTGTACTTATTTTTTGTTTGTTTCCATCCCAGGCTGCTGATTTAAAATTCCTTCCAGGGGCTGTATTAAGGAAAACAGTATTTTTAGTTATTGTGTATTTGAGCCTTTAAGCTTATTTTTATCATTATTTGTCTTATTTCTTCCTTTTTTCTTCTTACTCATTCTTAGATTTCAGTTCTTTTATCTATTGCCCTTAATTTATTTTTAGTGCTTTGTAACTTTTTCAATAGCTGTCAGTTGCTGCTTAATTACATTCTCCTTTCTACACAGAACATTCTTCTTCATCTGCTCTTTTGTTCTTTTACAGCCCAGAAGTATCCAGTGGTCCATTTATTGCAAAAAGGTGATAATTCATTTAACCAGGAACTATTGAAAAATATGGTAAAAAGCATTAAAATGAATGATGTCTATGGACCAATGAGTCAGATTTTAGAGACACTGAATAAATGTCCTCATTTTAAAAGACAGAGGTAAGTCATTCTTTTAAATGAATATATTGTTCCTCTAAGCAGATTCATATTGTTTGCTGAGTGATTTGTTAGAATATCTCATGCTTTTATTAACATAAAAATTTTTGTAGATATGTATAGACTGTTTGAATAGTAATATCTTCTCCACTCCTTTTTCCCCCCAGGAGTTTATATAGAGAAATACTGTTTCTCTCACTTGTGGCACTGGGAAGAGAAAACATTGATATAGGTAATTCAGCATAACATATAACAAGTATTATTTATATATCATGGCATAGTTTTCAAAGTGTTTTTATATTGGTAGTCTTAATTAGTTTAATATAAAATTATATTAATATAATAGAACTGTGTCTGATTTTTTTAATATAAGGTAAAAGATACTTTGATATTTTGGTCATGTTGGTAATAATAATGATAAATAATGAAAGCTAACATTTTTTGAGGGCTTATTATGTGCCTTACATTGTAGCAGGTAGTTTCCATATTTTATCTCATATAATCCTCAAAATCCCTATGAGATGGGTACTGTTATCATTTCCATTTTATTACTGAGGCAACTGAGGATCCAAGAGGTTAAGTGACTTAAACTTGGGTTTCACAGCAATAACAGAGCCATATCTGAACCAAGCAGTCTTAATTTCCAATCCCATGCTTTTAACTATTGTGTCAGATCACTAATGACATTAAGCTTGTTTCAGAAAAGAAGTAAGGTAGCTAAATATATATTTTAGGAGGTCTCGAACATTTTTGGTTGATCATCTTCTACTCTCAGTTATTGTGCTTGGCCTCCTTTAGAGTAACAAATAGAAAGTAAAAGGATTGAAAAAGATACTCCATGCAAATAGTACTAAAAAGGGAGCTAGAGTGACTACATTAATATCAGAAAAAAATAGACTTTAGAGACAAAGAAGGACATTGTATAATGATGAAACAGTCAATCCACCAAGAATTATTAATTGTTTATAACAATTATAACATATATGCAACTAACAACAGAGCCCCAAAATACATGAAGTAAAAACTAACAGAATTGGAGGGAGAAATAGACATTCAACCATAATAGAACAACTAGGCAGCAGATCAGCCAGGAAATAGAAGACTTGAACAGCACTGTAAACCAACTAGGCCTAAGAAACGTCTACAGAACACACCATCCAACAACAACAAAATACACATTCTTCTCCACTGCACATGGAATATTGTCCAGGATAAACCAAATGTTAGGCCATAAAACAAGTCTCTCAGTAAATTTAAAAGGTTTGAAATCATACAAAGTATGTTCTCTAACCACAGTACAATGAAAAGAGAAATCAATAATAGAAGGAAAATAAGAAATTCACAAGTATATAGAAATTAAACAACACACTCCTAAATAGCAAATTGGTCAAAAAAATCATAATAGAAATTAGACAATACTTTGAGATAAATGAAAATTAAAAACACAACATACCAAAACTTTGAGATTCAGTGAAAGCAGTTTCTACCTTAAGAAACTAGAAAAAGAAGAGCAAGCTAAACCCAAAGCAAGCAGGAGGAAGGAAATAAATATTAGTGCAGAAATAAATAAAATAGAGAAACAGGGAAAATATTTTTAAAAATCGAGAAACTCATTGAAATCAAAAGTTTGTTTTTGAAAAGATCAACAAAATTGACAGACCTTTAAGCTAGACTAAGAGAAAAAGAGAGAAGACTCAAATTACTGAAATTAGGAATAAAAGGGGGGATATTCCGGGACTTCCCTGGTGGCGCAATGGTTCAGAATCCACCTGCCAATGCAGGGTACACGGGTTCGATGGTCCGGGAAGATCCCACATGCCGCAGAGCAGCTAAGTCCGTGTACCACAACTACTGAGCCTGCACTCTAGGGCCCACGAACCACAACTGCTGAGCCCACATGCCACAACTACTGAAGCCTGTGCACCTAGAGCCCGTGCTCCGCAACGAGAAGCCACCGCGGTGAGAAGCCCGTGCACTGCAACAAAGAGTAGCCCCCGCTCGCCACAACTAGAGAAAGCCCGCATGCAGTAATGAAGACCCAACGCAGCCAAAAATTAAATAAATAAATAAATAGGTGGGATATTCCTACTGACCTTACATAAATAAAAATAATTATTATAAATAATTATATACCAACAAGTTAGATAACCTAGAAGAGACAGGCAAATTCCTAGAAAGACATAAACTATAAAACTGATTCAAGAATAGAAAATCTTAATAGACCTATAACAAGTAAAGAGATTGAGTTAGTAATCAAAAATTGTCCCGCAAAGAAAAGCCCAGGACCAGATGGTGAATTCTACCAAATGTTTAAAGAAGGATAATACCATTTGTTATGAACTGCATGTTTGTGTCCCCTACCCCCAAATTCATATATATTGAAACCCTAATATGATGGTATTTGGAAGTAGAGCCTTTGGAAAGTAATTGCATCATGAGGTTGGAGCCCCTAAGATGGTATTAGTATCCTTATAAGAAAAAGAGGAGGGAATTCCCTGGCGGTCCAGTGGTTAGGACTCAGCACTTTCACTGCTGTGGCCCAGGTTCAATTCCTGGTCATGGAACTAAGATCCCGCAAAGCTGCATGGTGCAGCCAAAAAAAACAAAAAGAAAAGTAAAAGAAAAAGAAGAGAGCTGTCCCTCTCTCAGCCACATGAGGATACAAGAAGAAGACAGCTATCTGCAAACCAGGAAGAATGCTCTTACCAGCCACCACATCTGCTGGCACCTTGATCTTGGACTTCCCAGCCACCAGACTGTGAGAAATAAATGTTCATCATTTAAGCCACCCAGTCTATGGTATTCTGTTACAGCAGCCCAAACTAAGACACTAACCCTTCACAAACTCTGACAAAAAAAGTAGAAGAAAACGAAGTGCTTCCTAGTTCATTCTATGCGTTAGGCCAATATTATTACCCTGACCAAGCCCAGACAAAGACATCACAAGAAAAGAAAATGAAAGAGCAATATCCCTTATTAATATAGATGCAGAAATCCTCAACAAAATACTAGGAAACCAAATCCAGCAACATAGAGAAAGGATTATTTGCCATGACAAAGTGGGATTTATCCCAGGGATGCAATGTTGGTTCAACATAAAAAACTCCATCAATGTAATACACCATATTAATAGAATGAAAGACAAAACCACATGATGTCTCAATAGACACAGAAAAAGCATTCGACAAAATTCAACAAACTAGGACTAGAAGGGAACATCTTCAACCTAATAAAGGGCATTTATGAAAAACCCACAGTTAACACCATACTCAATGGTGCAAAACAGAAAGTCTTCCCTTTAAGATCCAGAACAAGAAGAGGATGCCTGCTTCCACCACTTCTATTCAGCATTGTACTGGAAGTTCTAGCTGGGGCTGCTAGGCAAGAAAAAGAAATAAAAGGCATCCAGATTGGAAAGGAAGAAGTTAAACTATCTTTATTTATAAATGACATGATCTTATGTATAGAAAACCCTAGAGATTCCACACCAAATCAAAACAGAACAAAACAAAAAACCCAAAATATTAGAGTTAATAAATGAATTCGGCAAGGTTGTAGGATATAAGATCAAGATACAAAAATCAGCTGAATTTCTGTAACTAGCAATGAATAATCCAAAATGAAATTAAGAAAGCAATTCCATTTACAGTAGCATCAAAAAGAATAAAATACTTAGGAGTTTGTTTAACCAAGGAGGTGAAAGACTTGTACAATGAAAATTACAAACATTGCTCAAAGAAATTAAAGATCATGTGAATGAATGGAAACATACCCCATGTTCATAAATTAGAAGACTAATATGCTTAAGATATCAGTACTACTCAATCTACAGATTCAGTGCAATTGCTGTCAAAACCCCAATGATGTTTTTTACAGAAATAGAAAAACCCATCCTAACATTTATGGAATCTCAAGGGACCCCAAGTAGCCAAAACAATTTCAAAAAGAACAAATCTGGAGGACTCAACACTGATTTCAAAACTTACAGCAAAGCTACAGTAATCAAAACAGTGTCGTACTGGCATAAAGACAGACATATAGACCAGTGGAATAGAATAGACAGCCCAGAAATAAACCCTCACATTTATGGTAAAAATCATTTTTGACAAGAATGCCAAGACCATTCTGTGGGGTAAAGACAGTCTTTTCAATAAATTGTTCTGGGAAAATGGGATATCCACTTAACAAAAGAATGAAGTTGGACCCTTATACAAAAATTAACTCAAAATGGGTTGAATACCTAAATGTGAGTCCTAAAACTATAAAACTATTAGAAGAAAACATAGGACAAAAGCTTCATGACATGGATTTGTCAGTGATTTCTTGGATATGACACCCAAGGTACAGGCAACAAAAAAAACAGGCAAATGGGGCATCATGAAAATTAAAAGATTTGTGTGCATCAAAAGGTGGTATCAACAGTGTAAAAAGGCATCCCACAGAATAGGAGAAAATATTTATAAATCATATATCTGATAAGAGATTAATGTCCAGAATATATAAGGAATTCCTGAAACTCAACAACAAAAAAACAGGCCATTGCAAAATGGGCAAAGAGCTTCAATAAACATTTCTCCAAAGAAGATATACAAATGGCAAATAAGCACATGAAAAGATGCTCAACATCACTAATAGGGAAATGCAAATCAAAACTACAATGGGATACCATCTCATACCATTAGATAGAATGGCTACTATCAAAAACCCAGAAAATAATGTGTTGGTTATTTTCTGGAAAATAAGGATATGAAAAAATTGGAACCCTTGTGCGTTGTTAGTAGTAATGTAAAATGGTATAGCTGCTGTCGAAAACAATATGGCATTTCCCTTAAAAAATTAAATATAGAATTTCCACATTATCCAACAATTTCACTTCTGGGTATATACCCTGAAGAATTGAAAGCAGGGTCTCAAAGAGATATTAGTATAGTTATGTTTATAGCAGTCTTATTCATAATAGCTGAAATGTGGAAGCAACCCAAGTGTCCATTGAAGGATGAGTGTATAAGCAAAATGGGATATATACATACAGTGAACTATTATTCAGCCTTAAAAAAGAAAAGAAATTCTGACATATGCTACAACATGAATGAACCTTGAAGACATTAAGTGAAATATGCCAGTCACAAAAGGACAAATACTGTATGATTCCACTTAAGAAGTACTTAAAAGAAGCCAAAATCATAGAGACAGAAGTAGAATGAGAGTTGACAGGAGCTGTGGGGAGGGGAGAGGAGTATTATTATTTAATGGGTATAGAGTTTCAGTTTCACAAGATGAAAAGAGTTATGGAGATGGACAGTGGTGATGATTGCACAACATTATGAATGTATGTAATACCACAGAACTGTGCACTTAAAAATGGTTATGATAGTAAATTTTATATGTATTTTACCAAAATTTTTTAATTTGGGAAAGAAGAATTTTAAACTGTTGACATCTTAGTACTTCACATTTCAGTGGTCTGTGTAACCTAGCTCTAAATGCTATGGACTCTTAAGGTCCCCATTCCAGCTCTGAAATTCTGTGTTGGCAGAAATGACCTAGAGATTCCTTCTTGGCTTCTAATTTTGTGGTTCTGTAGTATTACAAAAACTTGATTGCTGATAATATCAAATATAAATTTCTTTATGCCTTTATTTATGAATTTTTGCAGATGCATTTGATAAAGAATACAAGATGGCATATGATCGTCTCACACCTAGTCAAGTCAAGAGTACCCACAACTGTGATAGACCACCAAGTACAGGAGTGATGGAATGTCGAAAAACCTTTGGAGAACCTTATCTTTAAGATATGTGTGTGTATTTTTTCAATATGTATTGTGTAGTCAGTGTATAAAATAACACTTTTAGACTCTAACCTTTTTTCTGCAATTTTTCAAAATGCATTTGTAAATGGTTCAGGAAGTTCAGATAGTTTATGTACAGAGTGTCTTAAGAAAATACTAACAAGTGGGAGAGAGCTACTTTGTTTCCCATTTCTTCTTTTTTTCTTCTCCAGTACAAGTAATTAAGTATTTTTGTGATGAAAAAATCCATAAACAAAATTGGTTCCCATAGAATAAGACAACTGTTTTATGGATTCTTTTGGAAGAGACAGATTGGAAAATCATGTATGGAACTTAAACAAATGTAAGAACAAAGTATCTCCTGTTTTCATAGACTACTCAAATGTTTTGACCATGAAGTTGTATTATACATATTTTAAATTGTTTATAATAAGTTGATATTTTTTTAATTTTTAAACTTAATATAGCAAACAAAATGAACTTAAACTTATGAAGCAAGGTAATTAAGTGCTTATTTTCTTTGTCTGCTGCTATTTGAAGTAATTAGTACAGCTGCAGATCTCTATATGTATATCTATATTTTTTTTATTACTTGGAAGAATGATTCAAAAATGTCAGCGCTAGTGTCAGTGTTGTCCTAGGATCGCATATTAGTACTCCTGAGCCTGACTGCAGTGGGTGAGTCATGGCAAGGGTGTGCATTGCCCAGACTGACTCACTGAGCCTTGTGGAAGGAAAGCCAGAGAGGTTCCAAGTCTGCTGTAAAATCAGGTTCAATATACCATGATTCCAAAATTTTCTCTACTGCTAATAGATACATACAATACACAGGGAAAATAGCTTATAGAGCCAAATATCAATTTAAATTTTAATATTCTACGTGAACACTTATGTTGGGAAATATGTCAGACAGTTTATCCCAAATTCTACCTTTATTTTAATATCTAAAATATTGGGTATGATGCAAATTGTAGTATGTTTATCTGGAATATGACCTATTGGAGTATTCTGTTAATATTATATATATATATATATATATATATATATATATTATATATAAATATTCAAAATATTTTTTCAAAAGTAGAAAAATAATAACTCTCTAAAAGTACAGCCAGATAGAATTTCCCATATTGAGGAACTTGGCTTTTTCAATACGCCTTCAGAATCTGGTTTATGGAATCTAAAATCCAGCAATATCCGGAAATAGACAGTAAATTGAATGTTTAAGTACCATGGGTATTAAATAGAATCTTAAAAAATATTTGTAGTCGCATTATTTCTAATATCACTTTCTTTCGGTAATTCTGATAAAACAGTATCCTTTGGCTGTTAGAATTATTTATCGATTTTCAGTGTGTTCGTGTGGTGTGTGTTTGCACACATTGTCATAATGAAGGAATTCTCTAGCCAATTTCAAAGAAGGAAAAAATGAATGGTCCTAAATTAGATGTGTAGAAGCTGGCAGAGTTCAGGACACTTTGGACTGGAGATACCTTAAAGTCCTGAGACTAAGAACCAGTTCAGCTGTAGAAAAAACACTTTTGAGTTCATCCCACTAATGAATAGCACCAAGCTAAAACATTTCACAGCTTTCTACTCTGGGAAATAATGGGGAAAGTTTAAAAATGTAAAATTTTAGTTCAGTTAGTTTGGCGCTGAACTTGCTTACTTGAAAAGTCTGGTGCTATGCACATGTATCTGCCTCTTTTGTAAATACCACTCTTGTCTTATCCTTCTTTCCTATTCAGATCCACGCTTCACATTCTAATTCAGTCTTACGTTCTCTAAGTCACAATCATTTCAAAGTTGTCAAAGGAGAGAAACATTTGATAGGTGAGGCTTTTGGCATTAGTGACAAACATCCCTCCAAACAGAATTCTGGGGTTCTATTCTGGTTTTTTGTTACTGTTTGTATAAGAACAGCTTTCACTATTGATTATCTTTTCTTTAACACAAGCAATATATATGAATAACAGTTTATTGATTTCAAATATCTGACAAAAAAAAGTAAGGTAAAGCCCATTCTTTATGGTTCAGACTCATTTAGAAAAGTGAATGTAATTTTTATCTCCTTCCCCTGACACCAAGTTTTGTTTCTGCTTTTGACTGGGTTTTATTTCCCCTATTTTCAATCCCCAGGGAATATTATTTGCACAAATTTACTCCTTAAAAATAAAACCTAAAACATGAATAGAAAGTGGTAAACCTTGATCAAAAGAAAACTAAAATGTAGATCATCCTTTGAAATAACTCCATACAAACTTTTCTTCAATTTTATCTCTGTTGACCATACATTTTAGAGAATCACGGCCAATCATGTTAAGAGAGAAATACCCTTTTGCTACATTATCTGTCTTTTATTTTCTTACTCTTAGTTTTGTTTATCTGTTTACTAGTTGAAAATAAATCATGCCATGTCCTGGTACAACTTGTTTACTACTTCCTCCCATTGTGTTTTGAATGTCATACATTTATATTTTATATCATATTTCAATATTCAGTTTTTTCCTCCTTTCAGGGAGTTATGCAGTCTGGTCATATTCTGATTTTTATTTTGGTTTTTTTTTTTTTTCTTATTTTGCGGGGAGGTTTTTTGCTTTAAAACCCTAAAGCCATTAGCTTATTTTATTTTAAGGTTTTCTTAAAATATCTTTCCATTTTTCTATGTAGAGAAATAGCCCCTGAAAATGTTGGTTCAACATTTTAGGTGATAGGCTTATTTTATTTTATTTCATGCTGGTAATTACTATGATACTTTAGTGCAGCTAGCAAGCGTTAGCCTGCTGCATATAAAAGTTATGTTGTACTTCTACATATTTTGTAAGTATACAGTAAGAAAATAACCATTTGTATGGTAATGTGCGATTGCCCAGCTTTATTTTTGTTTCTCCCACTAGAACTTGAAAGCTGCTGTTAGGCACTTTATCTCAGAGCAGGAAGGGAAAGAGTAGGCTGCCTCTTTGAGAGGGTCCTTGGTCTGCCTTTGTGCTAGTCTTAGCATGCTCTGCCCTTCCTGTTTGGATACAAGACAAAGTTTTATTTCAGAATTGAATTCTCTGGTAGCTGCATACCAGTTTACCTTAATACCCTCAGTACTTGGTATCTTATTATCCCTTCATACTGCCCTCTTTCTCTGACCCCAAAGTAAGTACATTTGCTGGCTTAATTATTTTTGTTTACAAAATTAGTATTGGACAAATTAATATAGGAATTTCTGTCTCTGATTCAAAAAGTCTGTGTAAGATTGAACAGACTCTTCTGCTAAAGTTACTGCAGCCTTTCCACAGTTGCTGTTCATTTGAATGGCTCCTTCCTTTTGTATTTAAAGATTTTCTTTTCATAGTACTGTGGTAAAACCATTGGAGCAACTGTTGGAATTTTCTGTAAATGAAATTCTCCAGATTTGCCAGCTCATCACAGTTAAGGGCCTGAGGACCAGAAGTATGCTTTGGTTGTATGGGCAGCCTGAGACCAGGGTGTCCTGCCTGGGTCTAGTGACCCCACAGGGATGGACAACCCTGATCACTGGCCCTCTCTTTGTACCTTTCATAGTAACCAGGCCCAAAATACACTGCAAGCTGCACCTGCAGGGGGACCCTCCCACAAAGAAGGGGGCCAGAACCAAGGATATTCTGTGGCCCACTAGGCCAACCAGTTCTTCAAATGTATCTACCAGGCTGTGTCTTAAATATTAAATTCCAATTCTTGCCCCTTTTGGTACTCACCTTTAAATGATAATTAGGATATACAATTGTTATGATACTTTCAGAGTATCACAAAAGGCCAAGCCTATAATTTGATAGAAGCATTTTCAGATCTGTTGATGAGAGTACAATATAATGTTCATAATGTACAGTAACCATTTAAACATATACTAATTTTTTAAAATTTGGAATACATCCTTTTTTTCTGGTACTACACAGAATCTTAACCCATTGAATTAGGAAGAGTTTTACATTTTTATAAATTTGGCCCAAACCTATCACCAGGGCTGTCAAGGAAATGCAGCCTCAAGGGGAATGAAGGAGAAATCATCCAATTTAGACACTCACGTAGGACAGTTCTGACTTTCTTGCTGAATGAAATACCTAGAATTTGTCCCATGTAACTAGCTACACAGAACATCTTGCCCATCAAATGAGAGGACCAGCTAACCATTATCTTGACATTTTAAGATGGTACTTTACCTCTAAAACAGCACAATTTTAATAAATTGTGGATTTATAATGGATTGCAAAATTTTTTATTTCAAGCATAACAAATTGATCTTTTAGAAGTTACGTAAGTTTTCCATCTCCCTGAAATCTCCTCTTTCTCCCCACCAGCTGCTCATCCATCAAGACCCAGCCTTCATTTTTATGTTTTCGACTCTTTTCTTCATTGTGTGAAGTCAGAACTTCCTTTCTAGGCAAAGAGAAATGCCAGAAATTTAGCAAACGGATCAGAAAAATGATACTCAACTATTAGAGTCAATTTTAATCATCAAATGGCAGCCCAGCACTTTATCTTTACAGGATGTTTCACCGTCCATCACTCCTCATAAGTCATTCTGGGGAAGAGCATCAGCTCCCAGGCTGTCAGTGAGGAGGTGACATCCTCGAGACCAGCTGAGATTGGTGGCAGATACCAGATTGGTGCCCAGAGTGTTGGTATTGGGATCTCCCTTCCATAGGCTCTGCTCTCTCCTCCTGTTCTTAGGCCATGGCATATGGAGACCAGGCAGTGCAGCAGAATCAGGAATGAGGATAACTAATTTAAGAATATGGACTGTGAACATGATCCCATATTCTTCATCAGTTGTCTTCTCTCGAGCATTCTGACTAAATGACCTAAAGATATGGATAAAAACACATCCATTTTTGTAAAATATCATTGGGACTCACAATTTATTGAAATTTAGTGAAAGTCATTTCCAAAGAATGTGAGTCCTGGAGTAGTGAGGCCATGAATTAAATTAACCAGCCCGTCTTAAAAGATGGATTATGGACTGAAGGACTTTGAACACAGCCTTTCAACATCAAAATGTTTGGTTTCTTTCCCACATCACACTTGTCCTGCTATCTTCTAGTCTTCAGTGACTCCTCTCTCATGTTTGTAATTAAAGCGATATTTACCATCGTAAACTACATTCACCTCAGTTCCATTGGCTTCATAACCACGACACTGTTTCATTTTTAATGTGCCCCTTAACCTGATGCCAGTAAAAGCAGCAAGCAGTGGTATTTAATATACGAGCACTTCAACTTCCACCTGAAATGTTTAACCACACAATTTTTAAAAACACAGGTGTCGGGCTTCCCTGGTGGCGCAGTGGTTAAGAATCCACCTGCCAATACAGGGCACATGCGTTCGAGCCCTGGTCCGGGAAGATCCCACATGCCGCGGAGCAACCAAGCCCGTGCGCCACAACTACTGAGCCTGCACTCTAGAGCCCACGTGCCACAACTACTGAAGCCCGCGCGCCTAGAGCCCGTGCTCCTCAACAAGAGAAGCCACCGCAATGAGAAGCTTGTGCACCGCGACAAAGAGTAGCCCCCGCTCACCACAACTAGAGCAAGCCCGTGTGCAGCAACGAAGACCTAACGCAGCCAAAAATAAATAAATAAAATAAATAATTTTTAAAAAAACACACAGGTGTCCTTTACATCAGCTACCGTGGAAGTAGTAATACTCTTTTCCTTACCATCTTGTCATTGTGTTAAGCATTTTTGGAATTTCTCCTTTGTAATCGCCTTAATATCCACTTGTAAGCCACACAAGAAATCAATCTTCTTGCTTTATAATCCTATCTAGGATGACATACAAAAATAGCATTGCCCCACTGGATCTCTTACTTTGTAAACCAGATTTGGCTCTACTGACTTTAGACTCTTTTTAAAAATTACTTTGTTTCTCACTCACTAGTGCAGCTGTCACTGTTGGGTGAGAATATGAGAGGGGAGGGGCACAGAGCCAGGACAGCTTTGTTAGAATGTCTAATCCCTCAAGGTGACCCACCTGATGGAGACAACACTAACTTGGATTTCCTAATAAATACATATTTTTAAATAGCCCTCAGAGTAGTTTTCCTTCCCTAATACCCACATCTTCCAATTGAATGGCAAATTATACATTTTAATTTCTTGAGCTGCTTATTTTAATTTCACTTTTCAGAAATGCAACGAGAGCAAATGTAGTCCTCCTTTTTAAGCTATAAAATATTGGTACACATTTTACTGGACTACAGTGTGTAATGATAATTGATTCTTGTTATACTTTTTTTCCTATAGACTTTGCTCCTTTAAACTCACCAATAACTGAACCTGTAATGAATACAAATCTGATAGAACCACATGTTTTGCACAGAAAAAGAGACAGTAAACTGCAGCATGTGCTGGGGGCAGGGGCCAGGAGGGTGAGATGGAGACCACACCTGCATCTTTTGCATCAGCAGCCCTTCAGGAATAATCAGGGAACTGTGAACATGGGAGCTTATCTGATTGCTAAGGTACCTGTCCCAACCCTCACTCCCAAATATCTCATTTTAGAAAATCCTCTGACTCGGGTCCTGCTGCTGGCCTCCATGTGTTAGCTGTCTGCATCAGGGGTGGTAGGCGCTCCACCCCTCCAAAGAAGAGTCCTAATCCACAATGAGCTGCAGGTGTTTCCAGGGATAAACTTCAGTCCGGATCACATCCACATCAGAGGCTCCTGCCCACTCAGTTCACTCTCCTGGATCACGTTCATTCTTTCTTTAATGTAACAAGTGGTACAGTAACTTCTGGCATGGTTTTCTGATCCATGTCCATTTTGAGCAACAGTGACTGACTCAGACAGACACGGGACAAGATATGATTCGATCTTCTAACATCACACTGATTATCAGGAATACAAAGTACAGGAGGAACATGGTAAAGCCCAGGATCTTGTTCATTCTCCATTTGCATAATGCAATTGAAGAGATCACAAACAGGAGCATGAGAAAAAGCAAAACAATGGCACAAAACAAGCCATTGCTACTGACAGGAACAGGCTGTAATCCATTGATAAAAGAGAAAAGCATCCAAGGAAGGGGCAGGCTGCAAGATGGAAGAAACAGTGTGAATATTCTTAATGTTTATAATCATGCCATATACTTAACAGTATTTTACAATTTACAAAGCACTTATTTTTACACAAACCTGTGAAATAGAGCAGAAAATATTCATTCATTTCACAGGTGAGAAAACTAAGGTTCAGGGAATTATGTGCCCAAGTACTCACAGCTGATAACTGGGAGAGCCTAGATTAAAACAGGTTTTCCGGGTCTGAGTTTGTCTTCTTCATACTTCATGACTTCTGTATGACTAACCTAAATTGGTAGATGTGTGACTCTCTAAATCATGATAAGGCCTAGCTCAGGATAACATTTCCTTACATTCATTAGTGATCAGGGCTCTCCCATGCCCTCTTACCTGCCCCACCCTGCAAACACACACATATACAAATTAAAGAAACCAAAGCCACCACCCAAATCCAGAACGTGATTGGGAAAATGAAAATAGCGCAGACACTCTGCTCTGACAAAGTTGGGAGGAGCAGGGTAAGCAAACCCATACAGGAGGACGCAGCATTTGCTTGTTTATACAAAATGCTTTTAGAACCTCTGAGCCGGCAGGAGTCCAAATGCAAAGGAGCAGGAATGTCAGGAAGTAAGACTGAGTCACTGCTTCTTCCAACCCCACCTCCTCCACCTTGGGGGTCAGTGAGCAGAGCGTTTGTATTTGGTAATGGAATTTAATGGACTTCGTTTTTCAATTCATCTATAAATTCTAGTCAGTTACATTTCAGGCAGCATTTTAGTTCTATTATCCTATCTGGCTGTGATGAATGAAGGGAGGATACTTTGTTGCCTTGCAGAAGCTAACAACATAAATGCCCTTTTATTCCATGTATAATGGTGAATGGAGCAAAAAACCAGCAGACAGAGCCAACACAGTGTTTGCCAGTCAGTCATACATAACATGCCTTAGAAAGCAACTTTGCCACTCACCCCACGGTGATATCAAATATGTTACTGCCCACAGAGCTTGACACGGCCATGTCTCCCAGGCCTTTCCGAGCGACAATCACACTGGTGATGAGGTCAGGAATTGATGTGCCTGCTGCTAGGATTGTCAAACCCATAATCTCTTCAGAAATCCCTATTGTTTCACCAACCTGGTAAATAGTAACAGTAATGAGAAACCAAGTGAAAAATCTGAGGCTCTTCAAAGCACCAACCACATACTACTTTGTGCAAAACCAACACCTTCCACAGAGTTCACATTCCCTTGGCCTGAGTGAAGTAGGGTCACAGCAGAACTAACAGCTGGGGAGATGGGCCATGGAGAGAAAGAATAGGGTCCCTGCTCAAGGCTTCAGGGAATGATGCTGCTCTTTTCTAAACTGGACTAAAAGTCCACCTATGATGCCACTTATTGTCATTCCAACTACAACACCTCTACCTTCCCAAAAGAACTGCTCCTCCAAAGGCCTGTTGGTGTCAAGTTTCCATTTCCAGAACCACGGACACATGCTATGTTCCAGGAACTTTTTAGAGGCTGGAGGTAGAAGTATGAGCAGTACAACAATGACCCTACTCTCAGCTTGAAAGAGAAAAGCATGTAAATAATAATACAGCTCTGCGCTTAAGTGCAATATTCTAGGTAGAACAGCAAAGCCATTGAGCACTCAGAAGACTGATTAAATGCCGGAAAGAAGGCAAAACTGAGCTTGCTCTCACGAGTGTGTATGATTTCACCAGGTGGAGAGAAGTGTGGGATACAGAACAGAGGAAGCAGGGAATAATGCTAAGAAGGAATGGTCAACTAGATCAGGTTGTGAAGGGCCTTCTGTCATGCTACAAGACAGAAGAGCCACACCTGAAAAGCACTACATTCCCTGGAATATAAAGTCTACTTTTTAGCCTTTACAATGTATAAACTACAAATTCACTTGGTCCTCGCTATTCCCTGGGTACCGGAAATTCACCCCGAAGGAAAAAAGTCCTTTTGACCTGCTAATGCAGGATTTAGTTCCTGCCGCACACTCACCTGGTGAGCCCACCACACCATGAGGTATGAGAACATGGCTATCCACATGATGGATCCCAGGAAGGTGATAACAAAAAATTTCCTAGCCTCCTGTTTGAAAAGGAAGAGAAATAAGTTGCAGAGGCTAAAGGTCTCTGGCCCTTCTGAGGGAGCCCCAGTATCAGTGAAGAGATCTGCTGGAGGAGTCATGGAGAGGAGGTGGAGATGTTTGAGCTGCCATCTCTGTCTCCAGTGAGGACCTTGAGAAGGATGGGGGTGGTGGCCCATAGGGGAGTCCACACAGGAGGGGGTTCAGCAGTTGCCAAACTGAAGAGTTACCTGCTTGCCCTGGAACCAGACCAATCTCGGTACCTGGTTTGGCTTCAGCAACCTCTCCCCACCCCACCCCTCTCTGGAGCCAGAGACAGAATACGGTTCCCCTTTGGGTGGAGTACGTTAGTCAGACCTTTCCTTATAAACAGGGATACTGGGTAGAAACAGCACTTATCACCCTGGGCTTTCACAATATCCCTGTGCAATATGGAGGGTGTACAGTGGCATCCTTCCCATATTAAAATCAAGAAACTGAGAATTCGAGGAGGGGTTAGTTCACATTGCTTATAGTGATGGAAACAAGCACATTCTGAGGCCTCCCAAGCCCATCAGTGTGTCCCCTTAGGTGCACGGTCCCCACTAGAGCTGCAGATTCCATCCCAGATCCTCTCTGTAGTTGAGCCCTGTCAAGCTGGTTTGTCCTGTCCCTTCCGTCCTCTTGAGGGGGAGTGCTGAGAGACCCCACAGCCTCCCTGGGGACAGACAGCTTGGGGACAGCTGGGCAAACTCACCAGCCTCCGGACATCGGGCACCGTCAGCCACAGTGGGAACACAATGGGCAGAAGAAAGAGGTAAATGGCTTGCTTCTGCCTGGTCTCAGGCCATTCCAGGGACAAAGGCTCCTCATTTTCCTCTTCCTCCTCCTCCTCCTCCTCCTCCTCCTCTTCCTCCTCCTCCTCCTCCTCCTCCTCTTCGTCTTCACTCTCACCTCCATCACCTTCCTCTTCACCATCTATACCTTTCTCATCTTCTTTGGCTTCATCTTGATTTTCAGCGTTCAATTCCTGCTCTCCAGTTTCACCTTCATCACCTTTCATTTCGCCATCTTCTCCTGCTTGGATTTCACCTTCACCTTCATCATCTTTCCTTTCTGCCTGGATGTCACCTTCACTTTCATTCTCTCCTTTTTCTTCACCTTCACCTTCTGGTCGAGCTTCACCTCCACTTTGCTCTCCATTTTCACCTTCACCAGGAGTTTTAACCTCATTACCTGTCCTTTCACCTGTGCTCTCAGCTTCAGCCACATCTCCCTGCAATCCAAAGCCAACAGATTAATGGGAAATAACTGCCCTGCTTGTTTCCTTCCCAGTTTCTCCCCACATTTTTTGTTGTTCTTCTCAGAATGTATCTAAAAGCTTGAGTATGAGGAAGAAACTAGTGCAATCATTCAGCAAAATTCCCTTCACAACACTCCTACCCAGTGGTGGTCTGGTCTTTATTTGATCATTTCTAGGGATGGAGAACTCACCACCTAAAGCAGCTTCTGTCATCTTGACAACTGTGATTGGTTTGAAGTCATATTTATACCAAAGTTCTACCTCCTGTGTATAGGTTTACTCTTGGGAGCCATACATAACACTCTTCCATGAGACAGCTCTCTTCCCTGGGTTAAAGATTCCCAGGTCCTTCTATGGTTCCCCCATACTATGGCCTAGAGCCTCCTCTCCTTCTTGGTGAACTCATTCTAGTAGCTTATATCCCATGAGGAGGCTTCTAAAACAACACAGAACACTTCACAGAGTCAAACAGGATTATCACCCCCCTTATTTTAGATACTATGCTTCCATTAATGTTGCCTAAAATGGCATGATATCTTTTGGTGGTTACATCACATTGCTGAGTCCATTAAAACTCCTCAACTGCTCTATTACCTTATATGTGTAAAATGATGATGAGGAGGAGGAGGAGGATACCTATTTTCTGAGGGTATTTATGTGCCAGGCATCATGCTAAGTGGTATAATAATAATCATAATAATAACAACTAGCACTTAGTATGTTTCATGAGTCAATTAATTTATGATATACGCAGAACTAAATCCATCTGACAGATGAAGAAACTAGGGTACAGAGTAGTTAAATAACTTGCTTATGGTCCACACAGTTTGTAAGTGATGAAGCTGGGATTGGAATATGGATACAACTCTTGGCCTCTTAACCACCAAGCTACCCTGCTCTGCAAATGCCAGGGCCGAATGAGATCTTTGGTTCCCAAACATGGTAGCCTGAGAGCTTATTAGAAATACAGATTTCCTTGCCCCCCCGGACCAACTGGAGTATAATCTCTGGGACTGGAAGCCAGGAATCTATTTTAATATGCTCACAAGTGCTTCTAATAAATGCATCTATAGACCGGTGTGTGGGAACCATGGACTGACTCCACTCACTCTGAAAGCCATTGATTCTGAGGGTCCTCAGATTGGGCTCCTAAATGACCTATAACGATGTGCTGGTCCAATCCCTTGAGCAAATGACCCGGGCTGTGTGCTCACGGAGTACGTCATCCATAACAAATTTCATGACACTGCCAACCCCCAACACTGCTCAATGATTCTCAACTCTGCTGCATATTAAAATCACCTAGAGGATTTAAAAACATTCATGCCCAAGGACCCACCCCAGATTTCCTGACTTAAGTGGTTGAAAGTGGGCCGTGGGCAGTTTTTAAAGCTTCCCCAAATTATTCTCATATGCAACCAGGGTTCAGAGCACCCAATGAAGAAGTCAAATATTAATATCCACGAGGCCTGTGCTTTCATTTGGGAATGAAGAGTGAGAAGACTTGAGTCTGAAATAATTTCTGCCCCCCCTTCCCCACCCTCATCAGGAGAGAAGGCTTCTTGGAGGAAATGACAAGTCATTTAAATTGATAGGTACAGGAGTGTCTGCCCAGCCTGCACCCTCTTCTCTGAGAAATGTCACTGCTAATAGCCCCTGACGGGTAGCTCCCTTCTCCCACACTGGAGTCAAAGCACACCACCTGTCCCTGTCACAGCTGATTGGACACAGGTTGGCAACACATTCTCATATATATTATCTTACTCATACTAAGGTATTAGTGAATTAACTGGCCCCATGAGGTATCTGATCTTCAAAGAAAGGGCAATGCTTACCCCAGAGGAATGAACCTCAAATAGCATTTCCAATCTTCAGGAAGGACTGATTTTTGGTTGGCAAATCCTTCCCTGGGCCTCTCAAATTCCACCACCTGGGAAGAGGCTTGTGCCTACCTGACTGCCAGGATCTTCCTCCTGATCTCCCTTGACGTCTGGAGCAGGGGCTGGTGTGACCGTGACCTCAGGGAGCTTGGCTGGCTCCTCCTCTTTAAAGGATAAACATGGGATAGGTCAGAAGAGTGTGCCAGGTTCTGAGGGCAGCTGGCAGAGACTGGTGTGAGTGGCTACAGGGCTACTGGACTTGTCCACTTCAGGGTCACAGAAGGTTTGTTTGGGGAATTTCTTGTTAACAGGAAAAGGAAAATGATGTGATGTGAATTGTTACTGTCCTGTCCACAGAGATGTCTGCAGATGAGAGGACAGCTGGGGAAGTGGCTCTCCTTGCTCTCCCTGTATTCAGACATTTCCATCCTGGCAATGTAGCCAAGGTTACTGTGAACAGCTTAAAAGAGAGGGCAAAGCCCCAGCTCTCAGCGCCTGACCCTTCCCCCTACCAACTGCATGGAGAGGAGCCCGATGATTTCAAAGGCAGCAGCTAGGGAGTCTTGGAATAGGACTGCAGGAGAGGGAGAACTGGAAAGTCTGGAGATCTAGGTTTAGGTACAGGCTCTCTCACTTCTTGGCTATATATCTTTGGGCAAGTCACTTGACCTCTCTGAGCCTCAGTTTCCTTGTCTACAGAATGGGAACAGTGACCGCTGCTCTACCTCCCTCCCTCCGAAGCTGCTGGGTGGATCAGGCAGGCCTGGTGTGCTGTGCAGAGCCCACAGGGCAGTAGCTGCCTCACTACCGCGTCCCAGCTGCTACGCGGATGCTGGATGTTTTCATCACCAGACCCCTGATGGTCCTCCCTCACTGGGGTTACTGGTCTCAGACCAATTCCCTAGCAGCACTGTGTAGAAGTGACAGGAAGAAGAAATAGAGTCCAATAGAATCTCATTTGGGACAAGATTTAGCAAAAAAGAAATAGAAGTTCAACAACCCCTGCCAGGCCTTGCCTACCCCACGTGAGGAGAGTGCAGAGGGAGCCGTACAGGGCCACCCCCGGGCCTGCAGCCACGCCAGGAGGGGAGCACCCTGGAAGGAGGAGGCCGGAGTACAGCGGGAGGAGGGGAGCACCAGCTCATCGCTCCAGCTGACTGGCTCAGAGAGGCCAGGAGGCACGCCCAGTCCCTGGCTGACAGGAGGGAGGAAGGTGGCAGGAGAAAACCCACTGGTCTCACCATCCTCTCACCTTCTGGTTTGCTCTCTGCTTTGGCCTGAGGCTTGGCTTTGGCCTCCTGATTCAAGCTCTCCTCCTCCTTGTCCTTGGAGGGCCGGGCTGTGAATGAGAAAGGAAACACATCTTATCCAAGACCACAGTATCCCTGCTACACCATTCAGTTAGGTTGGTCAGCTGACAGTCAGAGCAGCTGAAGTAGGTGGAAAGAGACTGGCCTGGAAGTTGCAACATCTGGATTCTGGTCCTCCTAGGCTTGTTCATGGTGCCTAATTCCCAAACTTTTGCCTTAAATTCCCTACATTGTCACTAACTGGCTATGACCTTAGGTTGGTCACTTAGGCTAGTCACTTCCCCTCTCTAGGCCTACTTCCGATAAAATGACATGGTTTATTTTATTTGGGGGCAACAAATAGGATTTATTTCCTTTATGAACTCAAGTGACGGCTGCTTGAGTGCTGAACTGAGAATTCTCGTCCAAGCTTGGTAGGAGAGTAACATGATTCATCGGTGATGTCTGCAATGGGCAGGGAATGAAGAAATAATGGCAGGGAGATATTTTTGCCATCCTTGGACTAGATTGTCTGTAAGGTCCTTTGCAGCTTAATTTCTATGAATTTACTAGAAGCTTTGCTATGGCTCCAGGGGAACTACTGGTGGCCATGTTCATGAGCCTCCCCTCTCCAGTGGGAAAGGGGCAATAGCTGATCACCAAGTTCCCTGCCACTCTCCTTTGGACTCCAGACACCTGCAGCCCAAGCAGAGTCTCCTTCCAGATCCCTGTATACACTCTGTGCCTTGCTGGCAGTCCACAGAGCATCGTGCACAGAATAGTGCTGCCCTGATTTCCAGAAAAGAGAAATGGGGAAGTCAACTCTCTTTCAATATGACTATGTTCCAGGCAACATGCAAAGTGCTGTACATGTGTAATTTCAAGCTGAGAGGCACATACACTGAAGCGCAGGGGCTCACGAGGGTCCTCCTCACAGCTGTGTAGTCCGTGAGGGTGAGGACAATGCAGTCCGTAAGGGTAAGAGCAAAGTGGAGCCATGGGGTCTATTCTGGGTTCCAGGCTGGCTCTGCCCTGTGAGTGCTGGGTGACCTTGGGAAGCCTGTGTACCCTCTCTACGCCTCAGTGTCCCCTCTCTAAAAAGGCAGTAATACGATAGAGCACTGATGTGGGAGTCCATGAGACAAAATAAATAAATACTTTAACTGCTGCAATTAAATATTGCTAAGTTAGCGTGGATTCTGGAGCCAGATGCCTGGGTTTGAATCCTAGTTCTGCCACTTGCTAGCTATGGATCCAGCTGGGTGACCCTCTGTACCTTAGATTCTTCACCTATAAAATCTTACATAGTGACTTCCCTGGTGGCACAGTGGTTAAGAATCCGCCTGCCAATGCAGGGGACACGGGTTCGAGCCCTGGTCCGGGAAGATCCCACATGCCGTGGAGCAACTAAGCCCGTGTGCCACAACTACTGAGCCTGCACTCTAGAACCCGTGAGCCACAACTACTGAGCCCGTGTGCTGCAACTACTGAAGCCCACGTGCCTAGAGCCCATGCTCCACAACAAGAGAAGCCACCGCAATGAGAAGCCCGCGCACCGCAATGAAGAGTAGCCCCCGCTCGCCGCAACTAGAGAAAGCCCGCATGTAGCAACGAAGACCCAACGCAGCCCAAAAAAAAAAAAAAAAAAATCTTACAGAGTTGTTGAAGGAATAAATGAATTTATATATGAATGTGCTTAAGCCAGTGCCTGGCACCTAGAAAATACTACATAAGTTTTAGCTATGACAACAATGATGAGTTGACGATAGTACTTGAGAGCAGCTGTTCCACCCAGGAAGCAACTCTGCACTGCTGAGGCCCAGCATTCCAGAGGGCTTGAGTTAGAAGGGACCCTGAAGATCCTCTAGTCCATAATACAGGCAAACTGTGAAGGTTTGGGAATCAAACTCTGCCTGAGTCCAGGATGGGCAGGACACAAAAGCAGGTCTGGAGTTTCCTTCTCTCAACCTGTCTCCTAAACAATCAGGTTGGTTGAGCTGCAGCTGCCTCTGGCAATAGGCTCCATCCTGCAGAGCCATCACTCTGGCAAGTGTGGTCCCTCGAAGTGTCCTGGTGGGCCTGCTCAGCGGGTCCCGTCAGAACTGAGATGTCAGGTGGTGGGCACTCCACTGCCTACCTCATGCAGACCGCTCCAGTGCCCCCTTGGCACTGATCAAGCACTGCAGTCTTCTGTTGGACAACACATAGCTTTTCGAAGGGCTCTCCTGGTTCCAGTCCTGGTGCTGAGAATACCTGCTGACTGCTGGCTGGAGGAGCTGGCAAGAAAACCAAGTTCCCCTCTTTCCTTCTCCTTCCTCATCATACGCTCTAACCTCTCATTTCCCATGCCACCGAGGAAAGCAGGTCCGCTGAAGGGCCTCTCTCTGTTTCTCTCTATCTCTGTCTCTTTCTTTGTCTCTCTCATAGACACACGCACATGTGTGAGTGAAATCACCAGAAGAAGCATGGGATTCTAGAGAGGTAAAGTCCCTACCCAGGGTAAGAGTTCAGACCATGGATCAGCTCTGTGGAGAGAGTTCATTGCTTGGAAAGGGTGGAAACATCTGGATAGCCATCTGGAAAGAGCATACGGAAACACAAACATGTATCTGCAAAGTGTTGGGAACAAAGGCCTTCATCCCAGCCCTGCGTGATCCCAGCCCTTCCTGGATGGAATCTCAGGGTGCAGGATCAGGGCCAGCTTCTCTGAGCGGGACTGCATCCCAGGCACATAAGCAATCATTCCCAGGGAGGGCCATTCCATACCCGCCGCACACCCACACAGGGTACCAAGCATGCTTGTCTTCTGGGGATGATTGCCACTGGCTCCCCCAGCGCTTGTTTCCTCACATGGCCTCTCAACTCTCAGCGCGGCCGGATCATCTCCTTAGTATCAATCTCCTCTGACCTCGGCCTGGCCTGGACATGGCCTGGACATCACATAATCCTGTTAGGACAAGTAAGCCAGCAGATGGCTGCTGGTCATGGAAGTGGCCCAGGCAGGGGGCCCTGCAGTCCCGTCCAGGAGAAGGTCTTTATCTTTAGGACTTTGCTGAGTCAGTGATTCCACGAGGAGGGCCAGGCCTAACCCAGGGATATAGCTTCCTTCACTGTGCCCAGGCCAGATATGCCCCCAGCATTGATCACCCACAGGCTGCCCAGTGCTGCAGACTCCACTCTTGAAACCCCAGGGGTACTGTTTTTCTGGAGCTGACAGGGGGGTGGCCTCTCCCAATGTCTGCAGAAGCTCCTCGTGAGGATTTTCTAGGGAAGGTTTGATCACCTCGTCTTTGACCATATGCTTGTTTTAAACAACCAACAACCCAGTATCATATGTGAAGAAGATGCTTCAGGGCCTGAGAAATTCTGAGGTCCCTAAAATTTGTCCCTGGGGCTCATGGGTCAGTCTCTGGTGTCATATTTGGCTCAGTCCTCAGCCTCCTGCCCAGCTGCACTCCAACTCCTTGGCTTCCGCCCAAAGGCCAACCTCTCCTTGATGGGCCTCATGCTGGCGCTCCAGTTCTGCACCAGTGTCCCAGAGACAGAGGTGCCCAAGGAGAAGAGAAGCGTACCTGAGGATGCCCTTTAGGGGCCTGCGAAGCCTGTTGGAGGTAGCTCTCTGGGGAAGCGGGGCAGAAGGCAGGGCTCGGTAAAGTGGGTGGTGAGGATCTCAGCTGCCTCCATCATTTGTCAACTTGGGCATCAGCTCCCACTACACTTTGGACCCTCACCACTCCCAGAAGTGGTCCTGGTGGCCCCCAGGGTGTCCTTTGGGATACCTGGCTGGGGGAGGGGTCAGCAGGCTTCCTAGGACTCTGGAGTTGAATACAGAGCCAAGGGCGGCACCATTCAGAGCTTCCAGCTGTGGGGCCCCGCAGGTGATGCCCCCAGAAGCAGCCCTGGCCACACTATCTTGCTGGAGACTCAGTGGGACACTGGGGCTGACTCATGGGGGTGGGCTCTGCAGGGAAGTCACGGAAGGCAGCCCCAACATAGACAAGTGCAGGGCACACGACACTCACGGCCTCACTCACTGCAGATGAACCCTTTCATTTTACAGGAGGGACACGGAGACAGGGAGGTAGTGGGGTGTGGATACCTAAGGACCTTAGCTCCTCGGGGCCCTCTCCTGGTGGGTCTTCCCAGACTGCCTGCCTCTACCACCCTCTCTCCTCTGCTAACTCTCTTCCCACTCCCACCCTCACTCCACCTGCTGCCTCTCAGTTTTGCAAGTCCCAGTTCTTGTTCAGCTGCAGGAGGGAAGGAGTGGACGGGGAGACCACGCAGGTCTGGGCAGACCTTGCTTACCTTCCCCCAGAGCGTCCAGGCTGCGGAGTATGAGCTGGTAGGTGGTGCTGCGGATGGTGCTGTTGTGCAGAGAGGCCGAGCTGCTCCCTTGGGTCAGCACGGACGCGAGCTAAGCAGGAGAGAGCCGCGCAGGCCTCAGCGGGCCTCTGCCCGAGCCAGGGGAGGAGCCGCACGGGGGCCTCACTAACCCTCCTCCCTCCTATAAAGATCAGGCCAGAAGCACAGGAGCCTTATCCTGGCACCCCCTCTTCCTTCACCTCAACAGGACAGTTACAGTGCTTTCTTTCTCAGCCTCCCCTCAACTCTTCCATGACTGGCTAATTCTACGTACCAAGTCATTCCCCAAGCTCTTTGACAGGGAGCAGACAATGTGTATTAAGGACACCACATTACCGAGGGTTTATCCATCCCTGCAAGTGCATCCTCAAAGAAACACTCTCACCCATACACCTCACAGACAGCCCCACGGTGCATGGACACATCCCCTTACAGTCCACAAAGAGCGTCTTGGTGCTTTATCACTGCCCCACCCCCAGACATAAGCAAGGTTTTGATCCCCACCTACAGAAAAAGAAATGAAAACTCAACAAGGCTGGGTGGCTTATCCAAGGTCGTAAATGAAGGAGTCAAGACTAGCACCCAGGTCTTCTGATTCCAGCCGTTTCTTTTCTACCCACATGCTCAAGAGACCTTCACAGGCACACACATACACATATCTGTATGTGCAGACACACGGATGTGACACACATTCATTCACAGTGCTAAAAAAGAGACAACAGGTCCAAAAGGGAGTCACTTGTGCTCTGCCCGCATCACCAAACCGAAACATAAAATACCTAACTGCAGTTTCAGCCCCCTCCCGGGAATGGACTCTTAACCAGTCAGTCTGGAATTAACTGGTTAGCACACTAGTGAGGTAATCTACCCGATAGACCCCTGCTGTCCCCCAAAGGAAGGTGACCTTGTCTGGAACAACCTGGAACTCCTTTCTATTTGCTAGATGGGATGCTGGGCAATTCATGAATCGTTGAATAAAGCCGATTTGATCTTTAAACTTACTCAGTTGAATTTTTTTTTTAATTACAATAGCGACACACATAGAAACATCATCTGACTTACAAGGAACATCCAAAGTCAGACAAACTGCTTGCTTGGTCCCTCCCTCCCCACCAACCAACCCTCTGGATCTGAACTCTTCTGCCATCTAGTGGCTATGGTAACACAATACTTCACAACAGGCCTAGGGATTTTCATAGGATGGGGGAGGTTTCATTCAGACCCTGGCCTCTTCTCTCTAAGGTCCCCACTTCTTCCCAAAGGCCCACAGGCCAAAGGCAGCTAAGACACAGTTTTTCAGAAACCTCAGATCCCCCCGCCCCACCCCTCGTATGTTTCTCTTAGTTCTGGGGCATTCCAAAGCCGCAGGTAATTAGGCTTTTAGATCAATCATAGAGTGTTGGGTCTACAAAGTGGGACTTGAGTTCATCTAGTCCAGTCATTTTACTGATGCAGAATCCGAGGCCCAAGCTCACACAGGCAGTGAGCAGTGACATTCTGGACTTAGCTCCCAAGCTAGCACCTCCTCCAAGGCCACCTGGAGGTGACAGTCCCTCTGGCTCCTTCCCTGGCTCACCCTGGCAGCGTTCCCAGGAGCTTCCCAGGTCCGAGCCCAGCCCAGGATCCCCAGCATCAGGGCCACAGCGCCCTGGGTGTGTGGCTGTCCTCTGAAACCCTGCAGTATCCCCACTGGGCAGACTCCGCACGGCACCCACCTTCAGCTTCTTGTTATCCTGCTGCTCATCCACCACAACTGTCCCATCGCCCAGCTGCAAACAGGGACAGGAATCACAAGATGTTCACAGAGACCCTCACCCTTCCTCCCTACTTCCCTCTCTCTCCAGGGAGCCCTCATGTGGGAACACAGAAACACACCCAGAGAGAACCTGGCCTCAGAAAATGTTTTAACATGTCCACCACCCCCAGCCTGGCCTTCCACAGTCTGGCTTCAGCCTGCATGCAGTATTCCCAGTCAAATGTGTCCACTCATTGAGGTCCAGTAACACCAGCTACAGCTGTCTTTCAGTCCCTCAAATGCACCATCCTCTTTACCCACCTCGAAACCCTCATCACACGGTCCCTCCTCCTCTGTTTGGAACCCTCTTTCCTCCACTCCCCATGTTTCAGGTCTCCACTTACATGTCACCTTCCTCTGGGAAGCTAAGGTGCCCGGCTAATTCTCTTTTATTGACTCCTTTTCCTTCATAGCACTTTCCCCAATCTATGTGTATGTTATTTGTATGTTGGCAAACCCAAGTAAACTGACTGTCCCACTAGCATCTTGAAGGCAGACTATTTCATTCATGACACATGCTTGTATGTCAAGCATGAGAACACTGCCTGGCACTTAGGAAGGGTTCAGAAAACGCTGGTTGAATGAATGAATGAATGAACAGTCTCCTGCATATACCTAACCTATTCCAATTCGTAGTCCCTTGTTCATGCCTTTCCCCTCTGCCTAAAATGCCTTCTCCATCCCTCTATGCCTACCAATTTTTCAGAAAATTCAGGGTGAATTCTTACATAACGCTTTCCCAAATGGCCCCTTTCACCCCCAGCCCAGCCCTCACTCCAGCTCTCTACAATACCTCTCTCCTCAAAAGCTGTATAACAACAGTGGACACATTTTGTGATACCAAAAATCTGGCTCTATAATCGAATAAGTGCTTGCTAGTGTCCTGGGGAAGCTGTAGGGTAGCCAGCTGGGGAAGGGGACAGACCTAGAAGGTTCAAGATGAAGAATCATTACGCCCACAGTATTTACTCTCTGAACCACCAGCTTGCCACTTTGCATTTACTATCTCGTAACACCATCCGAACTTTTAAAGAAATCATCGTTGTTCACACATATTAGTTGTCTACCCAGCTAGACTTCACGTCTTTTTGAACTACGATATAGTTATCTCTGTTCCCCTAACCTGTGGCATAGTGTCTTGTACACAGCAGGTGCTTGGTTAAGGAGAGCTCAACGAGTTGATACGCCAAGTGACCTCTAGCGCCATCTTCAGACAGCAGGGTCACCAATGGCTGCCCCCAGTAATTGTCTTCACCTTCCACTGCCTCCCCCACCTCACCAACCTCCACGGCCAGAAGTAGAACTGGACTTGCTACACTCCCATCTCTGCCTGATCAGAAAATACAGAGAATACTGCCTGATTCAGGGCCACCCACCCATCCATCCACCCAATTTGTTCATTCATTCAGTTCTTAATTTCTGAGCACCTGCTGTTTACTGGGCACTATGCTAGTGCTGTAGGTATACAAAGATGTTTAGGGCATGGATTCTACTTACAGAAAGGAATTGAGACCAATGATAACACGAACACATGACAAAGCAGAATGTGCCTGAAGAAATGAGAGGCACAGATTAAGGTGCTGTGCTGGGATGGACACGGAAGCCTTCTGAAAGTAGGTGAAGTTTGGATAATCTTTGAAGGATGGGGGAGGTTTGAATGCTTGGATACACATTGTTGAATGAATGAACAAATGGATGAACATACAAATGAATGAAACAAAGCAGAAATAACCAATCTGAATATGAAGGGGGCACTGTGGATTTTCTGAACAAACCCCCTCTTTCACAATTCTGGGATATTGGAGGCTACAGCACCAAACTCCACTGGCCCAGCCACCTCACTATTTATCACATCCAACTCTCACCCAATGAGTTCTTAGAAATACGAGAGGCCAGGCTACCCTTTGGGATGGCTGGTTCTGTCCACAAAAGGGCAGGAGAGACTGACTTTTGCCCCACGAAGCACATGCCTAATGATTTCTCTTCCATTCAGATTTATTTAAATCAAAATACTTCTCTACGGGTTCACTGTTCATTGCACATATCAACATCTTCTACCCTCCGTATGCACTTCTAACTTTCTGAAGCCCTTCACATGCATTTTCTCATTCCATATTACTAATTCTATGAAACAGACAAGGCTAGTATTATTATTGCTATTCTGGCAGATGACAAAACTGAGATGCAGAAAGATTCTGTGACTTTCCCACACTCACAACAATAGTGACAGAACCCCCGACCTCCTAATCTCTATTCAGAGGATTGTTTTTGTTGTTGTTTTTACTAAATCACATTTCTTTTCCCAAGCATAAATAAGGAAATGAAGTCAAATTTATATTTCCTAGTGGCTCTGTTTCATATTATTGACATTTCAGGTAAATGGATATAAATGTTTGTCTACATTTGAGTGGGACTGATGGGTCCATATATGGGTAGCGGTACCAGCAAGTAGGTGCTTTCAGAGTATGCCCTTATTACAAACACATTCCTACATCCACCTCTCACACTACACCAATCATCCTCCTCTTTCTTCAGCCCCACCATCCCCACCTTCTCCCTCTCCTCATGAAAATTAACCAGAGGGCTAAGAAAACCAAAGAAGATGTCTTCATGCCAGCCAAACCCCCAACACCTGTGATGCATCTTGATGAGGATGAGCAACAGGATCCCTTGCAGCCAGCCGTTCACGGGAACCTGTGGGTGGCGAACAGGGCAACCCTTCAGGGGGCTTGTCCTCCTGACCTCCAATTCCTATCTCCCACAGATGTAGCAGTTAATCATTGACCTCTCCCTTTCTAGACCACCCATGACACAGTTCCTGAACTGCACATTCTGGTCTGTGTGTTTTTTTAAACATTCATTCAACAAAGATTTACTGAATCCCTGGTTGAGTCCTACCTTCACTGAATACAGTCTAGCACCCTGATCCACTCACCTGTCTAGGCTGGAAACTCAAAAGTCTACCCAAATTCCTCACTTCCTCACAGCTCATCTACAACTAACTGTCAGATCTAGTTCCTGAAAGTCCTCAAATTTGGCCTCATTTCTCTATTCTCCTGCCTACAATCCTGCAACAGCCTCCTGACTCCTGGACTGTTCCTCTTCTGGTTCCTCATTCACTCTTCAGCCAGAGTGATTTTCTGAGCAAAGCACATCATGTCCCTCCCCTGCACCCTGGGGGCTCAGTGTCCTCAGGAGGGAGTCCACACTCCTTAGCTGAGCATATTCCAGCCTCCTGTTTACCTCCAGTTTAGTGCTGTCCAATAGCAATAGAATGCAAGCCACACATGTAATTTTAATTTTTTTAGTAGCCACATTTTTAAACAGTAAAAGAAACAGGTGAAATTAATTTTAATAATGTACTTTATTTAACCCAATATATTAGAATTATAATTCAACATGTAATTAATATAAAAATATCAATGAGCTATTCTACTTTTTTCTCATACTAACCCTTTGAAACCCAATGTATATTTCATACTTACAGCACATCTCAATTCAGACTAGCCCCATTTCAAGAGCTCAGTAGCTACATGTAGCTAGTGGCTCCCATACTGGACAGTGCAGCTATAGTCTCATCACCCTCTCTCATTCCCCTGGCCTTTACACATGCCTAGGAGACTCCTATCCCTTCTTCAGTCAGCCAACCCCTGCTTGTCCTTCAAGATTCAGCTAAGCATCACCTCCCCTAGGAAGCCTTCCCTAACTTTTGTTGAGATGTCCACTTTCGGCAGTGCTAAATCCCTCAGCACTTACCTATATCATTACACATGATATGGTAAATATTACTTTTACTTTTCTGTCTTCCCCACTAAGGGGGATTTACCACAGAGCTGATGAAGCTTAAACTTCAGGGCCCATCTCTCCCCTCACAAACCCTTTCTGAGGCCTCATATTTAATTTTGTAGCAATAGTTTTATATTCCTTTTCTTAAAGAGTGTCAGACCCCACAAAACCTGGATCAACTCCTGCTCCTCTGCTAGGTTGAGCCCCTTGAGGGCTGCCTTAATTCTCACTGTATCTCCAGATCCTACACAGGTTTCATACAAAGAGATTCCATAAATGTTTGCCAAATGAATGAACATCAGAGTTCTTTGGGGCTTAATCCTAATCTCTCTCTCTCTTTCAGAGTAGCATCAGCTGGTCCTTGATTTTAATAACCATACATTTGTTGGTGATTCACAAATCTCTATTTCCAGCCCTGACCTTGTTCATAAGCTTTAAGCCCATCTGTACAACTGTCTCGTAGACATATCCACTTGGAGGTGACATAAACACTCACTCACCATTCCAGACTGGGAACTTTTGAGTCCTCCTAAACCTGTTCTTCCTGTAGTCTTCCTTTTCTCACTAGATGGCGCCACCATCCACCCTGCTGCTCAAGCGAAAAACCTTGACTTCCACTCACCCTCCACATCCACACCATCACCAAATCCAGACGATTCTGTCTTCAAAATATCTCTCAAAGATACACGCACACACACACACACACACACACACGCGCGTGCACACACGCTGGATGCCCACAACAGCCTCCTAACTGGACTCCCTACTTCCACCCTTGCACACCTACCATTCATTTTGTACACAGCAGTTAGGGAGTGACCTTTTAACTATGACTCCTCATTACATCATTTCCCATTGAACTTCAAATAAAATCCAAACTCCGTATCTAATCCACAAGGCTCTGATGAAGCAGCTCTCATCCCCGTCTCTAGTGTTATCCTGTACCACTCTCCCCTTACTCACTATACTGGCCTCCAGTTCTTTCCTCTAGTGCACCAAGGTCCTTCCCTGCTCTGAGTCTTTGCAAATGCTGTTTCCTCTTCTTCCCCTATGGAGCATGGGGAAGAATTCCAGAAGAATTCTCATGGAACTCTACTTGGACTGTCTACCTGAACTTCTCCTCCTCCAGGAGGACTCCCCTGCTCTCCCTCGCTAAAGGGGGCCCACTACCTACAGTCACTCTCCATCACATACACTATTTCCTTCACAGCACTTTTCATACTCAGAAATATGTTATTCTACTTGTTTATCATCCATATGCCCACTCGCCCACACTAAAACATTTTCTGTTAGTTTTATATTTCCAATTTATTCAGGTAGCAGAGCATCTAGAAATCATGCTGTTATTTGTAGAACACCATGAATATCTAATTTCATATTTAATCTCATCCCATACACTAGGAAAAAAGATTGCTCTGTTGTATGAATAGCAGAATATGTAAAATCTCTTACAAGCATTCACACATCCATGGAAACAACACGCTGTTCTACCAGGCATGATCAGATGTTTGAGTTTTTCTGTTAATATTTGTTTATTTCTTATGCATTCATTTTGTCATCTGCTAGCACCCACCAGCAGATGAATGCTGAAAGCTTAAGAAAATTTTATGAAGAAAAGAAGCCTTTATACTGAGAATCTGATTCTTACCATATTTTCCTGACAACTGGAGGGAAGCTGACTATTATTTAAGAAGTTAGGTAATTCCCTGGACTCCACACTCTCACTGCCAAGGGCCTGGGTTTGATCCCTGGTCAGGGAACTAAGATCCCACAAGCTGTGTGGTACGGCCAAAAAAAAAAAAAAAAGGAGGGAACCCCTCAGCCTAACTAGGATGAGTTCTTTGGGAGCAAAGTGGATTCCCTGCAGGCTAGTAAGGTCAGGCCCACAGAGGCAGGAAGGGCCCTGGTGGCTGCTTCCTGTCCAGCACCCCTGTCTCCACAGCAGATAGCTGGCTGTCTGGCAGTACAGGTCACTGGAGTAAATGTTAACCCTGACAGGAAAGGGACGACTGGTTCCTAAGGAGGCACCAGGTTTGTCTGCTTGGGGTTTCTGTTGGTTGGTTTAATAAAAAAAAAAACCCTTCCAAGAAGAAAATAGCCTGCAATGCACTTAAGAAAGAGTGGCAGACTTCTTCCTGGAGTTTCACATTCTGAAGTATTCCTGTGGGCTGAATGTGGATATGGGGTTTCCAAAGAAGCCCGGACCAGTCTCATTCCCCACCTTGCATCCCTTTTCACCACTGGTGCCCCACAGGGCTGTCTTGCCCATCAGCATCTCATGCAGATGGTCAGTTATTTCTAGCTAAGCTTGTAGCTCTCTCTATAAAGAAGGTCCCATCATCCTTCAAATACAAGTAAGGCTTTTTGGCCAGGCTAGAGCCTCAACTTTGGCTTTCTGCAACTATGCATGGTCAAGGAAGGTCAAATATTTATCATTTGGGGCCAGAACAAATAACACTGAGAGCTTTAAAACCAGGTAAAAAAGTTTCAGAGCAAGCTAAGTTAGACTGTGTTGATAACTATGCAAACATTTACCATTTCTGGGCTTCCCTGGCGGCACAGTGGTTAAGAATCCGCCTGCCAATGCAGGGGACGCGGGTTCGAGCCCTGGTCTGGGAAGATCCCACATGCCGCGGAGCAACTAAGCCCGTGCGCCACAACTACTGAGCCTGCGCTCTAGAGCCCATGAGCCACAACTACTGAAGCCCACACGCCTAGAGCCCATGCTCTGCAACAAGAGAAGCCACTGCAATGAGAAGCCCACGCACTACAACGAAGAGTAGCCCCCACTCGCCGCAACTAGAGAAAGCCGCGCGCAGCAACAAAGACCCAACGCAGCCAAAAATAAATAAATTAAATAAGTAAATTAAAAATAAATTAATTAATATATCTTTTAAAACAAAAAAAAACAAACATTTACCATTTCTTCATTGGGTTCATAAAAGGCATCCTCAAACCAATACATGTCAGTTTGACGATGTTGTCTGAAATATTTTTAGCTTTGAATTTTTTTTTTTTGCAGCCAGTGTCAAAAGAAAGACTCTAAAATAGTTACTACGTGTCTATGTTCAATGATACATCTTTTTTTCTTTTTCTGAAAATACCCTTAAGTAAATTCTGATTAGAATCATTCACAAAAAAAACTTTATCCTGGTTCTAGATTACCAGAGCAGAATAAAAAGTAAAGTGAAAGGTCCTCCAGCTGAGAAACTCCACAGATATCAGTTGGGTGAATATCTGATATGAAAATGAATCGTTCTCTGCTGATCTTACATCTCCAAATTGTTCAGGTAGGAGAACACCTGCGATTATGTTGCTTAGTAAAACACCACAGGGGTATTCCTATTCGTTTACTTATTGTCTGTGGCTGCTGTCATGCTACAACAACAGAGTTGAGTAGCTGTGATAGAGACTATATGGCCTGCAGAGCCTAAAATATTTACTGTTTGGCCCTTTACAGTAAAAGTCTGCCAACCCCTGCACTAGTCCATCCCATTCGCTCTACAGATGAGCAGCGTGAGACCTCGAAGAAAAGCAAAGTGACTTCGTAGCACCTTGCACAGTGTTCCCTTTATCAGTTACTTTTGTCTATGCCTGTCCCTTCTACTGGAAGGGACATGATCTTTTTACTTCCCACACTGCTTTTCATTTAAGTGCTTAATAATATAGGTTTGTGGAGTTGCACTGACTTGCCCAGGATAACAGGGATAGTTAGCCATGGATACTGGGTTAAAACCCAGAAAAATGGATTCATAAACTGGTGATAAGGACCACCAACTAGCTGTGTAACTTTGGCAGAGTTAATTATCCTCTCCGAGCCTCAGAGTCTCCTCATCTGCAAAATGGCAATAACAATCTATTCCTGCAGGGTTGTTTTTTTTTTCTTTTTTGGCCACGCCGTGGGGCTTGGGGGATCTCAGTTCCCCGATGAGGGCTTGAACCTGGGCCACGGCAGTGAAAGCCCAGAATCCTAACCACTAGGCCACCAGGGAACTCCCCTCCTGCACGGGTTTTATGAGAAATTGTCAAGATAATGTACGTATGTCATAGGCCCTCCACAAGTATGGATTCCCTCCCCTACTCCTTTTTCTCTATAAACTGGAGACCCTGACCTGTTAGAGTTCCCTGAGGAAACCACCAAATACTTGTGGCGCTTCTGCTTTAGGGATGAGACGTTGGGCTCAGCCCTTTGGGAGATATAAAGATTATTTCCCCCATTTAGTGGCAATGAGGAGCCTAACACTGTGGCCGCACCTCACCCCAGGCTGCCAACAGAGGAAGGGGGAGGCCCAAGTGTCTTTCCTGTTCCTGTTTCCCTCCAAGAAGGAGCTGGCTCCCACTGCCCTCTAATTGTCTTCCCCCTGCTTAAACTTCCTGAGCACCTGTGGCTTTGATTTCTCCCCAACCCTCCTCCTTGACTCCCTACCACTCGATCTGGCCTTTCCCCACTTCTCTCTTACTTCCTTACCTTTGGGTGTGTGGCTGACTGAATAAGCCCAGTTTCCCTGACCCCTGCCTTCTCAAGGAGAAGCTCAAAGAAGGAACCCATTAGTCAGGGAAGAGGTGTGAACTGATAGGTCAGTGTGAGTGAGTGAGTGAGTATGCAAGGCATGTTCACTTTCATAAAGTTTCATAGTTAAAGTAAGATAATTTGCAGAGGTGAGTACACATTCTTGCATAAATCACAAAAATGAATACCAACACAGTTTACTAGATCAAAGACTGGATTTTCAGAGAACTGCTTCAAGAATTCAAACAGAATGGCTTCCCTCAGTCCGTCAGTGAAGTACAGGATAATTTACCTCCCTCAAACAAGATCATAGGTCTTGGGGCAGTCAAACACAGAATGATATAAGCAAAGGCAGTTACCGCTCTCTCTGGCTATAAGAAACCTGGGGTGAAACTCCAAATCCAGATGTTTTTAAAAATCATTTCAAAATAGCTACAGTTTTTAAATTATTTGGACTAATTTTTAGAAGGCAGTTGTTAGTGCTGCAAACTCCTAACTATAGGTTTTCAATTTTAAATAAATATAAATTTACTTTCAAGGACAGCCAGTATTTCAACCTGTTCTTTTTTTAATAATGCTGTTAATTAAAATTCATACTGGATCTGTTTCAATAAATAGATATGAACAGTTGTAATCAGCACTGCTCTCACTGGTTGGCAAAGAGCTGCTACTAAAGGCCTTGAAGAATCTTTTAAGTAAGTTACAAATTCTTTTGAAATCATGATTATGCTTTACTTGCTTGGCAAGCTTTGCTCTGATGGTCTAGTTCTGACAAAATTGAAAATTGAGAATTTGCAGAGTTTAAATAAAAACAGAATTACTATGAAGGACTGGGAGGCAAGTCGAGAGGCATTTTGATGTGAACCATTTTTAAAGTCTTTATTGAATTTGTTACAATATTGCCTCTGTTTTACATTTTGGCCTTTTGGCCACGAGGCATGTGGGATCCTAGCTCCCCGACCAGAAATCAAACCCGCACCCCCTACATTGGAACGTAAAGTCTTAACCACTGGCCCGCCAGGTAAGGCCCAATTTTGAAAACTGCTGGCCTAATGTATACCAAGGCATTAGATACTTTCTCAGAGAATAGTACCAGACTTCATGGCCACCCTCAGCAAAGCCTGCCCTGAGAACTTCAGGAGGAGGAAGGGCCCTGTTTCCTCATATTAAATGAGGTAATGCTCTGAGCCTCCCTTTCTTTTTTAAGTCTCTGGCTTCTTAGAGCAGTCATCTGGAGGGAAATAGTACTGAATGGGGAGTTAGGATACTGGGTTCCCATTCCAGTGTGGATACCTTCTGGCTGTCCAACCCTGGGCAGGATATTTCTCCTTTTTGGGCCATCTGCAAAAATGTACTAATTGGAGGTCGGCTGACCAGATCAGACAAACAACAGCTGTGCTGGGCCTGACAGAACGGAACTCATTTAGACACAAGACATTATCAATGAATGTTACCGCTAAACAGAACATTTGCATGATTAGTTGGACTCTGTCATTTCCACCAGAGATGGGAAAGGACCTGTCCAAGGTCACACAGTTAGAGGCAGAATTGGATTAGAACCCAGGTTTCCTGACTCTCAATTCTATGCTCTGAACACCACACATACCTCAGAAGTCCTAAAGGAAGTACATTTTATCTCCTTGTATCACACATCTCTGAGACATGTTGCTGAGTTTGGTCTCCATCCTGCCTACTCATCAAAACTGCACTGGATTAAGCAGCTAAGTCCTTCCACTCTTTGCATGCAAAATTCTGCTCACACTAGTGGCCTGAAATCTGAAACAGGCAGGCTATGAACCAAACTTTGCCCAAACTCACCCTTTAGGAGCATGAGAGAAATGGGGGTCTGTGTTCCCTAGGGTACCCTCACTTTGGAGTCTCAAGGAACAAAAGACTTGGGGATGAATTTTTAGAGATCACTTCCCCAATTAAATTTCACTATCCAGATTATTGAATCGTGCAATGAATTTAGCAGGAAGGTCCCTCACAGGGGCAGAGAAATTCTTGGAAAGGAACTGTGGAGTCAGAAGAATGCCCCAGAGTTGGAGCTCTCAGTCTCCAGTCAGCACAGAGAAAGGGCTCTGCACCCAGGGCTGGCTTGTCAGTGGATGAGTGGAGCTCCCATCTTCAATACTTTAAAAACAAAACAAAACTCAAAAAGCCTCCTCCTTCACAGACCCTAACCAAACTACCAGCCCCTCCAGGTCTGGAATGTGAACAAACAGGACTAAATGAAAGTGAGGGTGCTAGATAAACCCTACACACCATGCCCATTTTATCATTTTTCCCTGCCTGATATCTCCTTGGACATTCTCCAAAGCCCAGCTCAAATGTCATTTCTGAAGACCCAATCAGAACAACCCGGGTTCATCCTGGCTCCACCATCTATTTGCTGTGTGACCTTGAACAAGTGGTTTAACTTCATTAGGCCTCAGTTTCTTCCCCTGCCAATGGGGGATCCTAATAATAACCATTTTATAGGACGATTAAGGGCTGACCCAAGGTCACTCCTGCAAAAGCCCCAGCATAGTGCCTGGCAGAAAACAGGACTCTGTAAATATTGAATGAATTGCAAGGGAACCAGAACACTCACTCATCTCTTGAGGTCTGACCTAGCACTTTCCATTCTTCAGTCCCTGGCTTTCCCCCACCCTTTTGCCCAAAAGGGGGTAGAGAAGCCTGAGCCAACCTGTTCTTACCTTGCTAAGGTCCCCTAGGGCCATGATCTTGGCCACTGGCCTCTTGCTGAGTTGCTCCTTCACCCACAGCTCAAGTTGTTTGTTCCACTTCATGGTGAACACATAGAGGGCATAGGCCAGCAGAAGCAGCAGGCTCTCCCACCAGACAATGAGGTTATCCAGGAAGAAGAGGATGAGCATCATTAGGTCAAGGATGTAGAAGGTGATGTCACGGAACAAGGGCCACCAGGTGAGGTTGAGGATCTCCCGGGAGAAGAGGGCACAAGTGCCAATGACAAAGAGGATGTTGAACACCGCAGAGCCCACTATGGTGCCAATGCCCACATTGCTATGGGAGATGAAGATGCCAATGAGGGAGGTGAAGAGCTCGGGGGCAGAGCCTCCAGCAGCCATGAACGTAGCACCTGCCACATCCTCAGAGATCTGCAGCTTGTCTGTGATGACACCCAGGGCTGGGACAAAGTACTCGTCACAAACGATGGCCAAGGCTACAAACACATACAGCATGCCAAAGATGTGCAGGACCACCCAGCCCTGCCTCCGCTCCTTCACACTGAACAGGTCTCGGGGGTACTCTGCCTTGGGGTGGAAGTCCGGCTGCCCAGAAGGCAGTACTGAGGGACTGGGAGCCTCTGGCATCCCAGCTGTTGTCAGACTGGGGGAGGGGACAGTGGGCGAGACTGGGACTGGCTCCACAACCACACAGTGATGGACCTGAGTGGTCGGATTTGCCCTGACCCTGGGAGTTGCTGGAGTGGTGGGTGCTGGGGAAGGGTTCTTCACCAGCCCCCAGAAGGTGGCTGAGGATATTCCAACGGTTGGTGCACTGGTTCTGGACGAGGGATTCCTAGCCTTCCACGCAGCAGTAGAGGCTTTGGTTTCTGCTGGGCTGCTGCCTGTCGTGATGCTTACTGTCACCTGCCCCTCAGAGATGGCTGCGGTGTGCTCCAGGACTGTTCCCTGGGGTGTTGTCAGCTTGTTTTTTCCCACTAACCCCCGGTGGTTGGTTGAGCTATTATTGTCCACTCTTCTGGGAGTAGTTAGGGTCTTCTCTTCTACCACATTCCTTGGAGAAGTCAAGATGTCTGTTTCTAAGTCATTTATCAGGAAGGGTGGGGCGTTATCAGTTACTCCCTTGAGAGGAGTTGGGGTGGTTTCCTCCACTACTGTCTTGGAAGGGTTGGTCTCCAGTATTTTGTTGGTTGTCATAATTTCACTGTCTTTCACTGTTGCTTTGGGGGTGATCCCACGGCTCCTGGTCATTGTCATGAATGTGGATGGGTTGTAACTGGTCACCATCCTACCAAGTGGGGATGGGGTGTATTTCCTCACCTTTCCCCTGGCTTGAGTTGGGCGGTAGCTCTTCACTGCTCCCCTGGGTGTTGCTGGGGTATAATTATTTACTGCTGGTCTGCCTGAAGTTGGAGGGTAGTGATTCAGTGCTCCACTGGGTGTGGCTGGGGTGTCTTCCTTCACTTTTTCCGTGCGGGCTGCTGTTGGGCTGTCGCTGCTCTTGGGTGTTGCTGGAATGACGTTGGCTGTTCTTCTAGGTATACTGGGGGTGTTCTCCATTGTTACACCAGGTGTTGTTCCATCTCTGCCCACTGTGGCTTGGGGTGCCCATGTCTCAACCTCCATTTCAGAGCTAGATTTTGGAGGGTCATTGCTCACCATCATCATCTCATTGTTGGAAAGGTGCCGGCTGGCTAGTTTTACAGGCTGTTGGGAAGAGACTGCTGCCCACAGTGAGGGGAGCCCCCGGGGGCTCCTCAGGTACTGGTAGGTGGAACCCATGATCAGCATTCCCAATAGGAAGAGGAGGCGCCTCCAATGAAGCCTCTTTGGCCAGAGTAACCGCCTCTCCTGTGCCCCCATCCTGATCAATTTCCCCATGATGGCCAGTTATGCCTGGTTACAGAAGGCCTCTCATTCTGTCCACTGAAAGATAGGGGCTGCTCTGGGATTCAGATTAGAAATCAGAGAAGATTCCTCCATGAAGCCCAGCCAGGGGGTAACCACAAACCTAGAAAGAAAAAAAAAAAAGAAGAGGTTATTTGCTCCTAAAAGGAGAGCTGGGATCCACCAAACCCTTATCTGGAAGAGTGACTATTCACACAGGGGCCTTTGTAGTGAAAGTCAGTTGTTTCTGCTGGAACAAAACAACCCCTGCCCCCTGCTCCAGGGGGCAATGTCTGCTCATGGGAAAAAGAGCATCTTGGGGTCCTCTTTACTGTGTAGGCATGCTAGCAGCCCAGGTTCCTGAGCTGGGTCTACCCAGCTCTCCTTGGGATCCTTGCAAGAGGTCTGCCCACACTCCACAGGTCCAGCCAGAGTTGCTGGGAGCTCAGTCATCTGTAGCTGGTGCCCCAGGCCACAAATCTTACCTTATCCAAGGCAAAAGGGAAGTAAGGAAATATGATTTTAAGCTTTAGACAGAAAGGGGCAGTAGTGGAAAGCAGTGCAAGGCTCTATGTGTTTTTACTGGACTGATTTTAAAACGATTCCACCATCATTCAGAGAGGACAAAGCTTAAAATTTAACGTCATGAAGCTTCCCAGACAGTGTGTGGTGTCATGGGAGGAACATGGGGAATAGAGTCAAAGGCTGGGTTCCCAGATCTGCTGCTTACTAGCTGTGCCACCCTGGACAGGCTGAACCTCAGTGCTTCATCTGTAAAATGGGCATGATAACATATGCACTGATTATGCAAAGATTCTCTCTGAAAGGACATCTGGAAAAGGGAAACTAAGGGTCAGGGATCAGAGGGAGACTTACTTTTAAGTATATCCTACTCTTCGGTTTAACTGTTTAACCTTTTTATCATGTGCATGTTATAATATTTTAAATTTAATTTCATAGAAATAATAATAGTAATAATAATACCCATCTATGTAAATAGTAATAACAATACCTATGTCACAGGAATGTTGGGAGAGTAAAAACACATCCGGTCTGGGAAAAGCATTGTACAGAATCAATGCCCCATAGGGGTTAATTTTACATAAGGACTCAGGAGGGAAAAACATTTAAGGCCCTCAAAGAATTCTCAATTTTAAAGAAGGGCAGAGAAGCCCAGCCCAACTAAATATGAAATCTCTCGTCAATGTCCACAGGTTACTACAAAACAATAACTAGAAATGATCAGTTTTGCATATGAAGTAATATATTACAAGTTAGATGAATAACCCATAGAATCTTAGGTCATTAAAGGTGGAAAGAATTACTGACACTGTTTAATGCAACTCCCCATTTCAGACATGAAGAAACTGAGGTCCAGAGAGATGTGACTTGCTCAACATCGCACAGCTAGTGAGCAGCAGTGCAGATGAGCTTTCTAATGTCCCAGTCTTTCCAGCATACCACACTAATTAGCAATGCAAATACAACTGTCTTAAAAAGCAAAAGAGGGGAAAGCAAAATAAGTATGGAATTAGTGAATTTCCTTCTTTGTCCTTGATTCCTATCATTGTCTTTCCACCATCTCCCTGTCTACCCTAACCCTCGCCATATACTCAACACTCTGAATCTCCAAAAGAAACTTTGGAGAGTATCTCTTTCTGGTGTGCCAGTGTTATGTAACAGAGCTGAGCTGGCACCCCAGCTGATCCCTCCTACCTAATCACATAATTTACCTTCAAACCTGGACATCTGGGTATCTTCTCAGTTCTGGATCCAGAGTCTCAAAGAGTAAGTCTGAAGCTGTACAGCAGGGAACACCCCATCTCCTGCTCCCAGCTCCCCTATGGAATCCTAATTCAAGGCAGGGTCAGGTATGAAGGGCATCTCAGGGGAAGGATATCCAATCCCTGCTAATACCCGCCTCTAAGAAGCTTATCAGGGCATTGTACAAGTTCTGGGTCCCACTGTCTCTGCCAGAGCCTGAGAGAGCAGACCTTCCCCCAAAGACATAGATGGATTCTCTGTGGGCCCCTGCATTCAAGGGGGAAACTGGGGGAACTTCTCAAACTAATTTCTAAGCTCTGAGAATGAGAGATGATCCACAGTTTCCGGAAAGATTTGGAAAGATTCTGAAGGCACTCTGTGGGAACCAAGAGAAAGTGCCTGAGGCTTAAAAGATCAGAAGACCTCAGTTAGCACCAGGCTTTGTTTGCTACTGTGTGATTCTAAATGTAATTTAAATGTAAATGGAGAGATAATAACACCTGTCCTACCTATTTGAAGGGTGGATGTGACAATCAAAGTTAAAAATAAGGGAATATCTACTCAATTTTGCTGTAGAACCTAAAACTGCTCTAAGAAATAAAATCTATTTTTAAAAATGAGGGAATGTGGGAGAAATACTTTACAAACTTTAAAGCATTTCACACATGAAAAAATATTTTATTAGGCCTAAGGGAAATTCTTGAGGGACAGGGCACTGACAGATCTCCCCAGTGCAGGCTGGGACATACTGTCAACTGAAACAAAATGCACAACCTAAAAGTAAATAAAATCAAATGTTTTATTTGGGGCATTACTGAAGACTTAGGCCTGGAATACAACCTCTCAGATAGCTCTGAGGGACTGTTCCAAAGAGGTAATAAGGGAGCAGCCAGGATATACAGGAATTTTTGCCCAAAAACCCCAGGTAGTCAAACATCAAAAGATTACAGCTAGTTAAAGAAAAACCAGACATCTCAAGTTGAGTTAACTGATTTTCTATACCTGGGACGATGCAAGAGTCTGGGCTTAATGAAATTATTCCTTTGATATGCACCTTACCTATGGGGGTGGGGGCAGCTGCAGTGCCTGATGGCTTGATGGCCACAGCATCCTTTGCTTACTGATATGGCAGGTGACATTATTTGTCCACAGCACCTCCTCTTGGTCATAAATTCGACCAACATTTGGGAGGCATTTTATGACCAATTTTGTCCCATGGCACTAAGAAGTGGTTCCTGGATCAGGCAAAGATTCTGTTGATAGGCCACTCAATGTGCTACTTTTTGGATCAGGCCCTATTGATAATCTAAAATTCTCTGGAATATGCTGGCGGTCCAGTGGTTAGGATTCGGTGCTTTCACTGCCGGGGCCCGGGTTCGATCCCTGGTCGGGGAACTACAATCCCACAAACCGCATGGCACAGTCTGAAAAAAAAAAAAAAAAAAAAAAAAATTTATCTGGATCTCCTGTCTTACTAGTCTATTATGATCCAGGAAATATTTTCCCTTGCTGCTTCTTCCCATACCTAGAGTTGCACTATTACGATTATTCTACATAAAGTTTTACAATTTAAAAGATCCATTGTCTGGCCACTGACGAGTAGTATTTTAATAGTGACTCAAACCAGTAAGATGCAAGGGGCATCCCCATAAGAGAGTGCAAAAGATGTAGCCTCCACAAAATCTAGAAAGTTTACTCCCAAAAACAGTCTAAGAAAGTAAAGGGCCTTCATTGTACAGGTGGATGCAATGAAGGTTAAAATGACAAAGGCCCCTTCTTGGCTGGGACCCCTTATGACAAATTTCTCTGAGAGCTGGCACAGCCAGACCAAAAACAACAATAAAAAACTGCTCAGAATCCCAGTCTATTCGACTGGCTGTCAAATGAACACCATTATGTGTACCGCCCAGATGGCAGAGACCAAGCTCTCAAAACACACACACACACACACACACCCCTCTAAGAATATCAGGTAGAACCTTCACATCTCAAAGACACAAGGAGAGAACTGCAAGTTCTCCCTAGAAGAGCTTTTGTTTCTTTAAGTTCAGAATTCTGAAAAAACGTTTTATCAAGCTGGCTTTCTCTAACTTAACTGCTTACACAATAAAAAGCCCCATACTGGCCATTTTCAGGGAGAGATTTTCTTTAATTCCCAATTAAGTAAGTACTTGTAGCTAAGTTTGTATATACATAAACCTGGCTGGGGTATTAGTTGGAGGCTGGCTTTCTGATGCCCCGCATTTAGGAAAGATGTTAGGCCACTCTCTTACCTAATCACCCAGTTTAGACAGCTCAGTGTCTCTCAACTGAGCAACCTAGTGTTTTTCAACCAGGCTCCCCTAGTATCTTTCAGCTGGGAGGTACTTTTTCCCAATGTCTTTCAACCAGGTCCCCCCCCCCCATATCTTTCAACTGGGTAGCCAGGTACCTATTGTACACTGCCAATTAAAACTCAGGAACATCAACCAATAATCGGGAGATCTGAGAACCAGGAGAGACTCACCCAAATTCATCTGGACTCTCCAAGGAGGCGAATGGGCACAAGAGGCCTCTGCTGGTACCAAGGCTCTGGTTCCTCCTAGAGTTCAGGCGAAGGAGGGAAGTCTGCTCTGGGTCCCTTTATGGTCACCCAAACTGTCAACTGAAAAAAAAAAAGCACAACCTAAAACTTGAGAATTATGTTTTATTTGGGGAATTACTAAGGACTTAAGCCCAGGATACAGCCTCTCAGATAGTTCTGAGGGACTACTCTGAAGAGGTAAGGGAGGAGCCAGGATACACAGGAGTTTTTGCAGAAAACCCAGGTAGCTGAACATCAAAAGATTACTGCTAGTTAAAGGAAAACTAGACATCTCAAGTTAATGAGTTTAGTGTTCTTCTATGTATGGGAAGATGCAAGCATCTGGGCTTAATGAAATTATTCCTTTGATATGCACCTTAAGTATCTAGGGCCAGTAGCCTGTTTATCTCCATCCTGGGTTCCCCTCCGGCTGCACCACTGGGAGGGAGTGGGGGGCAGCTGCAGTGGCTGATGGCTTGATGGTCACATCATCCTTTGTTTACTGATATGGCAGGCAACATCCTTTGTCCACAATCCCAAGATACCTGAGGAATTGTGCGTCTAGCTCATGGCCGGAGCTGACTGACATGGGAGTGGAGCAAGGCAATGGGGGCGGGGGGTGTCTCATGAGCCTACCCACTCACCTGAAACCATTTCAATCATTCAGCTAACTCTGCCTGATACTTACTGATTGCTCCTCTTTCCCCTCTCTGTTTCCCCCAAGGTACGGGGATAGCATGCTGCTTTGATTACTTCCATCTGAAATAGCAGGTAATCCCTCACAGCTTCATCCGTGCCCTATTTCACCCTGAGTGAAGGTACCCAGATCCCTCTGCTGAAGCACACAGCGGTGCTCACTCTCTGTGGAAGAGCTGTCTTCATCTCTGGGTGTCCAGGGGTCACTCTGGGTGTTGGAAGCCTGGGTAGAGGGGCTGACCTCCGCTAGTTACCACATCGTTGCCTCCTAAGAGTGCTGCAGGCAAAACCAGATCTAGTTACACCAAGTGTCTAACACAGTCACAGTCTGGTTCAGAAAGATGGAAAAAGGAACCCAATTCATGAGGTGAAATTATGAGTGATCTTTTTTTTCTAGAATAATTCCTCTATTTTTACAACGTTATTTGTGCAATATAGAAAATTCAGGAGAGGGCTTCCCTGGCAGTCCAGTGGTTAAGACTCCCCACTTCCACCGCAAGGGGTGTGGGTTTGATCCCTGGTCGGGGAACTAAGATCCTGCAGGCCGCCATGCGGCATGGCCAAAAACAAAGAAAAAAAAAGAAAAGAAAAGAAAATTCAGGAGAGGAAACAAATACTCAGAAAAGGATTCCTTTCTCTCATACACTCATAACTGTTACCAAGGAGTTCTTTCTAGCGTCTAACCTAATTCCCAACTGTTGGGGGCAAACCTGGTTCCTTCTGTCTTGTTCTCATGGGGTTGTGGCACACTTTGAAATTCAACAGGCTATAGAAAAGTTTGCTGCTCAACCAAGAGTGGAAGCACTGTCTGTACCAGTGGTGTGAGTTTAGGCAAGAATTTAACTTCTCAATGACTGTAAAATGAGGGTGATAATGACACTACTTGCTTGGTAGGCTTATTGTAAGAATTAAGTAATATGTTAATATGTAAAACACATTAACAGTGGCTGGTACTGTTGTTGTTATTCTGCTTTTGGAGATCATAGTCAGACTGTGTTGAGGGGAAGCAGATCTCCATGCATTCCACTGTGACAACGCTTTACTGTGTAATGACCTGATTAATGTTCGCATTAATCTCTTACTAGCAGGTGACCTCCTCTCTTAATCACGGCTGAAACCCCAGAGTCCAGAACGGTGTCTGGCACTCAATAAATATATTTGTTGGGGCTTCCCTGGTGGCGCAGTGGTTAAGAATCCGCCTGCCAATGCAGGGGACACGGGTTCGAGCCCTGGTCTGGGAAGATCCCACATGCTGCGGAGCAACTGAACCTGTGTGCCAAAACTACTGAGCCTGCACTCTAGAGCCCGCGAGCCACAACTACTGAGCCCGTGTGCTGCAACTACTGAAGCCCACGTGCCTAGAGCCCATGCTCCGCAACGAGAAGCCACCGCAATGAGAAGCCCGTGCACCACAACAAAGAGTAGCCCCCGCTCGCCATAACTAGAGAAAGCCCCGCACACAGCAAGAAAGACCCAATGCAGCCATAAATAAATAAATAAATAACTCTGTGCCTCTGTTTAAAAATTAATTAATTAATTAATATATTTGTTGATGGACTGAAGATGCACATCCCAGTGAGGAGATGCTCAGAGATGGAGCACCTGAGCTACACATGTGTGGGGTGGGGAGATGCCCACTCACAAAGGCTCACGGCCTTTCAGAGCTCAAACTGCTGGAGAAAGACCAGCACCACCAAGGAGGGGAAGCTGATCTGCTTTTTCTACAAAGTTGTCTTATTTTATCCTCTCCCTGGAACAGTGTGGCAGGACAGGTGAGGTAAATCTAGCTCTGACCCTCACAATAATATCGGGGGCTGAGGAAGGCGGGGCTTTGGGGCTGGGCAGGACGGCAGGTAGGCCTTTCCTCTCCCACCCTCTGCAGCTCAAGGCCTTTCCCATGGTTCTATTAGAACAGGAGGGAGAAGGAATTAGGCTTTGCACCTGACACTGAGGGTTTGTGGCTGAGGCTGGTTTATTTCTGGGCCTACCTCAGGAGTTGATATCAACCCTACAGTTGCACGTTGGAATTAGACAAGATTTGGCAGGGGGTACAAAATCCAATGCCTTCAGGGCCTGGGTGGGTAAAATTAAGCTAAATCAGCTCTATTCAAAGTCAGCAGAGAGTAATGAGGGCTGTGTCTGGACAGAGAATGAATGACCCATCAATAAGCATTCCAATGTAAAACAGTTTAAAAATATTAAAGGCAAACAAAATGGGGCTGCGGCTGAATTTGACCTACTAGTACTTTGCAACCTCTAATAAAGTAACAAGTCTGACCAGGAGCAAGTCTCCAAAGGTCTCTCATTCTCAGGTTCCTCATTTATAAAACCAAGAAAGACGAACTTCCTCATGGGGTTGCTCTAAGAGGTACAGTGAGAACTTGTGGGGAAGCACTTGGATCTGTCAGATACTGAACTGTGTCACAGTTCAAGACCTTCTGTTTATATTGTTTTAATTGTTTATATTATATCATTTATAGGATTTCTTTTAAACGACTGTGCAGTTGTCACTGGTGGAAATGAACAAAATAAGCCCCCAAACATCCCACGACATTTCATCTCTCCAAGCCAGTGGCTGGAGCCATACCTGAAGCAGGGAGTTGCAGGGGATGACACTTCAGGTTGGTAAGCAGTTCAGAGACAGGGTTTTGGCTTCACAGTCAGGTACCCATCCCGAGGGGCCTGGGGTCTAGAGGAGAGATCAGACAGGCTCTATCAGAGGGCTTCCGTGTGGCCATGCAGGAATCCACACAGTACCAGTACAACTAACAACTCCTCTCTAAGTGAGTGTGAAACAGCCCACTGAGTAAAACTCACCCTGTCAAATCTGACTTTACAAAGGAATGTCAACTGAAGCAACAGTGAGGGGTATTTTTGGCTTATCAATTGAAAAAGACTAAAAAATTTAATATCCAGTGCTGGTGAAGACACTGGGGATAGAGGGTAAATCTGGTACAGCAGCACAAGTGATGCTGTTAAACTGTAAGTGAGATCATGGCTCTCTATACTCCAAACTTTCCAGCGGCTTCCCACCTCAGAGGAAGAGCTCCAATGATGGTCTGCCAGCATTGCCTGTAAGGCAAAAACTGAAATCTATCTAAACATTGATGGAAAACTGGTTACATAAATGATATCACATCTTTCCAATAGTCAATTACATAGCAATTAAAAGGAATGAATATACACACCCACACGCGCATAGGTAGAAACAACTTTGCAAAGACTATGTAAGAATAGCTGTACTTTTGTCACCAGTAGATATACAATGAATAAAACCAACCAAACAAAAAAGACCTGGTACTTCATCTCTCAAACCCAGCAGCTGGAACCATACTTGAGGCAAGGAGATATATATGGTTACTTCTAGGAAAAAACCACTAATTTCTCACTTCATGTACTTTGAAACTGTTTGAATTTTTCCCATATAAATGAATTACTTTTATAACTTTTTTAAAACTAGTTTTGTTTTGCTTTATCTGCTTTTTCATTGAAATATACTACCAAAGTTTTAAGAGGGTGAGGAGTGAGCCTGGCAAGACAAATGCAGGCCCAGATCATGAGAGGCCTTTAAAAATTTAGAGTTTATGGACTTCCCTGGTGGCGCAGTGGTTAAGAATCCGCCTGCCAATGCAGGGGACATGGGTTCGATCCTTGGCCCGGGAAGATCCCACATGCTGCGGGGCAACTAAGCCCACGTGCCACAACTACTGAAGCCTGCACATCTAGAGCCCGTGCTCCGCAACAAGAGAAGCCACTGCAGTGAGAAGCCCGCGCACTGCAATGAAGAGTAGCCCCTGCTCTCTGCAACTAGAGAAAGTCCATGAGCAGCAACAAAGACCCAACACAGCCATAAATAAATAAATAAATAAATTTATTTAAAAAAAAAAAAATTTAGAGTTTATAACATTTTTCAAAGGACAGGGGGTCCTAAATAAAAAAGTTCAGTTCTACTTTCTTAGACAAATGTAGTACCCACCAAATTTTCTGTTTTCTCCCTTTGACCCTTCTTCTAATAACCTCTCTTCCTTCCCTCCTATCTTCTTTCCACAAATGCATATCGAGTGTCACGTGCCAGACCCTGAGGATCCAGTGGTGGATAAGATTCACCCCTATTTACAGAGCAGAGATGAAGTTAATTGAAACTGGAATTGTACAAAATCGTTTTTTGTTCAATGAGTCTTTCTATTATTTTAGACTGGGGAAGCTCTGTGGTTTTCTCAAATGCTGTGGAAAAGACTGAAGGAGGATTGATAGGGAGGTCAGAGTTTCTTCATCAAATATGTTGCAAATGAAGAAAGACATGGAGGAATAAACCTATAGATTAAGAGACTTCAGAGATATATCAAGAGATTGCAATGATATTTATGAGACAACTGGATATTTGAAAGCTGACTGGGTATTTGATGATATTCGGGATTTATTGTTAATTATTTTAAATGTGACAATGGTAGTTTAATTGTTGTGGGTTTAAGTCTCTCTCTGTCAAGAGAATGAGAAGATAAGTCAGACTGGGAGAAAATATTTGCAAAATACATGTCTGATAAGGGACTGTTATCCAAAATATACAAACAACACTTAAAACTCAACAAGGGGGACTTCCCTGGTGGTCCAGTGGTTAAGAATCCGCCTTCCACTGCAGGGGGCGTGGGTTCTATCCCTGGTCAGGGAACTAAGATCCCACATGCAGCCAAAAAATCAATCAATCAATTAATCAATCAATAAAAGATGTTTAAAAAAAAAAAACAACTCAACAAGAAGAAAACAAACAACCTGATTAAAAAATGGGCAAAAGACCTGAACAGACACTTTACCAAAGAAGATATACAGATGGCATGTAAGCATATGAAAAGATGTTCAACATCATGTATCACTAGGGAACTGCAAATTAAAACAACAATGAGATACCACTATACAGCTATTACAATAGTGAAAATCCAGAACACTGACAACATCAAATGCTGGTGAGAATGTAGAGCATTAGGAACTCTAATTCACTGCTGCGGGGAATATATAATGGTACAACCACTTTGAAAGACAGTTTGGCAGTTTCCTACAAAACTAAACATATGCTTACCATACAAGCCAGCAATCTCTCTCCATGGTATTTATTCAGTTGAGTTGAAAAACCTATGCCCATACAAAGCCATGCACAAGGATGTTTATAGCAGCCTTACTGTTAACTGCCAAAACTTGGAAGCAACCAAGATATTCTTCAGCAAACTGTGGTACTTCCAAATAGTGGAATATTATACAGCACTAAAAAGAAATGAGCTATCAAGCCATGAACAGACGTAAAGGAAACCTAAATGCATATTACTAAGCAAAAGAAGCCAATCTGAAAAGACTACTTACTATATGATTCTAACTATATGACATTCTGGAAAGGGCAAACCATGAAGACAGTAAAAGATCAGTGGTTCCTGGGAGTCACGGGAGAGGGAGGGATAAAAAGAGCACAAAGGATTTTTAGAGCAGTGAAAACTACTCTGTATGATACTACAATGGTAGATACATGTCATTATACATTCGTCAAAACCCATAGAATGTACAACACCAAGAGTGAACCCTATAATAAACTATGGACTTTGGGTGATAATGATGTGTCAATGTAGGTTCATAGAGTTTAACAAATGTATCACTCTGGTGCTGAGATGTTGATAGTGGAGGAGGCTGTGTGTGTGCAGACAGAGTATTTGGGAACTCTCTGTACTTTCCACTCCACTTTGCTATGAACCTAAAAGTGCTCTAAAAATTAAGTTTATTAATTTAAAAAATCCTTCTCTTTTAGAGGTACATAATGAAATACTTATGGACAAGATGTTATGCTATCTGTGATCTGTATCAAAACAATATGTTGGGGAGAAGTGGGTAGGGGTATAAATGGAACAAGACTGAGAATTGAGTTGAGAGTAGAAATAGGGTGAAGAGTACATGGGGATTTATTATGCTTTACCCTATCTTTTTTTTTTTTTTTTTTTAATTTATTTTTATGACTGTGTTGAGTCTTCGTTTCTGTGCGAGGGCTTTCTGTAGTTGCGGCAAGTGGGGACCACTCTTCATCGCGGTGCGCAGGCCTCTCACCATCGCAGCCTCTCTTGTTGCGGAGCACAGGCTCCAGACGCACAGGCTCAGTAATTGTGGCTCACGGGCCCAGTTGCTCCGCGGCATGTGGGATCCTCCCGGACCAGGGCTCGAACCCGTGTCCCCTGCATTGGCAGGCAGACTCTCAACCACTGCGCCACCAGGGAAGCCCCTATTCCCCTATCTTTGTCTATGTTTGAAAATCTTCAATAATAAAAATTTTTAAGAAGACAAAAGGGTCATATCTACAATTTCTTTGGACTTCCACTTTGGTGAAAATAGAGGAATGGGGTAGGATGATGAGGGAAAGCAGATAGCCTGGAGCTTGGAAGTATGATTTGGAAGTGGACATGGTCCAGACTAGAGGAGGCAGGAAGGAAGACATAGGGCAAAGGACAGCACAGGAGATGGAAAGGGAGGGAAGAACAGAAAAGGAATGTGGGCTCACCGCCTTCCCCTAACCTCTCTTTTTCCCTTTTCCTCACTCACTCACTCCTTACCCTTCCTCTCTGTAGGTGAGGAAGGAAATCACCTTGGGGACTTAATGAAGATTCCAGGCACCAACCCATGAAATTCCAATTCAGTCAGCATGGCCTGGGAATCTACATTTTCAACACGTGCTGTTGGAGAATTGGATGGGTATATGAACCTCCCTTGAACCCCAGTACCTGGCTTCTGTGAGCAGCTTGCTATTTCTGTCACTAACCTTTACTCTGCCAGACTGGAGACCAAATCACTCTGCCTTTCAAAGCCTCTGTGACAGCTGTCTACTGTTTCAAAGCAGGAAAAAATAAAGGGGATGATAGATTATGCAAAGGAAGTTGTTTACCGATTTCCTTTAATGTATGTGTGGAAACATGCAAATGCTAAGGGTCTCTTGAGTAGGAAAACGCAATTTATTAGCCAGCTATGGCTTGAAAGACCTCTCCTTTAAGACCTTCTAACTCTTTGTGCTAATGTTCTCTGATTTTATATTCACTGAACAACCTTTTGATTTTTAATGGGATTCTACTAAGAATTAAAAAACAAAAACAAAAGCACCTACCAGTTGCCCTAAGTGATGTGATCCTCTTGGTAGTCCTCCCTTTTATCATCAGTTTTAATCGATTGCCTTTTGCTTCCCTGGTCTCCTGAAAGCCTGTATTCAGAAGAACTAGAAGATGTGATCACCCATCAGCAAACTAATAAACTTAATCTTTAGGACTGGGTAAGGTAATGAATCAGTCCATGGACCTGAGCTGGAACTACCAGAACAGTGACCACAGGGCTAAGTCATCAGCACAATAGGGGTAGCTCGAAAACTCCCTTGCCCACACGTTCTTGGCCACATTCCTCCCACTAGGGAAAGAATTAGAAACTACAACGAAGTAATCAGGATGCAGCCTTACTTACCTAGATTCCAGTGCCTGCTCAAGCATAACAGGGTCTTGAGATGGTGAAACCAGCCAAGTTGGGGAGAGACGTTCTGAAGCAAATAGGGCAGTCTGCCTGCCCCTGGGCCCTGATGCTGACAGGGACATTCCCATGGAGTGATGCGCCTTCCTCTGCCACCTCTGATATAAGGAGGGGACAGGAAAGAACTACAAGCAACTGGAGCCCCCACTCTCACACAGAACAAGCTGTGAAAAGTCAGACAAACTCAGTTGTTCGGATCAAAGCATCCTCCCTCCTTGACCCACCTCCTACCTCGCCCCCTCCCACCAACCAAAAGAAAAAGAGGCAAAGGCCTAAAGCCTTCTAGAGGCCTTTCTGTTCCCACTTGTAACCTATGTGGTACAGCATTGTTTTTTGAACCATAACTACCCAGGGGCCTGCTGGCATCCATTCAGGCCTACCTCTAGCTGGCATTTGCTAGCTAAGAGATTAGAAAGAAAGTCACTCCTTGTCCCCTCAAGGACCTCGCTGAGGCACAGGCTGCTATGGGGACACCAAGTGGCGAAAGGTGAGGTACGCGAGGGCCCATGATGACTCACAGGAAAGCCTAAGTGCAAATCCCTCAGCAGCGCACCTTGGCCAAGGCAGGGGAACTGACTGAACCCTCCCTCTACTTCCCTCAAAGGGGTCGGGGATAAAGTGAGCATCCGGGCTGAGGAGACCAAGAGGGAAAGTCTTGACGTGGAAACTGGCTCACGTCAGCTACGAAAAATACACAGCGTGCTCAGTATGAGCACTCCTCAGGCAGGAATTACAATTTAAAAAGAGTAGGAAGAGGATTCTGTCAACTAGCTCAGAGGATATGAGTGAGGGGTCTGAAGAGGGACGGGGAAGAGGGGCAAATATCAGTGAGGGTCAGGCTGGTGCACCAACGAGCCCAGGTGAGTGAGGAGACAGAGTGTGAATTGGTCACGGGGTTACCCAGCAGGTGAGGCCCACGGGCCAACGAGAGGCAGGTGGGCAGGAGGCCAGAAACAGATACGGAAGAGCCCGAGAACGGGGAGGGAGCGAAGAGGCGAACACAGTCCGGGCCCGGCGCAGTTGGGGACTATGTGGGGAGTGGGGTCGTGGCGGCGGTCGCGCACAAAACGCTGTGAAGAGAAGCACTGAGGCAGACGCAACCGGCAGCTTCTCCGCTGAGTCAACGCCCCACCCACGACGTCCTTAAAGCCCCGCCCCAAGCGCCTCGCGCACCCACGGCGCCGAGTTCCGTTTCGTCGCGCGGCCGTATACTTCCGGCTGCGGCGCGCAGGCGGAAAGGTTTTGGTGACGGACTGTGCCGGTGAAGGGCGTGGGGTGAGTGGAGGAGGCTGGAGACCGTAGGCTGTCTTGGATTGCTTGTTGGAGCTGCAGGAGAAGGGGTCGGTGGCGGGGAACAACGCGGGGCCGACGCCCGGCCTTTCTGCCGCCGAGGTGGCCGCCCCGCGCCGTCTTTGCGGCGCCAGTTCCGGGGCACTGCCTTCGGCCTCCCTTCGCTCTGCCGCGCCAGAGCTCCGCACAAGCACCACGATGTCGGCCCCCTGCCCAGGCCCCCTTCGCCTCCTCTTCCCATAAGAGACTTCCAGATCTCAAAGATTTTTGACTGATTTTAAGGTAAAAATACATCCCCAGGCAGATGCGATCCAAATGCAGGAGTTCTGTATTTACAGGTTGGCACTTTAGAGGTGAAGTTGTAACTGAGAACGGTGGAGGGGACTCATCCGGGCAAGAGATGTGAGGCCAACAGACAAACTTAAGAGTAGGTTAGCGGATTCCTAGAAATTCGAGTGGAATCACGCTTTAAGAGCGATACTCCTCAGAATCAGTTCTTTATGAACGAGCTAATTGTCTCCTGGGAAGAATTATAAAGAATTATAAATGTGTAGCTGATGGAGATGACCAAATCAAGGGGCTAAGGGCTATTCTCAGGAGTAGACTGTTCTTGAGAAAAGAAGCCCACTAGTTGTCTTAAGCATTGTATGTAAACTGTACTTAGGAGAAAGCTATGGGGGTGGGGTGGAGGACCTTAGGGTAAGAATCAACCCAAGAGAGAAGTAACATGGTGTTTTCACAAAATTGCTGGACTGTGTGGGCAGGGATTTTTTTTTTTTTTAATCAGGCCTAGGCTACTTGAGTGAACCATCCTTCAAGAACATCCATCCATCTTTTACTTCTGTGCTGACGACCTGAGTTCTAAATTGGTTTCCCATGACTTTGCCATTGTTAGGGGTGTGTGTTTGGGGGTGGACACAAATGCATCAGTCAGAAGAAAGAGCCAGCTCCATAAGTGTCTTCCCAGAATGCAAGCCTGCCAGCTATGGTCACCCATTCCAGTGTTACAGCAGATTTCATGAGCTGGAAATGCTTTCTTATATATGATCTAAATCTGTGTATCCTGATTCTCATTCTCCTAAGAGATGAGGCCAGTACTCTGCATCCCCAGCTTTCAGTAACGTGAAGACCTCTGTGCCTGAATGGGAATACCATAGGAGCTGGATAAACTCTATATGTGGGCAGAGGCGTAGGAGTTCCTGATATCTCTGCTTGAACGAGGAGAGGAGGAAGTGTGTTTCTGGTGTCCAGAGTTAAAATTTGTAATGTGTTTTGCCAAAAAATTAATGTTACGTCTGGTGCTGAGAGGTAGTTTACTAGTCATTATCAAGTATTTGTCAAGTACATACTGTGTGCCCGCTGCTGTGATAGGTTCTGAGGAGACATTGGTGGGCCAAATCTCACGCTGTCCCTGCTCTTGTTGAGCTTATGGTCTAATGTAGTGTAGTTGAACCAGTATTGCACAGGACCTCATTTCTTGAACAACACAGCTGAGACCCAGAAAGGGTCTGGAAAGACTGAGTAGATGAAATAGCACCAAGTTGATAACGCCTAAGCTCATGCACTTGACAGCAGAAGAAACACAGGCTCTCAGAGCCTGTTAACTTTGACTTCGGACACAGTTTTAGCAAGCTGGATTACCTGGCTTTCCAGCTCATAGTAACCGAGAAGCAGCAAATCGGAAAGAGGGAGGATGATTACAGAGAAAAGTGGAATGCAAAATGATGGTCCAAAAATTAGTTATAAAGAGGAGGCACCAAAACAGAACACAACAGCCTGGATCCCTTGAGTACAAGGCAGTGTTTCTGGGTATGTTCTATATAATACTTGTTCCATGGCACCAACTAATGATCAGAGAAGGGTTAAATGGGAAACACAGAGTTAACAAATTAAACTGGATTCTTTGCTGTAGAGCTTCTCAGTGTCTTTAATAAGACCTGAACTCATCTTTCTTGGAGCATCCCTCCAGGACAGTGTTCTGCAGCACACACTTGGGAGAATGCTGGTATAAATTAAAACATGAGGGCAGCAGCGTGCTGGGCAGTATTGGTGTTCAGAGTTGTGATGCTAAGTCAGAGTGAATTATGTTTAACATGCTGTGCTTAATGAGGTGCAGAATAAGGATGCACATTTTAGTTTTTTTTTTAAAATAAATTTATTTTATTTATTTTTGGCTGCGTTGAGTCTTCGTTGCTGCGCGCGGGCTTTTCTCTGGTTGCGGAGAGTGGGGCCACTGGTTGCGGTGTGCAGGCTTCTCATTCTGGTGGCTTCTCGTTGCGGAGCACGGGCTCTAGGTGCGCGGGCTTCAGTAGTTGTGGCACACGGGCTCAGTAGCTGTGGCTCGCGAGCTCTAGAGTGCAGGCTCAGTAGTTGTGGTGCGTGGGCTTAGTTGCTCCGCGGCATGTGGGATCTTCCCAGACCAGGACTCGAACCCATGTCCCCTACATTGGCAGGCGGATTCTTAACCACTGCGCCACCAGGGAATCCCACATTTTAGTTTTTTCTATCAAAATGGTTAAAGATTTTGGAAAGGAGTCTGGAAGGGTAATTTATATATCTCCTTTAGTCTTTATCGATGTTGGATACATGAAGCATTTGTATTTGAAAGGCCATTATGTGGTAAAAAGGCTTTTCCTACTTGACATGAGTCCCTGATCCCCATTTATAACATTGTTTCCATGAGGCAATATGCTCAGAGTTCCCAACAGCCTACTTACAAATGGAATTTTAGAATAGCACACGTTTGCAGTTGGACACTGTACTAAAACAAGCCCTCTGGCCACTGTTAAGTGTTTTGAAGTAAGTTCCAAAAAAGAAATTAGTGAACATTAAATTTCTAACTTGTTTATGTCCATCCTGAGTGTTCTCTAATTGTATATATGCAAAATTGTATATATGCAATATATGCAGTATGATTTTTATGAAGTTGTAATCAGTGTATACATACAGGCCTGTGACCTGCTTTTCTCAGTTACTAATATCTATATAAATATTTCTGATATCTGTTTATGTATCATTTATTTATAGCTATATGATATTTCATTGTGTGAGTAGACTATAGTTTGCTTAATAATAGAGTAGCAGCAGCAAGAGCAGATCTGTATATCTGAGAACTTTTTTCTTTATTTTTGAGCACAGACATGTCTTCTTCATGCTAATTCTCAATCCATAATTTTAAAAAGCTCTTTGTTTTCTCCATTTCTTCTACATTTTGACTTTTATACAGTTTCATGAGATAATGCCAGCTGTCATACATATTCTTTTTTTTAAATTTTTTTTAACATCTTTATTGGAGTATAATTGCTTTACAATGGTGTGTTAGTTTCTGATTTATAACAAAGTGAATCAGTTATACCTATACTTATGTTCCCATATCTCTTCCCTCTTGCATCTCCCTCCCTCCCACCTGTCATACATATTCTTTAATTTTGTTCTTTTCCTTCATAGTTAAAGAGCTGTTGCCTCGTTTATCTGCAGTGAGTACTACTGAGGCTAGCAGTTTGTTGTTTTTGTCATGCTTAATGATTTCCAGCTTTGTCTAATTTGGACTATGACTTTACTAGGCTTTTCTTTTTTTTTAATTTATTTATTTTATTATTTTATTTTATTTTATTTATGTATTGTTTTTGGCTGTGTTGGGTCTTTGTTGCTGCCCGCGGGCTTTTCTCTCATTTCGGTGAGTGGGGGCTACTCTTAGCTGCAGTGCGCGGGCTTCTCATTGCGGTGGCTTCTCGTTGCGGAGCACGGGCTCTAGGCGCATGGGCTTCAGTAGTTGTGGCACCTGGGCTCAGAATCTGTGGCTCGTGGGCTCTAGAGCGCAGGCTCAGTAGTTGTGGCGCATGGACTTAGTTGCTCCGTGGCATCTGGGATCTTCCCGGACCAGGGCTCGAACCTGTGTCCCCTGCATTGGCAGGCAGATTCTTAACCACTGCGCCACCAGGGAAGCCCAACTTTTTGTTTTTATATTTTGCGTTCATTTTAATTTTTTTAAAAAGGACATCAAGCAACAAGATAATTCAGCAAACACTTGCCCAAATACTGCTGTATTGAGTAAGATAGTGAAGGTGCCCAAAAAGAATGGTTGATTGTCAAAAAGCACCACCATAAGACAACTAGAAATGTTCTTTAGTAAATTAAGTGTCGGAGAGGTGATGTAGGAGTGTTTGTTATATTAAGTTGTGTAAGATTTGAAAGTATTCAACTCAAGGGCTCCCTGAATTTAATATTTTGTTTTATTTTGTTTTTACTAGAAACATTTAAGATGGTCCTTGATTTATGGCCATTTAGTGGGTGATTCTAGGAGTGGTCCTCACAGTGAACTAAACTGCTTGCTTCCTTCCCACTGAATTCCCTGCAGATTTGTCCTCACCTCAACTTAAATGGGGTTTGCCTTCACTTATTTCTGGAAAGTTAGGTTAAAATTATGATTAAAAAAATACTTTTTTCTCTCCATGACATGCAAGACCTAATCATATTTATTTTCTACAGCATTTCTCTATCTATAGCTATCTGTTTACATTCTGACTGGGAACATTGGGATCACTTTCATCATGCCTACAGTGGTGGTAATGGACGTATCCCTTTCCATGACCCGACCTGTGTCTATCGAGGGGTCCGAGGAATATCAGCGCAAGCACCTGGCAGCCCATGGTTTGACAATGCTGTTTGAACACATGGCCACAAATTACAAGCTTGAGTTTACAGCTCTGGTGGTTTTTTCATCACTCTGGGAATTGATGGTTCCCTTCACAAGAGATTATAACACCCTACAGGTACAAAAAGGAATGAGTTATTATATGTACAGGGCCCAAATTTATAGGAAGGAAAACAGTATTATCATATTGCACTGAATATTTAGAACTGGAATTATTTAAAGATAAGTCTATGGGTATAATATCTGAGTATAACTGTAAAACAAGGATTCATAACCAGTAGGCCTTCTGCCTGTGGTAGAGCAATGAGTTAGAGCTGTGAGTTGTTGCTGTAGCCTCCTCTCTTGGTTTTCTGGAATTCTCTGTGGGAGGGGGGCATCTCAGGATGTAGTGCCCTGTCCCCTAAAGTTCAGGATCTTTAGGTTCAACACTTTACTCTTTTCTACTTTTCTATAAAACTTGAGATGAAAAACAGTCCTTCCAGGGACTTCCCTGGTGGCTCAGTGATTAAGAATCCGCCTGCCAACGCAAGGGACACGGGTTTGAGCCCTGGTCCAAGAAGATCCCACATACCGCGGAGCAACTAAGCCCGTGCGCCACAGCTACTGAGCCCACGCACCTAGAGCCTGTGCTATGCAACAAGAGAAGCCACCGCAAGGAGAAGCCCACGCGCCACAACGAAGAGTAGCCACCACTTGCTGCAACTAGAGAAAGCCCGTGCACAGCAACGAAGACCCAACGCAGCCAAAAATAAATAAATAAAAATTTTTTTAAATAAAGAAAATAAAAATAAGTTAATTATCTATACCTTATAGCAGGGGTCCCCAACCCATCCCCCAGCCACACAGCAGAGGGTGAGCAGTGGGCAGCCAGCAAAGCTTCATCTGCCGCCCCCCATCGCTCACATCACCGCCTTAACCATCCCCTGCCCCGCCCCCACCCCACCCCCCCCTTCCCATCTGTGGAAAAATTGTCTTCCACGAAACTGGTCCCTGGTGCCAAAAAGGTTGGGGACCGCTGCGTTATAGGATGTTTTCATGATTAAATGCATGTAAAATGCCTAGAATGATGATAGTATTCAGTAAATTTCGTCATTATTTTTGTGATGTCTTTAAACGTTTTTCATTTTAATTATTTCTTAAAAGGTCCACTTAATAAAATACGAACTTGGTGGACAATTCACTCTCACCTGATGAGAGAACAGAATAAAGGGAAGCTCTTTTAATCATCCTTTACAGTTGAGGAAATCTGTTTTACCATTTTTCTTTAAGAACGTATGCTTTGGGCTCTCAGAAACACAATGTCCCCTGTGTAACATTCATGCTTTGAACAGTTTATGTTTTTTTCTGGTAACAAATTAAAACAGTAAAGAATAATGAGCAATTTTATCTTTCATTCAATCAGGAAGCACTAAGTAATATGGATGATTATGATAAAACCTGCTTGGAGTCTGCATTAGTTGGTGTTTGCAATATCGTTCAGCAAGAATGGGGTGGTGCAATTCCTTGTCAGGTAATGATCAATTCTTTTTCTTTGCCCTAAGTTAGAAACATTAACCACTGAGGTGCTTCAGTTTTGTTCAGGTTCTGACACAGCATACATTGTAATTTCTACAAACTATGTTACACACTTTTGGTATCTTTTTAAAAGAAGGCACTAAATCAACACTAATATACTCAGAAAGCAGCACAAAGAAAGCAGCCTTAAGGAAAGCATCCTCCTAGTAAATTGACTTACTGCAAACTAGCATTGTTTGTATAAAACACAAAGGGCTCACAGTGGAATTTTAGAACACCCCCCTGGAAGGGGCGATTATAATTTTGAGTGATATAATTGTAAACATCAGTACAATATAGTCTATCTTCATTATTCCAGTGTAGCATTTATTCAGCAAACTTTTAACCTTCTCAACTATGTGGGTTGTCTAAAAAGTGAGGTGTATGTCATAAAATCTGTTGCCCTTTCCTTAAGAGTCCATAATAGGTCCACATATAGCATCCAATCAGAGCAGAGTTGTAGCAATTGGAAGTTTGCTATAAACAGGTGCTTTGAGAAGTGGTAGCATATTTTAAAGGAGAAAACAGAACAGTTGCTAAAAGGAAAATCATAATAGTCTGCAACAGGAATCAGCAAACTTTTTCCGTATTTTAGGCTTTGCAGGTGTCTGTGGCAACTCCTCAACTCTGTTGTCATAGCACGAAAGCAGTCATAGATAATAAGTAAATAAATGGGCATGGCTCTGTTCCAGTAAAACTTTATTTACAGAAACAGGCAGTGGGCCATAGTATATGATTTTTTATTATAGGGTCAAACACGGGACTCCTCATTAGTGTCAGCAGCATCACCGATATTTGTTTTTTAAATAAATATAAGATTGTGGCTGCCTTGGGGTGAGGAAAGGTTAGGGGCTGACCCAAGTAAAACATGAGGGAATATGAGAAGTGATGGAACTGGTCTGTATCTTGATAGTAGAAGTGGTTACATTACTGAATGCATTTGTCGGAACTCATAGAACTAACTATATACTAAAAAGGGTGAATTTTCTTGCATATGAATTATATCTCAATAAACCCAGCTCTTTTTTTTTTTTTAAGCTTTTTTGTTTTTTCTTACTCAGGCAGTTGAGTTGTTTTATACAGTATGAACTCATGGGTTAGTGAAGACCCTGAGCTACTACTAAAAGGTTAAAAACCAGATCACTTTAGTGGACACTTGCTAAAAAAGCCAGTAAATACCTTTTGATCAATTTCCTTTCAGAAATAAAAACCTTTGGCACCTTGCTTCATAAACACTATTTATTTGGTAAAACCATGCATACAGACTGTCTAATTTCCTAGCAATATAATGAATAAGTGAAGTTTTGTTGTCAGTATCTTCTGAACTGGAAGCTAGCAGGTAGCACAGTTTCATTTGCTACTTCTTCAGTGGTTTTAGAGAAGAAACTCAGAAAACACGTAAGAGCCAGACCTTATGCACCATGCAGACTTCTGCCTTTTAATATTTTTTTCTTCCTTTGCAAAAAGGAGGAATCTGAATTTGAGATATACTGTACCCTGAGGGGAAGGAGCTGGGCCTGGATCCACTTAGACTTGCTTGGTGAGTTTTGGGGTGAACCAGGTCCAAAACACGGTGGACGTTATTAGTGATTGTTTTTATAATCAGTTACTATCAAACAGATTTGTTTTAATGTGGAATATTTTTAACCAAATTTTTAAAGAGCTGGACTATGTTTTCATTATCTGAGTAAAGTCTGTCTCATTTTGACATTACAAGAAATACTTCATTATCACACAGCATCTGAAAAAGCTAGTGGCAGAAGTAAATCATTATGTAGCAATTGTTGGTACCTAGAAGAGGGATTTGCCTTGACTGTCTTCCTAAAAGATGACATCTCTCCAAGGGACCTCTATTAAGCATTCTTGGGCTTTAGAAGTAAGTGCCAGTCTTGGCACTTCACATGGTGCAACCACCTAATACCGCCTTACTGGTCTGTTATTGTCAAGTTACTAGGCTAGGCTAGGGAGAACAAAAACAATCCTCCCCTGGATTGCTTGGGATGTCCACCCAGGACTTCCCAAGGATTGCTTTAAACAGTGAGGAAAAGGAAAATGATTTGTAACTAATTCTATTGTTGGTATGTTTTGAAGGCTTTTAAAAATTATAGGTTGATTAAGAATGCATTTTAAAGGTCTTGTCCATGTCTGGTTAAATGGCTTTTATAAATACATATTTAATGCAGTTGTCATTTTAGTTGACCAGGGGTAGGTAAAGTTTGTCATCTTTGAAAATAAAGTGTCAAGGTTCAGTCTTCAGACTTCTGTGCTGGTACTTCCTAGGGACACACGTAAAATAGGTCCTTATGCCATTTTTTTTCTTTTTTTCTTTTTTTTTTTTTCCCCGCTGCTTCAGGTCTTAGTTGCAGCATGCGGGATCTTTTTGTTGCAGCACGCGGGCCTCTCTCTAGTTGTGGCGTGCTAGTTTTCTCTCTCTCTTTGTGGTGCGCAGGCCTCAGGGCACGTGAGCTTAGTTGCCCCAGGGCATGTGGGATCTTAGTTCCCCAACCAGGGATCAAACCCGTGTCCCCTGCATTGGAAGGCAGATTCTTTACCGCTAGACCACCAGGGAAGTACCCCTTATGCCATTTTTGACACCATTGTCTTAGGTGCCAACTCCTTCTCTAAGAGATAGGGGTCTAGTTTTAATACAATTAAGTAAGAATTGGTTATGAATGGTTTTGTCTTTTTTTTAAGTGTTGATAGGTAGGTGCTTTTTTTAAAGGTTTAATAAGATAAAATACAGTAAAATGCATAGATCTTAAGTATACAGTTTACTGAGTTTTCACAAATGTATATACCTATGTAACCACTCCTCTAGTTAAGATATAGAACATTTCCATTACCCTACAGAGTTTTCTCATGCCCCTTTCTACTCAGTATCACCCCACAACCACTATTTGATTTATCTTTGTTTTGTTTTATGTGGTCTGAACTTAACATATATGTGTAAAATCGTATCAATATAATATGTCTGTCATCTTTCACTTGACAAATGTTGTTGAGATTTATTCACATCTTTGCTTGTATTCCTGCAGAGGTACATTTTTCAGTGTAAATGCAATTAGGGAGAAATGAAAACATTGCCAAATGAGACTGCTTTAAATAAATATGTTATTTCATGTACAAAACTCCTCTCACTTTTTGCTAACAGGTTGTCCTGGTGACAGATGGCTGTCTTGGCATTGGTAGAGGGTCACTGCGGCACTCCCTAGCTACTCACAGCCAACGCAGTGAGAGCAACAGGTTCCCACTACCTTTTCCTTTCCCATCTAAGTTATACATCATGTGCATGGCAAATCTGGAGGAGGTAATGCTTTTTACTAAGTTCTTTTTAGTTTGATTAGATCCATTTTAGGACTCAAAAATGGAATATATTTTTTAGTATATTCCATTAATATTACATTACATATACAGGCATGTCTCGGAGATATTGCAGGTTCCATTCCAGACCACCACAATAAAGCGGGGATCACAATAAAGCAAGTCACATTAATTTCTTGTTTTCCCAGTGCATATAAAAGTTTTGTTTGTACTATACTGTTGTCTGTTAAGAGTGCAATAGCATTGTCTAAAAAAAACAATGTACATACCTTATTTTAAAAATAGTTTATTGCCAAAGAATGCTAACCATCATCTGAGCCTTCAACAAATTGTAATCTTTTTGCTGGCGGAGGGTTTGAAATATTGCGAGAATTACCAAAATGTGACACACAGACAAAGTGAGTAAATCCTGTTGGAAAAATTGTGCCAATAAAATTGCTTGACACAGGTTTGCCACAGACCTTTAATTTGTTTTAAAAAAAGGCAATATCTGTGAAACTCAATAAATGAGGCATGCCTGTACTATAACATTGAACTCCATTGTTTCAACTGAGACTAATTACTGATTATATTTCAAAAGACTCTATGTCTCAAATGCTCTCTGAAAGTAGAGTGTTGCCACATCTCAGGAAACATAGCTGGAGTTGTTATCCATCCTACTTCCCACAAAGATTCTTCAGATGCTACAGAGTCAGAATGTTCTTTTTGGTGTTAGATGTTTCCTTCACTTAGGAATTCTTATGTCCATCACACCAGAAATGTTGACAGAAGTGTGCTTTGATTTTTTGTTGTTGTTGTTAAGTAACATTACTCTGATGTATGTTTTATTAAACTCTATCTCCTGGTTTTCCCATTTATTTTGGAAAGTTATTTAACTTTTCTTCACCTCAGTTTTTCTATCTTTAAAATGTAGATAATGATGGTTCTTACCAAAAGATGTTAGAAACACTTGGAAGGGAAGGTGCTATGTGAATACCAACTGTGGTCACCTCTGAATCTTTGCAAAACTACTTGGAGTGAAATAGCTCTACTGGTATAATTTTATATAACATTCCTCTTTGGTAACCTTGAGTCAAAATTGTTAGTTATTTTCCTTCTCACATTGTTAAAAAAAATCATCTTCATTTTGTGACCTTAGTGTACTGATAACAATCTGGCATTTTATGCCACTTTAAAAGAGTCATCTGTTTTGCTTTGTAGCTTCAGAGCACTGATTCCTTGGATTGCCTTGAACGTCTTATAGATTTAAACAACGGTGAAGGGCAGATTTTTACTATTGATGGCCCCCTGTGCTTGAAAAATGTACAGTCTATGTTTGGGTGAGTATATACTTTGAGCTTTTTTGCCTTCTTACAATCCAGCATTATAATTTGATGTCAGACAATAATATCTATTTTACTGTTTCTAATTGTGTCATTTCATTTTCCCCAAGTTGCACATTTTTCAGATAAAGTGATAGGCAGTAGTGATTTTTAAGTGTTGACTCCCTTTTAAATTAAGCATGACTAAATCTATAATGTCTATAGGTATTGACTTCCTTACGATGACAGCAATTTCAAAGATTAACTTGCTTTTGGGCTTTTCAGAACTGAAATTTCCTCACCAAAAATATCAGATTTTGTTCTCTTTCACAAATGGTCAGATCATAGCTTTGGAATCAACTTGAAGGGAAAACAAACTTGACATCTTAAAAAGATTACTTGAAAAAAATTATACGTATCATATTACTCTTTCTGTAACAAATAATCATCATATTCTAGAAAACTGATAGATCTGGCATATACACCTTTCCATGCCGTTCTCAAGTGTGGCCACCTAACTGCTGATGTGCAAGTCTTCCCCAGGCCAGAACCTTTTGTTGTAGACGAGGAAATCGATCCTATCCCTAAAGTCATTAACACAGGTAACTTTTTTTTATACTTCCTTCTTAGTTATTCTGTTATCCCTACTTTCTTCTAACTTCGGACTTTTACTCTCCTCTCTCCAGGAGGGTTGAAAAGAAATGTCAGTATACTTTGGATGGGAGGATGCATTGCCTAAGGGGTGGCAGATTAGTGGTCTTCCATGGTGAGGTCCTGAGTTAATCTCTATTCCTAGATGATTATAACCACAAATTACTAGAGTTGGAAACCAGGGCCAGATTCACTAGCGTTGAAATCCTTGAGGTAGTTTTTAATAGAGATAGTAAGACTTTAGCATCATCATTAAGGTCATATATGAAGATCTAGCTTTTACACGTGGCTGTGTGACTCTTCCTCTGTGACCCTGGACAAGTCACTTCCTCTAGTTCTTATTGGCTAGGTGAGTGGAATCTCTAGGAGAAATGATGGTCTCTCAGGTCTCGGCTCTGATATACTGTACCCCTCTAATCCTGCAGCTTGTATTATGACTAAAAGAAAGCAGTGTGTTATGGCTTCTACCATGTTGCCAGTGCTATGCTTAGGTTAAATTGGCAAAGCCAAGAATCAAAAGTAACAAGGGGTAGTAGAGAAGAGAGTTGTCTCATATTGGCAGGTGGACTCCTTGAGTGGTGGGTATATGTTGAACCATCACTGTTTGAGTCACCATTGCACCCTCAGTGCCTGGCGTAGTGTCTGATGCTTAGTAGATGTTCACTAGGTAATTGTTCAATCAACAAATGATTAAAATTGGACTTCCCTGGTGGCGCAGTGGTTAAGAATCCGCCTGCCAGTGCAGGGGACACAGGTTTGAGCCCTGGTCTGGGAAGATCCCACATGCTGCGGAGCAACCAAGCCCGTGCGCCACAACTACTGCCTGCGCTCTGGAGCCCGTGAGCCACAACTACTGAGCCCGCGTGCCACAACTACTGAAGCCCGCACGTCTAGAGCCCATGCTCCGCAACGAGAAGCCATCGCAGTGAGAAGCCCGCTCACCGCAACTAGAGAAAGCCCGCGCGCAGCAGCAAAGACCCAACGCAGCCAAAAATTAATTAATTAATTAATTAATAATAAAAGGTATAATGAAAATTTGAAAAAATGATTAAAATTAAGTACAGCTGGAAATTCGTTTCATTCTTGGGTGTGTAGATTTTAAGGAGTTTTCGAGTGAAGGGCTGTGCACAGGCTTTTTTGTTTTCTGTGCCTTTATTTTCTGCTCCTGGCTGTCTGGAAGTAGGTCATCCATCTCTTTCATTGTGACTAGACAGCAGTGTGCCAAATGTTTTGTTGCCTTCAAACCAGTTAGATTCCACTTACTTCCCTCCCACCCTTTTTGGATGAGTAACTTCGAATAGATCTTTTCTTCCCAGAGGTACATTACTTTCTATGTACTAGATTTCACAAATGCAGTGTTTAGGTGGGGAATTCAAATATGATAACTAGGAAGGTTATTGAAAGTTCTCTGAATGACTCTAATACTTTGCATTTTAAGTAACTAAGAAAATAAGGATAATTGTCTTTTATTTAATGGACTAACTTATAAAAACTTCTAGTCCAAGATTTTTGTTATAGGTTATATTTAAACCACTAAAACGTAGGCCTTTTTCTACTCAGGTGAAAAATATATAACTGCTTATGCTGATTCATTCATTACTCAGCCAAAGAAGGTAATGATAGCAAAACTCCAGAGAAGCAGATTTCCTGATGTATAAGAAGTGTGGTATACTCACCATGATCCTGATTTTTTAAAACATTGTTTTGAGAATACGAGTGTGTATATGCCTAGAAGAAAGACTAAAAAGCAATTCAGTAAAATATTAATAGCGGTTTCCTTTGATGAGGAATGATGAGTGACTTTATTTTTCTTCTTTACAGTTTTTAGTGTTTTCTAAGTTTTTATACTACTTATACAATCAGAAAAAACTTCCAGAAAGTACTTTGGGTTACAACTTTTTTTTTTTTAACTTATTTTAGATTTTCAACAAATACTTTTGGTCTTTAATACAGCTTCTATAAAGCAAAGAAACCATTGTCATATGTAGACCGCTACCTTGGTTTTGTAGAGTATGTATTTCTTTCTCAGGGAAACAGTTTTAATGCAAAAGCCTTACCCTCCAAGTGTAGCTGCTTGCAGTTGTTGTGGAAGTATTTGACTACAACGCCCCCTGGTGACCTGAACATCCTGACTATTCAGAGAGACTTAACCATTAAGCTTTTGCCTTGGCTGGGGACCTAACCTCATAAAAATAGTCTAGCTGATTTGTCGTATAACTTAAGTCCCTTAAATAAAAGACCGTTGTCCTTATTTTCTTAGTTACTTAAAATGCAAAGTATTAGAGTCATTCAGAGAAACTTCTAATAACCTTCCTAGTCATCATATTTGAATTCCCGATCTAAACCTTGTGTTTATGAAATCTAGTACATAGAAAATAATGTACTTTCCCATAACACGAATTAATTCTTTGTTTTTAATTAATTTTTATTGGAGTATAGTTGCTTTACAATGTTGTGTTAGTTTCTGCTGTACAGCAAAGTGAATCAGTTATACATATACATATATCCACTCTTTTTTAGATTTCCTTCCCATTTAGGTCACCACAGAGCATTGAGTAGAGTTCCCTGTGCTATACAGTAGGTTCTCATTAGTTAACTATTTTATATACAGTAGTGTATATATGTGAATCCCAATCTCCCAATTTATCCCATTCCCCCTACCCCCCTTGATAACCATAAGTTTGTTTTCTACATCTGTGTCTCTGTTTCTGCTTTGCAGGTAAGTTCATCTGTACCATTTTTCTTTTCTTTTTTTTTTCTTTTTTTGGCTACATTGGGTCTTCGTTGCTGGGCATGTGCTTTCTCTACTTGCAGCGAGCGGGGGCTACTCTTCGTTGCGGTGCGTGGGCTTCTCATTGCAGTGGCTTCTCTTATTTCAGAGCACAGGCTCTAGGCATGGGGGCTTCAGTAGTTGCGGTGCATGGGCTTAGTTGCTCCGGGGCGTGTGGGATCTTCCCAGACCAGGGATCAAACCCATGTCCCCTGCATTGACAGGTGGATTCTTAACCACTGTACCACCAGGGAAGTACTGTACCATTTTTCTAGATTCCACATATGAGCGATATTTTACGATATTTGTCTTTCTCTTTCTGACTTACTTTACTCTGTATGACAATCTCTAGGTCCATCCATGTCACTGCAAATGGCATTATTTCGTTCCTTTTATGGCTGAGTAATATTCCACTGTATATATGTGCCACATCTTCTTTATCCATTCCTCTGTAGATGGACATTTAGGTAGCTTCCATGTCCTGGCTATTGTAAATAGTGCTGCAGTGAACATCGGGGTGCATGCATCCTTGTGAATTACAGGTTTCTCCGGATATATGCCCAGGAGTGGGATTGCTGGGTCATATGGTAGCTCAGTTTTTAGGTTTTTTTTGGTTTTTTTTTTTTTTTTTTTTTTTTATTTATGGCTGTGTTGGGTCTTCGTTTCTGAGCGAGGGCTTTCTCCAGTTGCGGCAAGCGGGGGCCACTCTTCATCGCGGTGCGCGGGCCTCTCACTATCGCGGCCTCTCCCGTTGCGGAGCACAGGCTCCAGACGCGCAGGCTCAGCAATTGTGGCTCACGGGCCCAGTTGCTCCGCGGCATGTGGGATCTTCCCAGACCAGGGCTCGAACCCGTGTCCCCCGCATTGGCAGGCGGACTCTCAAACACTGCGCCACCAGGGAAGCCCTAGTTTTTAGTTTTTTAAGGTACCTCCATACTGTTCTCTATAGTGGCTGTACCAGTTTATTGATACATTCCCACCAACAGTGTAGGACGGTTCCCTTTTCTCCACACCGTCTCCAGCATTTATTGTTTGTTATAAGTTAATTCTATGTTGATTCCTTCTTTTCAGATTTGGAAATAGTGGGATTTATTGATATAGCTGATATTTCAAGTCCCCCAGTTCTGTCTAGACATCTGGTCCTACCTATAGCACTTAACAAAGGTGAGTTCTCTTCCTATTCCAGTGATACATATGAAGTATGTTATTATCTAAAGTTATTCTTAAATGTTAGATAGTAGAATAGCCCATTTTGCAGAATTTGGGGGAAAGGAGTAGTTACTGGATTGGGTTTTTAAAAAATATGTTGCCTGATATATTAAAAAACTAATTCTGCTGCTTTATAACTATGGAAAGCATTTTGACACATATTTATTGTGTACTGCTTCGTTAATTTACAGTGGAAATTCTCTTTAGAGATGACAATGCTTAGTCCCTCATCCTGGGCTCTGCCTTTCCCTGTGGGAGCATGCTGGGGAAACCAAAGTAGTTCTCAGAAGGTTGCCTGATAAATGTGGAATACAGCTTTATAAGGGGAGAAACCACACCTGTTCTCTACTGGTGCCTAGCACATAGTAGATACTCAGTAAATACTGTTGAATGAGTGAATGAATCCAGGTCCTTGTGAGGCCTCATTACTGCAGAATGTATTTCTCCAGCAACTATAAAGTCATATCTCCTACATTCAGCATCTCTCTGGAGAATGTTAGTCTCTAGCACTTTAAACTTCTCTTTTCTCTGTTTTAGGCTGACTGTCTCCTTTATATTCACCAGCTTTCTCCAAGAAGTATATACAATCAGGTTTCCACTCACTGAGTTATGACCACATTCCGTTTACTCATGGTTATCTCAGTTGGAGTGCTAGGTATTCCATAACCCTCCATCACATATTCATAGACAGAATCTTTGATATGTTCTCACAGATGGCTGATTATGATCCTTTTGTTTATACTTTACCTTACTGTTATTGTTATTGATATTGATAACAACTGAGTTTACCTTATTCCTAAGGTCCTGGGAATTCTGCGTGCCCATATAAATTGCCAAGAAAGAAAGCGGGCAAAACAAAGAGTTTGTATAGGAAAACAGTGGAAAGAAAAGTATGAGAAGGCAAAATGGAGCCGTGTTGTAAGGGCTGTTGAATGTCAAACTAAACCAGGAAGATCTTTCTATTGAATTAGAAAGTCTTTGAATCAGCTTGAGTACACAGATAGTTCCAGAAGGAAGTTAATTGGAGGAAGATTCATTCGTCAGCAGGGTGTATGAGAGAACCTGGAGTTGGAGAAGCGAGTCAAGAAACATATGGAATAGTCACTGTTCTTTGGGGTATCCCATCCACGTGCTGCCTGAAGGCTGTCAGTTCAGAACACTCTTGACATCTCTGAATCTCTGTTTCTGTTTCGATGGTGCCTGAAACCCCCAGAGAGCCTCTAGCTTAGTGTTCCAGTAGAAACTATGGAAAGCTGATTTTTTGTGTAGCAGCTTCACTGAAATATAATTCATATACCATACATTTCACCCATTTAAAGTGTACAATTCAGTAGTTTTTAGTGTATTTACAAAGTTATGCAACCATAACCACAATTTTCGAATCAGAATTTTAGAATTTTCACTACCTCAAAAAGAAACCTTTTAGCTGTCAACCCATTACCTTCCATCTCTCTCAGCCTCAGGTAACTACTGATATCCTATCTGTATAGATTTGCCTATTCTGGATGTTTCATATAAATGGAATTCATCTAACATGTGAAAACTGATTTTTTATTTGGACATAGGAAAACCAGAATATGAGTTTTTCTTACTTGTTATAATATTCCTTTATAATTCTGTATACTTTCCTTCCAAGGCTAGAAACAGCCAAGAATACTACTGGAGTTTGGAGTTTTTGTAGCTAATCTTAGTCTGGCTGGTTTTCTCTTCTTTTCGTAGAAGGTGATGAGGTGGGTACTGGTATAACTGATGACAACGAAGATGAAAATTCAGCCAATCAGATTGCAGGCAAAATACCCAACTTTTGTGTCCTGCTCCATGGCAGCCTAAAAGTGGAAGGAATGGTGGCGATAGTTCAATTAGGGTAAGAAACTTTTTTACCTTTGGTTGAGTGAAAGGGAGAATCAATTTACAGTGAAGTATTCCCCAGACTTTTCTGAAAGAAAGAATAGAAAGAACCTCGACACTTTTTTTCTCTTTCTGCCATATCCTTCCCACCTACTATCACCTTTTACACTACTCTTTAAAGCATCCCCTAGAATAAGTACAGAGTGAGTCTTTTAATTATATTGCCTTTATATTATATCTTTTCTCAGTTTTCCTCTTTTCCATCCTATCTAGGAAAACTGGGGTCAGTTTAAGTAATGCTGCTAACTTGTTATAGGATCTTATGCAGTATGCACTCAGTATAGACTCCTCCATACTGATAAATAAAATGAGGAGGTAAAACTAAATGAAAAAAGATGCTGATAACATTGAACATTTTACCATGTGCCAGGTACTTCTCTAGGCACTTTATATACCTCACTATACAGGAGGTATCAGTATTATCCCCATTCCTTAGATGAGGAAACTGAGGCTTAGAGAGCAAGTCATGGTACTTGTTCAAGGTCACACAGCTAGTAAATGAAAGAGCCAGGATCTTATCCATGTGTTGTCACTCCATAGCCCATGCTCGTAACCACTCTGCTGTATTCCTTCCCTATGAGGAAAGCCCTTCTAGCTTTCACTTTTCGCTGTAGTCTCAAAATCTGAAAAACTCTCTGCTTCCCTTTCTATAATACCTGTTGTCAGAGAAGAAGAGGTCATCTTCTGGCCATCACCTGGGATTGACTGGTAGAGAAAATCAAGAAGTTAGGAATGCTCAGAGGAAGCATGGCTCCTTTTCTGCTTGAGTTAAAATTAGCTGATCCAGAAAGAAGAATGCAGTTCTTATTAGGTATCAGTTTGCTATATTTCTTGGTACTCAGGCTACTGGTACTGTCTCTGAGTAGGCGAATCACCTGGGGCCCTTTGAGAAGTGGGAGCAGAGCTGGGTGATGGCTTTGTGCCCTTTGTTAGAAGGGCTTCTCTCTGTGGTACTGCTGTGAATGGTTTGGAGGCGGCTGAAGAGACCTATAGGTGTCAGCCCTTACTCCTCACCACCCCTGCAGCTACTTGCTGCCCTTGTGATTTTTTTTTTTTCTCTTTTAAGACTGCTTTTGATTTCCATATCTACATAATTGAATAATAATACCTGTCCCCAAGGAATGGTAGTATTAGGGGACATCAGTATGCATTTTTAGGTTTAGGATTTGACTTTAGTAAAAGTAATGCACCTAATTTCAAAGCTGAAAACCATGTCTCTCAAGAGAAAAACACAGGCTAGAGTTATTTTACTTGACAGTCCCAGGCTTGATGTTCTTCTGATCTTCCATCTTCTCTCCATCTAGTCCTGAATGGCACGGAATGCTCTACTCCCAAGCTGACAGCAAGAAGAAATCAAACCTCATGATGTCTCTCTTTGAGCCTGGCCCAGAACCTCTCCCATGGCTAGGGAAAATGGCACAGTTGGGTCCTATTTCAGGTATAACCCAGATTAGATTTTATTTATCCTGACTTTGTTTTCTTTCTGCTGTTGGGAATGGCTCTGTCTGTGCAGTCAGAGAGCTGCGTGATTTCCCTTATGAGTGCCCTGTGGTTTCTGACACTGGATATGTACACGGAGAACCCCAAGAGAGTTTGATGTTTGCACTTTTAACTTTACAGCTCAGGGGAAACAAACATTTAGGTTGCTTCAGGTAAAAATAAATGCTCTAAATGCTTGGAGTGAAAAGCTATTCTCCATAAACTTTTTTTTCTTTAGTGTACTATTTTCAACCCAGGTACCCCTAGTCATTCTGAGATAATTTAATCCCATTCCTTCTTGAAACTATTTTCCCTTAGTTTTCCTAACATTGCATTCACCTAGTACTTATCTTTTGCCTTGGCAACTTTTCTTTCTTGTCATCTTGTCTTTTCTTCCTCTTGCCTCATGATTCCCAAGGTGTTGTTCTTTGCTTTCTTCTCTTGGGTTATTATTCTCTCTTGGTTATTTCATCAGCTGTTATAGCTTCAGAGTCCCAAAAATCTCTAACTCTGGTGCTGCTTGATCTCTCCCTGAAACTTGCATATTATATTTCCAGTTCCCCCTTGGACCTCTCCACCTGGATATTCTGTCACAATCCTAAGCTCAGCATGTTTGTTGCAGAAACGGTTGTCTCTCCCCGCTTCCCCCATGAACTGTTTGTTCTTCTGATTTTCCTACTCCCTCTGATTGAGGCCTTTGTACTTCTAGGTACTCAGGCTCCAGCTGTAGTGTCACCCTTGACTTATTTGGGCCCATTTCAATTTTAGGAACATCTGCTATGCAGCCTGTTCTGTGTCAGGTGTGGGAGCTAAAAGAGCTAGCAGGAGTTACTCAAAGTCTAGCGGAGAGTGGAGTAATAAACATGAGCTGGCACAAGATCAGAGTTGGCCTGAAGGAGGGGATGGTCAGCTCTGCCTAGAGGACTCAGGAAAATCTGCACAGAGGAGAGACACCCTAGCTGAGTTTTGAAGAAAAAGAGGAATTTGCTGAGCTAGTGAAGGCAGAAAGGGCATCCTGCCCAAATGGAGCACAAAGTGTGAGGGAGGGGTGGGAAGGCCAGATGGTAGGTTAGAGGTTGGCAGTGATACAGCAGGGCAAGCCTCATCTGAAATGTGAAGAGCTGAGACTTTATTCTGCAGATGCCGGGAAGCCACTGAAGGGAGTAATATGATCAGATCCTTCTGGCTGTAATGAGAACAGTGGAGATACCAGTTAGATGACTTTGTATTCTAGGTACTGGTACCCCCTGGAGTTGTGCAGTATGGCTGAAATCCAAGTGAAAGATCATAAATTTTGCATTTAGAAAAAGAACTCTGTGGAGTGTGGATTTGAAAAGGTAAGGGCATCTTGTAGTTAGAAGTCTACTGTGACAGTCCTGGAGTTGTGAAGATGAGAGGCAGAACAGGGGCAGTGGCTGCGGGTAGAGACGATGGGATCCATGCAAAAGGTACTTAGGAGGTAGAAACAACAGTATTTACATATGAGAATAGAGGAAAGAGAAGAGTTGAGAATGATCCCAGGTTTCTGACCAGAGCTATAGGGTGAAAGGTGGTACTATTAATTGAAACAGAACAGAGGAGGAAGAGTAGATTTGGGAAGAACATCTTTTGTGCATGTTAAGTTTATGCCTTTGAGATTTAGGTGGAGGTGCCTATAAACAATTCCTGTGAGAATCTGGAGTTCAGGAGAGAGGGCAGAGTTGAAAATATAATTTTTAGTTTTAAGCATATTGCTGATAGTTAAAATGATGATAATGAGAGAGATTGCTTAGGGCAATAGTTCACAAATTTGAGTTTTGGTATACAAAAGTGAAACTGGAGAACTTGTTTAAAAATTCTGTTTCCTGGGACTTCCCTGGTGGTCCAGTGGTAAAGAATCTGCCTTACAATGCAGGGGACGTAGGTTTGATCCCTGGTCAGGGAACTAGGATCCCACATGCCACGGAGCACCTGGGCCCTCGCACCACAACTACTGAGCTCACGCACCTCAACTAGAGAGCCTGCGTGCCGCAAACTCCAGAGCCCTCGCACCCTGGAGCCTGTGCGCCATAACTAGAGAAGAGAAAACCCGCACACCACAACTAGAGAGAAGCCTGCGCGCCGCAACAAGGGAGCCTGCATGCCTCAATGAAGATCCCACGTGCCGCAACTAAGACCCGATGCAACCAAAAATAAATAAAATAAAATATTAATTTAAAATAAATAATTTAAAATAATTCATTTAAAATAAATAAATATTAAAAAAAGAAATTCTGTTTCCTGGGCCCTACCTACAGAGATTCTGACTCATTTGGTTTGGATTCAAGCCAGGAACTTGCAGGGTTTTTTTCTCTTTTTTATAAATTAATTAATAAATTAATTTATTTATGGCTGCGCTGGATCTTCGTTGCTGCGCACGGGCTTTCTCTAGTTGTGGCAAGCAGGGGCCACTCTTTGTTGAGGTGCGCGGGCTTCTCATTGCGGTGGCTTCTCTTGTTGCGGAGCACGGGCTCTAGGCACGCGGGCTTCAGTAGTTGTGGCATCCGGGCTCTAGAGCACAGGCTCAGTAGTTGTGGTGCACGGGCTTAGTTGCTCTGTGGCATGTAGGATCTTCCCAGACCAGGGCTCGAACCCGTGTCCCCTGCATTGGAAGGCAGATTCTTAACCACTGCACCACCAGCGAAGTCCCTGCAGTTTTAATACTACCCAAGTGATTACAGTCCAGGTCAATAACCACACTTTAAGAAGCCGTAGCCTCAGGAAAGTATATACATTAAGGAAAAAAGAGAGCCAAGGACCAGACTCCTAAAAAGGACCAACTACTAGCGGCAGTGGAATTGGCACCAGTAAAGGAAGATGAGAAGAGGCAGATGAAAGAGAAAAAGTAGAAGAAAGGGATGTCACAGACGCCAAGAGAATAAAGGGATTCAAGAAAGAAGTACAGTGTCTCATGAGCACATATGAGACACGGCCTACAATGTCTTATACACATGTGCATACATGTTAGTTAAGGTCTGAAGGACGTCTTTTGCCATTGAAGCCTAAAGAAGATTTTGATGGAATATAGGCCCTAGAAGCTAGGCCAAGGGTCAGCAAACTTTTTCAGTAAAGGGCCATATAATAAATATTTTAGGTTTTACAGGCCATTATGGGTTTTGTCATAACCACTACACTGCCATTGTAGCACAATACATAAACCTTTTAAAAATATAAAAAAACATTCTTAATTCAAAAACAGGCAGCCAGCCATAGTTTGCCAACTCTTGAGCTAGGATCCAGGGGCTGGGCTTTTAAAGTTCACGCAGGAACAGGAGATAAGACAAAGAGCTGAAATCTCTGAGTAAAGCTGGGAGTATGGAAGGTCTACCCTCTCAGTGAGAGGCTGATAAGAAAAATTCTACCCATTGTTTCTACCTACTTTTCTACATATAAAGAAACATAAAAGTCTCCTATGAGAAGTTGAAGCCCAAGTCCTGCACCATGTGGATCGACATGACCCATTCCCAAACCAAACAGTGCAAAAACTGGTCCTGAAGCAATGAAATCCATGGTGCATCCTCCAGAAGCTAATATAAATGGCTGTGTAGGAATTCCTCTGCAACCCAGGGCAAAAAGAGTGCTGCAGAAAAAACAATCCCCACTGGAAATGAGTTCATGATTTGAAAAAAAGTTTTAAAATCATGTGAGGATTTTCTCTTCTTTTAAGAAAGACCAGTAGGAGGAATAGCACCTTGAGGACTTAATCTGAAAGAGACTGTAGAATGAGTGTTTTAAATGATTAAAGAGTTGTAGAAAGGAATAGAAACCAAGAGGAAAGAAGAAGACACTATGAATCACGAGTCATTTGATCTTGGGACTTCCCTGGTGGTGCAGTGGTTAAGAATCCGCCTGCCGGGCTTCCCTGGTGGCGCAGTGGTTAAGAATCTGCCTGCCAACGCAGGGGACACGGGTTCGAGCCCTGGTCTGGGAAGATCCCACATGCCGCGGAGCAACTAAGCCCGTGAGCCACAACTACTGAGCCTGCGCGTCTGGAGCCTGTGCTCCGCAACGGGAGAGGCCGCGACAGTGAGAGGCCCGCGCACCGCGATGAAGAGTGGCCCCCACTTGCCGCAACTAGAGAAAGCCCTCACACAGCAACGAAGACCCAACACAGCCGAAAATAAATAAATAAATTTTTTAAAAAAAAGAATCCGCCTGCCAATTCAGGGGACACGGGTTCGAGCCCTGGTCCAGGAAGATCCCACATGCTGTGGAGCAACTAAGCCCACACACCTAGAGCCTGTGCTCTGCAACAGGAGAAGCCACCGCAATGAGAAGCCCATGCACCGCAATGAAGAGTAGCCCCGGCTCGCCGCAACTAGAGAAAGCCTGCGCGCAGCAACAAAGACCCAATGCAGCCAAAAATAAATAAATTTTTTTTAAATCACATTTTTTAAAAAAAGTCATTTGATCTTAACAGGAGATTTCTTGGTGGCTTTGTAAGAGTAGTTTCAGCAGATGATTAGCCAGGAGACAGGTTGAGGAATGAATTAGAGATGAGGAAATGGAAATGCCAGGTTTGACCACAAGAGGACAGAATTAGGACAGTAATTGGAGGAGAACCTGGGGGTGTGTGTGTGTCTGTTGAAAGAGAGATTCTTCACCTCCTTTACCTGTTCTCTCTACAGCATTCCTACATTCATTCTGCCTTTTCATTCTCACGGCTCTTGCCTTGTTCTGGCTTTCTTTACCTTTCACTTAGATCAGAGGTCAGCTAACTAGGGCCTGCAGGTCAAACTAGCCCACCGCTTGTTTTGTAAATATAGTTTTATTGTGCAGTTTTGTTACACAGTCACACTCATGCACTTATATATGATCTATGGCTGCTTTCCTGCTTCAATGGCAGAATTGAGTAGTTACAACAGAGACCGTATAACCCACAAAGCCTAAAATATTGCTGTCTGATCCTTTGCAAAAAAAGCTTGCTCAGGGTTTCCCTGGTGGCACAGTGGTTGAGAATCTGCCTGCCAATGCAGGGGACACGGGTTCGAGCCCTGGTCTGGGAAGATCCCACATGCCACGGAGCAACTAGGCCCGTGAGCCACAATTACTGATCCTGCGCGTCTGGAGCCTGTGCTCCACAACAAGAGAGGCCGCGATAATGAGGCCTGCGCACCGCGATGAAGAGTGGCCCCCACTTGCTGCAACTAGAGAAAGCCCTCGCACAGAAATGAAGACCCAACACAGCCATAAATAAATAAATAAATAAATAAATAAAAATTAAAAAAAAAAAAAAGCTTGCTCACCCCTAACGTAGACTATTGTGAGAGTTTTCACCACAGCTGCCTGTCCATAATCTAAGGTAGTAACATTCACATTCCTTTCTGATCTGGCTGCCAACCTAGCAATGCTTGGCTGGTTAACGCGTATTCTTAAGTCAAGTGGAACTGCTCTTTACTCAGCCCTGTATTCATGTTGTTTTTTCCTCCCGCTGTCTGCTCTTCTTTTCCATGAGGATAATAAGAGCTAACATCTCTTGAATTTAACTTTGTGCCAGGCACTGTGCTAGACAAAATGAAATGTATCATCTCATTTAATTCTCCCAACTGTCCTAGGAAATTGGGATTGTCATTATGGTAACAAGTAATAAGTGATAATAAAACCTATCTTAGAGGGTTGTTGGGAGAATTTACTGAGGGAATGTGTATTGGCTACCTGACACAGAGTAGGCACATTTTAATGGTAGATCCTGCTGTTTTGTTTTGTTTTATTTATTTATTTATTTATTTATTTATTTATTTATGGCTGCGTTGGGTCTTCATTGCTGCGCGTGGGCTTTCTCTAGTTGTGGCGAGCAGGGCTACTCTTCATTGCAGTGCGTGGGCTTCTCATTGGTAGTGGCTTCTCTTGTTGCGGAGCATGAGCTCTAGGCACGTGGGCTTCAGTAGTTGTGGTACACGGGCTCAGTAGTTGCGGCTCGTGGGCTCTAGAATGCAGGCTCAGTAGTTGTGGCGCACGGGCTTAGTTGGTACACCACATATGGGATCTTCCCAGACCAGGGCTCCAAACTGTGTTCCCTGCATTGGCAGGCGGACTCCCAACCACTGTGCTACCATGGAAACCTTGCTGTTTTAATTATGTTTTTTAATCAAAGGAAAGCTTGCAAAATAGTACTGTTTATACTAATCCCTTCTCCTAATTCTGTTCCTAGAGACAACCATTTTCAAATTTTAATTGTTTCTTTTGATGTTTACTTACATTTCTAAATAATATAAGTATACAGCTATTTCTTGACTTTTGTTTTTCTTTTAAAGGTCATTTTTTGACTTTTTAAGGAAAACTAGTTAGCTCTCTTACCGCTACCATCCCTCCCCACCCATCCACCCAAGAAGCACATTTTTCCCTTCCTCAATCCTTGCAGTGTGGTTATAGCATTCTTTTTGGTTAAATCAGTAGTCCGTCCTTGCTAAGTGAAGCCAGTTTTATTTACTACTAAGCTGTGTGGTGTACCACATCACATTTCCTTTGTTTTGCAGCTCTTTGGGGCCTACTCCAGATATTACTTTTTTTTTTTAATTAGACATTTCTTTTTTCTAGCAGGTAAGATAGATGTATTCTAACTTCAATTAAAAGGAAAGCTCTCTTGGAAAGGCACTGATGTTCCTCAGAGGGTGCAGGAAAGAGCTGGGCAGCCTGGCTGTAGAGGAGCCAGCAGCAGATGAGCGCAGCCCTCACTCTAGGCTCTCTCTCAGCCTTCGTCTACTTCTCTTTTCTTTTCTTTTTTCTTGTTTTTCTTTGCTGTTTTCTTTCTACCTATCGCTAATTCCTCCCTAAGTAAAATACATCCTTAACGTATTTTTTTGTCAGTTTCTTTCTTTTTTTTGCTTGGAGTCATCTCCCTCCCTCTTGTTTCATGAATGGACTGGTGGTTCTCTAGGCCGGTTGCATAGTTGTCATCCTGCGTCTTCCCTTCATAGCTCTTCCGCGGCTCTCCTGTTTCATGCATCCTCCTGAGAAAAGGGTACATGGGAAGTGAACATTTGAAATCTTGCATATGTGGAAATGTCTGTATTTCATCCCTTACACTTGACTGATAGTGTGGTTGAATATTGAGTTCTAGGTTGGGAATCATTTTCCTTTAGAGTTTCGAAGCATCACTCTGTTGTCTCTTCTGGCTTCCAGTGTTGCTACTGAGAGTCTAGTGCCATGCTGACTGCTGGGGCTTTGACCCTGATCTCTGTTTCCTCTGCACACCTTGAGGCTCTTTTAGTGTCCCTAGCATTCTAGATTTTCAGAATCATGTACCTAGTTTTTGGTCTCTTCATTCATTGTGCTGGGGACTCAGTGGGCCCTTCCATCTGGGAATTCATGTTCTTCCTTCCTGGAAACACGAATATGTCTTTGATTTCTCCCGTTTGTATTCTCTGTTCTCCCTCTCTAGAACATATGTTTATGATTTGTGTGTGTGTGTGTGTGTGTGTAATTTTCTTATCGTCTCCTACCCATTTTTTTCATTTTTTAAATTTTTTGTTCTACGTTCTGTAAAATATCTTCAACTTTATCTTGCAACTGATTTTTTTTAAATTTCTGCTATCATATTTATTATTTCTAAGATCTCTTGTTCTTTTTTCATAAATGTCTGCTAAGCCAGTTACCACATCTAAGCTCCAAACAATTAGAGACAGTACAAGATAGGCTACAGTTAGATGTTGAAATGTTTGGTACTGACACTGACTGCTGTAGGATAAAAGGGACTAGAGAAATCACTGTCTACCAGAAAAATTTGGGACAACTCCATGGAGAAAGTAGGATAGGATCTGGACCTAGAATTTAAGTAACTTTGGGAAGGTGAGGAACAGCAGTGTTGAGTAGGGGAAGTGTTGTCTTCTAAACCAGGCCCAGCTGAGTCCCTGTGAAATCTGAGCCTCAGTTTCCTCATCTTTAATGAGACTAATAATATCTACCCTCTAGGGTTGCTGTAAGGAGAGAAGTTGTATATGTAAAGTATTTTGCACATAGTTGTAATTTAATAAATTACATTTAATAAATTCTGTAAGTTCCTTGAGACCCGAACAATACCTTCTCTAGCCACACTTCCTAGCACAGTGCTTGCTTGCATAGTGAGGTCTTACTATAGATGATGAATGAGTATGTGAGGGAGGGAATAAATAAATGAGGAAAGGAGAGCATTCCAGACAGAGGGATAACGGAAACAGTGGCAGGGAAGTTGGAAATAAGCATGTGGCATGGGAAACGACTGTTGGGATCTTGGCCTGACTAGAAAGGTTTATGTATTGACAAGTATTTGTGGAAATGTCTGGAAAGCTGAGCCACTACTTTTTTTTTTTTTTTTTAATTATTTATTTATTTATTTATTTATTTATTTTTGGCTGTGTTGGGTCTTCGTTTCTGTGCAAGGGCTTTCTCTAGTTGCAGCGAGCAGGAGCTACTCTTCATCGCGGTGCGCGGGCCTCTCACTGTCGCGGCCTCTCGTTGCGGAGCACAGGCTGCAGATGCGCAGGCTCAGTAACTGTGGCTCACGGGCCTAGGTTGCTCCGCGGCATGTGGGATCTTCCCAGACCAGGGCTCGAACCCGTGTCCCCTGCATTGGCAGGCAGACTCCCAACCACTGCGCCACCAGGGAAGCCCCAGCCACTACTTTTTGGAGCGGGTAGGAGGAGAGGGGATTGACAGAGATAGTATGGGGCCAGTATAAGGCATCTAAATTAATGACCAGATTGGGGTTAGAGAGCTTCTGGGTCCGTTAGAGAAGCTGGGCTAATTTCAGTTTTCAACATGAGCATTTGAGCAAGGGATTTAAGCTCCCCAGATTTGTTGGGAAAATGATTCCTGCTTTGTCTACCCCAAAAGATGATAATAAGGATAAAATGAGCCAGTAGATACAAGTATGCTTTGTAAGTTTGTGGCAAAGTTTCAGTGACTTAGGAAATAGGTAGAAAAACAAAAACCCTTGTTTATCTACATGACTATAAAACCAACATGGCTTTAAATCCTTGGAAGCAATAAACTAGTAAGCCATAAGATGAGGTATGTTTCACCAAAAAGGTATTTCTTCCCTTGCTCTTTTTTTTTTGTTGGCTGTGCAGGGTCTTCATTGCTGCGCGCGGGCTTTCATGGCTGTGCAGGCCCCCAAGCAGAAGGGCGACTGAGCACCTCGACCGCCCCGGCTCGCACCCGCCCACAGACTCAGGGCAGCACCAGAGGCCAACCCTGGGCCTTAAGCCCATCTCTGTCCTGCTTGACTTTTTGTTATTGTTGTTGGTTTTTTTAAGTTGGTTTTCATTTTTCGTTTGGTCTTATTTTGTAAGAAACTATTTTATATATAGTAGTCCCTGCGCGCGAGCAGGGGCTACTCTTCGTTGAGGTGCGGGCTTCTCATTGTGGTGGCTTCTCTTGTTGCAGAGCACAGGCTCTAGGTGCATGGGCTTCAGTAGATGTGGCATGTAGGCTCAGTAGTTGTGGCTCATGGGCTCTAGAGCGCAGGCTCAGTAGTTGTAGCACACAGGCTTAGTTGCCCCGCAGCATGTGGGGTCTTCCGGGACCAGGGCTCGAACCCGTGTTCCCTGCATTGGCAGGCGGATTCTTAACCATTGGACCACTAGGGAAGTCCTTTCCCTTGCTCTTTTCCATAATTTGGCTATACGTAATTTTACTTTTAAATTTTCTCAATGCCTAGACCTATGCTGTAGATCTAATCCAGTAGCCACTCACCACATGAGGCTCTTTAAATTTAATTAAATAAAATTCAGTTCCTCTGTTACACTAGCCATGTGTCAAGGGTTCAGTGGTCACATGGGCTATGGCTACCATTCCTCATCACAGAAAGTTCTGTTGGAGAGTGCTGGGCTAGACTATATAGAATTGTAGTATGTATATATACATATATTTTTATGTATACTTTAGTATTGTTGTATGTACAACAATTTTATCCTCTCTGACCTTAATTTATAAAGCAGATAAGTGAAGCTTTTATCCTCTCTGACCTTAATTTATAAAGCAGATAAGTGAAGCTTGTTTCTTTAAAAACATTAAGCTGTTTTTCACTTGTATGTGTCTCAGTTGATTGTTTAGTGTCCGATGTCACTATTGAGAACAGGTTCCCCAACCTGACTGAAGTTAATGGATTTTCTTAATTAGGGAAGTAACAGGATATAGGAGATTGAATGATTCAAAGAGCTTCTAGCCTAATTGGAAATGTAATTGATTGTGTTTTTCCAGATGTCATTTCAAGAATGTCTTTTTCTTTTAAGATGCTAAAGAAAACCCTTATGGTGAGGATGATAATAAGAGCCCATTCCCCCTGCAGCCCAAAAACAAACGCAGTTATGCCCAGAATGTGACGGTGTGGATCAAACCCAGTGGCCTGCAGGTAACATTACCATTCACGTTGCTCTCCACTTGGGACAGGAAGAGGGATTCTGGCAGGCAGGCGGACATTTGATTTGATTTTCTTTTCCTTCGATACTTAGTAATTCATTTACTTTTAATGTTTGTCATTATTTCCAAAAAGGATTTGAGGTGGCCTACAGTAAAACACGTATATAGCAGAATCATTTTTTACAAAATTTAGAGCAATATGAAACCTAGAGGAAGAGGAGAGACAATTGTTTCAGGAAGCCAAGGCAAAATGATAATTGTATTTGAGCAATTTGGCTCTGAGCTTCGTGCTACCAAGGTCAAAAAAAAAAAACATATGGGTTATATGGTTCTTCTTGTCTGATAAAAGGAAGCATGTCAGTTCTTCTAGAGAGACACATTTTTCTGGCATTAAATTTTAATGTAAAAGTTTTGACATGGTGAGTCATTGAATAACATTATGGGTGTTACCTTTAATAATAATTTTGAGAAAGATGTGAAAATCTTCATGTGGTTATTTCTTCCATCCCCACGGGGTAAGCCAAAACATTACCCTGTAATGCCACAGAAACACTTTCATGGGAGGCTAAGATTATCTTGTTATCAATGTGTGCTGCTTTTAGTCAAGATACGCAGTGACTTTCTCGTCCCATTAGTCATTTATACCTATTTTTTTTTAACTCTTTATTTCATATTGCAGTATAGCTGATTAACAATGTTGTGCTGGTTTCAGGTGCACAGCAAAGGGACTCAGCCGTACATATACATGTATCTGTTCTCCCCCAAACTCCCCTCCCTTCCAGGCTGCCATATAACATTGAGCAGAGTTCCCTGTGCTTTACAGTAGGTCCTCGTTGGTTTTCCATTTTAAATATAGCAGTGTTATACCTATTTTTAAAAATCACTTTTTGAGCCTTTTTTATCATTTGAGTGCCTTTTTTTTTTTTTCCTTTGTTCTTCCAACGAGTCCAACCTAAGCCAAATGAGAAGAGGCAGTCAGGACACCTGACCACAGAATTAGCTTCTGTTGATGGCATAGTCTCTTCTAGCCCCCTTTTCAGGGAGACTGGACACATCCTGCCATGGCTAAGGGGCCTCTTCCCTTTGTTGGAAATTCAAGTTCTCCCTCTTTCTTGCCATCACTGACCCCAACACTTCCCTGTCAGAAAGAGAGCTGAGTTTTTCTAAAATTATTTTTAAAATTTTGTTTTGATCTGGGTGTATTGTTTCATTATGGTGAGGTGCACATAACAAGATTTACCATTTCAAACATTTTAAAGTTACAATTCAGTGGCATTTAGTACAATCACAGTGTTACACAACCATCACCACTATCTAGTTCCAAAACATTTTCATCACCCCAAAAGGAAATCCTATGCCCACTAAACAAGTCACTCTTCCCCCAGCTCTTGTCAGCCACTAATCTGCTTTCTGTCTATAACGATTTGCCTGTTCTGGATATTTCATGTAAACTGCATCATATTATATGTGGCCTTTTGTGTTTGACTTCTTTCAGTCAGCATAATGTTTTCAGTGTTCATTCATGTTGTAGCATGTATCAGTACTTCTTTCCTTTTGATGGCTGAGTAATAGTCCATTGCATAAATAAACCACGTTTTGTTTATCCATTCATTTCAGTTGGTGAACTTTTGAATTATTTCCGCCTTTTGGCTATTATGAATAATGCTGCTATGAACATTTGCCAAATTTATTTTTTCTTTTGTTGCTCTACTATTGTCATGAAAAGAGTTTTATAATTTTAGCTCTTACATTTAGGCCTCTGATCCATTTTGAGTCCATTTTTTGTATATGGTATGAAGTAAGAGTCCAACTTCATTTTTTTGCGGGTGGCTATCCAGTTATCCAAGCACCATTTGTTAAAGAGACTGTTCTTTCCCCCATTGGATGGTCTTGGTACCCTTGTCAAAAAGCAGCGGCCATAGATATATGGGTTTACTGGGGGTGTTTTGTGACAAGTTCATTATTATCATCAAGGGATTTATCATCATCAAGCCTTTTGAAGGAGGGAGATGCTTTACTAATGTTGAACGATGACATTAACTCAGAAGAGATCCTCATCTTGACATTGTAACTCTTTTCTCATTTTCATTTTTTTAATATAAAGCCGTCCTTTTGTATTCTTTCCCTTTTTACCACAGAATTCTAATGTTAAATTCTTTTTACCCTCGATAGACAGATGTACAGAAGATTTTAAGAAATGCAAGGAAACTACCTGAAAAAACACAGACATTCTATAAGGTAAGACTATCAGAATTATAGGGAATGAGGGTGGGCCCCGGGATGTGTGCCAGAAATAAACAGTTCACAGTAGTGTGGGGTAACGTTGAACATGCACAGGGATTAGAAATGTATGGATTGTTTGTGCCTTAGTTTTTTCATCAGTAAAGTCAGTAGAAGTGATACGTCTGTTGCTGCCCTAAAATCCAGGAATCAGAAGTGTTTAAATGGCCTGGTTCTGTGCAGCGGGTCTTTTCTGTGTTGGTGCTGTTGTGAATGGCTGAGGGAAGGAGCTGAAAGGACCTGTGGGTCATAGCCCTTAAACCTCCTCACTGCTCCCATACGGGTATCCAGTCTAACTCCAGGCAACCAGGGTATGTGACTTCCAGGGATGGTGATTGCTCAGAACATTCTTATTGTACCAGATGATCTGCTTCCAGGAATGACTTCTAAAATTGCACATTTATGAATTGCAAAAGGATGGCCCTCCAGAATCATACCTAGCTAATGCAGAACCATTGGTGGAATGAAGTTACAAGGGATGGGGTGGAGTTGAGGGGCATTTAAGGTCACTCCTTGCTTCTCCCCTGTCCTTCTGGTGTTTGGCTGAAATTAAATTAAGTGGCAGTGTGAGGTATGGTGTATTGGCAATTGTGTCCTAGCTTGCAAATGTTAAAGTACGGTACACACAGCCAGCTCCAGGGTAGCATCTCTTCCAGAGAACATATGTGCTTTGTCTGGGTGTTATCTTATTACCTTTATGTCTTCAAACCTAATTATGTAGCGAGCTGGTGAAATCAAGCAGAGTTCAACCAGAGAGCTGCCCAGCCCACCATGTCCCCCACTAACTGAAGCCCTAGGCCCTTGATGACCACTCCTTGGCTGTAGGCCCTGTCTCCCTGCAGAGCTGTCTATTCAGGGTGGCACACTTGTACTTCGGCCTTCTGAACTTTTCAGTTGTAAACAGATGATAGTAGAGAGGTGGTCAGAAAGTCCGTTTCTCTTTTCTGGTTTTATATAACCTACAGGAAAGGGCCTCTACCAGATGGCTGTGTCAGCTCCTCCAGTGGGTGTGGAAGAGGTTATCCTCATTTTGTAAATGAGGCCACTGACATCCAGAGAAGGCTACACAGCTTGCCCAGATCACACTGCTAAGTGATAGATGGGGCATTTCATATTTCTGTGCTTCCATCCACTACTCAAACTTTTGTGGTAATCTTTGGGGTCAGACCTACTGACTCCTCCAGTGGCTCCTCCAAACGTGTTCATCGTCATTCAGTCTAAGGCTCCAGCCAGAGAGGCACCAGAGGGTTAAGAGCCCTCTGAGGTTTGGGGCAAGCCTTTTCCGTACCTGAGTAATGGAGGAAAAGTATCCTCCATAGAGTTATGAGTACATGAAATGATGTATGCAAAGCACCTCACCATGTTTGGCCTAAGTGCTCATGCAGGAACGTGGAGAGACCTAGAGGCTATAATGCTAAATGCGATACCTCAGATCAGGAGGATGTCATTTCTATGTAGAATCTACAAAGTACCTCACCACGTTTGGCCTAAGTGCTCATGAACTGTGGTGAGGATGACCTGAGTTTCAGTCACCTGTGTCTTCCGTAGCTTTCTGATCACCTGCAGAGGAACCACTTCCCAGTCATGTCATCACCCTCTCGTTATTGGCATCTCTGTACAAGCATTTGTTCTCATATAAAAATGCTCATTTAAGATTGGGGATCAAGGAGAACTTATACTAAGCTGAGCACTTAGAAAGTATGTGATGAGAACGCACTTCAGGAACATTGGTGTCTTTTATTGTTTTAGGAGCTGAACCGTTTACGAAAGGCTGCCTTGGCCTTTGGTTTCCTGGACCTGCTCAAAGGGGTGGCTGACATGCTAGAAAGGGAGTGCACGCTGCTGCCTGACACAGCTCACCCCGATGCTGCGTTCCAGCTGACTCACGCCGCCCAGCAGCTCAAGCTGGCCAGTACTGGCACCTCTGAGTACGCCGGGTATGACCACAACATCACACCTTTGCAGACAGACTTCTCTGGGAGCAGCGCTGAAAGAATGTGAAGCTGACTTCATTCTTTTTTCAAGTGAAAATAATTTAGGGTAAAAACGTTTCTGGTCTGTTCACCTCTGCAACAGCTACCCAAAGACCTTCTCAAGGCTGCCTCAGAAGCACCACTTGCAGGTTTGACTCTGCTACTCTGAGAAGGGTTCTGCAGGGTGGGCAGCTGCTCGGGCTTTGACCTTAGCTTTCTGGAGCTCAGAGTCTTTAAAACCAAAAGACAGCTGTTGCTCCCAAAATGGGCACGTCTCCTGAGAAGCCTGAAGGACTGACAAGCGTAGAGCCCTCTCCACCTTCCTCGGGCACCCTAACAACCTGGGTTCTCTGTTCTTGAAATGCCCTTCACTATTCTCCTCTCCCAGCCACAGGGACATTTTCAGGTACCTATGGTTGGGAAAGGAGACTTGCTAAGTACAAGCTCAACATCACTAAGTTTCAGAATTTGCTTAGAACTTGGGCAAAATGTCGGTGGTAACCCTTAGGTGCTTTTGGTATATCTTGAGATACAAACTTTTAAACAGCAACCATAAATGTATAAAATGATTCTTGTTTCTTCAAATTTTTTTTAATGAAAATAAAATATTTGATTTTCTATAAAATGGTTTCACTGGGAAATTAATGGGTCTTTCTTTGCCTTTTGCTCTGTCCTATAACCTAAGTATAAGTTTAACTTCCTAAGTAGCATAGATTCATCAATCTTGATGGTTCCTTGGGTTCCATACTGACTTCCTTGTTTGTGACACTGGTTAGGCCTCACTGCTTCACTGCCTAAGCCAGGTTCCATCCAGGTAGATTCTGACATCACTGTAGTCAGTTATGGTTCCAGTTCATGAGCTAGCTTCATGACCCTGGGCAAGTCATCTAACTTCTCCAGGCTTTATTTACATCATCAGTGCTTTTCAGATTGTTCTGTAAACCTCCTAAGGAATGGCTGCTTCAACCCAAGCAACCATGTTTTATTTAACACGCTGAATTGCTATATAGGCATACCTCAGAGGTTTTGCACGTTTGCCTCCAGGCCACCGCAGTGAAGCAAATATTTCACTAAAGTGAGTCACACGAATTTCTTGGTTTCCCAGTATATAAAAATGTTATGTTTACACTATACTGTAGTCTATTAAGTGTGCGATAGCATTCTGTCTAAAATAAAATGTATATACCTTGATTAAAAAATATTTACTGCTAAAAAATGCTATCCATCATCTGACAACACAGGGTTGCCACAGATCTTCAATTTCTAAAAAATGCAAGTATCTGTGAAGTGCAATAAAGCGAGGTATGCCTATATAATATTTTGTCTAAACAAAGGTATTTATCACTAACAATTTGGAAACCATTAGACTAAATGATCTTTAAACACAAGTTACTAAGATTTTAATTGTAAATGTTTAATAGAAATACACAATCTTTAGCTTTCTCAGACAGCAATAAAGGGGTTTATAACAATCACTAAGAATACAAGATTCTGCCACAAAGATACAGCATAATCTGCTGTAGAGCTGATCTGCCCAATTACACATAGAAAGTCAGTTGAAAGAACACCAGAAATTAATACAAACAAATGTTGACAGAAGTTGCAGACATGCAAAATATCCTTCGGTGCAATGAACTTGTAAAAATATCAACCAGCCTATGCTAATCAGATGTTTTTACTTAGGTCAAACCAAGTTTCCATCTTGGGCTCAGAGAAACAGCATAACCCACTGAGTCCCCTTTCCCCCAAGAACAATGGGAATGGCAGAACAGAAAGAGCCATCATACCTTAAATTCTTATATACAAACATTACTTGGTTTACTTGGAATGTATTAGGGAAAACTGATGTTTTCGACAATGGCCAAATCATAGTGTCTAGATTTTTTTCAGTTCCTCTGCTGGTGGATTTCCTGCCAGGAATTGTTAAAGGCTCAGCTGGTGGTTCTCCAGCCAAAGTTCTCACTCTGTTTTCACTGTCCTACTGCAGACAGGTGAAACAACAGCAAAATTAAAAGCAGGTGTTTTTGAGGCCTATTCAAACAGTTCCACCAACTCACTCTGACACAAGTAAATGGACTAAGTCAATGCAGGGGAAGGAACACTGAGTTTTTTAGGTCTGTGCACAGCCTAAGACAGTTTCATAGGTATTTTTACTTGGCCTACTCTGATGTTTCCAGTTTGCCACAGGCTGCATGGCCAGTTTGACCCTTTTGATCCCTGTAGCAACATTTGCGTTTGGAACTCTTATAATCTCATTGTTTTCTAACTAATGTTTCATCTTTCTTTCGTGTTGAAAATAGTTCTGATTTAGCTAGGAATGAAATAAGTGATCTTGGTGTTCCAAGGTTCTGACTGGTTTCTCTCAAATCACCCTGTGCCTCTCCAGTGCCCACACAGGTTAAGATGTTGTTAGAGAGACCAAAAGATTCAGAGGTAATATGTGTCCTCCAGGCCTACTCAGACTCAGAAATGTTTTATCAATGACTGAGTAAAACTCGATTTCCAGAAAATCAATGCCAACCCACTTAACAAGTAGCCCCTTGGGTACAGAATATATTAGGTCCTTGTCTGAGTCACTTTCACAGCCACCTATACAGCAACATAGTCTTGCTTTTTTTTTTTCACAAGCAATAGCTGAAAAGAACAAATCCCAGCTATAAGAATGGCCAGTAGCTGGTAGCATCAGGGCACTGAAGAAGTATCTCTGGCCTGTGTGAAACAGACTGACTGGACATGGAGTGGGTGGGGGTAGGGCTGAGTCTTTTGCTGTCATTAACGGAATACACAGGAATGAACCTGTCATCAGGTATCAGGAATCCATGTCATGCAAGTACTACACTAAGATAATACAGTAAATTCAGGAATGTTACTGGGGAAAAAGGAAGATAGCCTCACTGAGAATTTAATCATTTAACTTTAAAAAAACTTTTACATCAGTACAAGAAGGTAAAACTGTAAGAATTATAGATTAGGCTCAAACTGGCAAGAAGTCATCTAGATCTCTCTTTTTAGTGGATCTTTTTCTTTTTTTGTCCAAAGCGCCGCCTGCGCTGTTTATAAAGATGACGGAAATTTATGTATAATCCTGAAAAAGAAAAGAGGCCAATTAGAAATGAGAATCTTTGTCTCTGTTTATAAGCAGAAGCTCTTGGGGCAGGACAGTCCCTAGTTGTCTGTTTTTCATATCCCACAGCCCTGTGCTTACTGCAGCTGCTCAGGAAGTACAACTTAGAACAAATATTAATAATGCACTAGAGACAATTCAATTTGTCCCCAGTGGGTTCTACAATTTAATTTTCTCCCATATTTTACTATGAAAAATTTCAAATATACAGAAGATTAAACCATTGTACAGTGAATACCACCTAGATTTAAACTTTAACTTTTTTTTACATTTACTTTATCACATACCCATTCCCATCTCATTCTTTATGTATTTCAATGTAAGCTGCAGACATCAGTACACTTCACCCCTAAAAATTTCATTAATTAGAGTTCAGTATTCTTTTTTTTCCTTTCTTTTAAGGTAGGATTTACATAAAACACACAAATCTGAAACAGAGAGAACCTAATTTTTAATTCAAGGCTATGCAATAATATGTATTAAGCAATAGCCTAAAAGGTATGAGACGCTTTTCTAGGAAGCACACAATTCAGTGAACTAGAAAAACACAGGATTTAAGAGCCAGAAGAAAATTTCAATCCTACGTGATCACTGAGTAGTTCTGCAGCTTAGTCTCACCTCAGTTTTCTCACCGTACAACAGGGTTTAAAACACTTATTTTACAGACATTGTGAGAGAACGTATGTTTGATCCATACACAAATATAACTGGTTGTTATACTGCTTCTAAATTACGTAGATTTAGGATTTATTTCATTCTGAAGAATAAGAACTACATATTCATTGTAGGCAAACTAAATATGAATACAGAACCTTGTAAGTTAGAATATGCAATAGCTTAAACAACACAAGGAAAAGCCACTAGGGTTAGTGCACATTAAAATACATCTACCTGGGACTTCTCTGGTGGTCTAGTGGTTACAACTCTGCGCTCCCAATGCAGGGGGCCCAGGTTCGATCCCTGGTCAGGGAACTAGATCCTGCATGCCACAACTAAAATCATGCCGCAACTAAAGATCCCACATGCGGCAACAAAGATCCTGCATGCTGCAACTAAGACCCGGTGCAGCCAAATAAATAAATAAATAATTTTAAAAATACATAAATAAAATACGTCTACCCTTATAGCTTTTTTAGTAAAATATTTTAAGGGTCTTTCCAACACTTATTCCTTTTTAACACTTTCAGTAGGCCCACCTCATGGAGCCTAATTACAGTAGTACTAGATTTATCCAGTAATAGAGGTAAAGAGCTCTTCTAATGAGTACATTTTCCAAATTGAAGCTTACTCCCTTAAAGCGCCAAACGTTTTAACATTTTTGGTTTGAAATCTTTCTGAAATGGAAAAGAAGAACAAATGGAATAAAATTTAACCTTTGGCAGATGACCTGCCCCCATAATGTATATTATTTAACTGCACTTCTGCCATGTGCTGATTCCGAGGGGCTCCTAAAGGGTGTAGGTCTCTTCTCCCCCACTTCTAAATGACCAAGATCGGGAATTCCCTGGTGGTCCAGTGGTTAGGACTCCACGCTTTCACTGCCAAGGGCCCAGGTTCAATCCCTGATTGGGGAACTAAGATCCCACAAGCCGCGCGGTGCGGATAAATAAATAAATAAATAACCAAGATAACTGGGCTTTCCAACTTCTTGGGTTTACTTTTTGTGGTCTCCCTCTCAGTCTGGGGAAGCCAGCCTCCAAGCTGGTCCCCAATAATCCCTACCTCCTGGTATTTCATACCCTTGTGTAGTCCCCTCCCACATTATACAAGGTTGATCTGTGTAAGAAAGAGAATACAGCAAAAGTGATACTATGTCGGGGCTTCCCTGGTGGCACAGTGGTTAAGAATCCACCTGCCATTGCAGGGGACGTGGGTTCGAGCCCTGGTCCGGGAAGATCCCACATGCTGCGGAGCAACTAAGCCCCCGTGCGCCACAACTACTGAGCCTGCGTTCTAGAGCCCGGAAGCCACAACTACTGAAGTCCGCACGCCTAGAGCCCGTGCTCCGCAACAAGAGAAGCCACCGCAATGAGAAGCCCGCACACCACAACAAAGAGTAGCCCCCGCTCGCCACAACTAGAGAAAGCCCGCGCGCAGCAACGAAGATCCAACACAGCCAACAAATAAATAAATAAATAATAAATTCTTCTTTAAAAAAAGTGATAGTATGTCACTTCTGAGTTTAGGTTATAAAAAGCAGTGTGGACATGATAGAAGTGCTAATTATCACTATAATGGCAATCCTATTACAATTGATAAATGTATCAAATCAACATGTTATACCTTAAAGTTATACAATGTTTTATGTCAAATATATTTCAATAATAAATAAATTTTTTAACGGCAAAAAAAAAAAGGCCGTGTGGCTTCTGCTTTCTTCCAGATCACTTGCTCTGGGGAGAAGCCATGTCATGAGCATCCGCGTGGAGAAGTACTATGGCAGGAAACTGAAGCCTCCTGTCCACAGCTACGTAAGCGAGCTTGCAGCAGATCCTCCAGCCCCAGCCAAGTGTGCAGAAACTGTAGCCCCAGCTGAGCTGACAGCTTGACGAAACCTCATGAGCGTCCCTGAGCCAGGGCCACCCAGCTAGCCTACTTCCTGACTCTCAGAATACATGCGAGATAATAAATGTTTTCTGTCTTAGGCTGCTAAGTTTTGGGGTAATTTGTTACGCAGAAAAAGATAACCAGTGTACTATCTGCTGTCACATCCTTCTGTTGCCAGGAGACCATACAGCCATACTTTAAGGCCACCTCAAGACTTGTGAAATACAACAGGGAGAAATATATGTAAGTATATTAAAATGTGTTAGAACTTCATCTAAAGTAAACAATCCTCATAATTAGGAAGGCTTTTAAATCTCTCATATTTGCAATAATTTAGGTTTACTTCTCTTTCCCTTCTTTTAGTGCTTAGTTTTTATGAGTTAAGGCAAAACTTTATGGTTTTATATAAAAGTAAACTAATAAATAAGCAACGCTTTATATGAGGAGTGGGGGGGCTTTCCTATTGTTGGGTAGAAGCCTTCTGACGTCTCTTGGCTGCTCAGAGGCCTTTACTGCCTTCCCTCCTTGCTGCCAGCTGTATCACCACCTCTGTAATAATTCCTCTGGATAAGGGATCTGCTACTGAAATTAGTAGAAGTAAAATGAGCTTTTTATTCATTTTTTATTCAGTTTTAAAAGAGCTGCTTAAATTGTTTTAAACATGAAATATGGTGAAGTCCCAATGACCTAGAGCATTTCAAGAAGATAACTCAATCACTGGAGATGTGGGAAGAAATACTTCCACACATAGCATATTCTCCTAATGGGTCTGTTTTGCAAAGTAATCGTTCTCTAACTTATTTCTACTCTTTTGAAAGTAAGAATACTAATAAGGATTTTTAAAACTCTGAATCATTTAACTCTACCTTCTAAGAAGTAACAGAAAAAAGGTCTATTACAGAGCCAATACTTACCTAAAAATAATATTATAAGATAAATCTGAAGAAAAAAGGAAAATCTAACTTTGATTTTCACTGGATATGGCAATGTGAAGCTGAATCTTCCTGTTTCATTAAATATTGGAATGGACTGGATCACTGAGACGGCTGAAAAGCAGAAACAAGAATGTTTTAGAAGCAAATGAAATACAGTCACATCTACTGATAGAACCTTCTAACCCCTCAAAGTTTCTGGGTTTGTTGAAAATGCTTCTTCCTCCTCTTTGTACAATGGGCTCATGTCTCTTTTTTTTTCCCCCTAGCTTTCCTAGGAAATAAGCCTCCAAGCTGACAACAAGGATAAATGAGGAACAGTCACCTGATAGCACTGGGCTTCCTATTCCATAAAATGAAGAGAAAAATCCCTGACTCACTCACTAGGTGTTTGTCGTAATAAAATGAAGTCATCAATAAGAACTTGCTTTGGAAAATTAAAAGTACCATAAAAATAGGAAGCATGCAGTGCATGACCACCCAGCTTCCAAACCTTAACAAAATGAGCTACTTCCTTGGAACAGTCTGGATACCAGGAGTATTGTGGCAGGAAGCCACTAGAAAGAAATTCTTGAAAAGTTCAACACCCATATTTCAGACTAAGGCTGGCAGAGGGAGGAAGAAAGATCTGGCCACCCTTGGAGCTAAGGTATAAAACCTAGAGTTCCTGAAAGTACCTTCTGCCAAACATCCCAGAGGATATAGGGGAATCCACATAGTGTAACGAAGCCATGTGAGCACCTTCCAATCCATGTCAATGCAGGAAAGCATGTAGAAGGGGTACCTATTGAAAATAAGGAATTAACATGTTAAAAGCCACTGAATGCAACCCTAGAACATCATTCAACAATAGTTTCACAATTAGCCACACATGGCTTCTTCTTAGCAGAATTATAAACTCCCATCATGCTCCTCCTCCAATCTTCAAAGGATATGAATTCTCAATAATGGCAGACTAAGTTTAGGTCTCAAAGGAACCCTCTATGAAAAGGTTCAGTATATAGAACAGGTGCTCAGAAGCATTTTGGCTTTATTCCTAGTTGATCTACATTCCAAGTAGGTGAAGATGACAGATACTTTGACAGACACTTTATCTCTGCATAAATGAACATTATGAAAATTAAAGTATACAAAAGACCTCTCATCTATGATCAGGAATACTCTATTTAAAAAGAGATAACATAAAAAAAGAAAGTTGCTTCCCCCCAAACAGTAAAAGTTAATATTAAGTACCTATAATCTCTTTCACCTTTGTGTTAAGTAGATTAGAGGGTATACTGGGTGCCATGGGATACAGACTCCATTTAAACACAGTCTAGGACTGCTGATGTCTTTTCTCCCTCTTAACTGTCAATTTTACCAAAATACCACCAAACCTAGAGCTGAGGAGTCAATTTGCAAAACCAACCCTCCACTTGACTGAAAAGCGAAGAAGTATGGAATAGGTATGGTCTGGTAAAGAAGAACACATCTACTCTAATTGGATCTTTTTATTTTTTTTAAGATATTTCTCCTATTGACAACTGAGAATGCAAGAATCAGATAAGAGGTCAATTCAAACTTCAGTAATCTTGTAGTAAAAGATTCATTTCTATCATCCCTTCTCGAAGGCTAGTCTTTACTGCTTCCATCCAACCTGGGATGCTCCTTCAGCCCCATGTTTCTTCAGCCCTTTCAAGAATTTTTCCATGTGAATGAGTCCTCTCTTTCTAACAAGACAGCAAGATCCTGAAGGGTAAGATCCTTTCATTTCTCTGGCTCTCTCCCTCTGCTCTCCAGTGCCCAGGCTGGTATGATGATCCATTGACTGTTTAAAAAAAAAAAAACTGCCTCACCTTTACAGAGCACACAGATGCAGGTAGAACTCTCCACACACAGAGCCTTAATCTCAAATCAAATGAGACTCTGGATAAGACAGCAACTCCCTCAAGAAGAGAGGTGCTCCAGAATGGGAGAAGCACTCAAACACCATCCTGGCATTTCTACCCACCTCAAAATTTCAGCTGTGCTCCATGTATAAAACACAAAGAAAACCACAGCTTTGTTTTGCATTTCTTCCATGGTGCCAAAGACGATAAACAAAATGAAGTTTCTTCCAAGAAGCTATTAAAAGGACCCAAAAGAGAGAAAGAAGTTTTAAAATATATTTTTAAAAAACAACATATAAATGTATTATCTGAAACGTAACCCCACTAAATTCAAGGTAAATAGAAAAAGACTGAGAAAACTTAGAACAAGTTAAAGTGCCCAAGCCAGTATTTGTGGACAGACGTGTGTGTGTGTGTGTGTGTGTGTGTGTGTGTGTGTGTATGTATTACACACGTTCAAACGCAGTTTAAAGAATACTGCCAAGTGAGTATCTGTGTCTGCATAACATAAGTTAAGAAACAGAACGTTACCAGTGTGGCACACTCCCTCCCTCCCCATAGTAAGTAACTACTATCTTTTTTTTTTTTTTTTTTTTTTAATATTTATTTATTTTTGGCTGCTTTGGGTCTTAGGTGCAGCATGCGGGATCTTTCGTTGAGGCATGCAGGCTTCTCTCTAGTTGTGGCGCGCGGGCTTAGTTGCCCGACCAGGGATCGAAACTTCGTCCCCTGTATTGGAAGGCAGATTCTTAACCACTGGACCACCAGGGAAGTCCCAGTAACTACTATCTTGCGTTAACCATTCCACTGCTTGTCTTTATAGTTTTACTACTTACGTATGTATTCCTCAACAGTATATTGTTTCATTTTGCTTGATTTTAAACTTTCTGAAATCATACTCTATGTATTATACTCTGACTTGCTTCTTACTCAATGTGACAGTCCCAAGATTCATCCATGTTGGCACATGTGGTATTGCCCAACTCCAAAAGGCTTCACTCACATTGTATTCTACATGAATGGCATGCCCTGGAGGCATGTGATGTGATGACACCGAACCTATCTTGCCCTAGAAATTCTACCCTGATGCTTATTTGTACTAGTCTTTGACATAAAAAAGTATTATTCCATATTAGTGGGTCACTCACTATCCACTTTTATTTTTTTGAACTAAACAAAACAACCTCTTTCCAAGGACGGAAAACCAAGAAATAACAAGGCTACTGTATTAACATCCTTTACCATGCAACTGATACTATCAGAATGCCAGAGCTGATATGCCAGAAAAGGGCTGAACTATAAAAACAGCATCCAGAAGAGACTAGCCAACAGTCACCTGATTCCCCGAGTCTGGGTTGGTGGTATCTAATAATGTGTAACTGCATAGTTAGGGAACAAGGCAAGGAGGCTGAAAGACTTTGATGTCCCATTCCTAATAGCAATCTTCCAAATATTAGGAAACAACCTAGATGTACTGGGGGTGGGGGGGAAACTCCCCACATGAGTCAGAAGAGCCACCTTCATACATGGAAGAAAGTCCAAAGTGAAGAGAGTTCCCAGGTATTACACCACCTTCATTGACCTGAGGTGGTAGGAGACCAGGCACACCCCTATCTAAGAAGAGGTTAGTGTTTTCCACTCCTGCCTGAGAATCAAGCTTCCCTAGTTTTAAAGCTCTTTTTATAACTTTGTGATATCACGAAGATATTATAAACAATAAAATAGACCTGAAATGGCAAAAGTCTATTTTTAAAAATATCCCTCAGGTTTCACATTTTCCAACTTGTTCAGATAAAACAATGCTATTCCTGTGCAAATAGGTATTTTTACTAACTGAGACTTCCCAGCAAAGTGTGGATACCTACTAAATAAACATTGAAACCTTTCATTCCCCACCCTCGAGCTCAACTGTTCAATACCTGGAAAAGAGAAGGTATCACTGATGACTTAGTGACTCCAATTGCTGCATTGATAGCTTCCACAACTGCCAGCATCTGGCAGAAATACATCATGTCAGCCACGGTGTGGAACGTGTCATAGAAGGACTCTATGGAACAAATACACATTAAGGGTAAATCAACCAGCAAATTCCAACAGAAGTATTTTGCAAACTAGATAACTCTTTACACGAAAGGAATTTTAGGAAAAGTATGATAAACATCCAGTCAGATTCAAGTTCACTATTCACCCCTCCATGGGCCTGAAGAGTAAATTCTACTGTTTACCAGAAAGTTAACACATAAACCCTGTATGCCCTTCTCAGTTTTAAAAGGCAAGAAGAGACACATACCTAGACTTCACTCAGTTATTATATGCTGAAAAATCTATGTATCAAGCACAATGATAATTCTTTTCAGATCCATTATCTCATTTAATTTAAAGCTAAAACTATATCACATATATCAACTGCAACCTAGCCTTTTAAAATCTCAAAAATTGTACAATCAAATAAATGCAGAAGTATAAAAGTACAGAATAAAATTTTCAAAAACCTTAATTGTATTTATATATTTAATCCTATTAATTCTTATTGAGAACCTATCCTAACTTAAAAATCTAAAATGAAAAAAGAACAAAAGTTTAGCAACAAGATTTTTCTCTGAAATATTACAGATTTCTAAGTGCATTAAAACAGAAATGAGGCTTCCCTGGTGGCGCAGTGGTTGAGGGTCTGCCTGCCAATGCAGGGGGCACGGGTTCGAGCCCTGGTCTGGGAAGATCCCACATGCCGTGGAGCCACTGGGCCCGTGAGCCACAACTACTGAGCCTGTGCGTCTGGAGCCTGTGCTCCGCAACAAGAGAGGCCGCGATAGTGAGAGGCCCGCGCACCGCGATGAAGAGTGGCCCCCGCTTGCCACAGCTAGAGAAAGCCCTCGCACAGAAACGGAGACCCAACACAGCCATAAATTAATAAATAAATAAAATTAAAAGACACAAAACCAAAACTGACTTTAAAAAAAAAAAAAAAACAGAAATGGTATAAACCTAAGAGTATGGAAAGTTTGAGTAAACCATAGTATATCTATTTCATGGAATATTACATAACAATTTAAATGACAGTTATTCCTTATGTGAGGACAACAAATGTGGTATCAATTTGGAGTGGTCCATAATTTAATATCCTTCACTTTTCATACTGATCCTCACTTGACATCCTGCATTCCTACATTCCTCTTTGCAGTGTTTCTCAACCAGGGCACCACTGACATTTTGGGCAAGACAGTTCTTTGTCCTGCACATTGTAGAAGGTTGTAGGATTCTTGCCTCTCTGCCTATTAAAGTAGTGCCTCTAAGAAATGGCAGAGTTAGGCACCTTACCAACAAAGATGACACTGCAGGCACCTCAAAAGAATACAGTTTAAATATCAAATGAATAAAACAAGCCCCTTGCAAAAACTAAAAAAACTCTCTAATATTTTCGCGAAAATGATCCACTTTACAATCCTGCTACAAAGTCAAATGCAAAAAAATGAAGAATGGTATATAGTGTTATTGCATAATTTTGCCGGAAAAATTCCACCAATGAGTAAGTTCAAAATTTGACCAATTCTTTTCTTTGAAGAAGTAACACAAAATTACAATTTAAATTTTTCTATATATAAGATAAAAAATGTATTCATAATTTTAAATGTCCCTTGTCAAGACAAAATCCCAATCAAATGTTTCTGTTGCCATTTACAATGAAATTCTGGTATCCTTTTTCAGGGGATTCACTTATTAATTTCTTGGACAAATTATCTTTGAAAAATGAGGTTCTCCATTACTTTGAACTAGAAAGTTGTGACTTAAGATTCGGCATATGGTAAATAAAAATAAGATCTTGCTGCTTTGCCTCTGATTTTATGGGAAATTCATCCTTGTTTCAATTCAGGAATAGAAATCTGATTTCTAAAATGACTGTTATAAAGAATATTAATGACATTAACACGCTTATAATACTGTTTTAAAAACAAGATGCAAAATTGTACACACAGTATGACTATAATTTTTAACTGCAGGAGAAAAAAAAGACTAAAAGGAAACATATGGAAATATTAACAGTGATGGACAATGGCTTATTCACCTCCCCTTCCATCCCACCGCACCTCCTCTCTGGTTTTCTCCCATTTTCCAAATGTACTTAAATCAGCCCAATTACTTTTATGATTTGAAAAAACTTTTTAAAAGTTCTAAAAGGCACTCATATGTTAATGGATATAGATTTAAATAGTGGTAGTATAAAATAGTATACTCTTTCTGGGCAGTATAAATCAGAATCCTTAAAAACAATCTGCCCCTAACACATTGTAAAGCAACTATACTCCAATAAAAATTCATTTAAAATAAATAAATAAATAAAATAAGATAAAATAAAAATAAAAATAATCTGCCCTTTAATCTTGTAATTCCACTTTAGGAACTGTTCCTAAGAAAGTTATATGGGTTTAGAAAGATATACAACAAGGTGCCAAGAATCTGTTGCTCTGATAGATGGGATTATGGTAGAGCTTTTGTTTTATTTAAGTCTTTAAGTAATTAACACATTTTAATAATTAGAAAATTTTTTTAATTTAATAAAAAAGTATTAATAGAGAGACAAGAGTTTCTACATAAACCTAAGAGTTTGCTATTTCCTTAGCATGAGAAGTTTAGCACATACATGTTTACGTGATAAAAACAAGTACATGTGTAGAATTTGCCATTCACCAACATCCTTTATTCAAAAAGAGATAATTGCAAAGGGCAAACTATGACCCTGGGTACCAGGCCCAGGTCCTTATTATACCTTTGAGGACAGATAAGAGAAGAATTACACCAGCAGCTCCATTCCAGTAGGTGGTTTAGGAAGGGGCTCAGAGCCAAAATAGAAATTACAAATCCAGGCAGCTTAAACACATGACCCAGATGACTTAGCAGCTTTTGGAGTGGATCACCTAACAGCTAGCAGGCTTGAACATTCAGAATCGATCCAACTATGTTAGGTTAAATAAATTATTTATGAATTTGAATGTACCTAGTCATTCCATGGGACTTGTGATAAATTCATACTAGTAAGAGCTACAGATCTGAGAACAACTGTCTGAGACTTCGTTTCTTTAAATAACTCATCTGTAGACCTCTGGTTACACATGACTATAAGATACTAGGCATTTGGGAAGTTGTTCACTAGCCTGCTACTGTGCTTTGCAGAATTCCAAGGTATTAAGAAGGCTGGAAAAACAACGTGCACTTCTTTCGCAAGAATCTGGAGCTAACTGCAATTCACCTTCACAAAACTCAGATGGGAAAATTTAGGACTGAAGAGTAAAATAGTCTACAGGATTTTTTTCTCTTTTTAAATAGTTTATATTTTCCATTATGCTTATATTTTTCCTCACATTTACTTTAAAAAATAAGGAAAAAATTTTAAATGATCTTTTCAAACCATATGAAAATGGTGCCTTTTCTTCCAATCATTTCACATTTATTGGTTCAGTTTTTTTCTCCTTTTTATATTGGTGTGATCAAACTGGAAAAACAAATTTATATGTTACCTTTTTAGCCCATCATAATTATTCTTCCATATTATTATAACCTCTTTAAATACTTTATATTTGCTTTACAACATTCCACTGAGTGAACAATCTAAACCAATCCTTCAGTGATGGACATTTAGGTAGTTTGTAATTTGTCACTAATACAAATAATGCCATAAATGTGTATCTTTTTGAAAAAGCTTTTCTTGTAGTTTCAATTATTTCTTTAGAACATATTTCCAGAAATGAAATAACCAAGTTCAAGGCTATGAACAGTTAAGGTTCTCAATGCACCTTGCAAAATGATTTTCCCAAAGAGTTGCTGTACTTATGGACCCTCCCAGTAGCCACTGTTGTCTTTGTTTTAGCATATGTTATCTTGAATTAGGTGTCTTTTACAACTTTGCAAAATTGATACATAAAAAATAATATTTTTCATTTCCTTCACCATTACTGAGTTAAACATTTTGTTGTGTGCTGAATTAGTTTTATTTCCTCTTATGAACAGCCTGTATATGACCCTTATTTATCTATTGGGTGGAATTTTCACATTTTAAAATCAATTTGTACAAGTTCTTTATATGTAAAAAAAAAACAACCCTTGCCGATATTTGTTGCAATTTTCCACCAACCCTCCATCCCCATTTTGCTCAACTCAATATGCTTTTAATCTTTAATGTTGTTTTGGCTGGATGTTTTTACATATATAGAAATTTAGGCATTTTATGTAGTCAAATACATTGACCTTTTTCTTCATGATTTCTTCTATCACTTTTAAGGTTAGAAACTCCTAACCCTCCACATGTGATTTTATAAAAATTTACTTTATCTTCTATTATGACTTAACTTTTTGATATATGGCTCCTAAATCCTTTGGGGGGATTTATTTTTGTATACAGTGTGAGAAGAGTCAAACAGATTATCTGCCTCCCAAACCTAACCAATTTTCCTTGGAAACATTTTCCATCTAATAAAAAAAAAAAATGATTGGAAAGTATTTTCCCTTCCACTGATTCATGATTCCTTTTTTTTTATCATATCCATAATCTGGAGATAGATATATATATATAAAACATAAGACCTATTTCTGAGCCACTTAATCTGCTCTATTAATTAGTCTATTCTTATACTAGCACTACACTATTTTAATTACATTCTTTCATATCAGGTAGAGAAAGTCCTCTCCCATTACCCTTTCTTCCCTCAAATTTTATTATCTATTTATTGTTCACAATAAAATTTCAGAATACTTTAGATCATATTCTCAAAAATGTTCTGTTGTCATTTACTTTGGCCAGAATTCTGTTAAACATATAAATTAATTTAGCAAGAACTAATATCTTTTTTTTTAATATAAATTTTTATTTATTTTATTTATTTATTTTTGGCTGAGTTGAGTCTTCGTTGCTGTGCGTGGGCTTTCTCTAGTTGCGGCGAGCGGGGGCTACTCTTCATTACAGTGCGTGGGCTTCTCATTGCGGTGGCTTCTCTTGTTGCGGAGCATGGGCTCTAGGCGCGCAGGCCTCAGTAGTTGTGGCACGGGGGCTCAGTAGTTGCAGCTCATGGGCTCTAGAGCGCAGGCTCACTAGTTGTGGCGCACGGGCTTAGTTGCTCTGTGGCATGTGGGATCTTCCCAGACCAGGGCTCAAACCTATGTCCCCTGCCTTGGCAGGCAGATTCTTAACCACTGCGCCACCAGGGAAGCCCCAAGAACTAATATCTTTATGATAGTCTTTTCATTCAGTTTTACAATAGTCCATTTAGTCTATTTAGGCTCCAAAGGGGTGAGATCCCTTAAGGACTTGTATAACTTTGACACTGTGAGTATCACATCAATTTATTTAGTTATAAATGAACTATCAAGCAGTGAATAAGAAAGGGATGTCAGCCCAAGATGTACCCCTGGCTAGCTGTGTGGATGTGGATCATTTCTTTGACCATCTCCAAGCCTGTTTTCTCATCTATTAAATGGACAGAACATCCAGTCTGCCTGTTTCACAAGGCCAAGGGAAGTGAAAGATGTGAACATACAATGAAAGGCATGAAGTGCTACACAAATATGGTGGGGGGGTAGGGGGTGGGAGTGGTGGTATTGTTAATACCAAAGGCAGAGACTGTTACTTTTGGTGAATAGGGGGCCAAACTACTGAAAAAAGAAAACTAGCCTTGAAATTTTGCACTTGCCTTTTCCCAAGATAAGGAACCGCACAGTCATGTTGACAAATATCCAGGAGAATCCCAAGAACTGCACTAGATTATACATGAACAGGTATCCTTTCTTCAAGCTTGCAAGAGCTGAAAAGCAAAGCAAGGTGGTAAGCTGTTAAAAGCAGTAGTCACAGCAGGAGATGGGTATGTGGGGCATACTCGGATGACTTCATCCCTCTTTACTACTTGGGTGCCCTAAGCTCCCCCAAAAATACCTGGCCCAGGTCTGCAACAACCTGGGCTCCTGGTCCCACAGAAAAACAGATAAGGAAAAATTATAAGGAACACTGTAGTCCAAGGTATGTGTTCAGCAGTCTTTCCCCTCACAGCATTGAAGAGTAAGTATACAGACTTAACAAATCCAAGAGGGAAAAAGAAAAATTACTTCTGGCAAAGAATGACTGACTAGCTAAGGAGGCATTAAAAGGAAATAAAGCTATACTCAGCTCTTGCTCTTGTCATCTTAATATAATCTACAGTTTCTTCTTTTCTAGAATTTTTTTAGGTCATGTAGGTCAAACTAGCTCAAAGAGATAGAAACTGTAATTAAAAAATTCTGATATTTGCTCATATATCCATCTAAACAAGCATTAACTGAATACCTACAATATACAAGATACTGTGAGTAGCACTACTGAGATTCAAGGATGGTTAAGACATGATGCTGCCCTCAAAGAGTTTACAATCTAAAAACCATATTACAAGATTGAGAGTGATAGGTAATGTCTTGTGAAAATTTCAAGGTGAGAAAAATGACTTTAGGCTGGAGAAGCATGTATCAGGCAAGTCTGCACGGCTGAGATGGTATCTTATCTGGGCTTTGAAAGATGGTAGAATGAGGATATAACCAAAGGAGGAAAATTACAAACCAAGAGGCAGGAAGGAGAATAAGGGACATTAATTTTGTCTGCAGCCTAAGAGTTTGTGAAGACAGAGCCAACTATGGAATTAAGGAAGGAGTAAGGAGCTTAGACAGAGTCATGGCTGAGTCAAAGGAGTAGGGCAAAGGAAAGGATAATTCTTGAGAAGAACTACAGAGTTCGGGTGTTGCTGCTACATATGTATTCCTACCTACATATTTTTGTAGCCACATATCAATGTTGCTACAGAGATATTCTGCATAGACACTTGGTTGATGCTCAAATAATCACGATTAGTGTGGTCAATCAAAAATAGCCTTATCCTAAGGGGCCAAAAAAGTCAGACTTGTAGCAACATTTAACTAATTAAATTTTTTTACTTCAAAACTACAAAAATTTATTACACTTCCCCATATATAGAACTTCTTTCATCAGGAAACTTTACGAATTTAGATAAAACTGTTAAAGCTTTTTCTAAGATCCTCAAAAATCCATATATAAGAATTTTTACATATTTCAGAAGTTTATCCCTCTAAAACACCAAAAAGTTAATTCAAATCTCAAGGTGGCCTTTTTATGTTGTTATTCTTCACCTTCACTAATCCTCTCCCCTCCTCTGCTTTTCTAAAGCAGAAAATTCCTCTAAATTAGTGGTTATTCAATTTTTTTAAAAAGCAATAAAATGTCTTTTTCAAAGGAAACTTTATTCAGAACCCTAATACATAAAACACAAAAGCCAAGCTGCTCTGATTGAAGTAGACCTGCTTGCTTGGCCTATCCCTCCCTCCAAAGCATCTCTGGAAACCCCTGGGGTACCATGGAACATAGTTTGAAAACCACTGCTCTAAAACTTTCCCCTTTCCTACTTATGGCATGCCAAATAAGTGCCACTAAAACTGAAAAAGTTCAATTTAGGACATACGAGAAACCCTTATCTTATTCTACTTTTCAGCATTAGTTTTGTATAGACCTGCATGGTCCTCCTACTAGAACGGAAGCTCTTTGAGCACAGGTGCTCTGATGGAGTCACTGGCTCCACATCTCAAGGGCCTAGTGCAATGCTTTCCATACGCCACAAATGTAAGATAGCTGCTGAATTTAATCTACGATACCCAGACGATAATACACTTACAGAGCTTCTTGCTTGGGTAGAAACAGAAATAGAACTGGATTTTTAAAAGGTTAATGAACAGCAGGACTATACAGAATACTTTCCATCTTTAAGGCTGACAACCACAGCCATTATGATCTCAGTTGGGACAAAAACACCAGGCTGGAAGAAGTGCAATCATGGACCTATGCAGTAATCTCCACACCTCTGCAGGACTTGCTGCCACCTAGCACCCTACCTAGCACCCACCTATTAGGCCAGTCCAGGAGACTGAGGTTCTTCCATTCTGCTATACCAACCTTGGTGTACTCAGATGATGTTCGGCCCCCAACAGAAGGAAAACCTTAAAAGTAAGACTTTTGATGTGGGTGTGCACAGCTTAAGCATTGGACATTAAGGATTTCTCATAAACTCCCCTACACAATGCGAGCACCCCTGTCACATCACACTCATCTATACCCCCATCTCTGTCACAAGTTAACTGGTAACTACCACAGCAGCAAGGCCAACTTACTTTCAGGGGAGCCTTGGCTTTCAATTCTGAGTTTATTTAGGCGTTCTTCTTCCTAGAATTAGGACAGAAGTTTTCCAAGAACACAAGTTAGACTACTGTATAGCACAGGGAACTACATTCAATATCCTGTGATAAACCGTAATGGAAAGGAATGTGAAAAAGAATATATATATGTATAACTGAGTCACTTTACTATATAGCAGTAATTAACACAACATTGTATTTCAACTATACTTCAATAAAAAATAAATTTAAAAAAAAAAGAACACAAGTTAGAATTTCCAGATGCTTGCAGAAGTCCCCATGCTGGATAAGTGATCTGGCTCCCTCATAGCCACCTCCTTGCTTCCTTGGGGAAAATGTCCTAGCTCATGGTGCCAAAAAGCCTGACTCCTGACTGGGTAGCACTGGTATCACAGAATGCCCATCCAATGCTCACAGAATTAAACCAACCAGCTGGCTTCCAAACTACAAAGTGGGCAGCCTTAAAATCCTGGAGCTGGAAAAGACATCCAGAAAATTTGTTATGGTTGTAGAAACAAAATGGAAATTTAAGGCGGGAAATAGATTGCTATTTTATTTTTAAGACCTCTATAATATAATTTTCCAGAAGCTAAAATCACGTCTCCAACATCAGTGTGAACTTATACTAGGTTAATATAGATATAGATGGATATATATGGAAATATTTATAGATAAGTGTATACGCATGGGTTAGTATACACAAATAGATTTCCTTGTTCTATCAGCTGAGAGGGCCTAAAAGCAATGACACCCCAGAGGCAATGAGCGCACCTAGCACCCAGATCTTGGTTTCCACTACCATTCTCCAATAAAAAGAACAGAGCAGGGAATAAACGAGATAAACCTGGCGTAGCTTATAGTGCCAGGAATTAAGGATTAATTTCTTTAAAAAAAAAAAAAAAAGGCCCATGATGATGGAGCTGTGTCAAAGGGACACAAGAGCCAACTGCAAGAGCTTCCAGTGGCCAAAGCTAGAAAAATTTGAGCAACAAAATAAATAACATAGTATTGGATTATAACCCAAACTATAAAACAAATATTCATGAGTCCATACTGATATAAATATATGACTGAATAAATAAATGATAGAGAACAGAAAAATCTCCCATGCAGAAGAATTCCAAATAAAGTATACAGATACTCCACCCTAAGAATGGGAAGTATAATTCCTGACTCCTTAAGTGTGGACTATGCATAGTGACTTCCTTCCAAAGAGAACAGTAAAGGAAGGAGAGGAGTAACATTACAGTAGAGAAACCTTACAGGGGAGAAACCTGCCAAAAATTACCTCAGCCAGATGATCAAGATTAATATCAACACTGATAGGTCATATTGATAGCACATATTCTTGATATGACATGATAAGAATGGCACTTTACCTCTGTGGGCTTCCTCCCCAAAACCCATCGCCCTAGGCTAACCATGAGAAGAACATCAAACAAATCCCAATTGAGGGACAGTCTACAAAATACATGACCAGTACTTCTATAAAACCACATCTCCAGGTCTTTCAGGGAATTTATAACTTTGTCCTTATTCTATCAGATTCTGATAGATATCTGAGGTGGCCCAAATAACTTGGGTTCCTCATGACTTCTGTCTAGATCCTAAGGTCCTTACTGACCTTGGCTCTGAGCTCCATTTCAGCATCAGACTCGTCCAGCCAACGATCAAAGTCAGGGGCCAAAAACAGTGGGCGCTTCTCCTGCTTGGTGAGTCTCTCCCACCACTGGCTCACCTTCTTCTGTACCGTGATGTTCACCTGCCTCTGGGTCAGTTTGTAAACCAGCTAGGAGAGAAAGCAAGAACGTGAGAATGCCCTCCCACATCCCCCGCTCCTTCCCCTGAAACTGTACAAACCACTGTGGCCATACAGAGAAGCTGCACTGTATACTTACTCCCCTTCCTTCTTTGTTCCTAAAAGTCCTGAAGCAAAGAAAACATCCAGACCAAGGCTGGTACAAGGAAGAACTGGTAAAAACAGCCATGTCTTTCTCTGGTTCCCCCCGTGAATGACACAGGAGGAAAGCGAGATAAGAAAGGCAGATAGTTCCTGGTTATCCTAGCAGAAACTGGCATGAACGTCCTACCAGATCTACATCATGCAAGGCACTACATCCAATCACCTTCTCAAGTGCACCATTACCTTCCAAATTTTCCTCCCATGAAGATGACTCAATTCAAATGGTCATTGGTTTCTGGCATTGTTTTAGAAAGGCCTGCCTCAAGGCCAGAACTGTACTGTATCAGTTACAACTTTTTCACAGGGAGTCTTTCACTACAGAGTCTTCTCAACTAAACTCAAATTCTTAGGGGCTGTTCCAGCTCATCATTCTTCTATATGGCTTCTCCCTTTGCCTCCAAAGCAAGCCCCAGACAGATTCTCTACCCCTTAAACCACTGCTGACTATTAAGAATCTCAGAGCTGGAAAGAACCATAGAGATCACTTAACCCAATCCTTCACGTAACACATGAGGAAACTGAAACTCAAAGAGGTGAGGAGAATTATTCACACCACTAATAAATGGCAGAGCCCGGATTCGACTCAGGTTCTCCAACTTTCCTCTTCCTCTGAAGCTAAAACCTGGGCTCTATTCCAAACAAAAGTATATTCTACTTTGGTTTATCTTCTTCTTCCCCAGAATCCTTGCTCCCCATTTCACAAAACTACGAGTATTTATTTCTTAAAATGTACAGGGAAGTGAGGAAGGAAAGAACATACCTCTGGCTTCACAAGGTCTAAGAACTCCAGGTGAAATTCATAAACATTGTCTCCTTTGGCACCATGCCCCTGAGCTATAAAGAAAGAAATGTGGGTTACCGTGAACTTGTGCAGAGCGAGGCCATTCAAATGTTAGCTTAGTGCAGTTCTTTCAGGGATATGCAAATATTAATGGGTCCTGCAAATGAGTGGGGGCTTGTGAGCAGAGCTACTCAACAGCTAGATAAGCTAAATCCTGGACAAAAGTTTATCTCCTTATGTCTTTCTGGTGAGCAGTTCCAGAGCATTTACTTAATCTTCGAATGCGGCCTCAATGATGCCCAGTACAAATAACAGGCAGGAAAAGGAATACAGAAAGCAAAGCCAAAGGTAACACATAGATATAAATTTAACTTTCACATTTACTTTGGCTCTGAATCCACAGCAGAGAAAAATCAAGTAGGTGTATTATCTTGACTGCGGTTAAGGAAAGCCACAGGGTACACAGAAATGCTGGACTGTCTCAAAGAAAGCTGTAAATTTAACACCTTCCAACCAGGGGTAGATGATGGAGCAGCTGACTTTTCCTTTAGCACATCCCAAATGGAACAAAAAAGAAAAATAACATTTTCTCAGCTCATTCCTGAGGACAAATGGAACTAGGAGGAAAGTCCTCAGGGTGACCATCATGCCATTCCTGTGCCTTGACATGGCTCCTTTCCCCAAAGCAAGCAGGTGCTGTGCCTAGGAGCCAGTGACTGCGGGACGTCCCTGCCCTCTGACTCTCTCACTTGGTTCCCTCCTGCGATTATCTTTCTTCATCTGGTCATATGTGGTATGACTTGCCTAATATGTGCTACAGGTGGCTACCATTCTCTAAGACCATAAATTCCTTAAGGTAGGACAGTCTATAAGCTTCACGTGGCAAGACACACTTTTATCATTTTAACTTCCTTTCAAATGTTTAGCTCCCCCTCAAAATCTGAGCTGCCACCACCACTGCTCTCACCTGGAAAAGTAGATTCAAAAGCCAGGTTGTGTTTCAGGCAAGTATATTAAGGTAGATGGAGTCTCATGTAAAGCAGAAACTCTTCAATCTCCCATAATCCCAGTCACTTACTAACGACATTCCAAGGAACCAGAACAGAGAGAGAGCAGGGAGAATCCCACCCTGTTATCACTGTTACCCTACTGGGTAACAATGAATCCAGACCTACCCTCTTAGGCACAGCAGAAAATTTGCTGGTGAACTGAGGAGGAAGGAGATGGAGGCAGATTCACAGAATCAAAGACTGTCAGAGCTGGAAAGCTTTTAGATGTCATCGAGAGTGCAGTGCTTATTAAACTGGTCTGTAAGTATATCAGGGAGTCACAAAGTCTCACTAAGAAAATTTCTATTTGGGGGGTTTTGTTATAATATTTTTAAAAAGAATCATATTCTGGGTCATCTAGATGGCTACCTTATAATCAAGTACTACCGCAGGAGTTCAGTGTTTGCGACTGTGTTCACAGCTGCAATGGAGCTAAATACCACTTAAAGTGACCATATTTAATCCATAACACGTTTCTTAATCTAGGGTCTATGGCCCTGGAGGATCCTGTGGACGTGTGTTCAGGTGTCCTTGGATCCTCAAGTTTGAGAAACACAGATTATAACCCAATACCCTCATTTTATAGGTCCAGAGAAGTGAATAAGTTGTCCGAGGTGGTCGCAGATTTAGAGCTAGAAGATATAAATCTATTTTCTAGCCCATGATACCTTTTCTCTATATCTACTGCCTCTCCCAGGGGAAAACAGGATATTAAACAAATTACTGACTTTTCTAATCATACGTCGCAAAACATTCTAGCTTATCCCACAAGTATCAGAGTGGTGAGCATCAACAGAAAGTGAATAAAATAAACAGATAAAAATAAAAAGCAACCACCACTATGTCTCTTAACTGTGTAGAGGACTGAGAACATTTGCCAGGATACTGACCTTTGAAATGCAGCACATTTTCAGTGATGCTGATGGCAGGATTCTGTGGAAAGAGACCAAGGATGCAAGAACGGCATTTTAATGAGAAAAATGGAATTAAAACCAGGCGCTTACTTCCCTCCATCCATCTGCCTTGGGCACTCGACCTCCTGCCCTGTGCTTCCCCCAGGGAATATATTTGGTCATTTATCCACATCCCTGTGTAGGGTTTCTCTATGTCTATCTGTACCCATCTGAGATTGCAGGCTCCTGCAAGAAGGACCCTAAACTGCTCTGCTGTGCAGAACAATCAGATACTGAGTCAGTCCATTCTGCTCATGGTAAATGGTACATGGTGCCGTGTGAGGTGCTACAGAGGAATACACAGATCTCTAAGACTCAGTCCCTCAGCTGTGGAGGCAGAGAATCTAGTAGAACAGATGAGTCATTTCCTGTGAGAAGAAACGATATAGTATCAAGTAACATATGCTCAAGACCAAAAGAGTAGTAAAAAGCAGTTAAGTGTTACAGTCATTAAGAATAAAGTGAGCACAGTGGGAATAGAATGGTTGGGGACAGCCTCACCAAGGAGTGAGACCCATGCTGCAACATGAAAAATAAATTAATTCCTACAGGTTAAGGGAAGGGCTGCGGATTACAGGCGGTTGGATGAAAATGAAACATGCAGTGCTTCAGCCTCAGGCTGCACGCTCTTAACCCCTATCCAAACCAAGACTAGAAGAGATGGAAATTCTCCAAATTGTTCATTTATTCCCAGAAGTTGCTACATGCCTTTTAGCAGCATAATTTAAAGTGAAACAACTGAACTCTTTTTTCAGTGGATGAGAAACCGTTTATCTCCTAACTCCCAGTTCAAAATTATAAGCAAGAAGCAGCCTGTTTCCAGTGTCACAGCTAGTTCATTCATTTTTCTCCTGTAGGCTCCACTCTCTGTGTTCCATCATGCATCAAAGGAAACCAACAAGACAGACAGAAGGTGAAGGGGGGGGGTTTATACAAAAAGGCAGTGGGAGCCTAGATGCTCTATTCATAGCCAAGAGCGTTAGGAAAAGGGGGAGCATGAAGGCTGGCTTGGGGGAGCATTTGAGCCAAGCTTTAGGTTAAGAACTTCCCCGGTGAGAGTACAGACTTCAGGCTGAGAAGCTTACCCAAAGGGGCTAACAATCTAGATGATCTTTTCTGTGCCAGGAAGATGGAATTACGGAACCTCATCAAAAAAGGCTACACTTTCAAGGGCATCGTTCCTCTATAAGGGAAACAGGGTTTTGGTGTGAATATTATCATGAAAGCTAGAGTTCTGGGAAGTCTTGGTGGTACACTTCCTACCTAAGTCACTTCTTGCCCCACTCTGTGTTCCCCATATCTTAATTCACTTGGAAGGAAAAAAGGAGTTTGGGGGGCCCAGTTTATTCTCCTCAGACATAGATGTGTGAAACCAAGGTTTAAGCATCTAGCCACAGCACAGGGCCTGGATTTCACTAAGCATTCTATGAGCCAGATTTCAGACGCTAACTCGTACCCAGCAGTACACTGGGCATGTCAGGTTCAGCTTCTCCAAAGGTGGTAGTAGTTAAGGAATACATTTCAGTAAAAAAAAAAAAAAAAAAAAAAGAAAGAAAGAAATAATATCAAGAGATTCCTTGTCCTCTTTGCCCACTTTCCCTCAATGGTAACATTTTACAAAACTATAGTATAATATCACAATCAGGATATTGACATTGATACAGTCAACCTATCTTGTTTGAATTTTCCCAGTTTGATTTGTATTCATTTGCGTGTGTCTGTGTAAGTTCTATACAATTTTATTACATGTATATGTTCGTCTACTCAACATCACAGTCAAGATACTGAACAGTTCCAGATCCCTTATGGTGCCCTTTTATAACCACACCCACCTCCTGCCCCCCTCTCTCAGCCCACAAACTGGTCTTCTTTATTTCTTTTTGACTATCATTATGGAGTTGTGGATTTCCTTTTTAATCCACTCTGCCAAAATCTAATATTATTCTTATTCTTTTTGGTGTGCAAATTGTCACAAATTTGGTCACAAATTGTCACAAATTTGAAATCCCTTCAAACCAGCTCCTGTATTATTCTGATATGACCTTGTAGCCTTTGAGGATGTTGTACTTTCTCTGGCACAGACCCGGAATAATTGGCCATTTCTTCAAGGGGCTTCATAGTTCCTCTACTGCGGAATTGTAATTTAGAAGCCATGATCTGGGCACATTGAGGTATACTCAATGCTCATCTTTAGTGTCTAGCTAGGACTTTAAAAAATCATGTTGTCATACCGAAATGCCCAATTCAAAATTATGGGACTTTCCTGGCAGTCCAGCGGTTAAGACTCCGTGCTTCCAATGCCGGGGATGCAGGTTCAATCCCTGGTCGGGGAACTAAGATCCCACAGGCCGCATGGTGCAGCCAAAAAATAAATTAAAAATTTACATTATAGGGTTTCTCCTTATCTTCTGTTATTTAATATTTGTATCTCCTTATGGTGAATACTTTGGTTCCTAATAACATTAACACATTTACTTCTTTGATCCTAAAGGTTTCAGAATTACATCAATATTTTTACTAACAATAAACCTATAAATAAAGTACAATATTTATTTGCAGTTCTTTTTGTCCTTAGAGTATATCTACTAAAGAACCAGAGTACTGTGTTCAAACGTTACTTGTACTAAGTTATTTATCTGTATGGTTATGTTATCAATTTGATATACAGTTAGGTCCTTTTGATTGTATTTAATTTCAAGATTTTTCATTTTATCCTTTTTTATTGAATTTTAGTTTTGAGTATGTAAAACATTTACATCATTCAAAAGTCAAACTTTACAGACAGGTATCTTCAGAAGTCCTATTTCCAAACCCATCCCCCTCCACTACATTCCCACTCACCACCCGTAGGTAACCACTTCAGTGGCACCTGGTTTATCTTTCCTCTGTGTGTGTATATGTTTGGGAAAATAAATAAATATATTCAGACATTCTTATTTCCCCTTCTTTCTACACAAAAGATAGCACAGAATATACATTCTTAGGCACCTTGCTTTTTTCACCTAAATCAATCCTTACCAGTTCATAGAGATCTCACTCATTCTTTTTGGGTGTATATGACAGTACCTATTCTCTTTAATCCCCTTTTTGGATCCAAATTCTACTTATACTTAAAAACACAGCTCAAGGTCCACATCCTTGGCCATAGTGATCTCTCTATTCTCTGAACTCCAAGACCACTGATTTCTTTGCTCATCCCTTCCCTCCACCAAGAAAAACTTCTTTAAAAGTTATCTACAATCATCTGTTCTTCCCTACCACAAATACTCTGAAATCTACTCTGATCTAGCCTCCATCCTCACCACTCCACTGAATCTGTTATTACCAAGATCATCAATAACCTCCACATTGCCAAATCCAATAGACACACAATCTCGTCTTATTCAACCTCTAAGCAGCACTGGACACAGCGGACCACACCCCACTGAAATATCCCTCTTTCCTGGCTTCGAGGACACTACAGGACACTGCATTGGATTTTATGCCTCACAGGCTACTCCTTCTCAACCTCCTCTGCTGGTGCTTTCTGCTCGGCTCAACTTCTAAATGTTTAAGTGTCTCAGGACGCAGTCCTGGGCTGCTTCTTATCTCTATCAGTTTTTGTGGTTTTTTTTGTTTTTATTTAGGCTGCACTGGGTCTTAGTTGCGGCATGCAGGCTCTTCATTGTGGCATGTGGACTCTTTGTTGCAGCATGCAGACTTCTTAGCTGCAGCATGCATGCGGGATCCAGTTCCCTGACCAGGGATCGAACCCAGGCCCCCTGCATTGGGAGCGCAGAGTCTAACCCACTGGACTGCCAGGGAAGTCCCTCTCTTATCAGTTTTTAATATCTATCAGTTTTCTGACATAAATCGGCATCTTGGGCCAAACTGAACCCACAATATTTTATATGGCCTACAGAGAATATTTTTTATTTATTAATTTTTAATTTTAATTCACCACAAAGTACTTTGCACCTTGGAATTTTGCAGTAGCTTGTTCCCTCTCCCTATAATATTCAGTCCCCATAATTTTGCACGGCTTCTTAACATTTACATATCTGCTCAAATGTCACCTCCTCCAAGAGACCTTCCCTGACTACCCAATCTGAAATAGTTCTCGTGATTCCTTCTCATATTTTTTTTCTTGCTTTACTTTCTTCATAACATTCATGGTTATCTGAAACTATCTGATGAATTTATCTGCTTCTATTGCCAGTCTTCCTGCGCCGCCACCGCCACTCAGTATATAAACTTCATGAGAGCAGGGACCTTGTCTGCCTTGCTCATGCCCAAGTCCCAGAGTCTAGGAGACTACTAAGCACACAGCAAGCATTTATATATTTATTGAATAAGTATAAAACTATGAGGTTTTTTCATTTTAAAAACTCTGGATTTTCAGCTTCTTCTTCAAAAATTAGAAGAATTAGATGCCAACCTCAGATCTGCATTCTTGAATGACAATAGCTACCCCCTTAATATGAACCCTATCCTCTCCAATTAGCCACTTTCCTCACCCAGCTCATTTCACTAACATTCATTGAACACTCACTATAGGCCAATTATTTTTCAAAGTGTTCCACATTACTATCTCACACACATACAAAAACCCTATAAAATAGGCACTATTCATATAACAATTTTACATACAAGGAAACAGAGGCTTACAGAGATTATGTAACTAGTTTAGATTACAAAATCAGCAAGTGGCAAAACCAAGGCAAACAGCCCCAGGCTCCTAATCATGACATGTTTTGGGCATGATTTGGTAATCTCTGATCCATACTCTCTTCCTGGTGATCTCATCCTGCCTCAGGGGTTTAAATACTAAAACTTATTAATTGACAACTCCAAAATGAAATTAATATCTCATTAATTCTAAAATGGACATTTTTCTCAAATTTAATATCTCTAAAATCAGGATACTTATTAAAATTGACAGCAGCACCTTACACTTGCTTTGGCAAAGTAGCAACCATGACATGGTTGTCACTGTCTAGCATATGGGAGCTTGGCTGTTATTCCAGATGGCATGACTACACAGCTGTAACTCAATATTTCAGCCAATAAACCACTTAAAAGCCATTTAAGGAAGTGGTATGAATCCTGGTTTGTGTCGCAAGAATGTGCCAGCATCAAAACTTATAAATAGGTATGGATGGCTTGAAAAAAAAATGAGATAACAGTAGAGCGTTCTTTCAGAAATGCTGCATTTAGTGCTCTTAATGGCACAGAGGATGATACTATATGGAAAAACATGGACCGTGACATCTGAGTAGAAATGTGATTCAGAAGAGTGGATTCTGTGACTTCCCTGGTGGTCCAGTGGGTAAGACTCTGAGCTCCCAACGAAGGGGACCCAGGTTCGATCCCTGGCCGGGGAACTAGATCCCACATGCATGCCACAACTAAGAAGTCCACATGCCGCAACTAAAGATCCTGCATGCCGCAACGAAGATCCTGCATGCCACAACTAAGACCTGGCGCAGCCAAAATAAACATTAAAAAAAAAAAAAAGTGGATTCTGAAATATGAAGATGGTTTAGGAACACCTCCACCAATTTTTTTGCTTATATTTTCATATTTATGTGTACAAGAGTGAGATTATATAGATAAAATGACAGATTTTATGATTTTTTCTAATTTATTTATTTATTTTTGGCTGCGTTGGGTCTTCATTGCTGCGCGCAGGCTTTCTCTAATTGCAGCAAGCAGGGGCTACTCTTCATTGCAGTGCACGGGCTTCTCATTGAGGTGGCTTCTCTTGTTGCAGAGCACGGGCTCTAGGCGCGCGGGCTTCAGTAGTTGTGGTGCACGGGCTTAGTTGCTCCATGGCATGTGAGATCTTCCCGGCCCAGGGCTCAACCCCATGTCCCCTGCATTGGCAGGCGGATTCTTAACCACTGCACCACCAGGGAAGCTCAACCACTATTCTAGAATTGGAGTTTATCATTCCCACTGTATTTCTTTACTCATATACAACATGTTGGGTATTCATTACAATACAAACTTTTATTTTACATGTTACATAAATGGTTTCATATATATAATATGAATACATATAATTCTTCAACTTGCTTTTTATTTGATATATTTCTAAACTTTATCCACAGATACAGCTGGTTCTGTTTCATTTATTTTAGCTGTTGTACAGTGTGCTGTTGTATAAATATACCACAGTTTATCCATTCTCCTGTTGATAAGTACTGAGGTTGTTTTCAATTTTTTTTTGCCGTAATGAACATACTGTCTCCTTGGGCATATAAGGAAGAGCTCAGTGATATGTGCCACAAATATCTGCCTCAAGCTTGTCTTAAATCTGCCATCTTTTTTTTTAGGGTTTATGTTTTTGTGTCTTGTTTAACACATTCTTCCCTGTTCCAGTATCATAAAGACAGTCTCCTGCATTTTCTTTTAGTAGTTTTGCTTTATGCATTTAGTTCATTAGCCCACCTGAAATTGACTTTTGTGCACGGCATAAGGCAAGATCTTACTTTATCTTTTTGCCATTTAGATTACCAATTGTCCCAATACAATCTCCTGAATGGTTCATCCTTTCGCCTATTAATTTGTAAAGCCACCACTGTTGTTCAATACGTTTTCATATATGGATAAATCTGCTAACAGCCTCTATTCTGTTCTATTCCTCTTTGTGCTTCTCTCTCTCATCTAAGGTTTAGTATCAAAACAATAATCCCTTACACTTGAATAGCACACTAGAATTCACAAAGCACTTTCAAATCCATTATCCAATTTAAGCCTCAAAACAATCCTGTGAATTAGGTGTTATTATTCACATTTATTTGCATGAAAAGACTCAGGCTCATAAAGGTTAAGTGAATAATCCACGGACACCAGATATTAAGTGGAAGAGCAAGGACCCAATCTCATGCCTTCAGTTACCACTCTTTCCACCAGACTCTCTATTAGGTAAGGTCAAGAACAGTATCTTTCAAACAGCTCCCAAACAGAGCTATGCACACTGCCCTCATATAACTGAAACAAACAAAAACCTTGATAAATGAACAAATGCTTTAACAACTATGATTGTTGGCACAATCTGTCCTTCATGCTTATCCTGAAAACAAACTCTATTCTGAAAGTAACCCTGCCCTAGCCCCACTGTCTGCAGCTCCAAAGACAGAGGAGAGATGTGAAAACCTGATGGTTCTCTGTGTCTCAGAAAGGGAAAGGAGCAGGGCTCATGCCCCCAGACTGGAATTCAACATCCAAACTCACTTACACATATGCTACGAAGAGCAGGGGGCGATAGAGAGCTATCCAACAGCCCAGCACCTAGCTTAAGGTGAGACAAAAGTAGGTGCTCCACAAAGGGTTTTCATTAAACAAGTAAACGAATTGCTTCATCCCAAGCCAGAATCACCAGTTTCACAAGCCCTGCAGAGAACAATTAATTGGGAAATTTTTAAAAAGGAGCAGCCCCTGACATTCAGAAGCTGGCCTGGCACTCACAGCTAGAACACGTTATTCTGCTATTGGACATAATCTCACAGAATACCTTGATAAAATGAGACAAAGGCCATTTCATAATTTTGTGTAAGCACAGATAAAAACATGGCCACAATGCCACCCACAAAATATCAGACACCCTTCTTCTCTTGGCCAAAATAAGTGACTGCCACTTCTCTACCAATTAGTTTTATTCTTGTTCTGGTCTCTCTTCCCTATATTTAAGACTTATTCAGATACCCAACCACAGAACTGCCCGCTTTCTGACAGCATCTAATCTAAAGCGAATCCTTGCTTCCTTAGTCTGTCTCCCAATCACCAAAGTCCAAATTCTATAATCAATTTTGAGCAAACCCATGGAGTATGCTCGCCCTTGCTGATATGAGCAATAAACACAACTTGTTTAACTAGAGGTGTGTTCCTGGAGCTCTTTGGCTGTAGGGCATTGACACATACAACAAGTTGGACAATCTGAAAGTCTATGCCGTTCTCCTTCTGGGAAGCTCTCCCAGTCTCAGTTTGACAAGAATACTTCATCTTATTTCTGGAAGTCACCTCTAACTAACGAAAAGAGAGGTAACAAATTCCTTTAACACCAGGGACCTGGTTCAGTATTCAACTCCGACTCTACAAATAAACATACTCATGCACAAAACTTTTTGTTAGTATATAATATGCTTCCTCCTAGATAGAATGCCATTGGAAAGCTGAGTCTGACTCATTTTTGTAAATCTGTAGTATTTCACACATGGTAGGGGGTTTCTTTTATGAATGGTATTAACATGTTACATTAAAACTAATGGTAGTTGAAATGGATGCCTCAGAATTGCAGATGGGAAATCCAAGAAAAACCAAAAACTCAATTGGGGAAAAAGATTTATTTTTTCCCAAAGAATAAAAAAAGGATTTCTCTCTCCAAAAGAAAATTCCATTTTTCCCTCCACCGTTACACTTCTTTAACTATAATATATTCCAAACACATACCTTTATGTTTTAAAATATACCAAATATGATTAACACATGTGTTCATGTTTCTTAACTAAAAGGTTTAGATCTTTCAGGAAAAATTTAAGTATGATGCATTCTTTCATTTGCCCAACTAGTTTCCATTTTTTTCCACCAACACCACCCCACTTCACCTAAAAACATCTTTTCTGTTTGTAGCTTCAAAAGTATCCCAGAATATTCCATCCTTATTACAACTAGAGAGGGCCTGAGTTTATTTAATTGGTCTACACAATGTTTAACTGAATACTTAAGAGAGATTGCCATGACACAAGTTCTGTACTTTTCTTATTGACTGATGTTAGAATCCTCTCTAGAAGGACACTTTGATCCCCATCTACAAAGATTTTGTTTGTTTTTTCCTTTTTTTATTAAAACACCCTGGAGCAGAGTAGAGGGACACAGCAAAGAACATTTATACATCCTCTGACGCAAAAGTATAATTCAGCCTGGTTTAACACATTAAATGACACAGCCTATTTAAAGGCATTCTGGTCAGTATTGTCTTAAGTTTCAATGGGAAAACAGGTTTATATTCCAGAAGAAAAGATTAAATTCAACAAATTCAAGTCCACACTCAATGAGCACCTACACCTTGCAAGACAGTATACCAGATGGGCTGACAGATCCGAACATAAACACCTGACTCTGAGGCAGAGAGTGTTAAGGGGAGTGAAGGAGGTTACAAAGTGCCGTAGATGTCAAGGAGAGTAGGGAGTAAGAATGTAGAAAGAACATTCCAAACTGAAAACTCCAGTTCCTCAAAAACGGGAATCCTGGATGGTTTGGACCGAGACAAAGGGGTACACAGGTCCTGAGAGCTCCACCATTTAGGAGGCCTCAGCCTGTTCTTATGAGAGCCAATGAGATCAAGCATAAATACTCAATGTAACTTAATTTTGTAGTTCTCTATGCAACTCAGCAAACCTGAGCTCACATCCTTAAGAACGGGGGTGGGGGGCGGAGGAATCACTTCTTCGGGGTCTTATGGACTTTAGAACTAAAATTAACAAGAATTATTTCCATCACTTAATGGTTGGGAGGTGGGTGTGACCCCTCCAAGGCAGCGGCGGGCCTCGTGAAGGTCCGAGGGGACCCGCTGGACCTCTCAGGCCAGCGCTAGACGTCCAGCCACGGCCCGGCAAGCCACTATCACACTGCACCCCCGACCAAACGACATCCCACGCCTCGAAGAGCTTCGGCAAACACGAACTCCGACGGCCAGGCCTCCAGGGCCAGGCTCGGGCTCCACCAGGCCGCAGACTGCGAACAAAGAGGAGGCCCGGGGCAGCCTCCGAGGCCCGCGCGGGGCTCACGCAGCACCCGAGGTACCTGAAGCCTTCAGGGGGTCGCGCCCAGGGTCTGCCTCCATGTGGGCCAGCTTTTGCTCGGGCCTGGATGCCGAGAGCGCACCGCGTCCTGGATCCCGTTGGCGCGCTACTGGCTCTCCGGTACACACCCGGACAAAGGGGACTGGGGTCCCAGCGGTTCCCAGGAGCCGAGACCCGCGCACGTCCCGCCGCCCTGCCTTTACCTGCACGTCACTCAGCTCCACGCGCAGATACAGCTCGCGGTGCCGCTGAGCCCAGTAGACGTGCGGCGTCAGCACCTGATTCTCCATGACCACACTGCCCAGGGCGCGGGGAGACTAGGCTCACTGCCTCAGGCAGGTTGTGCAAGGCTGGAGCTGGCCGAACACAGGCCGCAACACCACCTCGCTCCGGAGTGCCGGCAGCCCGCAGCCTCTACACGACCCACGCTCGCGGGCCGCGCCTGCGCAGTGGCGAGCAGGGGAAGCAGCGGCGCGGGCTCCGGGCTTCGGGCTTCTAGGCGAGCCGGGTGGGGGCGGGGTGGGGCGGGGCGGGGCGGAGGCGGGAGGGGGCGGGCCCAGGAGCGTGTGACGCCCTTGCTTGCTGCTGCCGCCTCCGGAGTCGACAGGTGCTCTGCAGTTACCTCTCTTCTTCTAGAGGACGGTTAAAAATAAGCGTAAAAATTAAAAAACGCTGGAGACTGATAAGGAAATGATCAGCATGGAGAACGGGCTTGGATTGGTGTATCTGGAAGGTTCCTCCCATTTGTCATTCATTAATTCAACATTTACTGAGCGCCTACTGTGTGCCCGGGCTTCAAAGCTAAGCACCGGAGCTTCAGGAGTAAGACACAGCACCTGCCGTCCTGGAACCCTTAGTCTATTAAAAGACACAAGCAATTACAGACATAATAAGGATGATAATGGTTATAGGGAAAGCGGTGTGGGAGAGGATGGAAGAGTGTTCTAAGAGGGGAGAGTAAGCGTAAAGGCCAGAGATTTCCAGCGCTATCCCATAGAACTTCATACGATGATGGAAATACTCCATTCTGCGCTGTCCATAACAGTAGCCACTAGCCATATGGGGCTTCTGAGTAAGTGAAATGTGGCTAAAGAAACTGAGAAACTGAATTTTTTTTTCATTTACTTCTAATTAATTTAAATAGTCACAAATTAATAGCTATTCTATGGGACAGCATAAGAGACTTGTATCTCTTGAAAAAGGAAACCCAAACTATAGACAACACTAATTTATGTCTAATTTAAACTATCTCGTCTATATCCACTTTCATCCCCAAGTCTGCTTGCAGTGAAGAATTTAATAGGAAGCAACATTACTATGAAAACCAGAAATCTGGGACAAAAATGAACCTTATTATTCAGTTCTGTTAGCACCCATTTATTTAGCAAAGTTCTGAGCCCAGGGATCCAGATATGAAATGATGCCAGTTCTCAGAAAATATTTAGCTCAGGGGGTAGGTCATATAAAATATAGAGGGTTTTAATATGGGGAATATACTGAGCTCAGAAAGAGGCAGGAAGGTAGGAGCTAAGGGTTGTAGGAACCAGTGGCAGACATTTGAGAGCAAATCCTTGAGAGCTGGACAGTGAAATGGAGGAGGAATTTGATAGAGGAAGAAGCAGAGGTAGGGCAGTGGATGCACAGGGCGGGAGACCAAAGACAAAGAGATATGAAATGTTCTGCATACTGGGGGTTAAGGGCATGGAAGGGAGAGGTTGCCCTGGGTCTGGTAAGACAGATAGGGAATGGATTAGGAAAGTTTTTGTTTCATTGAGGTGTTTGTACTATATCCCACAGAAACATAAGAGTCAAGGAAGTTTGTTACAGGAGATCAGCAAAATCAAATATGTGCCGGGCAAAACAACCTCTCAGTGAGGAGAAACTAGTAGTAGACAAACCAGTTGGAGGTGATGCAATCTGCCTGTTATGAGATAATGAAAACGGTAACCCTGATAGTCTTGAATTTTAAAAATAATAATTTTTTGAAATGATAAAATTATTTTTATTGCATTGCTTTTACTACAATGTAGATGCTATATAGGGCACTTTAAAAAAAATTGAAGTATAACTTATGTATAGGAACCAGGCAAATTTTAAATGTTCCACTTAAGCTGAAGTTTTGCATGTTTATACCTGTGTAATTAATTACTATCTAGATCAAGATCCGGAACATTTCCAGCATCCTACAGGTTCTCTCATGTCAGTGTACCTTTGCCTCCCATCTCCTACACCCCAATAATTACTATCCTGACTTCAATCACCATAGAGTAGTTTTTGTCTATTCTTGAATTTCATGTAAATGGAATCTACCAGTATGTACACTTTGTGTCTGGTTTCTTTCATTCAACATAATGTATTTGAGATTTATCTATACTGTGTGAATCACCAGTTCATTCTTTTTTGGGTTTTGTTTGTTTTATTTCACTGTATGAATGTATCACAAATTATCCATTCTCCTGATGGTGGACATTGTTTTCAGTTTTTAGCTAGGAACATTTATGTACTTGTCTTTTGGTGGATATATGTACTTAATTCTCTTGGGTAAATACCTAGGAATGGAATTTCTAGGTCATAGAATATGTATGTTGAGCTTTTGTAGATACCGTTAGGCAGTTTTACAAACGGTTTTGATCAATTTACACTCCCACAAGCAATGTTTAAAAGTTCTAGTTGCTCCATTTCCGTGGTATTTTCAGTCTTTTAAATTTTAGTCATCCTGGTGGCTGTATAATAAAGAAAAATAATTTCAGTTTAGCATATTTGAGCCCTGAGATTTATCAACTGACCTCTATCCAAGGCGAATTGAGTCCACGTCTATTGGTAAGCAAGGAGACTGAATGACATTTTGCCTCATATGCTCCATAAGAAAAGTCCAATGGAAGGGGGTTTATCCAGCCTGGTTCAACCACCACTAACCTACTGGATGACTTCTCTGGGCCTGAGTTTCTATATCCATCAAATAAGAGAGTTAGACTCACTCCCCTCCAATGTTCTTATCAGCTATTCCTAAATTTTCCTGTGAGAAGGACAGCTATTGTGGACCTCTTTCTCCATGAAGAATCCAGTAAAAAAAAAAAAAAAAAAAAAAAGATATTGAAATTGAGAAGGGAAAGAGTAGCATCCAGGTAAACTATAAAGCTAAAAGATGGCAGAGGGGCTAAAAAGGCAGAGCACAAGTAGCCCTGCCAAGCTGAAACAGGTAGGGCTGATGGTTTTATGATAATGCTAGTCAAATTAAAATGCAAATGAAGCACTGTCTTTGTGTTCTCCCTTCCAGATGCAGCCTTTCCAGCCTCGTGTGGCCCAGGGTCACCTCTCCCTTCTCTGGCCATCAGAAGCATTTGCTGAGTGTTTCCTCTGGATGAAGCACATGCTCAGTGCAGAAGTCTGTACTCCTGCCTTTGGCAAGTGATCATACACATTCTCCTTGTTCACCTTTTTACAGAATCTTTTATTCCTGGAAGAAGTTTTGGAAAATGAGCTGTAGAATTTGGCTGTTTTTTGCCTCACCCAGGATCACCCAGCCAGATATCCTTAACCGAAATCAGGTTACTCTATCTAGATGGCACAAAGCTGAGAGTGGAGAGAGACTGACAGATCAGCCCAGGCATCTATGGGGAATTCGGGCAGCCAGCTCATGTCCCTGTAACCTCCTAACTATGCCAGGAGAGTGGTGAGCATTGCAGCCAGTCATTGCCAGAAAAATCTTCCCCTCAGCCTGTCAATACACAGTTCAGAAGAATGTACAGAGATGGCCCTTTCCTTGAGTGCGGGGAGTAGCCCTTCCACCCTATCCAGTTTGACCTACCTGATAATTCTTGGCTTTCTGGGCTGCCTACCTGGTTGCCAGGTACAGACAGTTGGTATGCTACCACTTATGTAAAAATAGTGGAGTAGTGGGAGGAATAATACATTTGTACATAAGCATTTGTTCATGTATCATAAAATATTACTGGACAGTATATGCAAGAAACCAATAACATCAGTTTCTTGTGGGGAAGGAAACTGGGTGACTGGAAGATCAGCATAGCAGAATATTTTTTACTATATACCCTTTTATTCAAAAACTTAAATTTGAAAAAGAAAATTAGCTGAAAAGCTCTTTTTTGTTATGGCAGCTTGGTTTATACTATGCCTCCAAAAGGTATAAAATATGGAGGAAGTGGAAAAACAAACTCTAGCCCATCATACCCTGTAATCAACTGCTATTAGTGTGTACATTACATGCTTGTGATCTGTTTCCTCAACTAGATTATAAATCTCCTTGGAACACAGATTGCTTCCTTTTGGTATCCTATAGCATCGAGTACAATGTTTCAGAAAGTAGATGCTTAAAGTAGGCATGTTGATGATAATGCCCAGTGCTAGAAAAGTTTTAGTGAAATTGGCACATTCATGCTGAATGTAACTAAGGGCAATATGAATTTGTGGAATCATTTTGGAATGCAGTTTTGCAATATGTAACAAGATAAATGGAGATGTTTATGCTGATTGGCCTTGTAATTCCCCTTTGGGGATTTTATTCTAAGAAAAGAATTTCAAGGAAGGAAGATGTATATATGAAGATGTTCATGATGTTACATGTTGAAACATTGGGACTTACTCAGGAATGACCAAATGTACTGTGGTATAACAACTCAATGGAAAACTATACAGCTGTGCAAAATGATGAATAGGAAACTAGCAATATTGAAAATGTTTATGATAAGAAATACAAAAATTTTGATTACAACTTTATATAGTGCTAAGATACTGGGGAGTAACTTGTCTTTTTGTTTTCTTCCTTTATAACTCTTGATCCTTCCCTATATAGGGAGCTAGCATGAGGCAACCATGCTTTCTGGGAGTTATAACTCTGGGATTAGAAAACAGAGACATCTGATTCTTCTCTTTTAAGCTCAGTTGCATATTCAAGACAGAAAATATTTGGAATAATATGCAGACTAAATAAAAATCATCCGAGTATAGGAGGGAAGAAAAAGTCATTTTACAGATGAGAGAAATAAAACTTAGAGAGACCCGATATTAATCTGTTAGTAGGGAGAGGAGCCAGGATGTGAACCCAGGTCTGCCTGACTCCAGGAATCCGTGCTCTGATCCATGAGTACCTGAGCAAAATTACCACTGCCTGAAGATCGTGGAGTGGGAGACAGGTTGGTCTCTGATGAGGCTCCGTGTAAAAAGATGTCAGGTTCTCTAAAACATGAGGTCAGAACTGGATGAGGACCTGATTACTTCAAATAGGCGCTGATTTCAAGATGCAGCCCAGGGTTCCCTGCGAAGAGTTCTCACTTGTCCACCCTAGCTTTCACTCACACTTACCTGCCTGCTGTCCATTATGTCAAAATATGATTGTTTCATGATGCTTTGCGATTTTTTTCAGTCTACAGCAGGGACGGATTTGTATCAACCCCACCATGCTATTTATTCAGACCACGTGTGCTAGATAACTTGCCTTTTCCTGAGGAGTTCCTAGAGTGTAGGGCAGCATAATATAGCTAAGTTGGCTTTGTCAAGCACACAGAAGTTTGGCAAGGCCCAGGCCTGACTGATTCAGCCAGTAAACATACAAGGAGCCAGTTTAGGGACTGCCATGGTGGTCCAGTGGTTAAGATTCCGCCCTTCCAATGCAGGGGTGAGGGTTCAATCCCTGGTTAGGGAATTAAGATCCCACATGCCACGAAAAACAAAAAACAAAAAAACCAAGGAGCCAGTTTAGCCTCAGACAGTTTATTACTTACATGTATAACAAAGGGAAGAATGCATCAAGGTGCCAGTAGTCCTTGTCCCATATATGAAAAAGGACACTACTGAAGCAAATGAAGGGGCCAGGTGACTGCAATGTAAGTTCTGGGATAACTGGCTTCTGAGGAGCCAGTTCTAGGCTGCAGCCAGTTCTAGGTTTTTATATTCTCAGCTCTGTTCTGATGGGGGTGGGGCAGAAAGCCCACAGCTCATCAGAACCTGGGAGGGGGGGATGAGAAGCTGTCCCAGGACAGCCTCCCAGGGGAGATTGCCTCAAGGTCTTCATAAGACTGTTCCTTTCCAGTTCTGGAAAGATCACAAAGCATTCTGCTACAACTCAGATAACCGTTGGTTCCAGCCTTTGCCTAGGAGGCCTATGTGGATACATGCAAGGTGGCCAGGGTGCGTGATGGAGATGTTCCCCCCACAGATTTCTCAGGGTTAGAGGCTTTTTAACCCTGCCATAGAAAGAGAAAATAACACTGAAAACCAAGAAATCTGAATTCAAATCTAGTTGTCTGTCATTAGACATATGACTTCAGCACATCCTTTACCTCTCTGGAGCTTTTTTTTTTCTTTTTTTCTTTTTTTATGGTGTTTTGTTTTGTTTTCCCCTGAGGTTTACTGTTAATCTCTCTCTTTTTTTTTTTATTTTTATTTTTTTTGTAAAGATTGATTGATTGATTGATTGCTATGTTGGGTCTTCGTTTCTGTGCTAGGGCTTTCTCTAGTTGCGGCAAGCGGGGGCCACTCCTCATCGCGGTGCGCGGGCCTCTCACTATCGTGGCCTCTCTTGTTGCGGAGCACAGGCTCCAGACGCGCAGGCTCAGTAGTTGTGGCTCACGGACCCAGTTGCTCCGCGGCATGTGGGATCCTCCCAGACCAGGGCTCGAACCCGTGTCCCCTGCATCAGCAGGCAGACTCTCAACCACTGCGCCACCAGTGAAGCCCAATCTCTCTCTTTTTTAAAAAATTTTTATTTTTTATTGGAGTATAGTTGATTAACAATGTTGTGTTCATTTCAGGTGTATAGCAAAGTGATTCAGTTATACATATACATGTTTCTATTCTTTTTCAAATTCTTTTCCCATTTAGGTTATTACAGAGTATTGAGCAGAGTTTCCTGTGCTATACAGTAGGTCCTTGTCGACTATCTATTGGAGCTTGTTTTTTTAATTCCATAAAATTATATATTTTTTCTTTGCTTTTGGGGAGGTCTTTTTCCTCTTATTCAAATATAAACTGCACAAAGTCAAGGATTTTCCCTACTTTATTCACTGTTGTGGCCCCAGTGCTTGGAACAGTGACAGGCACATGGCAGAGATTCAGTAAACATTTGGATGAATGAAATGAAGTGCAAGATGTTTCATTGTATTTTGTTAGCATATGCATCTGCATTCAAAGCCTTAAAACCTACTTTCAGGTGTTTTTTTGTTTGGGGGTTTGTTGTTGTTTTTTTTTTGCACAAAATTCATAGAGGAATCCCAGTGAAAACATGACTATACTTTTAGGGGAACTCAACTGAAAAAAAAAAAAAGCCTGAGCAAAGACTCATTTAACCTCAGAGTGAATAATTGCATACTGAGGAGTAGAACATGGCACCCAGATGGATCTCTTATTAAAATAAAGCCTAATGACACACACCTCTGACAAATGGTTCCTTGTAATAATAGAAAATAGGGAAGGCCCAGCTTGTCCACTGTTTTGTTCTACACCTTCCACTTTCCCAGTCATCTCCCGAGGCTCCCCTTTTCTCTTTCTCTCAGCCAATGTATGGTGTAGAACAGGAAATAACTTGTGGGTCAAGAGACCTGCCTCTGGTTCTGATAATAGCAAGCCACTCACTTCCCTACCCTGGGCCCCAGTTTCTTCATCTTTATGTGTTTGTATGACACACGTGGTTTTCCTTAAGTGCAATTAAGTGACGTTAGTACATCTGTTTCACAGATAAAGAAACCATGGCTCAAAGAGACTGACCTGATGAAAGTCATTAATTAGTACTAGAGCCAAGCTTTCTGACTCCAAGTTCAGGTTTCTTTCCACCATAACAATAAGACACCCAGAAAATCCCCAAGGTCCTGGTCCTTCCCTCTCCGTGTCATCCCCATGAAGGGGCAGGGATTTTTGCCTGGCTTGCTCCGTGTTCTAATCCTCAGCGTCTACAGCTCTGCCTGGCACATAGGAGGCACTCAATATATATTTGTCGAAGGAAAAAAATAGATGACTACGGACGTGCCACAGTTCGTCCTGTGATTTCCAGCAAGTTACTGCCCCTTTCTGGATTTCTTCTCTGTCCCCGACCCCCGCCCAGTTTCCTTCCCGTGCTTCGTTCGCTCCTCCGGCCACTAGACGGCACTGTCGTAAGGGAACCCCGCCGAGCAGAGAGCTGCGCTCTTCTTGGCCCCGTTGCGCCTTCTCCCGTTGGAGGGCAGCGCGCAAGAAACCGGAAGTGCTGGAGCCACCGCCGCCGCCGCCTTTAAGTGCCGCGTTCACCGCTTCGGTTACCGCCGGCGCCGTAGCCAAGGAGGCCGGTGCCCCCGGGTCGGGAGTGGAGGCCGCGCGGCATGAAGCGGCGCAGGCCCGGTCTTTAGCGCGCGTCAGGACGGTCCGGGCGGGGCCGGGGGGGGAAGGTGCAGTATCCGCCCCCTCTCCTTCCCCTTCGCCCGCTAGGCCTGCGCCCCAGCCCACTCGGGCCTCTCCGCCTCACGGAGGAACCGCCCGGCGCATTCTCCCGGTTAGCCCGCTCTGCGGTTTACCCGGCGCGCCGCCCTGCGCGGGCCACAGCCGGTGGCGGGGCCCCACTTGCCGGAAGAGGAAGCCCAGGCTTTCAGATTCCGAGTCAGCCAACGTTCACTGGGCGCCCCCTGAGCGCTGGGTGCTGGCCTCCGGACTTCCATGTCCGTTATCTTAATTGAGCCTTGCTGGGGTTGGGAGCCGGGTATTGTCCGGGCTTACAGATGAGAAACGGAAGCCCACAGAGGCGAAGGGATTTGCTTAAAGTCCGACTGTGGCAGATCGGATTCGGACTGAGATTTTCTGGTTTCCCAGCTGGTGTTCTTTCTACTGCCCCACTCTAGGTCGATTCCCTCCTTGTTTACTGGCCCCTTCTCATTCTATTTCATCTACCTGGCACAGGATAGGTGCTTTCCTTTCCTTTTTTTTTTTTTTTCAAACCTCTCCCCTCACACACTTTTCTTCTAAGACTTGGCATCCCCCCAGTCCCCCTTCTTAATATTCTCTGCTACACCTCTCCTCTTCTTCCGCATTCTAGCTTTCAAGATCTTTGCCCACTTTGTGATAATGAACCTCTCAACTAGCTGACGAGTGAAATAGCTAGGCTTCAACGAGGCTTGGGGTGTTTAAGTGGACAGACTGGCGCCTGGATTAAAAATTAAGGAATGACATTTGAGTGGGTCCAAATTCAAGAGGCCTGAGGCTATTTTCTAACCCTACATGCTCTTCTCTGAATGAGGGGCTTAGTGAATGGGAAGGTGTCTTGACATCGTAGTCCGTTGTTGCTGTGTTAGCACAACTTCACTTTTTTCCCTCCATTTGCCACTGAGCCACATCTCTCACCATCACCTATCTGGGTTCCGAGAGCCCACAATTAAAACCGATAAAAAAGTGACAGGTATAATCACAGACCCTGCTTTTCTTCTTTTACTAAGCCAGAATTTCAACAAACTTAACACTTCCGTTTCTAGAGAAGTTACCTAGTTCAGTTATTTTCAGAGTATACGTGGAAAGGAAATAAGCCAAAATGGAATGCACTGAAAATGGGTAGTACATTCTTTATCTTGTGAAAATCTTGATGTTAACTGGAAGTTAGTTCTCTCCGCAAAAATGACCTGCTCTGTCGTTCTTAGTGGTTATTCTATTGAGTCTCTTCTGTCTCCAGTCAGCTAAATATGTATTCTGTAAAATAATACAAATTGGTTATTATGTAAAAGGCAGAAGAACAGGACCAGGCACATAGAAATAAATTTTATTATTAATCATCTATCATTTTTGAAGATTTGCAGTAGGCACTGAGTAACCTCACATCTGTATGCCTTTTATACTTTTAAATGTTCTTCCATAATTTATCTTTTAATGTGTCCGGATGTCAGGATTTACACTACCGTTTGGATATTCTTTGGAGTAAATCGGGCTATACATTTCTGAAATAAAATCAGTTTATAATTTTCATAATTAAAATGCAGATACAAAGTAATTCAGGCATTGTATATTATATCAAAAAACATATGCATCAGTTTCAAGTACTATTTGAGACTTTAGGTTTAATCTTTTTGGGCACATACGATCCGTTTTAATAATGATCAACAGCTTTATATCTTATTTCATTATCCTGGTGAGCAGGATTGGATGGTGAGAAAAGGAAAGACTCCTGTGAGAAGAGAGCAGGATGAGCAGAGGGATCTATGCTTGAAGTTGAGTCACTTCAAAAAGATCTCTTTGAATGTGGAAGAGATCTGAACAGATGAAAATACAATCAGGTAGGCACCAGCGAAGGGCCTTAAGTGAAGAGGTAGGTGGGGCAGTGAAATACATGCACTGTGCTAAGAACATGTACTGACCTATTTTCTAATTTCTGCAATTAGAAAACTCGGGTCACATATTTCGAGAATGTATTTGTATGTAAGGTGTTATGGAAATCTGGAAATTAAATCAGTCAGTTACACATTTGTGTAAATTACTAAAATTATGTAATATCAGGTCTAGCCTAGGAAATGCAGGATATACATTGACCATAAAATACAGAATAGTGTCATTTGAACTATAAAGTGTGTGTGTGTGTGTGTGTGTGTGTGTGTATGTAGAGAGTCAGAGAAATAGTGAGTCCAGGGACCTAGTACAATTTAGGAATACCAGATAGTTTTGCTTAAGTGCAAGGTAATGGCAACTTTTATGTAAGAGACATGTCAAAATAATGACTCAAGAAGCTGGGCAGTAAGCTTGGGAAGTCTGTCTGAGCTTCCCTGTTCCATCCCCAAGCTCTATTGTTTCAAGCAGTGGTTTGGAGCTGAAGTTCCAAGTTTAACACAAGGGGAGTTGAGAAGAATGAGCCCAGTTTGTATATCTCCTTGTCTCACCTATCCCTTACTCTGTTAGGAATCAAACTAGATCCATTGACACATTTGATAGAAAACAGACCTCCACCAGCTTTTAGATGGGCAAACAACCACTACTGTCATGTACTGCTACTTAATATCAATATGCTGAATACCAGTTGAGCTAAATGACTTTTCCTCTGTTGAGCTGTTTGGATTTCAATCATTGGAGGTAAATGCCCAGTTGTAATAATATTACAAGTTGTATACCTATAGAACTCTCCAGTAGATTTTCTGGCTGCTCTTGCTACTGTTATATTGAAAACGGTAGTGTAGTTCACTGTAGCCTGAAAAAAGACACAGTATTGTGGCCGTGGCCTCACAGTTCTGTTCCTTTCGAATGCCGTATAGCACACCAGCACACCTGATGGACTAATTCACAACCCATACCTGCTAATGACTTTTTCTCTGTGGTTGGTAGTTTCTACCACGGACTCCTGTTAACCTGTGAAATTAAGGTTTAAAAAAGACATCATGTTAAATATACAGCCATGTATTGATTTTTGTTGTAGAAGTAGTTAATAATTATGTGAATTGGTTGCACAAATGCAATCTAGTTTATCTCCTAAGTCCACATGTTTCGGACATTTATTAGTTCAAAAAGAGCAGGTTGCCCCAGAATTGTTGTTTATGTTGCTCCTTTTTGGTAGCGTTATGAATAATGCATGTCAGAATATCATACAGTGGCTTATAATAACACTTCTTGTTATTTTCTCTGATACTTTGCACCTGTTACATTTAAATATTGAAACAGATAAAGGAAAAAATCATCCTCTTCTGGATTTGTAAAATGAAAGAAACATCATTAGTAGATGAAATCTTAATACTGCTTTGGGGTTGAAGTGGTAAATTGGGTTTGGACTTTTATCAAAATATTGATATTACAAACATTAAATGTTTTGTGCATAAACTACAACTAAAGCCACTTTTTTCTCCTCATTTAATCATAAGAGTAAAAGTTTTATAATCTGTAGTAATAGTCACATAAATTCCTTATAGTATAGAGTTACACAGGGGATCATCAGATAGTGATGTTTAGGCAAGAGCAAAAGACAAAGAAAAAATGTACCAGCCAGTTAGGTCTTTTGTTGTTTGGAGTCTCATTTAAAAGGAAACAGTATTTATATTATCTTGGGTAAGTGCCCTGGAAAGGTTATTAGAAGTACATTGTTTGCCACAATTTTATAACTGTTCTAATTGGTTGTGATTATTTCTGTTCTCTGAAGAAGTCCACATTTATCAAATGAGTTACTTTTTTTAAGTGCAAAAACACTTAACTCCCTTGGCACATTTAGCTTCACTATTGACATGCTCTTTGAAGGAGCATAGCAGCCAACTGGCATATGGCCCGTTTCCTTCCAGTGTGGGAAAGAAAAAGGAGTTTTGGCAAGAGATACCTAAGGAGAGCCTTTTATAAAAGTTCCCCAAGAGATTTATAGTCAACTGTGAAATAGACATGACCTCAATTTTTTTTTAATCTCATTTTTAAAGAAAAGGGGGAGCTATTGCTTTTCTTACTAAGTTTAATTGCAACTGTACTGAAAAGCATTTTTTCCCCTTTTTTGGGGGGGTTGGGGGGCCCTATCAGACTGTCATTCTGATTAATATAAGAGAAGGCAGACCTGTGAACTTCATGTGCCTTATTTTTCTAGGAAAATGCAACATGGCAGCAGCGATGGAAACAGAACAGCTTGGTGTTGAGATCTTTGAAACTGCAGAGTGTGAGGAGAATAATGAATCACAGGATCGGCCTAAATTGGAGCCGTTTTATGTTGAGCGATATTCCTGGAGTCAGCTTAAAAAGCTGCTTGCTGATACCAGAAAATATCATGGCTACATGATGGCTAAGGCACCACATGATTTTATGTTTGTGAAGAGGAATGATCCAGATGGGCCTCATTCGGACAGGATCTATTACCTTGGTGAGTATGAAGTCATAGTTTCTGAAAGGAAATCCTTTCTTAATTCAAACAGAGGCTAGATGCAATTGGCACTCAAATTTTGGTGAATAAATAAGTGAATGAATCAGTGATGGTTCCACCAAAGGAAAAAAAAAATAATTAGAAGAACTTCAGTTTTGGTGCTGTTTTCATTTTGTTTTGTCCCATTAACTTGATTTTTATTTGCACATAACAAATCATGAATTGATCATGATCTTACTTTCAAAGTAAAGATGCTAGATATTACTTCTTCCTAAAGCTAGTTCAAAATGCCTTTCCTTAGGAATGGTCAGATTAGGAACACATAATAAAACCAGTAGTTTGTTCCCACTCTCAACAGCTACTGCTTTCATTTTTTTAAACCAAGGCTGGTTTTGGTCTCTTCTTCCTGAGCCCATTCACTCCAGGTTTAAGGTCTGTCTTCATTAAATGTACGATACCACTGATTGACATTTTTGTTTCTTTGTTTGTTTATGCACCTTAAATCCTTTACTAAGATGTTGTGGTAAAAGGAATAGGTAGTAAATCCTGAACAACTATCACGCTTAGGCACAGCTTAGTACTGAAAGAAATGACTAACCTAGCACGTATATAGACACAGGGCAGTGGATAAAGAGCTAGTCTTGGAATCAGAAGCCTAGGCTCTGGTATCAGCTCTTTGCTGACTTGTTTACCCTGTGGGTCTCAATTTCCTCATCTATCAAATGAGGGTTAATGTCTATCTCATAGGATTGTCTTAAGTATTAAACATTTTACATGAAAACATTTCCAACTTAAATAAATACTAAGAAACACAATACTGTTCTTGTACAGCCAAACCAAGTTTTATTGTTTGGCTATGGCTAGTTTGAGGAAGGAAACTAAAAAGGGAAAGAAAAAAAATTTGTAGACCCCATTCCCATCCCCCAAGCAGCTGTCTTCATTACAGTATTATTTTTTAGGATTGGAAATAATAGTTGTAAATTATAGTATGCTGCCTAGCATTCACCAACTGGTAATTATTATTTGTATTAGCTTAAGTCCCAAAGGCCTATTCATTAATTGTCGCTCATTGAACACATTTATTGAGAGATGATGCTAAAATATTTAGGTAAGTCATCTGAGTAGGAAATATATATATATCTTTCTCAAGAAACTTATGCTATGTTTTTTTTCAGAGGCAGAAAGTCAGACTTTCCTCAGATTGGAGAAGCAATATAAGAAAAGCCCATCCATACTTGCTAAATCAGGCAGCTTGGTTGGAAGAGAGTTTGGGCACAGTTAGGGGGGGAACCCTTATATTTAGTATAATAGTTAAAAATTATAGCCATACCATCCATAATTCTTAACTATAAACAAATGTCTCACAAAAATGTTTATGAAATAACCATTAAAACTGCTTAAAGAAAGGGATTTCACTCCCAGTACAATAGTTGAAATGGAATCACAAGCCCATAAATTTTGGAGTTTCCTTCCTGTAGTCACGCTATTTTATTTTCCTAACCCAGAGACTGAAGGGAATGAACGGTTGTTAGAATAAGGAAGAAAGGATGTGAGAGACGGGAACACTGGAGGAACTGAGGCCTGAGTTGAGTCCCACAGCTAGGGGTTGGGTGGGAAAGGAAGGGCTGAATAGCCAGAGACGTGTCTGAGGGCCGACCTGCTAATGTGCCTTTGTTTATTAAGTTTTTAAAAATAGGCTTTCTCCCCTCCTCTAAAGCTGTTTGACATTTTTTTTTTTAAAGAGATATTTCCTGCATGAGTCCGCATTAGTAATTATAGATTCATTTTTTTTAAGCAACTCCAGAGTATTCCATTATATAACTGTGCCATCTTTTACTTAACCAGCCCTCTAATAATGGGCATTTAGGTTTTTCTATTTTGGTATTAACAAAAAATGAGGGAGCAGATATCACTGTATTTGATCATTTTTGTACATGTGTGAATTTACTTAATAGGACTAATTCCAAAGAGTGGAATTATTGGGACAAAAGGTGTACAGATTCTGAATTTTTATTGATATTGCCAAATTGCCCCTCCATTGAGGTTATAGAGTTTACATCCCTGCCAGCATTGTCTCAGAGTATGTATTTCTCTACACCTGTACCAATAGTGAGTAATAAACCTTCTTTTTATCTTTCCCAGTCTGATTGGTGAACAGCAGTTCCTCACTGTAATTTTTTTTTAAATTATTATTGTTTTTTTAATTGACATATTAGTTTCATGTGTACAACATAATGATTTGATATTTATATACATTGTGAAGTGATCACTACAGTAAGTCTAGTTAACATCTGTCACCATACATATAGTTAATAAAAAATTTTCTTTTCTTGTGATGAGAACGTTTAAGATTTATTCTCTTAGCAACTTTCAAATATGCAATATAGTATTGCTGTACATTATATCCCCATATTTCATTGTAGTTTTAATTTTCTTATGAGTGAGGTTGAGCATCCTTTCCCATATTTACAAGGCGTTTGTATTTCTTTTTCTGTGACTGATGTGTTTGTAATCATTGTCTATTTTTTATTGGGTTGTGGGTGCTTTTCTTGTTGACATAAAGCACTTTTTTGTACAAGAAGGGAATTAACGCATTGTAGTATTTTTCCCTGAGATTTAATGTCTTTTGCCTTTAGTGCCTTTTGCCCTTCTGTAGAAATCTGATTTTTTTTTTTTTGGTAGTTAAATGTTTACTTTTTATGTAGTTTTGCATCACATCTAGAAAGGCTTTCTCAGCTCCAAGTTATATTTTTTGAAATCTTTATTTACTTTGGACTTCATTTTGTTCCACTGATCTGTCTGTCAGATCAAGTGCCAATGTTATGCTGCTGTTACTATTATTATTTTTATCGTAACTTTAGATGTTTTACTATTTTATAGTACTAGTCACCCTTCATCACTCTTTTTCATAGTTTTCTTGATTATTTTTGTTTGCTTGTTTTTCTGTGAGAACTTAAAATTAGATTAGAGCTCCTTTCTCCCAATCCTATTTATGCTGTTTTAGGATTACATTATATTTATAGATGAAGTTAGGAAAATTGACAATCTTTATAAAATATTGAGCTTTTCAAGAAAGTTGTATGCCATTTCATTTGCTCAAGTCTTTTATATCCATCTGAATATTAATATTTTTCCATGTAAATCTGTTGTTTCAGAAATTTTAATATATATCGTACACCAATAAATAGTGTGTCAACAGGAAAGAAACAATGGGAAAAGGTCATTTTGTGTTTATACAGAACTGGTGTGTGTGTACATAGAATGCGTTGGAAATTTTTATTGGTCAAGGTTGAAGCCAAGGAAGGCATTATGGAACAAGGAGCAGTTTCAAGAGGGGCATTTGAAGTGATTGTGGATGGCTCTCATTTGAGGATAGATGAGAACCAGCTTTTTCATATTTGCAGGTTGAAAGCTCTTAGAAGGAAAAGGCTTAAGGAGGTTATGATCATATTTTGTAAGATTATGAATGGTATGGATAAGTGACTACAGTCTTAAGAATTATGTAAGAAAGTAACTGTGGAATGTACAAAATAGATCTAAGACAAAACTAAGTGCTGAAGTAAATATCAGCTGATACCTGACTTTTTACTCCAAAAGGCAACACAAACTAAGAAAGGTTTAAGAAAAGTTTAGCATAATAAAGGGATAAAGGAATCTGTAGGTATTTGGGGAGTCATCCCCCACCTTTGCAAGGGTTAGCATGGAAGTTACCATGCCCTTCCACAGACTGCCTTCTCTGCCATTATCAGAAACACAAGGCTGAGGATTTGTTCCACTAGAGAGGGAGTTTTTGTTCTTCCTGTGTGATTTATTTTCTCTTTCCTTCACTCTCCCCTAGCTTTTTTGGAAGTGATACCTTTCTAGCACCTTTTAGAGTAGAAGGACTTTGTTTTACTTTGAGTTTTCTTTGGTTCACCTCTTCATAACCATGTTGTATTTCTATTACTTCTCTTTGGTATGTAGTTTATTCTACACTGCTGTGATCTTCCCATTCAGTTATTGTATGATTTCACAGAATAGACCTATCTTCTACTTAGTGTAGACCTCTTTCTTTCACAATTCTCAAATAAAGGATAAAGAGACTTTTAACAAATCAGATATCGGATTCTGTGTTGTTTTAATATGAATGTACTTTCATTTGAAACTTATTAGTGATTATAGTGGTAGAACATTTATAGTGAAGAAGAACTCAAATTGTTAGACCTATGTATATTTCTAAGTAAATACTTTAAATGATTCATAAAAAGAAGAAGCTTGGTAGTCTGAAGTTGTCACAAAGTACCCCCGTTTGTAATCTAATGAGTCTATTGCCAACTTGTAAGACACTAACAATTTTAAAAAAAAAACAAAAAAACTAAAAGTAACACTTACCCTTACATCATCTTATACACTTTTATGTTTGTTTTGAGAGGGACTAAAATTTGAATATCAAAAGGAAACCTGAGGATTTTTCTGGGAGCCTGGGTTTTATTGAAGAAAATTACTGTGGCATATGGCATGTGCATCTCCTACTTGTTAACATTCATTATAGGTCTCATAGAGTACAAAATTTTGCAGTATATAGAAGGCATTATATACTTACTACTACAATTGTGGTAGATTGCTATTTTTTAAAATAACAAAAAATGATTGTTTTCTTTTGTAGCTATGTCTGGTGAGAACAGAGAAAATACACTGTTTTATTCTGAAATTCCCAAAACCATCAACAGAGCAGCAGTCTTAATGCTCTCTTGGAAGCCTCTTTTGGATCTTTTTCAGGTAGGGTTTAACATTGTTATTCCTATGGTTTTGTGTATGTTTTTAGATACTGCGTTTGTTTAGGGACAGAAATTCAGTTGGGGTTTTATATTTGAAGTAGATATGAATCAAGAGGAATTAAAACATTTTTATGTTTTTGCATGTCTGACCCTGAAATTTCGTTTAATTCTCAATATCTGAAACTAGGGATAGTAGATAATACAATTCAGATTTTTTTTTTTTTTGGCCGCCCAGTACGGCGCGGCATGTGGGATCTTAGTTCCCTGACCAGGGATCAACCTGTGTCCACTGCAGTGGAAGGGCGGAGTCTTAAACACTGGACCGCCAGGGAAGTCCCCAGATTTTTTTTGGACTACCTTTCTCCCTGTTTAACCATCTTTCCCTTCTACAAACTTGCTAGTTATGTAGTTCTCACATTTTGGTGGGAGAGTTGTTCACATAAAAGAAGTAATGTATATTTCCAGAAAGCTTTTTATTCAAATCTATAAATTGAATTTGTAGTTCTCATATTTAGTAACAGTACTAATGTAAGGGTTAAATAAAGGTACTAAGTTCAGTTTTTGTTTCTAAATAGCATAATTCAATTTATGTAAAATCAAAGGTTAGGTTTTTTTTTTTTTTTCCTTCAATATTTTGTCTTTAGACAATATGTAAATGGTTCAAAACATCCCAAGAACAAGATGATAGTTTGGGTGTGATTGTTTGCCTTTTTAGTTCTCATTTATTATTTTTACATTGAATATTGAGTAGAATATTTGGACTAAATGAACTAAAATGTGATATCTCTCTTAGGAAGTAAAAAAAAAAAACTTCCATGACAACTAATCATTTTGCAACTATTTATCAGGGATGTTGTTTCTTACATTGGTTTGTGACTTTTCTTTAAAACAAAAAAATTCCTTATTCTAAGAACAGTGTGTTGAACTGAAATAATGGTGGTTTTCTCATGGAAAACATTGCAAATTAGTGAGTCAGAGTTGTTTTTTTTTTTTAAAGCTTTATTATGGAAAATTTCAAACCATACAAAAGTAGAATCCTATGCAAACTAGTTTTGACAATTATCAGATCTTTGCCATCGGTGTTTCACTGTAGCCTTACCAGTCCTCCCTCACAATCCCTACCCCTACTTCTCAGATTATTATTTTTTTTTTTTAGAGAGAGTTGGCATTCTTATTTATTTATTTATTTCGTTGTGCCAGGTCTTAGTTGCAGCTCGCCAGCTCCTTAGTTGCAGCACATGGACTCCTTAGTTGTGGCAGGTGGGCTCCTTAGTTGTGGCTCCAGGACTCCTTAATTGCGGCTTGCTAGCTCCTTAGTTGTGGCATGAGAACTCTTAGTTGTGGCATGCATGTGGGATCTAGTTCCCTGGCCAGGGATTGAACCCGGGCCCCCTGCATTAGGAGCGCAGAGTCTTATCCACTGCACCACCGGTGAAGTCCCACATCTCGGATTATTTTTAAAGAGTTCCCAAATATGTCATTTCACTCCTACATAAGTCAGTATGTATCTCTAAAGTATATAGATTCTTTTTAGACATCATCACATCTTAAAAAATCATTGATCATTTCTTCATATAAAATATTCAAATTTCCCTGATTTTTAAATTTCTCTTTTTTTACACTTGATTTGTTAAATCAGAATCTAAGTAAGGTTCATATATTACAATTGATTGATAGGTTTCTTAAGTTTCTCTTACTTTTAATCTATTGCTTTCCTTTCCATCCTTTTTTCCCCCACTGCAGTTTATCTATTGAAGAAAGAGGATCTGTTTTGCTGATTGTATTCCTGTGGTGTTATTTGATATGTTCTTCAGTCTCCTATATTCTCTGTAAATATAAATAGGTAGTCAGATCTCGAAGCTTCATTAGACCCAGGTTTCCTCTTTTTTTCTCCCCCAATAATACTTACAGATCAAAAGAATTGAAAGCAGGGTCTTGAACAAATAATCCTACAGCCATATCCATAGCAGCATTATTCACAATAGGCAAAAGGTGGAAGTAACCCAAGTGTCCATGGACAGATGAATAAATAAACAAAATGTGGCATATGTTGGGTTGGCCAAAAAGTTCGTTCAGGTTTTTCCAGAACATCTTTTTTTAAATAAATTTATTTATTTATTTATTTATTATTTATTTATTTTTGGCTGTGTTGGGTCTTCATTGCTGTGCGCAGGCTTTCTCTAGTTGCAGTGAATGGGGGCTACTCTTCGTTGCGGTGCGTGGGCTTCTCATTGCGGTGGCTTCTCTTGTTGCGGAGCATGGGCTCTAGGCGTGTGGGCTTCAGGAGTTGTGGCACGTGGGCTCAGTAGTTGTGGCTTGTGGGCTCTAGAGCGCAGGCTTGGTAGTTGTGGCTCATGGGCTTAGTTGCTCTGTGGCATGTGGGATCTTCCCAGACCAGGGCTCGAACCCATGTCCCCTGCAGTGGCAGGTGGATGCTTAACCACTGTGCCACCAGGGAAGTCCCTCCATAACATCTCATGGAAAAATCTGAACTAACTTTTTGGCCAACCCAATACACGTGATGGAATATTATATGGCCTTAAAAAAGAAGGAAATTGTGACACGTGTTGCAGCATTGTTGAACCATGAAGATATCATGATAAGTAAAATAAGCCAGTCACAAAAGGACAAATACTGTCTGATTCCACTTATATGGGGTGCCTAAAGTAGTCAAATAGACTACTAGAATGGTGGTTGCCAGAGGCTAGGGGAAGGAAAAATGAAGAGTTGCTGTTTAATGAGTTTAGTGGGTATAGAGTTTCAGTTTTGCAAAATGGCAGAGTTCTGGAGATGGGTTGCACAGCATTGTGAGTATAGTTAACAGTAGTGAATGGTACACTTAAAAATTGTTAAGATAGTAAGTTTTATGTTATATATATTTTACCACAATTAAAAAAATAATATTTCATAGACAATGTTGTATGCCTCCATCAAAAGTCATATAGAGCCTTATTTATCTTCTTGTGATGATAGCACCCTTTGATCATTACCTAGATCCATTATAAAACAGTGAAATTTTATCATTCCTTCTTCATTTATTAACTGAAAAACTTCTATAAAGAGAAAACTGCTGTTCAACAACTATTCAGTTATTCTGAGTTCTAGATCACAATAGAAAGGCAGGATGTTTCTTTTCCTTTATTTCCCATTTTTCAAATAATCTATGTTCTACAGTCTTATATACGTGATCAGTTAGGGGTTTTGGAGGGTATTTTGTTTTGTATCTTTATAAACTTACAGTGTAAACCTGTTTGGTATCTTTTGATGCATTAACAGTTATTATTCTTATTGTACAAATGTCTTATTTTTGGCTGTTGGAATCCTTTTCAACTTGACATGTCAAATCCTTTTGACATGACCCTGGTAATAGTTGATAGTGCTCTTGCTTTCTGCTGTGAAGATGTGTCATGATCATCTTTCACATTGCTTATCCCATGCTTAGAATCAGCCATTTCTCTCTAGTTCCTTTAGGGGAAAGTGATGTTAAGAGACCATGATCTGGGTCTCTTAGAGATGCTTATTATTATTGTGTTGTTAATTGTTTCTAGGTCTTTTTATTGGGCAAACTAGGGAATACATACATTGTGTGCGTGTGTGTGTGTGTGTGTGTGTGTGTGTTTGGGTGTGTGTGTTTGAAATGTACAGATCACCATGAAGTCATATCAATTCAGATAAGATATAAGGTCAGACTGATATATCCAGTTAAGATATTACACTACAGGATTTTTCTTTAACCTCATTTATCCTACATATGAATTTTCTTTCTCTGGTGCCAAAGGTCCTGTTTTAAACAACAGTATAATTACTCATTTGCTTTACTCCATACTACACCCAAAACAGTTTTAAAATAACAAATGAATCAGTGCTGATTACTTAACAGTAACTTGGAATTGGTCTTCTTTGTGTGGTCATGCTATCAGTTCTATACAATTAGATTCATTTGCTTCATTTTGTTTTCAAGTGTTAGGAATTCCTTTGTTTTTAATTTAATTTTGGTAGAAAATAGTTATATGGTTCCAAAGTCAGATCTACAAAACCAGAAGTATTCAGAGAAGCTCTCCGTCTCCTCTACCCTATTTCTCCTCCTCTCCTTCTAGATAATCTTTGTGTTTTTAAATGGCTTATCCTTCTTTTTTTAAAAATATAAGCGACTACATAGATATTCCTATCCCCCATTAGATAAATAGTAACATACAGTATACATTTTCTCCACCTTGCAATTTTCAAATAACAATGTATCCTTCAAATCACTCAGTAAGAATATATAGTCAGTCCTCCATATTCACAGGTTCAGCATCCTTGGATGCAGAGGGCCAGCTGTCCTAAACCATTTTATAGTCTGAGGGACTTGAGCCTCCACAGATTTTGGTATCCATGGGGGTGGGGGGTGTCCTAGAACCAATCCCCCACAGATTCTGAGGGACAACTGTATACATAATCTTTATTTCTTTTTACATCTGTGTTGTGTTGTACAGACAAATCATGTTAACCAGTTCCCTCTTGATGGACATTTTAGTTATTTTCAATCTTTGTATTACAGATAGTAGTGCAGTAAAATGGCTTGGGCTTTTTACATGTTTGCCAGTGTATGTTTAAGCTAGATTCTTAGAACTGAAATCACTGGACCAAAATGTATATGGTTTTGTAATTTTGCTAGATATTATCAAATTTTCTTCCATAGGAGCTGTGCCATTTTGAATTTCCATCAGTAAGGTATAAGTGTGCCAGTTTTCCCAGAGACTCTCCAACACAGTATGTGGTCAAACATTTGGATTTTTTGCCAATCTGATAGATAGAAATGGTATCCCAGTGTAGTTTAATTTGCTTTTCTTTTATAGGCAAAGTTGATCATCTTTTATCTCTAACCCATTTTTCTGTGGAGTGATTGGTCTTTTTCTTCATTTTTAGGAGCCTTTTATATACTGGAGATATTAACCCTTTGTCTGTGATATAGTTTCAGATATTTGCCTGAAGTTGTAATTTGTGTTTTTACTTTCTTTATGGTGTGTGCGTGTGTGTACACACGCCATGTGGAAGATTTTTGTGTAATAAAATTTATCCATCTTTTTGGTATTGCTTCAAGAATTTGTGTCTTCTGTCATAGGACAGATTTTCTACACCCAAGTTATAAAATAATTTACCCATGTTTTCATCCAGTGCTTTATATGGTTTCTTATATGGTTTCATGTTTTAAAGCTTTACTGAGGTATAATTGGCATATAAAAAGTTGCAAATATTAAAGTGTACAATTTGATGGATTTGGAGGTACATATGATGTACCTGTGAAACCCTTACCTCAGTCATTACCCTCAAAAGTTTCCTTGTACTGGTTTGTATTCTCCCCTACCCACCCATTCAGTGGTACAGGCAACCAATGTACCAGTCTTGCACAGTCCTTCATAAGATTTATCTGTAGTATTTCATATTTCTTTATTCTATTGTAAATGGCTTTGTTTTCTAATTTCAATTTCTGGTTGATCATTGCTAGTATTTTTCTTTAACTCTCTAAGTGCTTTCTCACTTTTTTTTTTTTTTTTTAATTGTAGTTGATTTACAATGTTGTGTTAGTTTCTGGTGTACAGCAGAGTGATATATATAAATATATATATGTATATATATATTCTTTTTTAGATTCTTTTCCTTTAGAGTTTATTACAGGATACTGAATATAGTTCCCTGTGCTATACAGCAGGACCTTGTTGTTTATCTATTTTATATATAGTAGTTTGTATCTGCTAATCCTAAACTCCTAATTTATCCCTCCCCCACCTTTCCCCTTTGGTAACCATGAGTTTGTTTTCTATGTCTGTGAGTCTCTTTCTGTTTTGTAAATAAGCTCATTTGTATCATTTTTTTTATATTCCATGTATAAGTGATATCATATGATATTTGTCTTTCTCTGTACTTCACTAGTGTGATCATCTCTCAGTCCATTCATGTTGCTGCAAGTGGCATTATTTCATTCTTTTTTTTATGGCTGAGTGGTATTCCATTCTGTGATGTATGTATATCACATCTTCTTTATCCATTCATGTGTTAATGGACATTTAGGTTGCTTCTATGTCTTGGCTGTTGTAAATAGTGCTGCTGTGAAAAGGGTTTTTCTTTTTTAATTTGTTAATATGGTAAAACAAAACATCACTTGATTGTTGAGTGTTAAACCAATCTTGCATTCCTGGGATAAAGCCCACTTGGTTCTAATTTATTATCTTTTTAAATATTGTTGGATTCAATCTGCTAATATTTTGTTTAGTTTTTTTAATATCTATGTTCATGAGGAATATTGGTCTGTAGTGTTCTTTTCTTGTAATTTGTCTGATTTTGGAAATAGTGTTATGCTAGCCACAGAATAAGTTGGGAGTTATTTCCTCTTTTTTAATTTTCTAGAATTTGTTTGGTAGAATTCACCAGTGAAGCCATCTGGACCTGTAATTTTCTTTGTGGAAAGGTTTTTAACTACAAATTCAATTTCTTCCTTAGATGTAGTGCTATTCATATCATGTATTTCTTTTTGAGAAAACTTTGGTTGTTTGTGTCTATTAAGAAATGTTTCCATTTCATCTAAGTAATCAAATTTATTGGCATAAGTTTCATAATATTCCCTAATCTTTTCAATGTCTGTAAGAATCTTTGGTGATGTCCCTCTCTTATTCCTGATATTTTGTGTAATTTGTGTCTTCTCCACTCCCAGCCTTTTTTTTTTCTGATCAGTCTGGCTAAGGGTTTATCAGTTTGGTTTCATTTATTTTTCTCTGTCGTTTTGTTTTTTTCTATTTCATCATTTTATGCTCTAAACTTTATTAATTCTTTTCTTCTGCTTACTTTGGATTTTGTTTGTTCTCCTTTTTCTAGTTTCATAACGTGGTAGCTGAGGTCACTAGTCTGAGACCTTTCTTCTTTTCTTATATAGGCACTTAATGTTATAAATTTCCCATTAAGTACCACATTAGCTGTAGCACATACATTTTGATATGTTGTATTTCCATTTTCATTTAGTTCAAAACACTTCCTATTTCCCTTTAACCCATAAGTTATTTAGAAGTGTACTATATAGTTTCCAAATATTAGCATATTTTTCAGAAATTTGATTTCTAATTTAATTCCACTGTGATCCAAGAACATACTTTGTATGACTTAAATCTTTTCAATTTTTTAAGTCTTGTTTTATGGCCCTGAATGTGGTCCATCCTTGTACGTATTCTGTGTTCACTTGAAAGGAATATATGTTCTGTTTTTGTTGGGTCTATAAATGACCATTAGATCAAATTGGTTTATTGTACTGTTAAAGTCTTCTATGTCTTTACTGATTTTCTATTTGTTCTATCAGTTATTGAGAGAGAATGTTGAAATCTCCAACCATAATTGTAGATTTGACTGTTTCTCATTGCAATTCTATTAGTTTTTCCTTTAGTATATATTTTGAAGCTATGTTATTAGGTGTATAAGTGGATAGGATTGTTATATCCTATTCGTAAATCTACTGCTTTCTTGGTTTGAAATGACCTTCTTTATTTCTAGCAATATTCTTTACTCTGAAGTTTACTTTGATGTTAATATAGTCCCTCTAGCTTCCTTTTGATTACTGTTAGCATAGAATAAGCTTTTCCATTAAAAAAATTTTTTTACTGGCTTTGTTGAGATATAATTCAAATACCATACAATCCACTCATTCAAAGTATACAATTCAATGGTTTTTAAGTGTATTCAGAGGGTTGTGTCACCATCATCACCATCTAATTTTAGAACTTTTTGTCATCTGCAAAAGAAACCCATTAGCAGTCATTCCCCATCCTTTCACCCTCTCTACCCCCAGGCCAAGGCAACCACTAATCTACTTTGAGTCTCTATAGGTTTGCCTATTCTGAACATTTCATATAAATGGAATTGTATAATATGTGGGCCTTCATGACTGGTTTCTTTCTCTTAGTATTTTCTGGATTCATTCACACTATAGCAGATAATAGTGTTTCGTTTATTTTTATAACTGAATAATATTCCATTGTATGGCTAGACTACATCTTATTTATCCGTCAGTTTATGGATAAAGTTGGGTTGTTTCAGCTTTGGGGCTTATATGAATAAGGCTGCTTTTAACATTCAAATGTAAGATTTTGTGTAGATTTGTTTTCAGTTCTCTTGGGTATATATCTAGGAGTGGAATTACTGGGTTATGTGGTAACTCTGTGTTTACATTTTTAAGGAACTGCTAAATTGCTTTCCACGGCAGCTGCATCATTTTACATTCCCACCAGCTATGTATAAGGGTTCTAATTTCCTACATCCTCACCAACACTTGTTGTTGTCCATCATTTTGATTATAGCCATCCTAGTGGATGTGAAGTGATATCTCATTGTTATTTAATTCACATTTCCCTAATGACCAGTAATGCTGACCATTTTTTCATGTGTTTATGGGCCATTTGTGTACCTTCTTTAAAGAAATGTCTGGGGAGGGCTTCCCTGGTGGCGTAGTGGTTAAGAATCCACCTGCCAGTGCAGGGGACACGGGTTCGAGCCCTGGTCTGGGAAGATCCCACAGGCCGTGGAGCAGCTAAGCCCGTGCGCTGCAACAACTGAGCCTGCGCTGTAGAACCCGCAAGCCACAACTACTGAGCCCACGTGCCACAACTACTGAAGCCCGCGCACCTAGAGCCCATGCTCCACAACAAGAGAAGCCACAACAGTGAGAAGCCTGAGCACCGCAACGAAGGGTAGCCCCAGCTTGCTGCAACGAGAAGGAAGCCCGCATGCAGCAACAAAGACCCAAAGCAGCCAAAAATAAATAAATAAAATTAATTAATTAATTTTTAAAAAAAGAAAAGAAATGTCTGGGGAATTCCCTGGTGATCCAGTGGTTAGGACTCTGCACTTCCACTGCAGGGAGCCCGGGTTTGATCCCTGGTCGGGGAACTAAGGTTTGGCAAGCTGCATGACAAGGCCTTAAAAAAAAAAAAAGGTCTGTGCAAGTCCTTTGCCATTTTAAATTGGGTCTTTTTAATGTTGAATTGTAAGAGTTCTTTATGTATTCTTGATACTGGACTTTTCTTTTCTCCCATTCTGTGGGTTGTCTTTTTATCTTTTTCTTTAATTGCAGTAATCATTAATTTATTAGTAGAAAATCAGCCATAATTACCTTTAGCAAGTATTTAATCCTATAATCATTAATTTAAATCTATACATTTAAACACATTTTGATCTCTCCTGTATCGAGATAAGACATTTTTGTGACTTCCCCTTTTTTCTATTCTTCATTTACCTTACTCTTAAGTTCTTATACCTTCATTTAAAAAAATTGTGGACATAATACACATAATATAAAATATATCATCTTAACCATTTTTGAGTGTACATTAGTACATCAGTGGCATTAAGTACATTCACATTGTCGCAAGCATCACCACCATCCATCCACAGAACTCTTTTTTGTCTTGCAAAACTGTAATACTGTACTCATTAAACAATAACTTCCCATTACCTCTCTGCCAAGCCCCTGGCAACCACCATTCTACTTTCTGTTCCTATGAGTATGACTACTCCAGGTGCCTCATAGAAGTAGAATCATACAGTATTTGTCCTTTTGTGACTGGCTTATTTCACTTAGCATAATGTCCTTAAGGTTTATGCATGTTGTAGCATATGTCAGAATGCTAAATAATATTCTATTGTATGTATATACCACATCTTGTTTGTTTATTCATCCATTAATAGACACTTGAATTGCTTCTACCTTTTGGCTATTATAAATAATGCTCCTATGAACATGGGTATACAAATATCTTTTCATGTCCCTGCTTTCGATTCTTTTAGGTATATACTCAGGTGGAATTGCTGGATCATATGATAATTACATTTTTATATTTTTGTGGAACTGCCATACTATTTTCCACGCACCATTTTACATTCACACTAGCAGTGCACAAGAGTTCCAATTTCTCCACATCCTTGCCAACACTTACTATTTTCTGGCTTTTTGATAGGAGCCATCCTAATGAGTATGAGGTAGTATCTCATTGTGGTTCGATTTGCTTTTCCTTAATGATTAGTGATATTGAGCATCTTTTCATGTACTTATTGGCCATTTGTATATCTTCTTTGGAGAAATGTCTAATCAAGTCTTTTGCCCACTTTGTTAATCAGGTTGTTTGCAGTTTTTGTTGTTTACTTTCTTGATAATGTCCTGTTGTTTGAATAGGGACCACCAAAAGGATATGTCCAAGTCCTAAAGGTGTCTGTGAATGTGATCTTGTTTAGAAATAGGGTTTTTGCAGATGTAATTAAGTATCTCAAGATGAAATAATTCTGGATTTAGGGTGGGCCCTAAATACAATCATTGATGTTCTTATAAGAGAAAGGAAAGGGAGATTTGAGACAGGAGGTGAAAGCCATGTGAAGAGTAGGCAGAGATTAGAGTTATAGTGCCATAAGCCAAGGAATCCCTGGAGCCACCAGAAGCTGGAAGAGGCAAGGAAGTATTCTCCCCTAGAGCCTTTGGAGGAAGTCTGGCCCTGCTGACACCTTAATTTTGGGCTTCTGCCTTCAAAACTGTGAGAGAATAAATGTCTTTTGTTTTCAGCCACCAAGTTTGTAGTAATTTGTTAACAACAGCCCTAGGAAACTAATACAAGTCCTTTGCCACACAAAGTTTTTAAATTTTGATGAAGTCCAGTCGATCTATTTTTTCATTGATTGCTTGTGCTTTTAGTGTCATACTTAAGGAACTTGCTTAATCCAATATCACACAGATTTCCATCTATGTTTTATTATATAAGACTTTTATAGTTTTAGCCCTTACATTTAGATCTTTGATCTATTTTGAGTTAATTTTTGTGTATAGTGTGAGATAGGAGGCCGAATTAATTCTTTTACATGTGGAATCCAGTTGTCCTAGCACCATTTGTTGAAAGGCTATTCTTTCCCCTTGGAGTGGTCTTAGCACCTTTGTTGAAAATCAGTTGACCATAAATGTATGGATCTATTCCTGGACTCTCAATTGTATTCCACTGGCCTATTTATCTATTCATATGCCAGTATCATGCTCTCTTGATTAATGTGGCTACATTGTACTAACTTTTGAAATTGGAAAATGTGAGGGTTTTTTTCAAGATTATCTTGAAATTCCATATGAATATTATTAGCATCAGCTTATCCATATCTGGAAAGAAGGCAGTTGGAACTTTGATAGGCATTCTAATGAATCTCTAGATTAATTTGGGGTCTACTTCCATCTTTATTATCTTCAGTCTGTGGACATGGGATGTCTTTCCATTTATTTAGATTTTTTTTAATTTCTTTAAATAGTATTTACAGTGTTCTGTATACAAGTCTTGCACTTCTTTGGTTAAATTTATTTCTAAGTACTTATTCTTTTTGATGAAGTTTTTTTTTTTTTTTTTTTTAAGAAATTCACGTTCTTTTATTTATTTATTTATTTATTTATTTATGACTGTGTTGAGTCTTCGTTTCTGTGCGAGGGCTTTCTCTAGTTGCGGCTAGTGGGGACCACTCTTCATCGCGGTGCGCGGGCCTCTCACCGTCGCGGCCTCTCTTGTTGCGGAGCACAGGCTCCAGATGCGCAGGCTCAGTAATTGTGGCTCACGGGCCCAGTTGCTCCGTGGCATGTGGGATCTTACCAGACCAGGGCTCGAACCCGTGTCCCCTCCATTGGCAGGCAGATTCTCAACCACTGCGCCACCAGGGAAGCCCCTTTGATGAAGTTTTGAATGGAGTTGTTTTCTTAATTTCATTTTCCAACTGCTAGTTGATATTGCAATTGATATTCGTATATCAATCTTGTATCCTGCAACTTTGCTGAACACATTTATTAGTTCTAATTATTTTTTGTAGATTTTTTAGGGTTTTCTATATATCACGTGTCATCTGTGAATAGAGATGGTTTTCCTTCTTCCTTTCCAACCCCAGAAGCTTTCATTTCTTTCCTTACCTAATTGCCCTGGCTAGAACCGCTAGTACAATGTTGAATAGTAGTGGAAAGCAGACATCCGTTTTTCCCCCTGATCTTGATGGGAAAACTTTCAGGTTTTCACAATTAAGAATTATATTAGCTGTGGGTTTTTCATTGATGCCCTTTATCAGAATCAAATAGTTCCCCATTATTTCTTGTTTGTTGAGTGCTTTTATCATGAAAGGGTGTTGGTTTTTGTCAAATGACTTTTCTGGGTCTATTAAGAAGATCACATTTTTCCATTATTGTATTAATATGGTGTATTACATTGGTTGGTTTTTATGTGTTGAACCAAATTTGCATTCCTGGGATAAATCCCACTTGGTCACGTATAATCCTTTAATACGCTTCTGTATTCAGTTTGTCAGTATTTTTTGTTTGATGATGATGATTAAACCTAATTATTCCAGTAAGTAAATATGTTAAAAATTGAGTAAATATTCCAATTATCAAAGAAAAATTGTCAGAGTAAATTTTCTTTTTTTTTCCCATGGTTTGAGCAAATATTGCAGTTCTGCAACAATGCTGATTTTATTTGTCAAATTTAAATTTTCCTAAACATATAGCTCTAGAATGCTCTTCTGTTTAGGTTAGATATGGGCACCATATTTAACTGTCCAATTATATTTTTATATATATATATATATTTTTTTTTTTTTTTTTTTTTTTTACATCTTTATTCGAAGTTTGTCAGTATTTTATTGAGGATTTTTGTGTCTATAGTCATAAGAGATATTGGTCTGTAGTTTTATTTCCTTGTTATGTCTTTGTCTGGTTTTGGTATCAGGGTGATGCTGACCTCATCAAATGTTAGAAAGTGTTTGCTCCTGTTCTTTTTCTTTTTTTTAAGAAGAGTTTGAGAAGGATGGGTCTTAATTCTTCTTTAAACATTTAGTAGAACTCATCAGTAAAGCCATCTAGTCCTGGACTTCTTTGTGGGAAGCTTTTCGATTACTAACTCAAATCTCTTTATTCATTATAGGTCAATTCAGATTTTCTGTTTCTTCTTGAGTTAGTTTTGGTGGTTTGTGTGTTTCTGGGAATTTAACCATTTCATCTACATTGTCTAATTTGTTGCTATTCACTTATTCATACTATTCCCTTATAATCCTTTTTAACCCCATAAGATCGTTAGTAGCAACTCTCTTTCATTCTTGATTTTAGTAAATTGAGTCTTCTCTCTTTTTGTATTTTTGATCATTCTAGCTAAATCTGTCAAATTTGTTGATTTTTATTTTTTTTTAATTTATTTATTTATTTATTTTTGGCTGTGTTGGGTCTTCGTTTCTGTGCGAGGGCTTTCTCTAGTTGCAGCGAGCGGGGGCCACTCTTCATCGCGGTGCGCGGGCCTCTAACTGTTGCGGCCTCTCTTGTTGTGGAGCACAGGCTTCAGATGTGCAGGCTTAGTAGTTGTGGCTCACAGGCCCAGTTGCTCCGTGGCATGTGGGATCTTCCCAGACCAGGGCTTGAATCCGTGTCCCCTTCATTAGCAGGCAGATTCTCAACCTCTGTGCCACCAGGGAAGCCCAAATTTGTTGATCTTTTTAAAGAACCAATTTTTGGTTTTGTTAAGCTGTATTATTTTTCTGTTCTCTATTGTTTATTTCCAATTTGATGTGTATATTTCCTTACTTCTGCTTGCTTTGGATTTAGTTTGCTCTTTTATTCCAGTATCTTAAGGTGGAAGGTTTTGTTTGTTTGTTTTTTATGCCACGTGGCTTGCGGGATCTTAGTTCCCTGACTAGGGATAGAATCTGGGCCCCTAGCAGTGGAAGCACAGAGCCCTAACCACTGGACCGCCAGGGAACTTCCTTAAGGTGGAAGGTTATTGATTTGAGATCTCTTTTTTAATATAGGCACTTATAGTTATAAATTTCCTCCTGAGCACTGCTTTTGTTGCATCCCTTAAGTTTTGGTATATTGTGTTTTCTTTTATCTCAAAGTATTTTTTGATTTCCTGTGATTTCTTCTTTGACCCATTGGCTTCCCCCTCCATGTACCAACATCTGGAACAACTGTAAGGCACACCTCATTTGGTTCCCATTTCTCAGGGATTGCTGTTCTTTGTTGTCTGATGTCCAGTGTCTTGAAAACATGATTTTATATATTTTGTCCATTTCTGAGTTGTTTCAGATATGAGAACATACCTGGTCCCTGTTACTCCATCTTGGCTAGAAGTGGAAGTTGGTTTCATTTTTAACATTTAAATCTCTGACCCTTCTGGAATATGTGGGAAGTGGATCCAGTGTTATCTTTTTGCATATGGCTATGCAGTAATTCCAACTGATAAAATTTAAATCAGTAATGACTAATTTTAACATTTCATCTTTTACCCACCACTTCTTTCTTATTAATTTCTATATTCAGCTTTCTATTTTGGATTTTCTACTCTGTACCATTGTTCATTTTGTTTATTCATGTTTTAATTTTTTAATATCTGGTAAAGCTAACCTTGTTCCTCATAATAGATCTTTTTCAGGGTTCTTTTTATCATCTTGCTTGATATGCTTTCAAATAATAAATTTTATAATCACAAAGTTATAAATGCAGAGTTCTCTTGTGAAAGTTAATTTCTCAGCTCTGAAATGTCTTGTGTTCTGATTATTAAACATTAAGACATGTTAAGGGGACTTCTCCGGTGGCACAGTGGTTAAGAATCCTCCTGCCAATGCAGGGGACACAGGTTCAATCCCTGGTCTGGGAAGATCCCGCATGCCACGGAGCAACTAAGCCCATGCACCACAACTACTGAGCGCACACACCGCAACTATTGAAGCCCGTGAGTCGCAACTACTGAGCCCACATGCTGCAACTACTGCAGCCCACGTGCCTAGAGCCCATGCTCTGCAACAAGAGAAGCCACCTCAATGAGAAGCCTGCACATTGCCACAAAGAGTAGCCCCCGCTCACCGCAACTAGAGAAAGCCCTTGCGCAGCAACAAAGACCCAAAGCAGCCAAAAAAAAAAACAAACCTGAGACATATTAAGTATGGATCAAATCTGATGACGTTCAGGGAGAATAAGAGGGAGAAATTAAAATATAATTATATACTCAAAATTGCTCTTGGTGTCAACGGAAACAGTCTTAAAAGATATTTAAAACAAAAAGATTAGAATTAGGGCTTCCCTGGTGGTGCAGTGGTTAAGAATCCGCCTGCCAGTGCAGGGGACAAGGGTTCAAGCCCTGGTCCGGGAAGTTCCCACATGCCGCGGAACAATGAAAGCCCGTGCGCCACAACTACTGAGCCTGCGCTCTAGAGCCCAAAAGCCACAACTACTGAGTCCTCGTGCCCCAACTACTGAAGCCCGCGCACCTAGAGCCCGTGCTCCGCAACAAGAGAAGCCACCGCAATGAGAAGCCCACGCACCGCAACGAAGAGTAGCCCCCGCTCACCGCAACTAGAGAAAGCACGCATGCAGCAAGGAAGACCCAACGCAGCCAAAAATAAATTAAAAAAAAAAAAAAAAAAGATTAGAATTAATAAAACATTGAATTTTCTAGTTTTTTCTTTTGGAGCCTAACACACACATACACACATGTATATATACACATACATATGTATATATGTAATTAAACATTAATAAAAAAGTGATACAATGAATATAAAAAAACGAGGTAGATTTTTAGCAGGATTCCAAGGTTGTCTCATTTTTAACTTCACTTGACATTATTTTAAGTTTGCAAGTATACACATGTATTTGCCATCCTTGAACACCGTTTACTTTCAGTATGCTGGTTTAATTTTGGAGACATACATTTCTGCCAATGAACTTGGTTACTTTTATTTTATTTTTTAATTTTTTTGTTAGTGTATAGTTGATTTACAATGTTTTGTTAGTTTCAGGTGTACAGCAAAGTGAATCAGTTATACATATACATATATCCACTTTTTTTTAGATTCTTTTCCCATATAAGCCATTACAGAGTACTGAGTAGAGTTTCCTGTGCTATACAGTAGGTCCTTATTAGTTATCTGTTTTATATATAGTAGTGTGTATATGTCAATCCCAACCTCCCAGTTTATCCCTCCCCACCCCCCTTACCCCCTGGTCACCATAAGTTTGTTTTCTTTTTTTTTTATTTTTTTATTTTATTTATTTATTTTTGGCTATGTTGGGTCTTTGTTGCTGTGCATGGGCTTTCTCTAGTTGTGGCAAGTGGGGGCTACTCTTCATTACTCTTCATTGTGGTGCGTGGGCTTCCCAGTGTGGTGGCTTCTCTTGTTGCGGAGCACGGGCTCTAGGCGCACAGGCTTCCGTAGTTGTGGCTCACGGGCTCAGTAGTTGTAGCTCGCAGGCTCAGTAGTTGTGGCTTTTGGGCTCTAGAGCGCAGGCTCAGTAGTTGTGGCGCACGGGCTTAGTTGCTCTGCGGCACGTGGGATCTTCCCGGACCAGGGCTTGAACCTGTGTCCCCTGCATTGGCAGGCAGATTCTTAACCACCGTGCCACCAGGGAAGCCCCATAAGTTTGTTTTCTACATCTGTAACTCTATTTCTGTTTTGTAGATAAGTTCATTTGTACCCCCTTTTTTTTTAGATTCCACATATAAGCGATACCATATGATATTTGCCTTTGACTTACTTCACTCAGTGTAACAATCTCTAGGTCCATCCATGTTGCTGCAAATGGCATTATTTCGTTCTTTTTTATGGCTGAGTAATATTCCATTGTATATATGTACCACATCTTCTTTATCCATTCCTCTGTTGATGGACATTTAGGTTGCTTCCATGTCCTGGCTGTTGTAAATAGTGCTGCAGTAAACACTGGGGTGCATGTATCTTTTCGAATTATGGTTTTTCCCAGATATATAAATTTGGCTACTTTTATTTTTTTTATTTTTAAAAAATTTATTTATTTATTTTTAACTTTGGGTGCACTGGGTCTTCGTTGCGACGTGCGGATGCGGGCTTAGTTGCCCCACGGCATATGTGGATCTTAGCTCCCTGACTAGGGATCTAACCTGTGTCCCCTGCATTGGAAGGCGGATTCTTAACCACTGGACCACCAGGGAAGTCCCTGAACTTGGCTACTTTTAAAGTATTAGTCCTTGGGAGTTCCCTGGCAGTCTAGTGGTTGGGACTCTGCGCTTCCACTGTGGGGGGCCGGTGTTTGATCCCTGGTCAGGGAACTAAGATCCCGCAAGACATGGCATGGCCAAATAAAATAAAATAACATAATATAACATAACATAAAATAGTATTAGTCCTTGGTAGCAGAAACCATGTCTTTTTCCCTTATTTACCATTCCTTTATTTATCCCCTTATTTATCATAAAGAGCTCTTAGTGAGGGAAGATGTGGATGTAAATTTTTAAAACTAGCACTTATTAGATTTTTTTATATATATATTTTTAAATTTTATATATGTGTCAAATAATATTTTTAGTTTGGGAAGGTCCCTCTTCATCATCAATCATTGATTACAAATATTCTTTGAGGGAGATTTTAACAGATGCTTTAGGTAGGAAAGCAAAAATCAGACAGATTCTGCTCTCAAGTTTTTTTTTTTTTTTTTAATCTATTTCTAGTCAGAAATACTGAAAAAAAGTGAAAAACAAAACCATAGCCAAATGAGTAAAAGAGATAGTAGCTCATATAAATTTCAAAGAAGAGATCACTGTACACCATAGTGGATCAGGAAACTTTCCTGGCCAATGTTGATTTAGGGCTAAGGTTTTGGGATATCAGTAAAACTTGGATGGATAGAAAGAAAAATGGCCTCGGGTGGGAGGGGGGGTGATGGAACAAAGGCCAGGAGCAGAACACCGCATATTGGGTTTTACATCATTGGTGTGACAAGCCTGACCTAAGGTTTTATTAAAGCAGTATTAGTGAATTAGTGGAAAGGTACTAATGACAGCTGATATTTGAGAACTTTACTCTGTGCCAACCATTGTGCTAAACATTTTACGTATTTTTATCTAAGTTAATCTTCACAAAGCTGAAGTAGATGATTTATTACTACTTTGAAAGTGAAGAAAATTACTTTTGAGGAAATTAAACTACTTGCCCAAAGTCACACTTCTAATGAGAGTCAAAGCCTAGATTCAAACTGCTTGACTTCAGAGTCTGCTCTTAAGTGCATGCAGAACTGCTATATTACATTTAAGTTGTAGAAGATCTTGAATGCCAAGCCAAGGTGATGAGACTTAATTCTTGCTCTCTAATGTATACAGTAATCATCTAGGGACCCTTTACCAAGAAATTTTTCAGCGACTTCCTGAAATTAATCTGTTTAAAGTTGCTGGCAAATTTTGGGATCACTCAAAATGTAAACTCAATAATATTGGAGATGCTAGAATTTCAGTGCTAAAAGCAAAAAGCCACCTTTCAGAAGACTGGAATGTGAGACTTTCTTTCTGTATTAGGCAACACTGGACTATGGAATGTATTCTCGAGAAGAAGAACTATTGAGAGAAAGAAAACGCATCGGAACAGTTGGAATTGCTTCTTATGATTATCACCAAGGAAGTGGAACATTTCTGTTTCAAGCTGGTAGTGGAATTTATCACGTAAAAGATGGAGGGCCACAAGGATTTACTGTAAGTTGATGTTACTACTTGATAAATCTGTTTTGGGGTCCTAAAGTTATTTGTGTCCAAATCAGAAAGGTAATTAAACAAACTAAAAAATTCTTTTCACCAATTGTTTACTACTGATTTAGTAGTAAAGAAAACAAGAAATATGGGTATTAATTTCCAATTTTAAGAGTTAATAATTTTTTCAGTGACATTAGTATACAATTTTTAAAATGCTAAAAATACTTGCTGTGTAGGAAGAATTAGTAAAGGGCATCAGTGCCATTTTTTGAGTAAGTGCTGAGGTGGATTTTCAAAGATAATGATATCACAGGGCAATCCCTCTTTGGTTCCCCTAAAAGCTTGATTCATCTCAGTAAATGGTTTTAAATGTTTGATTTTATTCTAGGCAATTTTAATGTGATATCAGAACTATTCTTCTGATAGAATTGTGATGATTCTAGCTTTCATTATATTTTTATGAGCAAATTATTTTATACTGGTAAAATTAATTAGAAATATTTAATAAGTGAAATAGTCAAATAAGTGTTTAATAAAAGCATGTAACAAACGATAATTACTCTGTTTAAACAGGTTTGGACAACAGAATTTATGAAGTGCTCTTATTTTGTCTTTATTTCTGCTCCTGTTATGCTTAGCTTATTAATTCATAGAAAAAAATGAGTCCTTTCTTATAAGTTAAGGCATATGAAAGTACATTTTTCTGGAGAGCAGTTATTATAGTTGATATTGTACTTGGGATTATTATTCCTTTTATAGGAAGGGTGCTGGTAAACAAATATGTATCAGCCTGATACTTGCCTTTAAATGTTGTTTACTTTTCTAGCAACAACCCTTACGGCCCAATTTAGTGGAGACTAGTTGTCCCAACATTCGGATGGATCCAAAATTATGCCCAGCTGATCCAGACTGGATTGCTTTTATACATAGCAATGATATATGGATATCCAACATTGTAACGAGAGAAGAAAGGAGGCTTACTTATGTGCACAATGGTAATTCAAGTTCTTCAAATCTACTTTCCTGAAAAGTATTTTTAAAATTTAATTTGCTTTTGCTTACATTTTCCAATTGAAGCATGCTGGGTGATCTTTATTTTTTTTTTTTTTAATTTATTTATTTATTTATTTATGGCTGTGTTGGGTCTTCGTTTCTGTGCGAGGGCTTTCTCTAGTTGTGGCAGGCGGGGGCCACTCTTCATCGCGGTGCGTGGGCCTCTCACCATCGCGGACTTTCTTGTTGTGGAGCACAGGCTCCAGACGCGCAGGCTCAGTAATTGTGGCTCACGGGCCCAGTTGCTCCGTGGCATGTGGGATCTTCCCAGACCAGGGCTTGAACCCGTGTCCCCTGCATTGGCAGGCAGATTCTCAACCACTGCGCCACCAGGGAAGCCCCCGATCTTTATATTTTAAACTTAAATCTTTAAAATGAAAAAGGACAATAGTACAGTGGATAACTGGTATGTACCACCTATATAATGCTCCCTTGTTTTAAGGGTCATTTTCAGACAGCACAACAGTAGCACCTCTGACCTGATTGTTCTTTTAGCCTAATAAGACTACCAGAATTTCCCCCAAAACTGTTCTTTTTTTTAAATTTTTTTAATTTGTATTTTTGGTTGTGTAGAGTCTTAGTTGTGGCACACGGGATCTTCGTTGCAGCATGCGGGATCTTTCGTTGCAGTGCTCGGGCTCTTCGTTGCGGTGCACAGGCTTCTCTCTAGTTGTGACGTGCGGGTTCTCTCTCTAGTTGTGGTGAGCAGGCTCCAAAGCGCATGGGGTCTGTAGTTTGCGGCTCACGGGCTCAGTTGCCCTGCGGCATGTGGGATCTTAGTTCCCCGACCGCGGATTGAACCTGCGTCTCCTGCATTGAAAGGCAGATTCTTTACCACTGGACCACCAGGGAAGTCCCAAAACTGTTCTGATTAAAATAAAATTTAATTTAAAAAATTAATCTTGTTTTTAGGAAAACAAACAGAAAAATCTAGTACACACTATAAGAACTACCTAAAAATTTGTCTCCCCTTTTTGCAGAGCCTGCTTAGTTATTTTGTCATAATAGGAAAAATAAAACTTTCTGTATTGTGGAAGTATTTAATTTTTATTGAAGTGACTATAATAATGCTAAGCAGTACTGAAAGCACAGAAAAGACGTGTATGTTTTTCTCCAAAGCTTTTATACAAATGAAAGATGGGAAATAGTGTACTGCTTCTTTTTTTTTTTTTTTGAACATGTGAAATATACCATTTTTTTAAAATTTTAATTAATTAATTTTTGGGGGGCTGCATTGGATCTTTGTTGCTGCACGCGGGCTTTCTCTAGTTGTAGCGCGTGGGCTTTCTCTAGTTGTAGTGAGCGGGGGCTACTCTTCATTGCGGTGCACAGGCTTCTCGTTGCAGAGCACAGGCTCTAGGCGTGCAGGTCTCAGTAGTCGTGGCTCACAGGCTCTAGAGCGCAGGCTCAGTAGTTCTGGCGCGCGGGCTTAGTTGCTCTGCAGCATGTGGGATCTTCCTGGACCAGGGATCGAACCCATGTCCCCTGCATTGGCAGGTGGATTCTTAACCACTGCGCCACCAGGGAAGCCCTAAGTGTGTGTTTAGATAGAAAGGTAGGTAGAGAGTAAGCAACATTACTCTTACCCCTCTTATTCACAGTAGGTTTCCAAATGAAAGTCCCCTTTGGGGTGGGTGTAGTCAGTTGGCATGTGCATTTGTTTATTCTCTGCCTCCTATAATAGAGGAATTTAAAGGTAACTTAATACCAACCTCTACTCTCAAAGGACATATCTTATTGGGAAAACAAGATGATACCATTTATTCATCTAATTAATCTTAGTAATTGAGGTCTGTAGTAAGTGATAGGGAGATATAAATGAGCGATACATAGTCTCACATCTAAAGGAGAACAAAATATAAAGCAGTATGGAAGGTATAACTTTGGAGTAGTTGAAAGATCCAAGAAAACTGAGTGCTGGTTTTGGCTATATCATTAATTCCAAAATTCAGAAACTCTGAAAACTGAGGTTAGTTTTCATTAGGTTGGTGCTAAAACTCATTTGGTGGCAAAACCTGACCTGAACTGACCTGAGGATATTTATAATCTTAATCCTACTTAGTGTGCCTATTCCTAAATTTGCTGCAGGAATATTAGTATATTTGGTTACAGGGTATTTGATTACCCTGCTGGAGATGTGACATAATTATGCGTAGATGTATGAATATGAAAAAATCCCCCAAATTCTGAGTTCTAAACACTTCTGGACTCAAAATTTTTGGATGAGGGGTTATTGGTTCATATTGCACATTTGTTTCAGACAACATACAGAAAATACAGATAAGAGAACATAATACAGTGAAACTTGCCTATAAAATTAAAATCACCGCGAAATATTACTACACACCCGTTGGAACACCAAATGTTGGAGAGGAATTTTCATACATTGCTAGTAAGAGTATAGAATAATACAGATACTTTGGAAAATTGTGTGGCAGTTTCTTACAAATTTAAAGATAAATTTTTTACAGTACCCAGCCATTCCAGTCCTAGGTCTTTATTCAAGAGAAAGGAAAACACATGTCCACATAGATTCTTATACAAGAATAATCATAGCATCTTTATTCATAATAGCAACTAGAAGCTGCTCAGATATCCATTAACAGATGAATGGATAAAAGAACTGTGGTATACAATGAAATATCACTCAGCAACAAACATAAAGTGTATACTGTATGATTTCACTTACATGAAATTCTGGAATATTCAAAACTAACCTATGGTGATAGAAATCAGATCAGTGGTTGCTTCTGAGGCCGGAATGGACATTGACTGCGAAGGGGCATGAGAAAACATTCTGGGGTGTTGGAAATATTCTATGTCTTGTTAGGGTGTGGTTATACAAGTTTATGCATTTTTCAAAGTAAACAGTACACTTAAGATTTTGTAAATTATAAAGCAATTCTTTTTCAAAAGGTTGTTCATAGTCTCACTATTTGGAGAGGACCACATTTTGATTTATATCCTGACACTTTAAAAAATATATATTTGTATAACACTTTTATAAATGGAATCAGTATACATGTCATTTAGTAATATGCTTTTTTTTTTTTTTTTAATTATTTACTTATTTATTTATTTATTTATGGCTGTGTTGAGTCTTCGTTTCTGTGCGAGGGCTTTCTCTAGTTGTGGCAAGCGGGGGCCACTCTTCATAGCGGTGTGCGGACCTCTCTTGTTGCGGAGCACAGGCTCCAGACGCGCAGGCTCAGTAATTGTGGCTCACGGGCCCAGTTGCTCCGCGGCATGTGGGATCTTCCCAGACCAGGGCTCGAACCCATGTCCCCTGCATTGGCAGGCAGACTCTCAACCACTGCGCCACCAGGGAAGCCCAGTAATATGCTTTTTTAAATTCAAATATATTGTAAACATTTTCCCATGTCATGAAATCTTACGTAATTATGGCTTTGTGGTTTTTTAGATTGATTGACTGATTGATTTTGGCTGCGCCGGGTCTTAGTTGAGACATGTGGACTCTTAGTTGCAGCGTGCGGGCTTCTTAGTTGCGGCATGCATGTGGGATCTAGTTCCCTGACCAGGGATCGAACCCAGGCCCCCTGCATTGGGAGTGCGGAGCCCTACCCACTGGACCACCAGGGAAGTCCCTAGATTTTGTTTTTAAAGCAAGAGTTCCCTTCAGACTATTTGCTGGAAACCTAAGTGTAAAACAGATAAAAGCTCATCTGCTTTGGTTAAATAAGAGGAAGGGGAGGGAGGAGAAATGGTGAATTACATGATCTGTAAGACCACATTCTCAGTCTAAAGATGTGCTTCTCTGTGTAGGAGAGTAAAAAGTCACCATGACCCTTTACATGTATTCTTTTTCCCATGGTCCTAGCTAAATGGGAAAATAATAACTAACATTTATGGAACACATACTATGGCTCAGGCTTTGTTCTAAGCACTTTATGTAAAATAACTCATTTAATCCTCATAACAACCATATAAGGTAGGTTCTTATTCCCATTTATAAATGGGTACTGCAGTGGAACGTGATCAGATGTTTTGCCCAGGGTCAGTCATTTAGTAAATGATGGAACCCAGATTTGAATTCAGTCCATTTGGCTCCACAGTTCACCACTATACTATAGCTGCCTTTCAGAATAAATGGAATCATTCTGCTTTGTACCTATGAAAAGATAGAGAACTTCTGTGATAATTTTGCCTTTATGTTTGTCTAGAGCTAGCCAACATGGAAGAGGATCCCAGATCAGCTGGAGTTGCTACCTTCGTTCTTCAAGAAGAATTTGATAGATATTCTGGTTATTGGTGGTGTCCAGAAGCTGAAACAAGTAAGAGGCTTCAAAATAATATATTATAGGTCAATTAAAGTATTATGAGATTCAACTACCAATTAGTTAACTGCACAGATTCTTAATTCTGAATAATAGATTCTGAAGTGATGAAGATTAGATCCCACCAGTAGTTATTTAGAATATTCAGGCTATATCTCACCATAATGAGTTCTCATAAAAAACAGGTGTATTGTGGTTCAGTACCCCAAGTCCTTCAACTCTCCTTGCCAGTTTTTCATCTAGAAGCTGGTTGGTGGCAACATTGGTGGCAAAAATAAAAAATACCACCCCTTAATGGGAGTTGCTATAAAAAACATAGGATTGACTAGAGTCTGCATGAACAGATGGCCAAATTAGTGTATGAATGGATCAGAAAAAAAGAGCACAAATTCCTTCTTTTTCTTGGTGTATTCACAAGGATTTTACTAGCTGAGAAACAGCTCTCTAAAGCAGTAGCTTTCAAACTTTTTGACTGTGATCTGGTTAGAAATTTGTTTTACATTCTAGCCTAATACATTGTACATATACTCTATACATAAAAGGCAGCATGTTTTATGTATAAACTGCTTTTCAGTATGGGAGATATAATACTAGAGGGAATGGTCAATTATGATTACTTTCTGGCATAATTCTCCTAAATTTTCAATATTTAATTTCCTTTTAAGCTCCCAGTGGCAGTAAAATTCTTAGAATTCTGTATGAAGAAAATGATGAATCCGAAGTGGAAATTATTCATGTTACGTCCCCTATGTTGGAAACAAGGAGGGCAGATTCATTCCGTTATCCTAAAACAGGTACTGTATTCCATTGGCATTTATATTCACTCATTCCTACTTTTCAAACAAGATTCTTTCTGCATTCATCCAAAGGTATGGTCAACGTGGATATTTTACAGATTTAGTAAGGATGGGTTGTTTAAGTGTCTCTGAAGTAGATTTTTAAATTACAGGCTGATCCTTTTTAATTATTTCAAAGGTGAGGAAGTGCACAAAACTGATTATTTCAAGAAATGAATAAAGTACCTTTGCTTGGAAATAAAGATTTTTAAGGGATTATGTTCTTAATAAATTAGTAATTTTTTCCCATATTGCTATTTACAGCATTTCAATTGTGAAATGATACGAATTCCCCTTCATTACGTACTCTTGATGTTTTTCAGCTTCTTTTTTTTATAACCATATTAAAAATTATGAATTGAAAAGGAGTTTTGAGATTCTTATGCAATAAAGTCCTGTCTATATGCAACATTCCTCATTTGACTGAAGTATAAAAAGGATTGATCTGGCAAAATACGTTTGAATAATTTTGGATATGCATTACTGTTCATTTATGTCTCTTTCTAAAGGCACAGCAAATCCAAAAGTCACTTTTAAGATGTCGGAAATACTGATTGATGCTGAAGGAAGGGTAAGTATAAAATGTTAACTTTTTGTATCATTTGACTAGTCTGTCAATAGAGATTTTAGATATGCTTTTTTATTTTTTGGACTTTTTGAACTTGCTGAGACATCTACAGATCATGATTTCAGGTTGACCTAATTTTCTACTTTGAAAACTTTCTGCTGGTTCCCAAGATAGGAATATGGGGATATGTATATTTACCACTCCTTTCCAGTGTTTTTCCTCTTTGCCTGTGTTAATTCTCCAGATCAGTATTTCTTAAATAGTGGTTACTGACTGGTGAGTTACCTTCTGTGTTGACAGTAGATTAAATATCCCTCATTTCTTTTATACTGCTACTTTCCATTTGGACAGATGCTTATAAGCTAAATGCACACAAAATTAATTAAAAAACAGTCGTCTTTGCTAGACTTTTTTAACAACTTTATTGAGGTATAATTTTATATATATATATATTTATATATATATGTGTGTGTGTGTATATATATATATACACACACACACACACACACACACACAGTTTAAATATTTATTTATTTATTTGGCTGCACCAGTTCTTTTTAGTTGTGGCACGTGGGGTCTTCGTTGCCGCGTGCGGGATCTTTTTTAGTTGTGGCATGTGGGATCTAGTTCCCTGACCAGGGATTGAACCTGGGCCCCCTGCACTATGAGTGCAGAGTCTTAACCACTGGACCGCCAGGGAAGTCCCTGAAATATAATTCACATACAATACAATTCACTCATTTAAAGTTTAAAATGGCCTTTAGTATATTCACAGAATTGTGCAGCCATCACCACAGTCAATTTTAGAACATTTTCATTACCCCTGAAAGAAACTCACATCCCTTAATCATCATCCCCAGACCTTTCCATGCCCCCCAACCCTGGGCAACCACTAATCTACTTTGTATCTATGGATTTGCCTATTCTGGACATTTCTTATAAATGAAATCATACAGTATCTAGTCTGAGTTCTTTCACTTAGCATCATGTTTTCAAGCACTAATCATGTTGGCACCATGTAACAGCATTTCACTACTTTTTATCGCCCAAAAATATTCCATTGTATGGATATACAACATTTTATTTATCCTAGCCATCCTAGTGGATTTGAAGTTGCACCTTACTGTGGTTTTGATTTACATTTTTCTGATGGCTAATGATGTTGAGCATCTTTTCATGTGCTTATTGGCCATTTGTATATCTTCTTTGGAGAACTGTCTATTCAGATCCTTTGTCCATTTTTTAAAAAGTATATTTAAAATTGTGTTAGCTAGACTATTAAGGGAAAAAAGTTTGCTCTCAGGACCATTTCACTAATATATTACAAAAATAGTATTTTAAGCTAAAATATAAGGAACTAGGGACTATTATTTTTCTTACATACTAGAGTCTATAAAGTGATTAAAATCTGATTTTACCAGTTATTATCAAGAGTTCTGTTAGTATAAACTCATGGGAAAAGACTTTTAGACTATGCTAATTCTTGTAGTTAGAACTTGTTAGATGTAAGAGCACCAGTAGAGGTAACCCATGACTTACTGCTGGTTTTGTTAATCCTGTGTACCTAAGACTGAAAAAGTATGCTGTTAAAGATAGTGATTTAAGTAGACCAATAAGCTAGTTACTTATCTCAGTCTTCTATAACTAGATTCCTTTTTTCTTTTTTAATAGCTTATAGATGTCATAGATAAGGAACTAATTCAGCCTTTTGAGATTCTGTTTGAAGGAGTTGAATATATTGCCAGAGCTGGATGGACTCCAGAGGGAAAATAGTGCGTATGTTAAATTGCCACTTCTTTACAAATAATTTAGGACCCAGAACTGTCTGCTGTTAGATTTTTCCTTTCCGTTGGAGCTGCCTTCACATGTAAATTTGAAGTGTAGATAGTTCTGCACAAAGAATTTTTCCTGAACTTAGTGGACTTGTAATCCTATAAGCATAGGTGCATTGCATTTTAATTCTGTCTCTTAGCCAGTCACTGTTTCACAGTGTTATTTGTGGTTAAATTGTATAACTTTTAGGCTCACATATAAGTATGTATTTTTTTTATTAAATAATTAAGCAGAAATATTTGTAGAGCCTTATGTGAAGATGATTACATGTAGTTCCTGTGTCTAATGTGGACAACAGGAGTTTCACGAGACATTTATCGACATTAAAGGGAGAAAACAATTTCAAAGGCCATCTGTGATTTTGGAAATTTAAAGAAAACTACTTTTAAAAACTCAACTCAAGCTTAACTTTTAAAAATAAGTGTAGAATAAGCTAATACTTTTAATTAGCCATTTGTAAGTGATAATTTAACATATACTAAAGCAATACTTTCATTGTGATTATAGAAATAACTGATGGGTGCTAGGGGAAAGATTAGTGGAATATTCATTTTCTGAAGAGTGTGCTTTATTTTGTGCTTTTCTTTTGTTTATTTAAATAGTGCGTGGGCTATCCTACTAGATCGCTCCCAAACTCGCCTACAGATAGTTTTGATCTCACCTGAATTATTTATCCCAGTAGAAGATGATGCCATGGAAAGACAGAGACTCATCGAGTCAGTGCCTGACTCTGTGACGCCACTGATTATCTATGAAGAAACAACAGACATCTGGATAAATGTATGCATGTTTTCTTGTACTTGGTTTGAATATTTTCTCAGAATGCTAAAGCAAATGAAGCTCGATAGCAAACTATCAAAATGAATTTTTTGAGTTCAAAGTAACCTTGAATGTTATTTGCTTAGTTTGAACATTTATTTTCAGATTGGAATGTTGGTTCCAGAATGGGTAATGGTTCGTACATAAAAGGTACAAACTGAAATGACATCTCCCTGGCTGCAGAATTGCCCTTGTTTCTGGACACATCAGATATTGAAAACACAGCCTCATTAGTGCCTCTGAGAGGACCACAAGAATCCTGTCTAGAAAAGATTTTCTTTTAAGTTGGCAAACTATACCAAAATATAACAGTTTGGGATTGAATTTTTCATTTTCCAGTTTAGTGGAAAAAACTTAAACAAGATACAAAATAAATAAAGCTAGCTCACTCCCTGGCTGAATATAGGCTTCATATGAATCACCTAAAACAGATGAACATCTGTTTTCCCTTGAACTGTTAGAATATTTCTCTCCGGAAAAGAAAAGTAAAATACATTTTTCTCATCACTTCTGTAATAAGATTTATATCATTAAACAAACTTCATGCCATGTTTCAAAAAATTTCAGAGATGGTGAGTAAGAAACAGCTTTTGGTCATATTTTTCTTTTTTCTCCATTTGGAAACATTTATTTCTCAATAGATGAAGTCTTTGACTAAAGTAAGAGAAACGTGAAAGGCCCAGGCAAAATCTCTAATTGTACATATACCATACACCCTAGCCTGACAGTTATTTATATTTCAGAGTATGTTTATCGAGTAATTCTTCTTTCTCTGGCTTAATTGAATTGTTTATGTAGTATTTTCATTAATGTGTATAGTAAATTAAGCTATTCATTTTACAGATCCATGACATCTTTCATGTTTTTCCCCAAAGTCATGAAGATGAAATTGAATTTATTTTTGCCTCTGAATGCAAAACAGGTTTTCGACATTTATATAAAATCACATCCATTTTAAAGGAGAGCAAATACAAACGATCCAGTGGTGGGCTGCCTGCCCCAAGTAAGAAATCCTTTTTTATTTAAAAAGGGGAAAACGTTGGGGGCAGAAGGTGGGAGGGGCAGGGTAATGTAATGTCTTTTTTGTGTACTTTATAAGCATAGGACAAAGTTCTTGATGGATACATAATAAACTATTAATAGTGGGTAATCTCTGGGTATTGGGATTATTTATTTTTACTTTCTGTTTTTGCCTTAACTATACATTTTGTTTAAAGTGAGCTCATATAATTTTTAGATTAAAAAAGCTAGTTTTAAAACATTACAAAGTTATTAGATATTTGTGCATACTAGATTTTTTTTATACTGTCTGCATCTACACTGAAGTTGATTTATATAGGTATAGCTCTTCAAATTGATGTAATTATGTTTCCCAAAGTGAAATTAAATATTACGTCAACTGAAGTTAGTTTCTTTTTAAAAAGTGATGGGTTTCCTTCTGGGAAATGTAATACAGAATGTGTAAGCCTAGGAAAATTGAAATGGTACATTGAATACTCCTGTGTTTTTAAAAAATTGAGTTATGGTTTTCTACTTTAATAATATAGAGTTTGTTTTGGAATAGTAGGCATTTAATGATGTTATGTTATATGCTTTACTGCCATTTGTAACTTAACAGACTCAACATAGCCATTTTTAAAAAACTGTAGTAAAATATACAAACCAAAATTTATCATTTTAACTGTTTTAAGTGTGCGGTTTCATGGCATTAAGTGTATTCATATTGTTCTGCAACCATTACCACCGTCCATCTCCAGAACATTTTTCATTTTCCAAAACTGAAACTATCCAATAAGGAATACCCAATTTAGTGGAAAATAAGTAACTTCTCATTCCTTCTTCCCCTCAGCCCCTGGCTGCCACTTTCTGTCTCTATGAATTGACTACTCTAGATACCTCATATAAGTGGAATCATACAGGTCTGTCCTTTTATGACTGGCTTATTTCATTTAGCATAGTGTCTTCAAGCTTCAGCCAGGTTGTAGCATGTGTCAAAATGTCCTTCCTTTTTAAGGTTGAATAATATTCCATTGTATATAGAAACACATTTTGTTTATCCATTCACCTAGCCATGAACAGATGGGTTGCTTCTACCTTTTGACTGTTGTGAATCATGCTGTAATGAGCATGGATGGACAGACATCTGTTTCAGACCCTGCTTTCAATTCTTTTGGGTATATACCCAGAAGTGAAATTGCTGGATATGGTAACTCTTTTTGTGATTTTTTGAGGAACCACCATACTCTTTTCCATAGCAGCTGCACCTTAGTACATTCCCATTAGAAGTGCACAAAAGTTCCAATTTCTCCACATCCTTGCTAACACTTGTTATTTTCTGGGTGTAGTTTTTTTTGTTTGTTTTGTTTTGGTTTTTGTTTTGTGGGGTTTTTTTGGTAAGAGCCATCCTAGTGGGTGTGAAATGGTATGTCATTGTGCTTTTGATTTGCATTTTCCTAATGATTAGTAACATTATCATGTTGCTTGGCCATTTGTATATCTTCTTTAGAGAAATGTCTATTTGAATCCTTTGCCAACTTTTTAGTTGGGTTGTTTTTTCAACATGGCCTTTTTATATATATATATATATATATATATATATATATAAATTTATTTATTTTTGGCTGCATTGGGTCTTCATTGCTGCACGCAGGCTTTCTCTAGTTGCGGTGAGCGAAGGCTACCCTTTGTTGAAGTGCACGGGCTTCTTACTGCAGTGGCTTCTTTTGTTGCAGAGCACGGGCTCTAGGCATGCGGGCTAAAGTAGTTGGGGCATACGGGCTCAGTAGTTGTGGCTCATGGGCTCTAGAGCGCAGGCTCAGTAGTTGTGGCACACAGGCTTAGTTGTTCCGCGGCACGTGGGATCTTCCCGGACCAGGGCTCGAACCCGTGTCCCCTGCATTGGCAGGCGGATTCTTAACCACTGCACCACCAGGGAAGCCCTCAACATGGCCTTTTAAATATCATTCTTACTTGGGAAACAGTGAGCTACATCTTAGGACAGCAAAGTAAATACTGCCTATGACTTTGCTCCTTCTCTTAGCCTAATTTTTTTTTAATCAGACAGGAGCTTATATATCCAAGATGGAGATTTCTTCCCTAAGACCCTTAGTTTAATTTGGCCCTTAGCATGAAATTGCCCTTACCAGTTCCTCTGTTGTTCAGAAATTAAATCTACTTATGGAATTCTGGAAAGTTTAGTGATGAAGACTGGTCAAAGAGCTATGAATAGTAGTTAATTAACTAAAACAACATTCTTGGGACAGTGATAAAAAGATGATAACTTAAAATTTTATACTCCTATTGAAGAATAAGAAGAGCTGTCACCTTAGCTAACATTCTTCTCAGAACACCTAGCCTCTGTTCCCTCTCAGTGTCTGTTTCTGGGCCCCTCAGTTTGTCTACCTCTTCTTTCCATTTCCCTCCTTTATACTTAGTCTTTCTTGCTCCAGATCTTCCTCCTTTTCTTGATGTCCATTTTATTTTATTCTTCCCTCCTTTCTTCCATAAGTGTCTATAATGTGTAACAATTAGTATTTTTAAAAAATATTTATTTATTTATTTGGTTGCGCTGGGTCTTAATTGTGGCAGGTGGGCTCCTTAGTTGTGGCATGCATGTGGGATCTAGTTCCCTGAGCAGGGATCAAACACAGACCCCCTACATTGGGAGTACGGAGTCTGAACCACTGCGCCACCAAAGAAGTCCCAATTAGTATTTATTATATGTTAAATAATATTTATTTTCTGGTGATAAAATTTAAAATACTAAGTTGAATTTTTGTATCTAAGAAAAAGAAAAGGAGTCCATTTTTTTTTAACTTGAGTAGGACCCTACTTAAGATCCTGTATCATCTCACCATCTCAGCTTGTCCTCAGCTGTCACTCCCCAGAGCCAGAGCTGGTAGCAGCTAGGCATAGAGCAGTGGTTCCATTTTTTTAACTTTCTCCTTAGGCCACTGAGAGAGCCTCATCTACCAAGACAGAATCTTATAAAGATAAATGAGACGTGTTGGTATTGACTATGGTAATACCCAATTTGTTTTTGGCAAATGAAAAACAATTGTATTAAAATTTTCCTTTTCTGGCTTTTTAAGTAGTTTGTTGCATTTCTGGAAGAAATGCCTTATTGACCCATTAGATTTTTTTATCTTTCTAACCAAAGGTCTAGGAATGCAAGTGCTTTTGAGTTCTTTTCTGTCTTTGCCATAAGAATCTATTTTGCTGTTTTCACTTTATTTACATGGATTATTCCATTATTATTATGAAGACTCATAACTTGGAATTTTTTTTAACTTTAGACTTTATTATAAGGTGAAATTCACATAACATTAACCATTTTAAAGTGAACATTTAAAATGAACTGTGGCATTTAGTACATTTACAGAGTTAATGCAACTACCTACCACCTCTATCTAGTTCCAAAACATTTTCATTACTCCAGACATAACTTTGAATTTTTCAGTGTTACCTTTTTGGAAAAAAGAGTTTAGAATACTATTTTTCATTGTTTCATTTGCTTGTAGTCTGGTATAGAGTGCTGAATTATGATTATCTTTATCTTCAGGTGATTTCAAGTGCCCTGTCAAAGAGGAAATAGCAATTACCAGCGGTGAATGGGAAGTTCTTGGCCGGCATGGATCTAATGTATGTTCTTTTATTCTACTGATACATTTAGTCAACATCGGCTGTGTGTATGCAGTACTAAAAATCAATAGTGCAACTTCATATGACCCCAGTATTTTGAAAATATTTTTAGGGCCTAAAAGAACCTAGTTTGTTGGAAAAGAAGAGTCTTAGTTTAAATTATAAATCTCACCCATTTTATAACCCTGGTATTAGATGTGACTAAAGGTCACCATTTTCAAATACAGTGTTAATACTTAATAAGGAAAGGGCTGGTCCATACTTTTCGAGTCTAGCAAAAGTGAGTTATGAAAAAAAAAATAAAGTGAGTTATGATATAGTTTGAAAATTATTTCTAAATCTCTTATAGACTACTTGTGTCATTTCTACATTAGAAAATGCATTTACTACTTCTGAAGTAGTGATGCTGTTTCATTCACCTGTTTATCTTATCTCACAAATTTGAAGTTTCATCTACCACCTGCAGAATTTGATGAACATTTGTACAGAGCGTAGATTGATAAAGAAGAGGGAAATCCACCCTCTGTTTCACTCTTGGCATACATATGGCTTTCTGTAGTAATTCAATGAATTCTAATTTTATTTCTTTTGCCTTTTATAGTACCTTGTGTTTGTTTCAACTTTCAGTTAGGTGGTCAGTTTCATGAGATATCTAAGAAAGCCATCCTTTATGTGTGATACGTACAGTTAAGATGATGTATGCTACCAGGATTTAGTGAAGGCCTGTGATTTCCTCAAATTGATTCGGAGATTTATTGAAGGATTATGTATACTGGCTACTGTAGAAGTCACTCGTAGTCCCCAAGGTGATTAAGGAGAAAGAATGAAGATCCAGGTCCCAGGTTTGTTTTTGTTGGTAAAAACTTTAGAATATAATAGGCGACCTTTAAAGTCTCGTTTCCACTGAGAGTGTCACATGACCTTTTGGTTATATATTCAATATATTTTTTTCTCTTTGGGGACCTTGGATGTTATTGTCACCTGAGAAAAATCTTACAGTGTAATTCTAAGTTCTGATAATAAAAATTTACACTAATGTAAACTTCATGGTGTGTAATGGTTGGACAATACTGAGGGAATCCCCAAAATTGTGTTTATGCAGATCTGAACCTTATTTGGGCAACCTAAGTGTCTTTCTACTACTTGCCATAACGTACATCAATTTTCTTCTTTATGTCATACTTATTTATGTGATGTGCTTGTGTCTCTCTTTCTTACTCTTCTATTTTCTCTCTATTCTTGCTTTACTTTTTTTAAGTTACCTTTCCCTTCTTTACTTTTGCCAGTGACCTGTTCACACCCAAAGATTTCTAATGACCATAATTGAGTAAATCTTTGAGGCTTTTAAACCCATGTGCCCCTTAGGGTTCTCAGAGTGTGTTCTCTGGACCACGGAGGATCGGCATCACCTGGGAACTTTTTAGAACTACAAATTCTTGGCCCCCCTCGCCCCCCAGACCTCCTGAATCAAAAAGCCTGGGGGTAGGACCCAGCAATCTGTTTCACAAGCCCCTCAGGTGATTCTGGTATTCATGTGATGCTGAAACCCTCAGGTGTTTCATGTAAAGTTGCTACATGAAACAAAGAAAAGGGGAGTGAGGAATTAACCAGTTATTTGTGCAGTTTTGAGAGGCCTGACTTCCAACTGCTAGGTCAAGAGCAGAACCAGTCCTGACGTTTTGCACAGATTAACACATACCTGTGAAGCTTCATGAATGTTTGTTCTGCCACTTCTTATCCTTTGTATTCTTTCTGTCTGTGTCATATAGGTCTACTTAATGTCAAGTGTGTTTATTTCTCTATCCATGCATGCTAAGAAAATGTTTATAATGACTAAGAAGAAGCTTCTTGGAGAAAACGTGGCATTTAAAAATACTTGCTTTTAGAAATGTACTTGTGTTTTCTTTGCTGTATAAAACAGTTTGAATTTTTTTTTAATAAATTTATTTACTTTATTTATTTATTTTTGGCTGTGTTGGATCTTCTTTGCTGCACGCGGGCTTTCTCTAGTTGCAGTGAGCTGGGGCTACTCTTTGTTGGAGTGCACGGGCTTCTCACTGGGGTGGCTTCTCTTGTTGCGGAGCACGGGCTCTAGGTGCACGGGCTCAGTAGTTGTGGCTTGCGGGCTCTAGAACGCAGGCTCAGTAGTTGTGGCGCACAGGCTTAGTTGCTCCATGGCATATGGGATCTTCCTGGACCAGGGATCGAACCCGTGTCCCCTGCATTGGCAGGCGGATTCTTTTTTTTTTTGACTGTTTATTTTTATTTTTATTTTTTTAACATCTTTATTGGAGTATAATTGCTTTACAATGGTGTGTTAGTTTCTGCTTTATGACAAAGTGAATCAGTTATACATATGTTCCCATATCTCTTCCCTCTTGCATCTCCCTCCCTCCCACCCTCCCTATCCCACTCCTCCAGGTGGTCACAAAGCACCAAGCTGATCTCCCTGCGCTATGCGGCTGCTTCCCACTAGCTGTCTGTTTTACATTTGGCAGTGTATTCATGTCCATGCCACTCTCTCACTTCATCCCAGCTTACCCTTCCCCCTCCCTGTGTCCTCAAGTCTATTCTCTATGCCTGCGTCTCTGTTCCTGTCCTGGCAGGTGGATTCTTAACCACTGCGCCACCATGGAAGCCCAAACAGTTTGAATTTTATTAAACATCATTTGAGTAGGCTGCTAGAAGATTTTGAAAAGGAACAATAAAAGCCATTTATTTAGAATCTTACTGTAATTTAGGAAGAATATTAAGTGAATTCAGCTATGAGTATACTTGCAGTTCTTTTGAGTTCTGAATGAAGACTTAAAAGATCCTTCATACTTATTTATAAACTATACCAGTATTGAAACTGATTGAGTGATTGAGTTCAGTTATTCCCCAGCCCAATAGATAAAAAATTTTTGCAAATTTGTACAAAAGACTAAAAAAGCACTGCCTAAGATAATGCTGCACTGAGAAATAGGATGCTAAAATTAAACTCTTTTAAGTGTGCGTGAATGGTTGACCTGAGCTGTAATATAGGTATTTTTTTCTCTGTAAAGGATTGTCATTTTAATGAAATAATTTTTGTATTTTAAGAAAAGTGCACATTCTAACCATATAGGAAACTACCAATAGCATGCAACTTGGACATCGTTTTACCTTCTGGACAGGATCTATTCTTAGCTATAAGACATGAGCAAAACCAACTCAAGCTTATTAACATTGGTGACAAATTTTTAAAAAGAGGCACAAGGCAAAGGGTGACTCAAATGATTCTGAATAAAATTGGATATTGTTTGTTAAATCACTGATCTTGCCAGGGTCATACTAGCACTGATTTTTTTGTTGTTATTTTGACAGATCCAGGTTGATGAAGTCAGAAAGCTGGTATATTTTGAAGGCACCAAAGACTCTCCTTTAGAACATCACCTGTACGTGGTCAGTTATGTAAATCCTGGAGAGGTGACAAGGCTGACCGACCGTGGCTATTCCCACTCTTGCTGCATCAGCCGGGTATTAAGTCCCTGTTTGAAAAGGGTTTCCTGTCATATAAAAAACCCTCTACTCATGTAATACTCCTTTTCAGTAATGTGAAGATTGGTGAAGTTGGCCTGCAGAAACCTTAGCCTTAACTTTAGAATTGTATATGTGTATAAATGGTCAGACTCTTAACCATACGCCAGCTATAGCATCAGTGCAGATGTAGCAACAGATAACCTTTTTTACTTTTCCCTGGGGAAAAGTAATTGTTTTTCCTTTCTCTAGCATTGTGACTTCTTTATAAGTAAGTATAGTAACCAGAAGAATCCACACTGTGTGTCCCTTTACAAGCTCTCAAGTCCTGAAGATGACCCAACCTGCAAAACAAAGGAATTTTGGGCCACCATTTTGGATTCAGCAGGTACTCATTTCCCTGAGCCTGATCTTAAGTAGGATTAGTACATTAGGGCACTAAACCTGTGTCATATGTCCACATTTCCTGAACAGAGTATTCCCGTCTCTTATCACCACCTGTCCCTGAGCTGCTGGGTTCCTGATTGATCCCACCCCTCCTAGTCTATCAATTATCAAATAAGACTGGTTACCTCCTACTCCAGGCAGGAGCAAGTCTGGAAGGCCTTTTTGAAAATAAAATTAAAATAGTCAAGATACCAGCTAGGAAGTGATTTATTCACATGTTTGGATGAGTTCCCAGATAAACAACTGAATTTGAAGGTAATATATACTGAACTAGTAAGACTCTTGAGCAGGGAAGCCGCAGTTTTAAGGAATACCCAGCTGGTCACTTTCTTAAACTTCTACAGCACTTGTAATGGCCATCTTAATAAAAGATAGAACACTCATTCTGTATGGGAGTGAAGAGCACTGTGAATTACCTATTTTTAAAATGCTTGATTTCTTAAACATGAAGAATGGACTAATTTTTTATATCTTTTAATTCATTTTATCCCCAAATTCTTTTTTTCCTGTTAGGTATTTTCACTCTTAAATATCTCCTAAGGGATTAAGAAATTAGTGCAAAACCACAAGGTATAAGTATGTTCTGATGTCCACAATCAGAATTTGTGATATGGTGATGATCTCTGCTTAGACTAACATCATCCAGTATGCACAGATTTAGTATAGGTCTATATCACTTTGGAAAACCAGTTGATTAAGTTAATTTGTGGTTTCAGTTTCCCATCAAGTATATGGCTTAACCATCAATAAGTTACACAAACCGAGCACAAAGTATTTGTGTTCTGCATGTGAATACCTCCTGGGCTCCAAGGATTGTTCATAATACTTTGTGTCTGCTTCTTAAATAGATAATTTGATATGTTCACTAGATTTACTTTTTTAAAGATAACTTCGTGCTTGATTTCTTGCTTATCATCTGAAGCGGGGGATGGTTAGTTATTTGTGTATAGAGTGGTGGGTTTATGGTATCTTTTCCTTGCTCTCAGATTGCTGAGCTCCCATAAGAACTCCTTTTACAGACTGTGTTACCTCCTCTCAGGTCCTCTTCCTGACTATACCCCTCCAGAAATTTTTTCTTTTGAAAGCACTACTGGATTTACATTGTATGGGATGCTATACAAACCTCATGATCTACAACCTGGAAAGAAATACCCGACTGTGCTGTTTATATATGGTGGTCCTCAGGTGGGCATATTTATATACATATATGTGTGTGTGTGTATTTTTTCATTTTCTTTTTCTTTTTTTTAGGTGATTTGTTTTTTAAATGTCTGGTCAATTGTTTAAGATTTGAGCATTGCTGAGCCTCTGCTATTATTGACTCTGGCTTATGCTCTAATTATCCAATTTAGGAGTTCAGGAAGCTGGGTTTTGTTAGATAGCTAACTCGAAAATCAGTGTCAATTTCTTCTTCTTTTTTTTTTTTTTGGCCTCACCACGCGGTTTGTGGGATCTTAGTTCCCCGACTAGGGATCAAACCCAGGCCCTCGCCAGTGAAAGCACAGAGTCTTAACCACTGGACCGCCAAGGGAATTCCCTCAATGTCAATTTCTTAATTTACAGTGAGGACTGTAACTGTCATGGGGAATGTAATATGTCAGTAGGTAAATATGTTGTTTTGTGGGTAGAGAACTTGTTTTGGAAATGACATTAAATAATTAAATGTCTTGGTAAATAAAGAGTCTTAACAGATATTTTTGAAAGCCTTGGTAGCCTAATGAATTCCGTCTCTTCATTCTAAGGCCACATCTCTCAAGCAAGCTATAATACTTTAATCAGCTAGTTAAGGCAACTGCTATACTGCTATTCAGCACTGTAAGAAGTTTGCACCTTGATCTTCTTGTTTCCACCTTAAATATTAGCATGTGAATATTAAGCAGATTTTACTGACTGTCAGAGTAAAGTATTTTGGATGGGTGAATTGGTAAATTGGTAATTTTTTTAAATGTTTAATCTTGGTTATATATCTTACACTGAGACCCTGTAGAAATTAGAATATAATTACAATGTTTTTCTAATACAACTCTCTTGGACTCAGTAAATATCCTTTATAATTATACCCAGTTATTCAGATCTGGAAATGTATCTAGATGTAAAGTTATCCAAAAAAAAAAAGTAACTACATAAGCCATAACATCTCAGCAATAACCATCATATATCAAGTTAAATCACTTTGTCATTGTTTAGTGTGTTTTACAAACAAAATGTGATTCACATTTGTATAATTGTCATCTACACATAAATTATGAAAGAATTAAATTAGACTTCTCTTAAAAACTTTGAGCCAAATCTTTGTAAACTTAAAAAAAGGTGTAATACAAAGAAATTCAGGAGAGAAATTACAGGACACTCTCAGAAGCTTTACATGTTTTGTTATATTACTTTGATATTATGACTAAGTAAGAAGGGTGTTTCTCCTTCCCAATGAAGAAATGATATATGAGATATGTGGAAAACACACTATAAAAACTAGCTGGTTATTTAGATTTTTAATACTAAAGGACTCCTTATATTAGTAATTAAGTTTTAAAAGTCTAAGCCATATGAAAAGGTAGTATCACTAATCATTAGGGAAATGCAAATCAAAACCACAATGAGATACCACCTCACACCCCTTAGGATAGCTATTATCAAAAAAAAAAAAAAGGAAAATAATAAATGTTCGTGAGGGTGTAGAAAAATTGGAACTCTAATACATTGCTGATGGGAATGTAAAATGATGCAGCTGCTATGGAAAACAATATGGCAGTACTTCAAAAAGTTAAACATAGAATTATAATCTGATCCAGCAATTCCATTTCAGGATGTATACCCAAAAGAATTCAAAGCAAAAACTCAAACAGATACTTGTACACCAGTGTTGATTGCAACATTATTCACTATAGCCAAAAGGTGGAAGCAACCCCAGTTTCCGTTGATAGATGAATGGGTAAACAAAATGTGGTATGTAGAGGAATATTATGCAGCCTTTAAAAAAAAAGGAAATTCTGACTCATACTACAACATGGATGAACATTGAGGTCACTATGCTAAGTAAAATAAGCCAGGCACAGAAGGATAAATATTATATTTTTCCATTTGTATAAGGTACCTAGAAGAAGTAAATTCATAGAGACAGAAAGTAGAATAGAGGTTGTCAGGGACTGGGGAAGGGTTAGGGAATTATTGTTTAATAGGTTTGAAGTTTCTGTTTGGGATGATGAAAAAGTTCTGGAAATGGACAGTGATGATGGTTGCACAACAGTGTGTACTTAATACCACTGAATTATATACACTTAAAATGGTTAAGGGCTTCCCTGGTGGCGCAGCGGTTGAGAATCTGCCTGCTAATGCAGGGGACACGGGTTCGAGCCCTGGTCTGGGAAGATCCCACATGCCGCGGAGCAACTAGTCCCGTGAGCCCCAATTACTGAGCCTGCGCATCTGGAGCCTGTGCTCCGCAACGAGAGAGGCCGTGATAGTGAGAGGGCCGCGCACCGCGATGAAGAGTGGCCCCCGCTCGCCGCAACTAGAGAAAGCCCTCGCACAGAAACGAAGACCCAACACAGCCAAAAATAAATAAATTAATTAATTAATTAAAAAATAATAATAATAAAAATAAAGTGGGAAAGAACAACCTTAAAAAAAAAAAAAAAAAGGTTAAAATGCATGTTTTACTATAATAAAGTCCTCGCCATGCAGTAAAAACAAAATTCTTTAATTGTTTGGAGTACCTTATGAATCCAACTGTATTTTTTTGCACTTATAGAACAGTTTCTTTCTCGAAGTGTTCTTTGGAAGCATTCATATTTGGCGAGACCACAGGAGAATCTGCTGTTCAGTTTGCAGGGAGATTTCCCCATAAGACTTTGCGTGATAGAATGCATTTGGCACTTCAACCCACTGGGGGATCATTCATCCTTATGTTTGATGACCATGTGGATTAGTTACGAAGAGGCTCCTTAATGTAAGATCAGATCTTTCTAATAGCACACAATAACCTTGCAAAATTTGATTAAATCACATAAGTGGTCCAAACCTTTTTTTTTCTTGGTGTATATTCAGGTCAAAGTGGGAATCTTTTGAATAGCAACAGTGCCACAATTCATAACATGAGGTGAATTACTTCATCACTAAATGTAGCAATGTCTGTAGTTGGACAAAAGTAAAACCAAGGAAAGCAACAAATATTTCCCATTAAAGTCATCAAGGCTTAGTTCTTTAAACTTTTCGTTGATAACAGTAGTGTGTTTAAAAATGTTTATTTAACAAATACTTATGATACTTCCTATGTGCCAGACACTGTTCTGCAAACATAAATGCACAAGAGAGCAAGTTAAAATAGCAGAACACAGGTTTTGAAGAATTGATACTGAAGAAAACTTCTGAATTCTTAGTGCTGAAGGGCATTATGTTTAAGTACCTCCTTCTAAGAAGAAGCAGGCCTGGAGGCTGCAAAGGCAGAAACACTGGCTCTGGGGGAGAATGTTCCTATCAGGCAATTGAGGCCACCTTCTGTGATTGACAGCAGGCAAAGAAGTGAGTTAGTTTTCTTATATGTTCATATATGTGTTCCTTGCCTAATACTTCTTTTTTCAGCTCCCTCCCTTTAAAAACAAGCACCTTTGCCCACCAAACCCCTCCTCCCAAGGTAGAAAGGGAAAACATCATTCTCCTATGTCTGTTTTTCATTCATTCAGCAAATAGTTATTGAGTTCCTATTATGTACCAGGCACTATTCTAGGCAGTGAGGATACCGCAGTGAACAAGTCAGACTAATGTCCCACCCTCATGGAGATTAATGAGGAAAATAATAAACAAGCAGACATATAAATTATATAATTTCATGTAATGGAAGTGTTATGAATAATTGTTGGGAAAGAGGATGGCAAAGTGACTGAAATGAGGGTTCTGACTGGAAGGTCAGGGAAGCTCTCTGAGGTTGCAGAGGATGAGAAGGAATGAGCCATGTTAAAGATCTGAGGGCAGAGCATTGTAGACAGAGGGAACAGTAAATGTCAATGTCCTGGGGTTAGAACCAACTTGATATAGTTGATAGTAAGGTTAGAGTACTGTGCTCAAGGGGGGAAATGGTATGAGATGAGGTCACAGAAATAGCCAAGGGCTAGATAATGTAGGGTCTCAAAAGCAGTGGTAAGGAGTTTAGATCTTACTCTGATCTAAACCCCCTGCCGTTATGAGGAGGTAAGCTATAAAGTCGTACCTGATTTACATTTTTAAACATCGTCCTGTTGCTGTGAGAACAGACTATACGGAGGACAAGTATAGAAACAGAAAGACCAGTTTGGCAGTTGTTGCAGTGGCGCTAAACATCCAAAAGTTCAAAAGGAGAAGGTTCTTTACACCGCCACCGCTAGTCTAGCCCATTCAATGCTCAGTAGATATTTATTGAGTAAAGATAGCATCGATGTTTATTTTAACTCCTGGCTGGCTTGGTTTTCCTATTGGTTTCAGCCAGAGAACACTTTCTCAATTTTGCCAGAACCGTTTTTTTGTTTGTTTATTATCTACCTTAGTATCCACCAAACCTTGAACTTCTGTAACTTTCTGCCCATTAATTAAAGTCTTCTTTTCACCAGAGAGTATATTTCTGGTGAAGCACCAAACTACATTTAATTTCTCAGTCATTTTGAAGTATAGTTTCTAGGGCAATAAAGATATTTAAGAATTATCTTACCTTTTGCACTAATTTGTGTAACAGGAAAAAAGAAGCTGACTGGTCATAGTAATTCATTAAAATACTTCAGTTTTCCCTCTACTGGTCAGAGACAATCCCAGAAAAGACAGCTAGGGAGAAAAAATGATCTTATTCTGTCATTTGAATGGTACAATTCTTCCTCAGGGTAGAAGTAATCATTTTAGTAATTTTTTCTATGGGGTAGGTTAAATCACTTATCTTGTTTGTAGTTAATATCTAGGTTATAATTTTAAAGTCTGTAGTTACTCAGTAATTCCTCAGAACTTTTGAGTGTGAAGTTAAGAAAGAAAAGAAGTAACATAAACATGAAAAGGTTTAATTTAAAAGTAAATAAGGGGGCTTCCCGGGTGGTGCAGTGGTTAAGAATCCGCCTGCCAATGCAGGGGACACGGGTTCAAGTCTTGGTCCAGGAAGATCCCACATGCTGTGGAGCAGCTAAGCCCATGCGCCACAACTACTGAGCCTGCGCTTTAGAGCCCACGAGCCACAACTACTGAGCCCGCGTGCCACAACTAGTGAAGCCCACACGCCTAGAGCCCGTGCTCTGAAACAAGAAGATGCTGCAGTGAGAAGCCCGCACGCCGCAACTAGAGAAAGCCCACACACAGCAACGAAGACCCAACACAGCCAAAAATAAATAAAATAAATTAATTTAAAAAATAAAAATAAATCAGGGAGAGGGGGAGGAGGGGAACTGCTAATCAATGGGCATAAAAAATTCTTAATTATGCAAGATGAATAAATTCTAGAAACCTGCTGTCCAACATTGTCCTATGATTAACAATACTGTGTTGTACACTTAAAATTTTAAGAGGGTCCATTTCATGTTGTGTTCTTGCCACAAGAAAATAATTTCATTTTATAGGCAAAATAATGTTAAAAATTTAAGCTTTCTATTTTTTGCAGCATCCTGCCTCTCTTATGCTTTTGTATGCTACCATATAATAAATTTCACTGAAGTTGTATTTCTTCCTCAGGTGCAGTTGGTGAATAATCGGTTTAAAGGAATCAAGTATTTCCGATTGAATACCCTAGCCTCTCTGGGTTACGTGGTTGTAGTGATAGACAACAGGGGATCCTGTCACCGAGGGCTTAAATTTGAAGGCGCCTTTAAATATAAAATGGTGTGTGAGCATACAAACATTTTTCTTTTAAAGACATTTACAATTTTTGGTGCATTGTTTGGTGTGAAATCCCAGAGAAAGAGTTGGGGGAAGGCACTGTGAGTGTGTGTGCACGTGTGTGCATGTGAGCATGTGTTATGGTTTGGGGGTGGGAGGGAAGGTACAACTTGATATTCACTAGGCTATTCATGTCTACCTATATGTAAGTTTGGGGAGCTGAGATAGAACCACTTTTATATAGAAACCCCCTCTCTTTCTATTTTTTATGTCCAGTTTAGCCAGAAGCCAGTCCATTTAGTTTTCAGCATCCTGTACACTATTAAGAGGAGTAATTGAGATTTGTTCTGTCCTCTGTGAAGAGAGAAACCAACTGGTTAGTGCCTTCCTTGTGACAAGCCTCTTTCTCTCTACAGGAAGCTTTAAATGCTACCTTTTAGAGATGCCCCATGTCCTTTCTGCTGCTTTGGGAAATGATGAGAATCCGATGTTCCTTTTGCACAGTAAGGCAGTTACTGTGTTTGCCAGTGTATTGGACATGCTGAGTAAGACATGGGGATTTTCTCCCACAGCCAGTTCTTTGACCTTATGTTGTATTCTCATGTAAGTTTTTGTTTTTATTTTTGTTTTTGGCTCAGTGAAGTGAGATTGTGTGCACTGGCAGGCCTAGTAATACAGACAGGGTGGTGGCGATAGGAATTAGGACTATACAGGACTTTAAAGAAATTGTATGTTCAGTTCCTAGAGGTAGGTGATGGGGTAATAGGAGGATAAGGCGTCAAGAGTGATTCCTTCTGCTTTATTGCATTAAGTTTTAAAAAGGAGAGGTAAAATTAGTCAACCATTTAAGGGGGCTAATTTTTTATATTTGGGTATAGGAAGGCTTGTTACAAGGAAGATGCTGACCTCTTAGCAGACAACAGAACAAATGGAAATGGGAAATACCCATACAGCAAGGGACATTTTGGGTCACAGTAGGAAAGAACTTTATGACTAAGGGGTAACTAAACTCTAGGACAAGCTAGCAACAGAAGCTATAGGCTCCTATCTCTAGAGATAAAAATTTTTTTTTCAAGCAACAGAATTTCCATTGATAATGAGTTCTTATCTAAAAAACTACAGGTATTTTTAGTAAGAACATCTATCAGCTTTAAAAGCACTCTTATAATAAGATTTTTATTTATCAGAATCAGTGAAATGCTCTCCCTTTTTTTACAGGGTCAGATAGAAATTGACGATCAGGTGGAAGGACTCCAATATCTAGCCTCTCAATATGATTTCATTGACTTAGATCGTGTGGGCATCCATGGCTGGTCCTATGGAGGATACCTCTCCCTGATGGCATTAATGCAGAGGTCAGATATATTCAGGGTATGTGATTTCCTATGGTACTTCTTTTTGCAATAAGGGTGGAATTTTCTATAAATTGAGATATGAGGAAATGCCAATTTTCTGAAGGTTTACAAAGTTGACAGTACTGTGAAATGTTAGGGTTTGTGTGTTTAATAGCCGTGTGAAATAATAGATACATCTTGTCAACTCGTGAGATATATGTTTACATATCTTTATCTACATTTATTTATATAAAATAGTTGTCAACTTGATCAGTTACTGGCTATTTATAGACATATGCCAAAGATTGTGGGAGATAGTCATGATCAGTAAAACACACATTCATATTGGGTTGTTCTTATTTGTGTAATTGTTGGACTACACCCTCTGAGGGCAGGGATCTGTCTGCCCTACGCTGTATCCTCAGCAGCCAAGCACAATGCTTGGCACATAGTCGGTCCTAAGTAAATCTGTACTGAATGAATAAACTATGAAATATATAAACAATGATTACAATTCTATAAACAACTTCTTAGAAAAATATGTTAGAAGAAAATATAAAATGATGCTAACAGTTGTTAAGGGAATGGGAATTATAAGTGGCATTTTTCTTTTTTGATATTTCAATAACATGATTTTATTTTACAGTGAAATTTTTTTATTTTTAAGAATAAAAACTATAGGGTTTTGTTCTTACATGTATATTCAGATAATCTTTATTTATAATAACCACAAAATGAACTCTGAATACTGCCATAATTTTCCCAGGCTTGCAGCTGTCAAGAAAGTAATTACAGTATTTAAATCAATATTTAAATATAAAACTGTGTGTGGGAGACTTAAAATGAGGCAAGTATTTAGTGCTTAAATATATTTCATTCATTGTTTTAAATTCTGTACTGCCAACAGAAGCTAAAAAAAAAAAAAAAAAAGACTGCTTTTTCCTATATAAAGCTGACACTTGTCCCATATTTTTTTCCCCAGGAGCAGGAATGAATTTACACTGAGGCATTCATATGTTCTAGTTCAGCCTCCCCTTTTAACAGAGGCCCATGTTTATATTTCATCTAGCCCAGGTTAAGGATTTGGTGTGTGGCACATCTGTGGAACATGAAGCTAACTGACTCACAAAGTATCAAATTCTTGACCTTCGCACTCCCCTTTGATTTTCTGAGTTGCCTGAGACCATGTATGCTCCAGTCCTGGGGCTAAAGCCTAAGGATAATTTTAGCCTGTAAATTTTCAGTTACAGACTCTAAGTGCTAGCCATTCTTTTCTGGACCACACTTGACTGTCACTGTTATCTTATGCAGGTTGCTATTGCTGGGGCCCCAGTCACTCTGTGGATCTTCTATGATACAGGCTACACGGAACGTTATATGGGTCACCCTGACCAGAACGAACAGGGCTATTACCTAGGATCTGTGGCCATGCAAGCAGAAAAATTCCCCTCTGAGTAAGTTTAAGCTTTAAAATTAAAATTATAAATTTAAAATTGTATCTTTAAAAATTGTCTTTAATAATAAGGAAAACTGTAAACATGACAAAACCAAAACTAATATTTTATAGAGTACTAGAAAACATAGCTGTTTGTCAAAGCTGAATTATAGGCCAGTTCATATAATTTGGGTCTTTGTACAAGTTATATTTGAAGCAGTTGCTTAAGTGATAAAAGAAGCTTAATTAAGTACACAACTGTTTCAAGGTGGAAAAAATTCCATTTCTGCTTACATATATTTTGCAAGTAGCATATATGATTTTTCTTTTTCTAGGGACATGCTATAATTATTGATGTGTGCTAATGTCTTAATAGGAAATAGAACACATGATTTAATTTAAAAAATTTGTTTTAACATGTAGCATCTGGTTAATATATTACTAATTTAATATTGAAATGCTGAATCCTTTTTTTTTAAATAAATTTATTTATTTATTTATTTTGGCTGCCTTGGGTCTTCGTTGATGGGCGCGGGCTTTCTCTAGTTGCATGGTGCGGGGGCTACTCTTCATTGTGGTGCGTGGGCTTCTCATTGCGGTGGCTTCTCTTGTTGCGGAGCACGGGCTCTAGGCATGTGGGCTTCAGTAGTTGTGGCACGTGGGCTCAGTAGTTGCGGCTTGTGGGCTCTAGAGCGCAGGCTCAGTAGTTGTGGCGCACGGGCTTAGTTGCTCCACAGCATGTGGGATCTTCCCGTACCAGGGCTCAAACCCGTGTCCCCTGCATTGGCAGGCGGATTCCTAACCCATGCGCCACCAGGGAAGTCCCAAAATGTTGAATCCTTATTCTAATATTACAGTATAAGGAAGTTAACGTAGTTAGTTGTGATTAGTTTTAAGGAGTTAAGTGGTTTTCCCAAATACTCTTATTTTGCCTAATCCTCTGATATTTCCATTTTTCCAGACCAAATCGTTTACTACTCTTACATGGGTTCTTGGATGAGAATGTCCATTTTGCACACACCAGTATATTACTGAGTTTTTTAGTGAGGGCTGGAAAGCCATATGATTTACAGGTGAGTTCTTTTACATTTTCTGATTAAAATAGCCATGATTAGTGATTGGTTACTTTGAAATATAATAAAGTATGGAGTAAGGTTGAATTTTCAGCTGTGGCCACGCTCTGCTTAAGAGAACTAAAATAATAGGCATAGTTAGTAGTGCCTCTAGTTAGATAAAAATTAAGATCCTGTGGAAGTCAGGATGAAAATTGTCCTATCAGATTACATGACTTGTGTATCTGTATCTGCTTTCAGTTTGTAATCATGGACAAGATGACAGGAGTCCATTCACTATCCTCCTTTGCTTTTCTTCTTCCTCTTGGAAGGGTAAAGAAATGCTACTTGATTTCATTGTTATAAAGGACTTTTAGGACCTGATTACAAGGTCTTTTAATTTTCTTCTATTTTATATTGACATTGAAGCAGAAACCAACAAGTTACTTACCTCCATTGCTCCATTACTCAAAAAAAAGCTTTTAAGAGAAATTTTTCCTCCTTTCTTCCTCGTTTCTACTCCTTACACGGATTGTTCTCATAAGAAATGAAAAATATTACTTTTCCCTTTTTTGTGTTTCAGTTGACATTTATGTAGGTAAACTATGAGATATTTGTCTATAGCAGCAGTTTTCAAGCATTTTGGTCTCAGGACCCTTTTATATACCAAAAAGCTTTTGTTTATGTGAGTTATGTCTATCAGTATTTCTCATATAAGATATTAAGACTAAGAAAATTTTAAAATATTCATTTATTTATTTAAAATTAACAATGATAAAATATTACATGTTAACACAGATCACATTTTTAATGAGGGAGAAAATTTTTCAAAACAAAACAATTTACTGAGAAAGTTAGCACTGTTTTACATTTTTCTAAATCCCTTTAATCTCTGGCTTAATAAGAAATACATCTAGATTCTCGTATCTACTTCCACATACAATCTGTTGTGAAATGTTGTTTTGGCTAAAGTAAATGAAGAAATTTTGGCCTCAAAATATGTAATTAAGAAATGGGAGTAATATTTTAGCTTTTTCAGATAATCGTGGATATTCTTCTTTGTTGCTACACCAAAACTGAACAGATGGTAGTTTCTTAAAGGTTAGTCTTAGTGTGGAATCTGAAACCATATCTGTAAACTTTTCATACTCTGCTACACTATAATCTGTTGGAACTTGTACTTCAAATGGATCTTTTACCCATGCATTGGTCATCTGGAAAATATTGGTTCACTTCTAAGTGTTGACCCATTTCATCATACAATATTTTTTAAATCATATACATTGATATTACCACTGATCTCAACAGAAAATTCTCCAAGTATTGGGAAGCTCATGAGCTAGGAGTGGTAGATGCAACTTTTCCAAAATTCTAATTTTCATTTAAAAGCTCAAAATTTATCATTGGCAACAAATACTGTCAATGCTGTCCTTGAAGTGACTGGCTCACATCATTTTTGAGAAAATGTTTGCCAGATAGCCAAGTCTGAATCACCATAGTTGTCATTCTTTCAAGTGAAAAATGGAGTTCCATTTAAAAACTCAGTTGTAGGGACTTCCCTGGCTATCTAGTGGTTAAGACTCTGTGCTTCCACTGCAGGCGGCGCGGGTTCGATACCTGGTCAGGGAATTAAGATCCCACATGCTGTTCGGCGGGGCCAAAAGAAAAACAAAACAAAACAAAACTCAGTTGTACTCAGTCCTTTTCCTTGAGACATCGTGTAGCAGAAGTGCTTTATGCCTGTTTCCCATCTTATCACCACAGAATATAAAAAGACCTCTGCTCTGCTCAAGGGTTGCAACTTAATAAAATTCTAATTTTTACTACTACTTAAGTGAAACTGGCATTTTTTTTCTTGTTTACTACAAGTGTATGTCACTGCCTTGATTCACCCACCATTGCCTTTCATTATCAGTGCAAATGCCAACACAGTGAATAAAGGCAAATAATGTCTTAGTTTTGATCTGAAAGTAGTTTTGACCTTGTGTATCCCTGGAAAGAGTTTATGAGGACTCCTGAAGTCTGCAAACCACACTTGGAGAACCATTGATCCTTCTGTAAGCTTAGTGGTACATAGGGAATTATAAAAAGAGAAGGCCCTTTAGATAGGATGTATGTGTATAATATCTTGGAGAAGCTCTGCTCCATGTTATTAATTCTGTTGAAAATCTCTGGAAAGCTTTGGAAGGAGATGTGTTCCTAAATTCTTATTTTGTGTATTTTGATTTTGTTGTTGTTGTTTTTAAGATCTATCCTCAGGAGAGACACAGCATAAGAGTTCCTGAATCTGGAGAACATTATGAACTGCATCTTTTGCACTACCTTCAAGAAAACCTTGGATCACGTATTGCTGCTCTGAAAGTGATATAACTTTGACCTGTGTAGAACTCTGGTATACACTGGCTGTTTAACCAGATGAGGAGGTTTAATCAGTAGAGAATTGATCATCACATTTTGGTACCTGCCACATAACATCTACTTCTGAAAGTATATTTGGTGCCATGCAGGTGTTTACAGCTTGTAGATAGTAATCTAATACCTTAACCATACACAAAATTAAATGATGCATATTTCTAAGGGACCCAGCAATACCATGAGAATTACTGAAAGAAATAAGACATTAGCACCATGTATCCATACTACCTTATTTTCATTTTTAATAGCATTATGAAACCTCATGGACTTAATTAGTGTATTTTTACAGTATACTTCTGAGTTTGTTAAAATATGATATTAGTGATTGGTTTGGTTCAATTCCAGAATCTCTGACTAGTTACAGATTTGATAGCACTTAAATGTAATTGAATAGCTTATACTACATTGCTTGGGGTGTATCCAGCATGTTATGAACTAATCACTATTAAACCTATGGCTTAACTGGTCATTAATGATTTTTCAAGGATAACTTAGTAGCCTCCTAAAGACACTTAATTTTGTTTCATTCAGACTCTGACCAGTTTTTAACCAATTTAAACTGTATCTAGTATAAATAGTTCTCTTTGATGATATGACCGAGTGGGTTTTTCCTTTCACATAAAGGCAAGTAACTGTATATGTAGCATGGATTTAATTAGTCTTATAATATTGATAATTACAGGCAGGAAAATTTTAATCAAATGATTAGAGCTTAAATATTTGCAGGCAATTTCTTTCCCTTTAGGAAAAGAAAAAAGTACACATTCACTTGTATTTTTCAGAAAATTTAGTGGTGCCAGTTTCCATTGGGTATTTCCTCATTGAAATGTTCCAGAGTTTTAGGGCAATGGAGGGGAAATTTGGTGGGGTGGGGGAGACCAGAGTGTGGAGAACGGCAGGGAGAGGAGAAGGCAAGGGTCTGCTTAAGATCTAAGCAGAAGTATAATTTGACCAAAAATACTCATGAAAAAGTTTAGGAATTGAAATTTAAACTCCTAGAATATTAGTTAAGGAAACCAGATTAAGAAATCACACTCTTGCCAACACAGGTACAGACTAACATTATTCAGGGGAGGAAAAGTTCCTTAGAGTTCTTTTACAATTCTAATTCTAATTTTTTTTATTTTCTTCTTAATTTTGGAAACCTTACAAATTGAAACTTTCTTTAACCTTTTTAAATTATTTGAGTATTATTTAGATATTGTGAGCTTAAAGAGTTTCCAGACAACCTCTTTACCATAAACTGATCCCCAGCAAGGCATGGCTCTCTTTTGCAATGTTCAAAGCTTATAAGTGATTTCTTGAATGACCATGACATTTTTCTGGTTTAGCCCTAGCATTTGACTATTAAGGGAGCTCGTAGTGCTGATTGGGATCTGCCATCTTAGAATCTTAGGGTGCTAGATGGGTCACATTGGAGCCGGTGGCAGAGAAGGCACCTATGAGTTTGACAAGCCTCGGTGTTTGGAAAGTACTTCTAAGCAACACTCCAAAAAAAAAAATTACTCTTTTTCTTTCTCACCACTACAGAGAGAGTAGATTCCTGCCCTAGAGAGCACAGCCTCCATTAGTAAGGATGGTGACTGTGCGTGAGATGTGGACTTCGTCACTGAGGGCCGCATGGGAGGTGGGGGAGGTCCAGAGATGGCAGGGTGGCCTGGCAGAGCTGTCTGTGGAGGGGGATTGGGTTTTGCTGTTTTTGTATTTATACTGTATAATAGGTACCACACTTCTCCCTGTGTCTGTATATGTATTGATTTTCTTGTTATGATATTTTCCCATGCCAATATTTGTTTATATTTTTTTCAATGTTAAATTAAATTGATTTGGGTAACTTTTCTTCCCCAAGAAAGTATTTTCCCCCATGACTTAAGTATGTATCTGATTACTGAAGATGGTTTTTGTCTGGGGACTAGTGGCGTCTGACGATATAACCTTATATAATATACAAAGTAGAAATGGTATACAGTGGCTTTTATACAGCTACTCATTTGAAACCTCTTACCCAATAAGGCTGTTTCTTCAAAATGGCATCTCATATTTTACCAAAACAAACCTTAAAGAACCTCATGGACTCTTGAATTCACAGGTGTTTTCCTTTTGCATCTTGCCTTCTGCTTTCCTCCCATCACAAGGAATGCTTCTGTTATAATTCCCAGTCAGTTAAATGCCATTCTTCCATAGGGGGAAAAATACCTGACTGAATTCGCTTACAGAAAGACAGCTCGATTGAATTTGATTTTAAAATCAGTGTGGAAAACATCATAGTCAATTCAAGCAATCAGTAGAAATCTCACTAAAACTATTTGTACCCTGTGTTTGGGTAACAAACTAAAAGGCAAGAGTATAGCCACATTTTTAGTGAGAACCAAAAAGCACTAGCTTAAACATCAAAGGGGGGTTTTGCAGGTTTGATAATTGGGTGCACTTGAACAACCATCAGTAGTTATGGTTGCTTCTGCGTTTTTGAGCAGTGGGACTCAAAATCTAAGATTCATCTGGGATGCTTATGAAAAGAAGTGCAGTCTTGAACCTCACTCTTAGAAATTTGGATTTCATTGATTTAAGTGGAGACCAGGAATCGCATTTCTAACAAGCTTCCCAGGTGACTCTAAAGCAAGTCATTTGTGGGCTACTTTAAGAAACTTCTGTAGAGAATGAGTTGGATTAAGAAAATAATAGGTGATTTCTACACTGGACTGATTTACAAGAACCTAAAACAATAGTCAAGATAGCTGCTCATCTGTGATGACTGTTGGCCCTTTTTTCACTCTGAAAAAAGCAGAAGGTATCATTGACTGTATATCCCCTTGGTCTGGAGATTAATTTTGGAATGAAGGTTTTTCTGTCTATGCCATTCCTGGCTTGTTTCCAAAGCCTCATACAAGAGGATGAAGTCACAATGCATGCATTATTTTTCAGAAGAATGAGATGTAGATATTGATGCTTACTTTACTTGTTTTACTTCTTACAGAAGGTGTATCCCACCTCTCTGTAACATTGTTCTCTCTTTAGGTGGAATGATTCCTATGAGATCTCTCATTATTAAAGAATTGTAAAATTTTCAAGCTGTTATATCTTTGATATAATCTGATGTTCTCATTATTTAGAGGAGGAACCTCCATATAGAGAGAGGAGAAAATATACCCATGGTCACGCAGCCAGTTAGTGTTTGGTTGGTGCTAGACTCCATCCAGATATCCTAACTCATGGTAGTTAAATGATATGTAGAAAAGGCAAATTTTTAAAGAAGTATTTATTAATATATTCCTATGAAACATTTTAAAGATAACATAAAATGGTTAATTTTTCCATTCTAAAGTAAATGCTAAGCATGCTTATTAATGAAGCAGTACTTCTAATTAGTATATGACATTCTGAAGTTAATTAAAATTGTTAACACTAAATATGTCTTCCTTGGTGTAGTGAGGGGTTTGGGGATTGGGGTATAGAGTGCTTGCTTAAGCCTGGGAGCCCAAATTATAGCTGTTTAAAGTAAGCAAAGAGACATGGCCATATCTAAACTAAGATATGTAAGGTGAGTGTCCATTCCCAGCAGACATAAAGGAATAAGGAAACTTTCCTGACTCCCACCTTCCCAACCCCACCCAGCCCCAACTAATCCATCTTGCAGCCTGCAATATGGAGACATGTTAGTTCAAGGTGCTGGCTCCTGCTTTTCTTATTTGGTCAAGAGACAGTTCTAGGTAATCATTTGAGAAGTCCCTCAGAGAGAGAAAAAGTAGTGTTCGTATGTTTGTTTTTACATAACCCAAATACAAATTTATGTTGTATTCAGCACAGTTGGAGTTCAGGTCTTTAATTTTAGAACATAAAGTGCCTGCTGTTTTAAGCATTGACTTATATAAAAAGAACTGCATGTCTCACTCCAGTAAAAGTTTATGGGTTTTCTCATTTTCAGCTACATGGCTTTTAATCATGTAAAATGAAACATTAGTTTTGTTGCATTTTATTACAGGTTCTTTGTTGCAATAAAGATGCTGCTAAAATTAATTGATGTAAATTTCCCTTTTTCCCCCATTCCCCATTTGTACAATCTTTGCCTTGATTAGTGGCAACTGTGAGTGATTAATACACACGAACAAGGTCATGTGCTTGCAGTGGCGACCGGAGACTGCAAGGTGATTACGTGGGGTTTCTAGTATAAACACTAACTAAAAATGCATCCAAAGCCAGAGGGAGATGTGCGGAGACCTGCTTTGTACCTGTAAGTGGTTCCCTACAGCCAGCGTTGGTACTGCAAGGGTGGGTGATGCTTGGAGCCAATGATTAGCATAACCTCCCTGAGCAGCTAGGAGTTTCTCTGGAATGCCTCTTGGAGTTGACAGTGGTTTCTGCATGCTCCCCAGGAAATTTCAAGGGAGTTCAGTGTAATACTTTCTTCAGAGATTTCTTTGACAATTCTCTGGTCTTTTGAAGCTGTACTAGAGAAAGGGTAGGGGAAAGAAGCAGATGAACCCCTCTAAAATTAGTAAATTTGGGTTTGTCTAATAATCCTTCCAGAACAGACCCTCACTCTGGATTCTGTAATCCTCTAAAGTTGTATGCAAAATATTGCATGAATGAGTGGAGGTGCATTCTGGGGAGAAGGGCTTTGGCGTTATCAGATTCTCAAAGGGATAACGATTTTTAAAAAACCACTGCTATGTTATGTATTAGGGTCTTAAACTTTTAATTTGTATACAAAAATTTTTAGAAATAAAGATTATCTTTAAACAGGGTACTGCTATAGACCTATCCTTTTTACCTCATAACACATTAAAAAAAAAAAGACATCTCTGTGACTCTGGGATAAACTGAGGTACACTGGGTTAACCTGTTGAGGTTGCTTGTCGCCAGAAGTAACCAGCCAGACTCACCCAAACTCTAAAGAGATTAATACCTCAGCACACATGTAATTCATTTATGGCATTCCAGATGGGAACATTTTATAGACTACTCTGGTGTCTTTAATTTAGCCAGGATTTATTGCTAATCAAAAATCAGCTTTCAACCTGGCCATAAGCATCCTACACAGACTGTGCTGGTGGTACACACTTCCCAGTGGCTCTCGGGCTCCAGAGCTCCAGAGTCCTGTCAGAGCAAGTGTATGGTCTCAAGGCCTCTGGACGTCCCTCTAGCCTGACCTTACCCACGCAGTGGTAATGAGAAACAGGGATTGATCCCTTGGTGCTTTGGAGGGGAGCAGAGTCGAAACAACTGTATTTTGAGGATCTCATAACCATAACTTTATTTGGGGCTTGGAGTGGTTTGGGGAATCACCAGGATTTAAATAAGTTAATCAGCCTAGTTCCATCCACGGATCTGGTACCCTGGCCCTGCCATCCTGAAGAGGTTGAACTCCCATTGAAATGGATTAGATGGGATTCAACTCTGACATAGGCAATGAGATTTTTGAGTTTGTGTGTCCCTTACTGAAAGATAACACTCTCTAAATTGGCTCCCAAACTTAAGTTCTTGAAATAGAAGTTTGGAAACAATTAAGATAGTTGTCCTTAGCCAGTTTCAGGAATCCACCCCCCCCACCCCCATCTTCACTAGAAAGGCACTCTGCAGAAGGGCAGAGTTTAACATTCTACTCACAGGTGACAATTATTTGCAAGAAGGTCCTCTGGCTGGGTAGGTTCTGGAAAACAGTGCTCTTCTGTGAAATGGACTCTCCGTGTTGGCTTGGTTTCTGGGCATATGTATGGTCGTAGTTATATCCCTCAGCATGCGTGTGAGTGCCACTGTAGTTCCTTGGGTACTTAATGATGTGTTGCCTAGCCAGTTAATTGTTTTTCATTGTCTCAACCATCCATTCCTCCTCATTCCTGTCGCTGCTCCTACCCCAGTCTAGGACCTGTAATGTCATGCTGGGCTGGAGTAGAAGGTGAAGATTAAGAATTCCAAGTGACTTCAAAGAAGCAGTTCACAGCTGTCATTCAGCAAATATTTAGTAACAATCATGTGCTAGGCCTGTGTAGGCCATGAGGAAACAAAGATGAAGAGGACACAGCCCTTGCCCTCAAGAGGTTCTCAGGACCAACTTCACCTCCCACCTCACTAGCACACCCGGTAGGACACCCACTTTCTTTTTTTCTTTAATGCTTTCATTTTATTTTTTTATACAGCAGGTTCTTATTAGTCATCCATTTTATACACATCAGTGTATACATGTCAATCCCAATCTCCCAATTCATCACACCACCACCCCAACCCCCTGCTGCTTTCTCCCCTTGGTGTCCATACGTTTGTCCTCTACATCTGTGTCTCAATTTCTGCCCTGCAAACCGGTTCATCTGTACCATTTTTCTAGGTTCCACATGTATGCATTAATATACAATATTTTTCTCTTTCTGACTTACTTCACTCTGTATGACAGTCTCTAGATCCATCCACATTTCAACAAATCACCCAATTTCGTTCCTTTTTATGGCTGAGTAATATTCCATTGTATATATGTACCACCTCTTCTTTATCCATTCGTCTGTTGATGGGCATTTAGGTTGCTTCCATGACCTGGCTATTGTAAATAGTGCTGCAATGAACATTGGGGTGCATGTGTCTTTTTGAATTATGGATTTCTCTGGGTATATACCCAGTAGTGGGATTGCTGGATCATATGGTAATTCTATTTTTAGTTTTTTAAGGAACCTCCATACTGTTCTCCATAGTGGCTATATCAATTTACATTCCCACCAACAGTGCAAGAGGGTTCCCTTTTCTCCACACCCTCTCCAGCATTTGTTGTTTGTAGATTTTCTGTTGATGCCCATTCTAACCCCCACTTTCTTAAAGGCATGATAAATTCGCACTTTCCCATGCCAGTCCCTAATCAAATTCAAGTTGTACCCGACATTCAAGGCCCTGTGTCACCTGACCCAGCCTCACTTTCCCTCATCTGGGCTCTTCATTCACCCACAAGCATCCTGAAGTTTTCCTCTTTCAATTAGTAGAACTCATGCTTTGAGACCAGACCCAGGTTCCTCTTGGCACCCTACAGAGCTTACATGGGAATCTTCCCCACCTGATGTAGGTGATATTGCAAAATGGTACCAGCATCAGCTTTGGAGCCTAGCTTCAACCCTTATGTCTGCTACTTGCTAGCTTTATGGGCTTGTGCATGTTTGTTTACATAACTCTCTGATCCTCCATTTCCTTAGGTGAGAAATAGGAATAATAACAGAACCCTCCTCAGTGGGTTATTGTGAGGATGAAATTTGTTTAATATACTATAAAGCACTTGGTGCCTGGCATGCAATAAAAGTACTCAATAAAGATTATCTTAGATTTAGCACTTTATTTTACACCATACAGTTTGCCACTGATTTTGTTTCTGCCGTTAGATTACAGACTGTGAGAGTAGGCACTATATTATACTTGGTTAATTCTCCCCATCATACCTACTATAGTCAGATATGTAGGAATCACTTATTTGGTACTTGAATACCAAAAAAACTTTTAAATGAAAAAAATATTTTGACCTCCCCCACTTAGGGTTATCTGATTGATAGGTTTAGGTTCCTGAGCACCCATCTACCGATACACTTGTAAGACTGTGAAAGAAACGAAATTCTCCCCAGATTTAAGCTTTTAGGATTCCTTCTCTGAAATGTCATTGGAATTTTTATTCTTCGTTCCCCACTGAGGCTTTAGGTCTGGAGGAGTGGTTCTTCTCAGCCCTGGTTGCTGTCACCGTTGCCGGGAGAGCTTATAAAAACGCTAATGGGGACTTCCCTGGTGGTCCAGTGGGTAAGACTCCACACTCCCAATGCAGGAGGGCCGGGTTGAATCCCTGGTTGGGGAACTAGATCCCGCGTGCATGCCGCAACTAAGAGTCCACACGCCACAACTAAAGATCCCGCATGCCACAACTAAGACCCGGTGCAACCAAAATAAATAAGTAAATATTTTTTAAAAATAAAAAAAAAACGCTGATGTCTGAGTCCTTCCTGGGATCAATTACATCAGCTTGGTGGGTGGGGAGGAGGTGGGCCATATTTTACTAATTTTTGATAAGCTCCTTAGGTGATTCTAATGTACAACCAGAGTAATGTACAACTTTGAGGTAGAGCAATGAAAGACTGCATTCATGGAATGTAAGGGCCAGAATGGATTCTTAGAAATCATCTCATCTACTGCTTTACTTCACAGATGGAAAGCTGAGGCCCAGAGCCGGTAAGTGATTATACTGGAGCCATCCCAGCTGCTTAAAGAGAATCCGCACTTGAGCCCAGGTCTTCTAGCTCTGTATTCACCTCCCAGAGCAATGTTCTCCCGAACCAGAGCTTAACAGAGAAATTTGCCAAAGTGAGGAAGCCCAGGCTGTGCTGCCAGGATGGCCCTGGCAGAGGTGGAGGGAGTAGAAGAGGCCATAGGGTCCCAGGCCCTCCCACCCTTCTTTCATCCAGAGCAGCAACTTAGCTTTTTACTTATATATGATTGGGGAAACTTGTTCTGCAGTTTAAAAGAAGAGGTCAAAAATCAGTGACCCCTCCCATCATTTTAGAGATGAGGAGACTGAATCCCAGAGAGGACCGCAAAGCCACATAGCTGTCAAGTGGCAGAGTTGGTACCAAAAATCAGACCAATTTCTTGAGGTACAGGCAGGTAAAGTGGCTTCCACAAAGGCACAGAACCAGTTGGTAGCTGAACAGAGACACTTGAATGCAGTCTCTAGGACTCCTACTAAATTTCCTAAAATCTCTGGGACTTCCCTGGCGGTCCAGTGGTTAAGACTTCGTCTTCCAATGCAGGGGATGTGGGTTTGATCCCTGGTTGGGGAGCTAAGATCCCACATGCCTCGCAACTAAAAAGCAAAACATAAAACAGAAGCAATATTGTAACAGATTCAATAAAGGCTTTAAAAATGGTCCACTTCAAAAAAAATCTTTAAAAATAAAAAATAAATTTCCTAAAATCTCAGATATTACCGTTGTTAAGATCTTCATATCAGAAATATAAAACTGAATAAGAATACATCTTAAAATCAAGGAAATATGGTATTTGCCTGAAATCTGAGTTCCTTCAGGGACCAAGCTCATGCTGAGCTCAGAAAGCCTGTACTGGGTGGGTCTTGGATATGAATCTCCCTGAACTTGCCCAGAGAAAGAAGGGGGAGCATGAGAAAGACTAGAGTATTTGAAATCTGATAGACTTGGGTTCAAGTCCAGCAGTTGTGCTCTTGAGCAAGCCCTTTGCTT